>NC_090924.1:91934578-92545203 GCF_040938575.1 Ambystoma mexicanum | reverse complement strand
GAGTGCTGTGCGGATCAGGGGACTGAATTATAAATGTATCACTTTTCCTGTTAGCAGTTTGCTGGTGGGTGAGGCAATGAGCATGTCTCTGTATTCCGTGTTTAAGTGTTCATTCCTCTCATAGCTGTGATCCTTCATGTGTCTTTTGTTTTTGTTCACTTTACTCTGACACACATCTGAGAGTGCCAGCTACAGCCACTGATGTCTTATTGTTCACCCTTTTCTTGTAGGCACACACTGAAGCTTCCCCCACCCTTCAGGCAAGCATTGACTAAGAATGAAAGGTAAGAAGTTTGAGCTGCTCCAGTAATTGCTCACTGTTGTTGTTGTCAACGGTATGTGTTGAGTTAGTGATGAGTGTACAGAGATGAATATCTGTCCTGGCCAGGGTACAGTTCACAGGTGCTTATACTTGTTTGTCTGAGAAGCATTATTATCCTTCATAGGTGTAGAATTATTGTTTAGTCCCTCACGACCATGTGTATATGTCCTGAGTCAAAGAAGGGCCAGGGAATAGCTTTTCCAAGGATGAATTGATCAAATTGCATTTTAAATCTTGTTTACAGTCTGAAGTACTCCACTCCAACAAAGCTTCTCGATTTTGAGAGAACTATACCTAGTAATGCAGTTTCATAAACTAAGCCATCTCAATCTCATTACTGTTCCCTCCACCGGTGGTGTGGGGGGGGGGGGGCACAGGCACCAGTGTGTACTGACACTGAGCTATCCACTCACTAACCTGAGGTATGTCGATTACTTTACTCAACTGAAAACTAGCAGGTGAGCTTGATGAAGCTGTGCACCCCCATGCCTACCTGCAAACAAATGCTTAGTGACATGCTGGGGATGCAAAGGCCTGGTCAACCATCTTCTGTCTGTCATCGATTGATCTTGCAGCTCAAAACATATCAGATCCTGCACACATTTTAAACCTGCAAATAGTGTGTGTTGCAGTGGATCCCTTAAATGCCAACCTCTGGTTTAGAGCAGGATGAACAGCATGTTCCTTGCATCCTCACGTCCGGACTCTGCCAGTTTTGTTGAGACCCTTTTCATCCCAGAAGCTGAACATAGTGACTTTCCGTTGGGGAGAGGTTACAGCAAAGGGAAGACCTTAACATGGGAGTAAGGGAGAATCAAACAGAACTCTGAAAAGCACTATGTTGACCACCAATTGCATCATGGGTGCCAATCCAGGACCTGCCGTAGCACTGCAAAGAGACATAACTGGGCAGTTATCAACAAGCATAGTGCACAATACAAAGAGCTTAACTTTTGGGTAAACATAACATATCATACCAGCAAATTGGTTATCAAAGTATTCTGTGTGTCACTTGTTTCTATGAGCTCTCTAAAATGGTTCGTAAAAACGAAAAAATAGTTTGCTCTGAGAGGAAATATTAAGGACAAAGTTGAAAAAGGTTTCCTCAAAATAGCAGATGGATAATATAAATCGGAACAGAGTTTTGTTGTCCCAGCATAGACGCATGGTACTTTAATAATAAGGTTTTGCTTATTTATTTTAAAGTGAACATGCACATAAATGTGGGTTGTACAGGCTTTTTAATTAAGGCACACTGGAACTCTGAGGGTATTCAAAAGGATAACGGATAGTGTCACTTCGGTAGAGTGTTGATAGTTGGGCCTTCTAGTTGTAAAGCCTGCTCATTGTGTAATGTGTGCATTGTTTAGTAGCAGCATGCAGTAGATTTTGATCTCTGGAGTTCATATTGTGTTGCATTGAGACCGTTCTGTTGGATTAATCTAATTAAACTTCACTCATCTGCCGCAGTGTGATCAATCACAAAACATGACCATGAAGGTTCACCGACCTGTGCTATGTTAAATAACAAACCTTGCCACACACTGACAACACTGCAGTCTTTTTAATTATGTAAAGTAAAGTAGAGCAGCGATTTGATCCAAATCATAATATCCTCACCTGCTCCTCTGTGTTCATATTAAAAGAATTAATGGTTGACAATTGTAAATTAACACTGAAAGAAGATGATTTGTGGTGTGAGAGGTGGCCCTTAAAAGGCAGAAGGGAGGCAGTATGGAGAAATGAGGGAATGGAGGGGGAAAGGCGTCCTTGTTTGCTTGAATGTCCATATCCCTGACATTTGTGTTTATCCTGACTAGTTCATTTTATCCTAAGTGAGTCCTAATTTAAGGCCTCTGTGGCATATAACTTTGTAATGTGCTCCCTCAGAGTCTTTATTGCCCTTAGAGCAGTGTGCTATGAAGGTACCCTATATTTATTTCCGTGAGCAGTTACTTTGTGTACACAGAAAACTGTGTGGCCATATATGGATGGGGTCTTCCTGAGAATCCAGGATGGATGCTCAGAGTAGCCAACACTGGATCTGTTCAGATCTATGAATGAGTGTCTGGGATTCACTTTTCAATTGGTGTCCTGCTTTTGACCAGGTACAAGCCCAGGATTGTTTAAATCTGGAAGCCATCTCCGATTGGGCAGCTGTCAAATGTTTGTTTACTGCGATGAATCTGAATGGGAGCTGGGTTTGGATCCAGCTGCCAAGAGTGCTATAAGATTAGGTTTCTGCACCATTCCTTTGTCAATCTGAGACTCCTCCTGAAGCAGCTGGAAGTAGACTTACCTGAGGAAGGCAAAGGAGGCTCTGCTGTGGCATCTGCACTTAATCTAAAACCGCATGCAAGAGCTGCTAGACTGTGTGGAATCCAGGTATAATTAAACCAAAGGGAACTGAACCTGCGCTCCCTTCGACTGACTTAGTAACACCAGCTGGGTTACTCCTCTCCAGGACCCCTTGCTCCCTGAAAGCTCCCCTGCTGTACCTTGCATGGCTTAATAATTAAGTAATTATTGAGTACGGAAGTAGTGAGATAGCAGAACGCTTAGTCAGATACTAGCAGCTATTGCTTGTATTGTGTGAGCTAGGAAGGTATTTACTGAATTTATCTGCACTACGGCACATTTATCTTCTCAGTAACAGTGCTACCACTTACTGTTTATTTCTGATTGTTGGTCGGATTAGTGGGGGATAACGTGTGCATTTTGTAAGCAAAAGTTGTGCAGCGAGAAAAGCACTCGCAATCAGGTTTTTTCCTACCTGATACAGTTTTGAAAGCTGGGAACTATATTACCCAAGTTCCTCCGCCTCTATATCCCGAAATGTCAGGCACTTCAGCGCCGGCACTTCAGGAGGCAAGCCGGTCTTTGCCAGTCATCGCTGTGGCTCGCCAACTCGCCATTTTCCTCTCTACAGCACTGATTCAAAACTTGTGCTTTATGTGTGGTGTACTCCACTGACCAGGTACACATTTTCTCTTTCAGGGCAACCTGCTACGTGTCTTACTTCTGGGCACTTGGCAATACTGCTTCTTTGCCATCATGTGTCCGGGAAGCGCACTATATTTACAAAGAGCCAAGCCCAAAAACATTGCACCTTTACTGGTTCTATCTCTTTATCTACTCAACACACGTTCCCTGATTAAACACGGTGTTGAAGTAGCGGATTATGTTGTTGAACATAATCCTGATGCATTTGGTCTCACCGAGACCTGTCTTAACTCTAATCTACGAAACCATAGCCACGCTCTCCATGCCGGAGGAGTATATTCTCTACAGGGCAGATCGTACTCTAGGTAAAGGTGGAGGAGTTGCGCTGATGTGCAAGTCAAATCTGGATTGTCATATCATACCCCACATCTCACCTGATAGGTGCGAGTCACTCTGGGTTAAAATAAAAACGTTGCCCAATACATCCTTTAATATACTCACACTTTACAGACCTATCGAGGTTATGCCTTTGTTTGAAGAGCAACTAGTGGATCTCATTGCCCACGTATCTAAATCTAAAAATCCTCTTATAATAATGGGGGATTTTAATTTCTGGGCACATGACCATCTTGACAAGCAGGGCACTGTTCTGCTTGATTCTCTCACTTCTACAGGACTTAAACAATGGATCAATACTCCTACTCAAAAAAGTGGTCACACTTTGGATTGGCTCATCTCCCAGAATTTGGAAATTCACCAACTGAATGTAGTCCTGTGTGCTTGGTCCGATCATGCTTTCATTCAAGCAATGATAACTCAATTTAGGTGGAGGATCGGGTAGCGTTATTTGCCTCGCATTCGCAGACTTATTCGCAATCTTAAGAATATCACTGCTGCCAACTTTTGTGCTCTACATCTGTGGCCTCTTGCCAGTTTTTTTGATTCATCTTCTCTGATAGAACATCTAACCATCTCTATTAAGGAGACCATTGATTACCTTGTTCCATTGAAAATTATCAAATCTGAAACTAAACAGAATACTTGGTTTTCTGAAGACAGTATTGCTGCTAGGCAGGTTTTAAGAACACTTGAAAGAGCATTTGCGAAAAAAAAACCAGTGAACTAATTCTTACAGCATACAAGCAATCAGTGCAGAAATGTAAAGCCTTGATCATATCCGCCAAAGGTACTCTCTATAATAAAAGAATCGTTAATGCTGAGGCGAATGTAGGAGAACTATTCAAAATCCTTGCTGAATTCTAGGATTCTCTTCCCAGCAACAGTGATCTTGTTAAAAACTCTTCTTGGTGTCAAGAGGTTCACAATAGCTTCATGTCCAAAATAGCAGCCCATAAAGAAAACCTCACGAACACTCAAAATTCTTGTGATCCCGCTTCATCAGCAAAGACACACAATATCTCTGTTAATGTCAAAGATATACCATCTTTTTCTTTTAGCCACTATTCCGGGGAACACGTTGCGTGGTATCCAGGCATTGCTTCGAATATATAGTTTTGAATGCCAAAGTTTCCCCCAAAAATATTTTTTGTAGGTAAAGTTTTTTCTTTTTACTATAATGGGTTTTAAGGGGTAAGAAAAATGGGGGTTGGTCGTCCCCTCTACCCCCCATTTAAAAAAAAAAAAAAACTTTGCCATTCAAAACTTTGGCATTCGATACAATCACTAGGAACCCACGTGTGTAAGGTCATTCAGGACCTCAAGGCCACCTCATGTCCTGGTGATGATTGTCCCACAAACATCTTTAAAGACTCTCTTGACCTGCTGGTTCCCTGGTTTACGAAGTTAATTAACCTATCATTTGACAAGGATGTTCTTCCATCTGCTCTCAAGGCTGCTTGGTTTACACCCTTGTTGAAAAAAAGCTAACTTGGACCCTTTGATTACAGACAATTACAGGCCTATAAACACTGTGCCATTCATTCTTGAAATCTTAGATACATTGGCATATATTCAACTCCATGCACATCTTGAAGAGCATAACATCTTTGGTATGTGACAGTCTGGCTATAGAGCACAGCACATGACAGAAACTGCCATGCTTGACCTCCAGTCCACCTTGGCTGGCATGGCAGACAAGGGTCATCCTGCCCTGCTGATGCTCTTGGACCTCTCTGCAGCCTTTGATCTTGTTGATCATGCACTACTAGTGACCAGCCTCGGAGAGGTCACCCATTGCTCCACCTCAGCATCCAATTGGATTGCTTCATTTCTGAGTCCTTGCATCGTGCAGGTATGTGTTGGGAATGAACATTCTTCTCCTATTACACAAACATGCTCTGTTCCTCAGGGTTCTTATTTATCCTTGCCATTGTTTAATATCTATATCCGGCCTTTGCTTGACCTCTTGAACAGCCTGGGGGTCCAATATACCAACTACGCTGATGATACCCAGGTTGTTCTGCACTAGAAACAGGGCCTCAGCACCCTCAATACCATTCAGAACTGGATGGCCTGTAATTCCCTGCCACTTAATTGTAAAAAGACTGAGCTTACGATTGTTGCCACCAAAGTAGATCGGAGTAAACTCACAGCTGACTATTCTAGCTTTTTAATCGCGGGTCACAATATTCTAGTCTCTAAGAAGGTTAAAACCTTGGGAGTAGTTCTGGATGATGAACTATCCATGAAACCTCACGTATCTGCTGCCTGGTACCACAGCTCTTAACATTCGAGCTCTTCATGTCACCCAGAATAACACATTATGAGCAACTTTTGATCTCTCTCGCTGAACACACGTTTCAACATCCAGGAAAGCCTTACATTGGCTTTCCGTAAAACAAAGAATTTCACATAAAATCATTACACTTGCCCACAAATGTTTCTCATTCATGTCCTGCATACTTATCTGATTGTGCCAAGCGTAATATACCCACTAGAAATCTTTGGTCGCCCTTGGCACCCACACTTGTTCAACCAAGAGGTAAACTGGTGTGTTTTGGCACCACTAGTTTTGATGCTCAGACACCTCTTCTCTGGAATTCTCTTCCTGCCTCCATTCGTCTTATCAACAACCTTTCTTCATTAAAAAAAAAACGAATAAAATACACCTCTTTAGTTTTAGCCCTGAATAATCTGCAACTATTATTTCGCCACTGTTTTTCTGGTATAACTGTTTGCTGCTTTTTGTTGTTTTGTCTTGTCTTGTTTTATGTGTGCCCCGAGGCCCACAGGCATGCGGCATGTCACAAGAATTCAAATAAATAAATAAATCTCATTACTGAAGCACCGACTACCCGAGGGCTGATTGCGGATAGGATTGTTCCAGAAAAGGCTTGACATTTGGACAAAGGTGCATACCCACAATGCATACCCATCTGGCACTGAACTGAAGATTAACTTCAGTAATGGCTACTGGTTGGCACTGTGCTGTGTGAGGCTTGGCTAGTTCTGATACATATAATGTTTTATTTTGTGTAATTACCACCCTCCTCTCCTGAAGCCTTGGTTGCTCTGCCAAGTTTACCCATAGGAGGGTCATGTGGCTGAGGAGAAGCCTGCAGACTACGTGTTGGTGCCATACAAATATAGATGGTGAAAATTCTCCTAACAACCATGTCTCAGGGGTGTACAGATAAGACATGAGTTTGAATGGGACTTGGAGAGCACATTAGTTTCTGTAAAAAAAAGTATTCAAAAATGAAACCAGGTGATTGTCTTAATGTTTCGCCTTGATTGATTTTGTGTTTTACAGACTATGGGAGAAAGTCTGCGAATGTTACCCCCACCCAGTTTCTGAAACTCACTTTATAGAGAAGATGGAAAACAATGTATCCTTTATCAGCTCCAACTTTGATGTACAAAGATCTGAATACACCAGCAATGCTGCACAAATGCTCTGTATAATCCACATGAACGTCACTCTCACATATTCCCTGCACCCTGACACATTCAGTTCAAAAAACATTAATTACATGTATATGTTAATGTGATTTAAGTCAAACTGTGGAGTAAAGGGGTCACCACTGTAGCAAAGGGAAAGTTACAAAAGTGTGAAAACCATTGGGTAGGCCTTATTGGAATGGTAAGAAAGATTGGGTTTTTTGTAGTTTTTTGATCTCGGGGGAGTGAGGGGGGAGGGAGATCAATCTTTCAAACAGGGAGGGAAATCTGGCACAGAACGAGCGTCAAGATTGATTACCCCTCTCCTTATCCCAAATTTG
Organism: Ambystoma mexicanum; assembly: GCF_040938575.1. NCBI lineage: Eukaryota > Metazoa > Chordata > Amphibia > Caudata > Ambystomatidae > Ambystoma > Ambystoma mexicanum. The sequence continues at coordinate 92,537,757 of NC_090924.1, read as the reverse complement.
TAGGACCGGGCAATGCACGTAGACCGCTATTTTTTCAGCTAGCGGAAAAACAAAGACTCCACAAAAACTACTACATGAAAGCACTATGTAAAAAAACACATGATGAAACAATGGACCGTTAATGCAACAAAAGAGGGCAGATACATGACAGTCATTGAGCAAATCAGTATGTCAGACAATCACAAAAAAATCATATTGGACATTACTGTAAACAATATGACAAAATACAGTTATTGCTGTCTGTATTCTGAGGTGTAACTCTTGTCTGTCTAAGACCTAAAGTAAGTCGCACATTATTTCTAAAAGACCCCTCATAAGGTTTTCAACACGGATACATGAAGCAGATCTTAGCGATTCATAAAAAGTCAACATATGTTTCAGCCTTCAGAGTCCATACTGCACTATCCCTAGTGCCGTTGGTTAGATGTTTTTTAGAGGCCTTCTTCAGGGCGGAAAAATTACTTCTATTCAGAAAATCAATAACAACCAAACGGTCTTGTGGTTGTTTCCACACTACAAAAAATACATAAAAACACTATTGTCAGGAAACATTTCAAATTGTAAAAAAATGTGTGGAGATAATTGTCAGGGCAAAAGAACCGTTATGTCCAATTTGTGCACTGACCTGTCAAACAAACACTCTATTCTGGGACTTGAGCTTGTGATGGCTGACCCATTTATTGGCGTCTGGTGTTCTCGGTGGCCATAAGGCTACCTATAATATAAACCGGTTTAATTTTACCTTTGCTGTTCTATGGTACATTATTTGACAGACAAGTGGTGTATTAAAGGACACTAATTCCCCTGCAATATTGCACAACGCGTGTGGTGCTGAATCTGCTTTGTTTTCTTCCTATTCATGGTAAGGAGTACCGTTGTTGTTTTTGTTTCTTTAGAGATGCCATCTTGACGGTGTACTTTGTTTTTTGAAAAACTATGCAACACCCCCAATCTGTGGACAAAGAGAAATATATTATACTCCTCTTTTCCACAAGAGGGTGGTGACAATTGCTGGAAGATTGCTACAAAAATGCTGTTGGAATACCTCCAGCAAACTTTGTTGATTTTAACTTTTTACGCAGCAATAGACCCTTGTTTAATGGTCATCTTTATTTGACACGGAAGCCCACATTTTTGGCTACATTTTTTCGATTGTGCTTAAATGAAGCGGGTGCTTTAACTAGTGCTTCCTCACACATGTTAGGCCACTCCATCACCCCTTTAGTGCTTGTGATTACTCACCGTCTCAATTAGGGAAAGTTCCTTGTTAGTAAGCGTCCACTCGCAGCAATCTAAAACGGGACTTAAATGCACAAGCGTTTCCGCCTTATTTTTGTAATGAAAGGTCACAATCACGTGACGCACCAACCACCTGTCACGCAGTAACTCTTAGCGCATCAATGGTTCCTAGTCTTTTATTTGTATGTTAGAGATTATTTGGGAGGGATCGCTCACATCTTTCCGATTCTTAGTTGCAAAGCGCGAAAACGTTTCTGCTTTCTTTTTTCGAAAACCGATCTCCGCGGGCACGTGACATGCTGAATGCATGTCACGTGACCTCTGGTGCCTGAGTTTGGTTACGGACAGATTGATTATTAAGAGCATTACTGATGGGGCTAAATGTGCTCATCACTTTATTTTATCAAGATTTACTTTGCTGGCAGGATGGAGGCATGTCTCCCGATTGGCGTCTTCTAGAAAATGTGTGACTTACTTTGGGTGTTAGACAGACAAGTGTTACACCTCAAAATACGGACAGTAATAACTGTGTTTTGTCATATTGTTTAGAGTAATGTCCAATATGAATGTTTTGTGATTGTATGACATACTGATTTGCTCAATGACTGTTAGTCACTCATCTGCCCTATTTTGTTGCATTAACGGTACAACCTGTGCGGTTGAGTAAAACATTTCCTTGATGAGCTATTAAGTTTGGTTTAGTACATTCATCCTTCAGTCCAGCTGTGGTGGAAGCAGAAGCAATGATCATCAGGAATGCTCTTGTCCTTCTGAATCAGCAGTTAGCAGCAGAACGCAGTCTGGAGAGTTCAGGTGAGTCCCTGTTGCCTTCTACAGTGAATATTCTTTTCTTTCTCCTTCCTACAAAAATCGTACACATACCTACATCGCCTTAAAATCTTCATCTCCCCTTACCAGGTCGGCAAACTCTTCGTGCCTGGCAGTTTGTTTGTTTGTTTATTTGTAAGGTGCACCGGACCCGGAGGTAACTGGGCGCAACAAGTACAAGAATACTGGAGGCTTAGGTTACACAGTAGGACACAGTACACAGTAGAACAGTTAGGCAACAGGATTATACAGAAGAAGGAAATTGTACAGTATGTGACATAAGCAAGTAAGTAGAGTAAACGCAGAACGGTACGTACAGCAAATATCAGAGAGCAATAGGTACAGCAGATGTCATTCGATCGCAGCCAGTTCAGAGTAGTACGTCTAAAACTGAGGATGGGTTGGTCCTCTCTGAGTGAAAGAGGTAGTGCGTTCCACGACTGGGCAGCTTTAACTGGGAAGTAATACCTCCTGATTTTCTTACCTTAAATCTGGGTATGTTCAGGCAAAAGGAGTTGGCTGCTCTGGAGGGTCGGGTATACGTTTTCCTAACTATTCTCTCAGCCAAATACGGGGGTGCTGCATTGTTGAGGCACTTGAAGGTAAAGGAGACTGTTTTAAGCGGTATTCTGTCATTTATCTTCAATCAATGGTGTTCTCTTCTAAGTTCAGATATATGTTCTCTATTAGGTATGTTTAACGCGGTTCTTAGCGCGTTATTCTGTAAGATTTGGATTTTGTCTAGGATATATTTGTTGGTGCGTAAGTATAAGGGATTACAATAATCCAGTGTTGAGTGTCAGGGCGTTAGCAAGGATAATACAGCTGGCTTTGGATAGAAATGGCCTGCATGCCCTGATTAGCTTGCACGTGTAGGCAGATGCTGATGCCATGGAGTTTACCTGTGTGCTTGGGGTTAGTGTTGAGTCGAGGTAGAAACCTAAAGTTTTCACTTCTTTTACTACCTTGATTGTGTTTCTGTCGATGTTGAAGGCTGCATAGTTAGTGTTCTGTTTTTTTAGGTTGGCAGGGGTTCCAAGAATTAGGAGCTCTGTTTTGTCGTCATTCAGGCAGAGGCCATGAGCTGCCATCCATGCCTGAATGAGAAGGTATATTTTATTTACCAAAGCTGTGTCTTTAGAATGATCGCCCAAAAGAGGTATCAGGATCTGGGTGTCGTCTGCATTATTAGTGTAGGTGACCCCCAGCCTGTCCAATTTGTCAAACGGAGGCTTTGTAAATATATTATACATTTTTGGCGAAACACAAGATACTTGTGGAATGCCACATGTAGTCTGGATAGGGGCTGCTGATGGTACAAACTAAAAAAAGCAGGGGGGGAGCAGTTTCCCAGTCATGGCAGCCCAGCTTTGGAACACACTCCCACCTTCTCTAAGAATGAACTAGTCCTTCCCTAACTTTAGGAGAAATACTATAAGCTGGTTGTCTGAGGAGGACCAATGATGAGTCTAGGTTAGCCTATACTACTCTGGCATTTGCCTTACTATGATCTTTTTTGTATTGTACATATCGTATGCCTTCTTGTTTTTGCCTGTCCTTTTCTTTCATTGTACATACTGTATGTATTGCCTATAAGTTCTGTCCATGCTAAGCTGTAACCTGCTATAATGTGACCAGACACCTCTGCGTTCGGTGCGCTATATAAATCCATAAAACAAGCAAACATGGCCTTCATTTTGAGAAGGGTGCTGGTTGGATGACAAAGTAATAGGTCAGTTGCAACCAAAAAGTTCAGAACCTGTTATCCTATCCACCTATCGGAGGAAAGCAAAGACAGTCCTCGCACCTCATGAGAAAGTCTAAAAATCCTGTGTAAACCCATCTGCGTCAACAGGGAAGACCGGTATGCCTTGTCCAGAAGTGAGGTTATTTTTGTTGAGGGCTCAATGTGTACTTGGAAATGGACATACAGAGTTCCTGTTTTGTGAAGGAAACAGTCTAGTAGCGGATGGAGGCAAGAGCTGTAGAAGCCTAGCAATCGGCTGTTCAAGGGTGATGCGAGGAAGAGGTGCTCTAGACTGATTGGGGATTACACAAAGGAAACCATATTGGATCTGTGTTTGTGAGAACTGAAATCAGTGGTTTCCATCATCAGCCAGGAACTGGGAGCCACTTGAAACTCCATCCTAGGAGCCGGGAGAGCTAGAAAGATGTGACATATTTTGAAAACAGAAATGTGCTGCAAGACGATTGAGACTTGGTGAGTTAAGACTTCCAACAAAGAAACATTTCAAGTAGAGTGACTTGCATTATGGCAATCTGAGTCTAGTGCCTCTGAAGTGACTACAATGACATTAAAGTAACACACGTGCATTGTTGAAGCAGTAGTTCCCTGCGGCATACGTAAGCAATTAGACTGTTGAAATAGGGATAGGTTGCAAGATCCAAGCACTGCAAGTTGGGAAAGAAAGTCCTAACACTGAGGTAGTTGTTATGACACCACAGAAAAAGTATTTGCTATATCAAGGAGACCTACTGGGATTCAGTGGTTCCTTGAATACTCTGTGGAGACTGCTGCAATTACAGACTGTGTAACAGTGTCAAGCAAATGAATACAGGGAGACCAGCTGGGACTTGTTAGGACTTTGGATCCCTGAAAACCATATCAACTGGTTTGAGACTAAAAAAGTAGGAACACAAAACTTTGCATGACTGTCATATTTGTGCAGTTCTATCATGGTAGCTTAAAACTGTTTTTAAAAAAGTAGTTTGTAACCCAAATGTTTCTAATACCCCTTGTATGTGTATTTATCTAGCTAAGTGGAATTCTAGAGTAGGAAATGAGTGATGGTTTAATACATTCAAAGGTTGTAGGAAAGAACAAAACCTTCCTAGGCAAAAAACTACTGTCAAGGGCTTGCTAAAGGTGGATGGATTTTTGCATCTGGGAAACATGTAGTCGAGATTTAAATTGTTTAATGTACTTTAAACCTCCAGAGATTAAGTACTTGCAATTACATAGTTGAGCTCAAATTTGTGACTGAGAGCAAACCGTTGGGATTCTATAGTCACTATTCTCTCACTTTTGTATTTGAGTATTGCCCATTGTGGTAAATACATTTTTGTTTTTTTACAGCGCCTTTGACATTGGAGAAGGAGTACCAATGGCTTCTCACGCTGGAAGCTTTGCAAGCGTCAGCGTCCAAGTATTTGAGTCGGCTACAGGAGCTTCGAGAAGGTGAGTGTACTATAGACTGTGCTTAGAAGTTGGGGCTCAGCTAGTAATGCATTTTCTAGTTCTATTCTAGGTTCACGAAAGCTATGAACCGGTGCTGGTTGCTCTCCTATTTAAGCCACTGAGCTCAGTGACTGGAATGCAAGCCAACATCCACTTGATTGTACATTGTGTTGGTGAAGGAGCATCATACCACTGTACAGAATAGCAGATCACAAAGGTGCTCTAACACATGGTAATTGTATGTCAGGAAGTTGTGATGTTCCCCTACAAATATCATGTGCAGTAGAACATAAGAGGGAAATTGCACTTTTAATAACAAATTTCCATTGAGAAGAGGAAATGGGTTTACCCATCTTTTCAGTGTAAACCAGGAAATTATTCTGATAATACACTGTTTCACTATGTCTAGGAATGAGTCCGTTTTATTTAGACACTTGGGTGGGCTTCAACTTCACAGCAAAGAGATGAAAGCAAGTACTAGAATATGGGTTGTGCCCTTCGTGTTTTAAGGTTTATACATAGGCTAGTGGTTTGGGATGAGGGGGACATGCTACACATTTCCACATAATTCAAGTGAAGTTTGGTGTCTTTCCAATGACACATTCAGAGACTTGTTGCAATGCAGCAGTGGATAATCCCCCCACCTTTTTATTAGGATTATTTATTTAACCTTTCTTTCAACTGGAAAGCTGCTTTCACCAAGAGGTTTTGCGTAATGTTAGCGTAATGCCTTTTTCAAGCATAGTGTTTTCATACCAATGTTTTTATTCTTTCTAATCTGTCCAAATAAGTCTGGGACGTAAGAAGAGCAAAGATAGAAGAGTAATAAAATATTAGTCATTGTGATTGCCATCCTTCACAACTCCTACCATGCCTTCCCCTCCAGCATAAGTTATAGTCACAATGTCTGTGGTTGCCAAAAAATCCTGTGGAACAGCCACTCCAGATGTTTGTTGATTTTGTAAAGGTGTGCGCTCATGCGTTGGAGGTTCTAAATGCTTTTGAAAAGCTATACGATTTTATTTTATGATAGTTTTACTGTCTGACTACTTCGGAAGCAGTATCCCCGACAAGATGTGGCAGTAAAGCCATCGATTACGCATACCTGGATTCCCTTATGGGGAATATTTCATCTCTCGTATTTTGAATTGAAGGCAGTGTCTATAAGACCTTCTGGAATCATAGTCTTTTGACTCAATAGAATGTTTTTTTATTTTGCTTTGTAATCTTTTTCTAAATATTTCTTCAAACTGTATTGTCCCCACATTTGATGGCGTTATAGCTCTTTTGTCTAGGTAAAGCTTTCCATTAGCTTGGATGACTTCAACCCACCTCCTGCCACCCCACCAGAACTTAGCACCTATATCAGACTTGCACTGCAGGCCTCCAGACAAGTCATACATTGGGAAAGTTGGCTGCCACAGCAGAGTTCTGATGGGCTGTGTGGACTAATACAATTCAAATAGACTTGACAAATATTTCTTATTGAAAAGGTGCAGAAGTGTTGATGGAATATATTATTGTTTACCTTTAATCCTACTTCCTGTATCCTTTACCCATAGCATGGTGTAAAGGTATGCCAGAGGACTGCCACATGTTCCACCAGGTTGGGACAAAACCAGTCCTCTCCAATATGAGCAGCAAGTACATCCTTCCCCATATGGGTTGGATTGTGCAGTTGTGTCAGTGCTGTGTGTAATGATGGTGGCATCACCACCTTTCCTGTATTTTCTTGCCGCCATAGGGCATCTGTCGATTACATGGGACATCCCCTTCTCAACCATAATGCCTTATCTTCCTTAGCCGCAGCTCCCTGCACCTCCACAATTTGTGTTACTAATAGTGTGTTATATCCCCCCTTCAACACCATTGTTTGTATATGGTTACCTGCCTTGGATGGGGCGTACATCTCTCAGGTGTCACAAAAATATGCATCGAGTTTTGCTTCCGCGTCTGCTGCCTTGTTGCCCCTTGAGGTGGCATCCTCCCCCTCGTGTGGGCCTGGCATTTCGCTATCGCTATGGGCAGTGGTAGTTGGAGCGCTTCTATCAGTCTGACCAATAGGAGCGCATGCTGCACTGGTAGCACGTCGGAAGCACCTCCTTAGCCAGGGAGACAGCCCAGAATGCACTGTAGACATCACGTAGGCTGAGTCTGAATATATTGTCACTTCCTGGTTCTTGCTTCGCTCCAGCGCCAGTATTAGAGCTGCTAGCTTGGCAGCTTGTGCTCAGAAATGTGACTGTAAGCGTGTGCTTACTATCGCCTCACTTGTTGTTTCACTCACCTGGTCGTAGTGTAGAAAGCGTGGGGTCTCTCAGGAGCACAGAGATATGTGCTTCAAACCAGAGAAAAAGGTATCCACTGAGTGAGTTATACAATCCAATGTACACCTTTTAAGCTGTCGTAAGTGCTATGTGACACACCTCCTAACAAACATCAAATGAGGAGTGAAGAAGCGGTATGGTGTTAGAAACCTGACAGTGTCTCCCTGATTAGTCTCCAGGGATCTGTCATCCAGGTGCCCAGGACACGGTCATCGCTATTGGATCCAGTTCCTGGTGTTGGACCAATGAGGGAGGATAGTCTGGATGGGGGCTCCTCGTGGAGTGGAAGTGGGACACCGATGGGTGAGACGTGGTGTCACCCTTCTTATAACACCTTTTCCCCCATCCTACCCCTATACCCCCCCTTTTCCTACTCTTAACCCTTTCGCACATCACGAAAGACAATGGACAAACACCAGAGCCGTTTACCTGAAGTGTCCCAACACACCAGTCAGGCAATTGACCAGAATCACACACCTGACTGCCCTTTCCCTTCCCTTCAGGGATAAAAGGTGGAGCACGAGAGCACCATACGAGCAAGGCAGACTGCACAAAGAGACAGCTATCCAGGCACAGCAGTTCAAGAGGAGGAGAAAGACAGCGCAAACCGAGAGGGTGACAAGGAGAGAAGCAATCTTGCCCTTTTCGACCAAGGCCCGTGAGACCTCAGCGGAAGGAATTGTGAGAGTGTGTTGCAGCAGATGTCAATGGTACATGCTGATAAGCAGGACAGATGGAGATGCCTGCTACCAGCCTTGACTCCCGATACGAAAAAGCCAGGCAGTTCATCAAAGCCGGTGAGTCTAGAGGAGGACTGATAAAGAAACCGAACTGTGTTGAACAAAAAACAGCTGATTGCAGAATGTGCAAAGAACTGTTGATGTAAAAGGTGAAAGCCAGCTGCAGATGAGCCAGGCACCACATGGGGGCTCACTCGATAAAACTCGGGGCGATTACCCGATTGTTGAAACTATTATTACCGGAAGGCCTTGGGAAAGGCGAGAAGAGGGTCAAAGTGGTCAGTCTTTCACCGGTAGATGATTGTGAATAAGGGAAGTGAATCCCACATCATAAGAAAGTAGAAGGAACTGTGAGATTGCCTAGTGTGAACCCGAAGGAAGGATGCCGATGGAAAGGGGCAAAGTCTAAAGTCCCAAGGAACAGTGTGTTAACAAGAGTGAACCCGACAGAAGGTTGTCCACCTTGAACTGTTTAAAAAGACATTACGATTTGTGAAAACAGAATCCAAGGGTGAAAAAGCATCACCCAATGTACAAGCAGAAAGGAACCTTTGTTATTTTTAATGCATCAGGCCCTCGAGGCAAGAGACTATTTATTGAAAAGAGACGTATCCATCGAAGAACCTAATAGCTGGAAACGAGACTGCTAGCTCGTGCTGAGAAAACTCAAGCATGTGCTGTGCTCCAAGGTCCCGCCTTGTCCTGTGCTCAAAACGTGGGGAAGGGAGACCATGATTACCGCATCCTGACTTATTATTTGTAAACGCTTCTTCATTTCTTATGAGCCCTATCCCACGCACTTGTATTTAGCGTAAGGATTGGCAATAGGTTTTTCTTAGTATAGGCCTTTTGATTTGACAAGACGCCACTAGGACTGCCTTATTTTTGATTTGATGGTCGTAGCTTGCTCCCATCTTAGGTTTATGTTTAGACTAGGCATTTTTCCACCCGACCTATACAGTTTTTAATAAACTGAATAAACACCCTTGAACTGTGATCACTTGTCTATTCTTGATACCATGCCTTCCTTACTATGGGCAATAAGGGAAATGCTGTAATACATGAGGCTCCCAGTATATACACAAACATATTCTATAAGACAATTAAAGAACTTTGGGCTCACCCTCTAGACCTGCACTCCAGCGTTGTACCTAGTCTCAGGAAATCAATCCGCAGTCAATCAATTGAGGCAGTATTTCAATAACAGAGTAATAATAATAGAGTAACCCAACCTCTAACAATAATTACCTACTTGGAATTGACTTGCGAACCAATTAACAGGTTCCTGGCTTCAGCGGTATGAAACCGTAGCGTGAACGCTGCAGCGTCTTCATTACAATGCTTTTGTATTTCGTGGTCATGACATCACGCTCAGTACGCTACATGTTGATGTGGATGGGCACACTGTGTGCTTTCTCTGTTTGATGAGGGGCAAAGTCCTTGGCTGTCGCATGGTAACTGCTGTCTCGCACAGCCTTCTCCTCCGTACCAGACTAAGAGCATCTGAGTAGTAACAGGGAAAGGCACAGAGCACCCCTGAAGGTGCTGGACAGTTCCCAACACTTGTCCTGTCCTCTTTTAGCTCCAAAAATGCTGTAACAGGATGTCTTTCTCCTGTGGTCTAATCTATGGTTGATGACCCGTCAATATAAAGCACTTCTCTTCCCTCAAGCGCGTTCTCTTTTACCTTTGGGATGTCGTCATAGTTTTCTATGTTCGTGGCACAGTCTTGTACGTAGTCGTCCTCCTCTATGGGCTCAGCGACGAATGTCACCACGTTCACAAGTTGGCACCTCACTACTTTGATAGCTGGATTTTATAGTATCACCTCATATCCAGAAGCCCTTTGTGTTGTCAGTGTACCTTTTGGGCGCCCTACTATTGCGAAGAGACCATGCTCAACAAAAACAGTGGTGCTGCATCCCATGGTAATACTTTTCGATTTCTCCACTGCAAATGCAGCAGAAGCTAGTGCCTGCTCGCATGAGTAGTGTCCTCATAACTGGGTCTAGTTTCCCGCTGTAATAAGCAAATGATTTGTGACCCACAGTTGTTTTTTGCATCAATACTGCAGTCATTATTACTCTTTTGGAGTGTGAGAATAAGTGAAATTTGTCTTGGTAGTTTGGGATCCCTAACAGTAGAGCTGTGCATATTCCTATTTTCAGCTCTTCTGTCCATTGCAAGGTACCATCCCATCTTTGTGCTTCTTTCAGTGCGCTCAACAAAGGTCTGGTGTATGTGCTATAGTCAAACATGCAGTAATTACAGAGGCCTAAAATTGCTGCATTTGTCTTAAGGTTGCGGGTTGTGGTGTCTTTTGAATTGTCTCTGCCCGTTCTGATGTCAATTTACATCCCTCTGTGATATTAGTTGCCCAATATATAATACTTCTTCCTGGCAATATTGTAGTTTGGCCCTGTCGACCTTGTACTCTTTTTCTGCTAGTCCAGTCTCCATATGTACAGAGTTATTTCTACATTGTGCTTCGGTTTTGCTGCAAATTAAGATGTCGTCTAAAGTATGTATAGCAACACTTTCTGACTGTACATTTCCCAAATCCATCTGGAGGACCCTGTTGAACATGGAAGGGGACTTGCAGTACCCTTGTGGAAGACGAGTATGTTTCCATTTCTCGTGTCTACATAGAATGAGGTCAAATCTTGTGAATCTGAATGCAGTGGTATAGAGAAGAAGGCATTCTTCAAGTCTATACCGTGAAGTGGGTAGCTTCCGTTGGAATGCTACACAAAATGGTCGCTGGATTCGGAAACTAAAGGAAACTCTGCCCGGACAATATGGTTTAAAGGGCGTAAGTCCTGTATAAAATGCAACAACCCTCCTGTTGCCTTTTTCACAGCGTACACCGCCGTGTTACACAGTGACACTGGTATCAAAGTGCCTTGCTTTACTAGTGCCGCAATTGTCTCATAAATCCTCTCGTCTGCCTCTCTCGATAAAAGGTATTGCCTTGCTGTTGGTAGAATTGCTCCTGGCTTAGTTTTATTTTGACACCACATATTCCCTTCAAAAGCCCCACGTCATAGGGACTTGTGGTCCATAGGACACTGGGGACCTTGGCCAAGTCCTCCTCGAGAAATGACGGTGGTGCTTGAAGCACCATCACCATTCTCTGCGGTACTTCTCTGTAGTGTATCTTCACCCACTTCGTGATCTGAGCGGTTGTCTTTAAACCATTCTTCGTCAGTGACGGTAGTCAGCCTGTGCCCTTCCACCCACTGCAATCACTGTCCTCCATGCTCGTCCATAGTCATCTGTCCCGTGCAATGTTATCCTGTCTTACCCACTATTACTGCCTCTAGCTCTTGAGTGATCACCGTCCCCTCCTGCTCCTCTAATGGTAGATCAGGTCTGAATATCTACTCATTTGGAATGCGCCAGCGCTTTCCCTGGATCCCCGGGAGCAATACTATTATTACTTCAGCTCCACATCGGAATGACTCTTTATCTTCTGGCACCCCTCTCTGTTCCATAAGTCTGTAGTAGGCTTGAATAATTTCCCTCGCGTTAAGGAGCTGAATCCCCAGTGTGGAACACACTATCCCTTGGTCAGTGAATGAGAAGGGCATGTTGAGTTTGTTCATAATGTCTCTGCCCATTATGTTTACTGTTGACTGTCAGGAATACAATAATGGTAAAGCAAAGTCATGCTCCCTTATAGAAAGTTTAAGATTGTCTGTAAAAGGAACCAAAGCCGTCTCTCCAGAAAGTCCCTGCGCATTCATGGCTTCGCCAGACATTGGATACCTTCCCTCCCTGATACAGGACCTAGTCGCGTCTGTGTCAACGAGAAAGGAAAAAGTCTTGTCAACTATCGTCACCCCTATACTGGTTCGGGGTGTAATTGATAGGATGGAACATATCGGGTCTGTCTGTGCAAGCATAAATCATGCATATTCCCCCCAGCAGGGTTAAATGACACCAAACTGACCTCTCAGCTCGATTGGGGCCTGAAGTGTGAACCTTCCCCCCATTCTGTTGCATCCCCCCTCTGTTTCTACACACCTTGGAAATGTGTCCTATATATCCACACATCCAACACTGGGGTGGTTCCCTCACTGGCTTTTGATACCCTCCTGAAAATCCCTTTGGCCTTGTTGTATTGGGTGCCCGTAGCCTTGGCCCCTCTGTGGCTCCCCTCTTCCTCTGAACCCATGATGCGCATCTCCCCGCCCAATGAAACCTCCCCCCTGTGGGTGTTGGTCTGTGCTGCACATGCAGAGCGCTTTTTCCTTCTGTTCTTGTCGGCATTGCCCCTTGCATTGCATACTAGGACATCTTCTGCACTAACTTTGCCTCTTCTTTCTTCCTTTCCTCATTCTTTTTTCTCACCACTTCTTGCATTAGCCTACACTAGTCCTCTGGCCATCCTGTCCCGTGGCCGACTTCCTGCTGTCTCTGTTCTGGAAATACCATATATGCAAAGCATTTATGTGGGCTCCAGCTTGAAGTTACCAAACAAAGTGGAGGTGTGTGCATTTTGGACGGATTTGGGGGATGGAACAGTGTTATCCCAGACCACATTCGAGCCAGGAGAAGTATGTTGCTTGGCCGATATGGAGCAAGACACTGTCCATGATTGGACAGCCCTTGCCATTTTGAATGGTACAGGTCCTTACCATTAGTGGGGTGGGGCAGCCTCCAGTCCGAATTTGGGATAAAAGGAGAAATGCTCCAGCAGTTCCCCAGATTGTTGACTGAAGACCTTGAAGAACATGAGCATTGTGCCAAAGACTGCTTCTGAAGATGACCAGAATTGCCTCGCGCCAAGTCCCAGTGAAGTGCTGCCTCTTGCAATGACACAAGACTCTTGGCTGTGCTTCAACCCTTGTACTGGTGGAAACAACCAGTCTGGACCCTGCAATGAGAAGACTGCTGCCAGAAGCCTTTGGTAGGGTCCCAGAACCATCCTGTGGGCTGACCAGCTTTGTTTGAGGAATCTCCAGTGCATTAGTCGCCATCCTGAGTTGCAGTTCGGGACTACGCAGACCAATTGTCTGCAACTATCTTGCATGAAGAGAAGCCATCCTGCAGCAGTGTCTTATTCACTGTCACAAGTGTCGTCTGTTGCCCCCTAATTGCGGTCAAATGTGCTGCTGCATGTGTGTTGTAAGTGGTGCAGGGGAGAGGGGGGGGTCTCCTCTCATCATGATACCTGCTGTGGCTGCTGATCTGAGGTGCCTGGGCAGTCTTGCTTTGGTTGAAGACCTCTAGAACTGTCTCGCCGGTGTGCGCCACTGTGGCCTAGCCAGTGTAAATCCCGAAGCCGAAACAAGCCACTGCACCCACAGCTTCTATACCCCCCTTGCAACCAGCCCAACAACAAAAGAGGAACCATTGATTCCGAGTTACCATGAGATGGACACCCAGGAAAATGTTCATGGCACAAGCTTCCATAGCTGTTTTCCTGACCCTCCTGCCCAACATATGGGTTGTATCAACGCCAGTTCTGCTCCCTAACTCTTCTTTGCCTGGCTGTGGTGATTTGAGCTCTGTCTAAGGACACCCCACAGAACCCCTAGTTTCGTGGAATTAGAAAGGTACCCCTAAGCTGCTTTTACTTGCCTTCAATTCTATTTGGTCTGGAACCTTTACTTAATGTTCTATTGTGCCTGTCTGTGGTGATGTAGCTGGTGATGTCGTGTGGAATGTTTGTGTGTGGATGATAGAATCTTCTTAGTGAGTATTCTATTCAGTGACAGTTACAGGTGGCTGGCCCTGGGTGATGGGAGCCGGTGTTTGTCTATACTAATGTCCTTTATGTCTTCATGTGGAACTATAACTGATTAAGCCGGAAATAAACTTACATGAAGTGAACTTAAAGAGCTTGGAACCTGCATTTTAACACTTAATACTTAGTCTATGACTTTCCCACTCCTTGCATTAGTACCTACCTGTGAGATTGACTCTTTAAGAGGAACTGTGTCTACTTACATGGTACTGAAGGACTAATTAAGTTATACAGGCCTTATACATACAAGGCTGAGTATATTCTTTTGATTCCATGGCACTGTTTTACTGCCTACATTGGTACTTATTTACATTAACTTGCACTATTGCTACTGTTTTAAATGTAATGTATAGGTGATCTCCCTTTGAGGTCAACAATTGTGTATATATGCATTTATAGAGTGATTTGGAAATAGAGGCATACGTTTTTTTCCCCCTGTTTAGAGATTTAAAGGCTTAAAACATTGCGTGATTTATTTGAGTGCTCTGTTAAGTTAACGGTACTACTTTACCACCCCTTTACTTCCCAAAGTCTGCCTTATTGCTCAGTCTCTGCTTACCTTGATATTTTGGCTAGACCCAAGTATCAATTACTCTGTTCACCAGCTAGGGTGGCCTTTCTGAAACCTTCCAATGGGATGATTCTGAAAATCCATCTTAAGAGCTGTATTAATACCACCCTTGGTTATAAGCCCCGCTCAACCTTGCTTGGTGCCTTCTGCTAAGCACCATAAGACATAGTTCTCACCTGAAGTAGTGTTCAAAGGATTTTTGAGGGCTTTTAAAAGGAAGTGGAGACTAATGTGTTGCCCAAAAAGCAAAAGAGTTTTACTGTGGGCAAACAAGAATTTTAATTTGTGTCCTACGAATCATCCAACAAAAATCTTCTATGTGGGGTTACGCAGTAAATTGCTAACCCATGGGCTGCTATTTCAAACCTTCCTCCATCCCGGGTGGTGGTGTTCTCATTTTTTTCACCATTCACCATCAAAGTGCTGACCCTGAAGCAACACATTTTCCTAGACTCAGCTGGCACGTTTCCCTCACCTATTATAGCTAATATTTGCTCTTCAACTCCAGAATTATGGACAACTCTGGCTCCTTCCTTTTGTTCCTACTTTTAAAGCCTTTCTTAATTCCAATAATTGTGCTTCACTGAGTTAATGAGAGCCATATTGACACGTTTTGAAAATAAAAAATGCTTACCATTTCAGTTCAAACAAACTTTGCCTTAGAAAGATCTTCGAATGGGTGCAACTGTGTCAGTCTTTTGCTGAGACCAGCCGCTGCTTGCTGCTCTCAATGGTGAGGTGGAGCACTGAGAGGCGAGAAATAGAAACTGTCACTTCACTTAGGCACTCGGAGCCAGTCACCGTGTTCACAATGCAGTCAATATGGGTAGTTATTAACTGTATCCTGAGCCCTTTGATTGTCTCTCGAGTGATTAGTAAAGGAAACCTTGTACTTTGCTGGTAGTTAATGAATTCGGCACTCGGCTGATATTTTGTCTAAATGATCCCCGCTCCATATCGCCCTTCTCCCCAGGTGTAACGCTGCATGTGTGGCATGGTCCTGGGAATGCTGCCAGCATCACAAGTTCAGAGCAGGTGGACTGGTTCATTCTGGGTAAAGGAAGCCACAGTGGCAATGAGTCCCTGTTCAGGAAACATCTTGTTTATTCCAGTTTGAAGGAACTGAAGGAGATGGAGGCAGAGAAGAAACGACTTTGCCATCTGCAACAACAACTCCACATACAGAAGGTAACTTGGATCACTGTGTGTTTGTGTTCAGCTTTCTCAGTGCCTTCAAATAAGACTGTTGCTTGTATGTCCGCTTTAGGATTTGCGGTATGAGGCATTTGGAGTGATTGTTTAATCTGCTGCCTTGATGCAAATATCGTAGTCTAAAGTAGAACGACAGTCCATTGTGTTAATGTTATTCAAAAACAAAATTTAAATAATTCATAGGTAGGAATCCGGAAGAAGGTGAAAAAGCATCTTGACACTGTAGGCCTTAATTTTACAAATACTAGACATTCAAAGATTTCACCGTTTTTTTTCTTGTTTTTTATTGCAAAAATGATTGAGTAAAATGTGTTGCATCCTTAGGAACCTGCACTTAAATAGAATTTCAGGGTGTATGTTTATATAGCCCTTCATGCCCCTTTCCTCCTGCTTCTAAGTGCTAAATGAATAGGGGTTACTATTACGTCAGGTAATTGAGCAACACTGCGCAGATCCCTTGGATGGGACAGGAGCCTGAGCGAAGTGAGGGATCATGGCTTTTAACCACCAGTATTGCCCTGGGGCTTCAAGCAATATAGCTGGTAGCACCAGGCCTCTGTGCTTGGTGCTAGTCACATCCCACTTACTTGAAGACTGACTTGCATTCTGTGATGGCCCTGGAGCAGACATGCGTGAGTGGCCTGCAGATTGTCGTCCATTGTTATTGGTGATGGGGCGGGCAGGTCATGATGCATAAAGGACGAGGGGGTGGCGGCTCTGATGCGGTCTAAGAACAGAGTGGGAAGAGGTGGGCTAGTGAAGGCAGGGAGGGAGTTGGAAGAGGGTAGCAACTGTCACTGTGGCTAAACCATGGGCACCCAGATTGGAGACCACGATACATGGCTTCACTGTCTATTATTGCCTGGAAGCCCTATGTGTTCAGCATTACACATTCGACACTGGGCTAATGGTAATTGATGTATCGACCTCGGAAGGATGAGTGACTGGGCCCGCCCTGCAATGTGCAGACTAACCCCATGTGAGCGGCCAGCAATTAATTTGTGAGCTCTCCTTCCAGGCAAGCAACCCTTCCATGTCACTGACTTTTTATTTTATCCCAGCTATGGTTCCATCCTATATGTACTACTATCTGGGCTACCCGCCGTTGCCCGTATCCTGATCGAGTGGTGTCTCATGTTCCCTGGAGAATGTTGCTCTTGTCGTCAAGTCTTGCTTCAATTTGCTCTGGCATCTCATTTGCCCTGGAGAAAGTAGCTCTTGTCCTCTAGTCGGCAAGTTGTGCTGCTGTTTGTTGTTGTGTTTTAGAAGAACTTGATATTGATTTTCGCTTTGCATCAGATGGAGCTTTTCCAAGTGATGTTGGATTTTTGTGTGGCATGTTTCAGTCACTTAATGGCTTCAGCATATTAGGGAAAATGTCCAAGAAAGGTTGATTTATTGTGCTCTCTCCTCGTGAATGAATTTACGTAAACTGTAACCTTGCCATTCCCATATTTGGAGTGGCGTGGTAAAAAAAGGTTTTTAATATTTTTTTGAATTCCCTTTAAAACTGCTTTAATAAACTATTACGAACTGTATACAGTAGTAATTCATTTTAAACGAATAACCAACATATCGAACATTTTGCTTCAGACATTTTTCGTCATTTTGCCTCCTTCTAGTGCCTACTTTAGTGAATCGGGGTGAGCATCAGTAAATTAGGGTGTCTACGGAGTACGTTTTTTGCATCCAAACATAGACTACAATCTTGCCCCAGACAAAGGAGGAATCTATGCAAAATGTGGTAGCAGCGAGTACAACAGTGTGGAATGAGAGAATGTAGTCCTTTTTATGGGAAGCCATTTCACGCAGAGCTGCTTGCTTAGTTCTACCTCCTGTAACTACATCTCGCGTTTCCACAGTGGCTCTCCACGCTACGGAAAAATATCATATTCTTCTTAACAATGCTGAAATCTTCAAACGTAGAAATCAATATCAAACCAACAATATTGAAAGAAAATTGATGTTTATACAATGTCTTGCTTTGATTTCTTCATGTGAACAATAAACAAGTTTGCTAGCACACATTACCAATTGGATTGGGTAAAATAGCATAAGTGGGATTGAAACGTAGTTTCTCATTACACATCCCGAGAGATGAAAGACAGAGATTGGTCCTGGGTTCATCTCTCTCGGTAGGACGTGTTCTGCTATTTTAGTCTAATGTAAGTTCTACAAGTATAAAAGGCTGGCGTTTGGCCCTTGTTTCATGTTCAAAGTAATAAAGGTCTACAAGTCATTTCAAATCATTCAGCGGGATACAAGTCTTCGAACTATGTTATCGAAGAAAATAACGCAAGAACAGACATGTTTTTACTTTATTTTTTTTTTACAGTTTAAATATTTTGTTTGATACATACTTTGCCTTATGTCCACTTCTTTAAAACAGACAATTAAAAAACAACACAAAGCTCATCTTTTGACAGTCATGTCCTATAAATGATGGCGTATAATGACCATCACTTTCTGAGTAAAAGCTGGGAATAAGTCGCTGTTCCCTTCAGTAGAAACTTAAAAGCTGATTATAGGTCAGGCAGCTGTAAACGGCCACTATTTTTTTTTAATTCCTAGCAAATGCTTCCTACTAGAAGATGGAGCGTTCAGTGTAGCTAAACAATAAGGTGATGGCCGGAGGTACCCCACTATAGTAGGGTCAGTTGGCAGGCTGAAAAACGATAGGCTGCGGGGGGTTGCCCAGACGAATGGCAGTAGTTATGATTGCTTCAAAACCTTCCAGCCAGCATCCTTCAGTCATTAAAATTGACAATTTAGTATAACAATTTCTTCGCTGTCAACACAATAAAGGAAGCCCTCTATCTGCACAGGGCTTCAGATAAGATTTTGAAGTGTGTTTTTGTTGCTCCCTATATTTTGAAGTTGGAAGCTATGGGCCTGATTTACAAATATGTTTTCAATAGGACGTTCTCATGTTAAAACATTTTTGTAAATCGGTCCCTGTATTTTTCTTTTTTTTGGCATTTGTATTTAGGGGATTCATTAACTTTCCCCAATGTTGCCATTTTGTTGGGAGTAAAAATATATTTTAACTCTATAGCAGAGTTATTTTTGTAATCTATAGTTATTTGCATGTAGTAATTAAATTATGCATTTGTACCATAAAGGTCCTCTTCAGATATGACAGTTATAATATTAGATCCACGTCCTGTGGCATTGTTCTGCATTTTTCTGCCGTTACCACCAATCAAAACATATCTGTGAAGCTGTGTGTGTGGAAGCGGGGGCAGGCTCCTAGGTGTCTGTTGTTGCATTTTTTTGTCCCAAGTATTTAAACTCTTATTTTATTGTTTGTTGTGTGTATTTCTACTTTAAGGAGCGGAAGTGTTAGGTATGACGCTTATCTGTAGGGCTTTCCTCTATAGGTATAGATTTCCATGTGCTTATGACTTGTGGTATTTTTACATGCCGCCCTCGTACAACATGACATACATTCCCTACTGGTGGATAGCTGCCATTTCTGCCCACTCCAGTGCTTGCCATCTACGCTTGTAATGTTGTAATATCATCTGGCACATGATTCTCTATACAATAATAGTTTACCTGGAGTCTCCGAAAGCATTCTCCTAATCGTTTCTTTTTTCACCATCACCAAAAGGCAAACCAACTCCACATCTCCACAGAATGGCGTTAGCCATACCAAACTTGATGCATTATCTAATGGCCTGTGATCTGGTGTGTTTAGGTCCCTTGAGGAAGTCTGACTGTTGGGACGGGGTGACCCAGAAGACCAGGTGCCCCTACACACTCATGACAAAGGCTCTAGAGGGGTTATACACAGGAATACCCTGGCTCCCAGTCTATTCCCAGCCTAACAACCATCACCAGGTGCAGAATCCATAGTTGGCCCAATATGAGGCTCTCCGAGACCTTAAGGAGGAACTCTCTCTCTCAACTCAACTGGCTTCCCTTCCTCTCACAACTGAAATTTCAATTCCTCTGCCTTGTCTACAAAACTCTCCATGACCTGCCCCCCCACACCTTTCTTCCCTCCTTTTTTTATTCACCATCCCGCTCTCTCCGCTCAGCAGACCTCTACCTCCTCACTGTACCTCTAGCCCCATGTGCCTCCTCACGCTTCCGCTCCTTCCAACTCTTGGTCCACCTACACTGGAACTCCCTCTCGCTCTCCATCCGCGCCACCCCCACCTACTCATCCTTCCACTCCTCCCTGAAAGCCCTTCTTCACTCCCCCCTGACTCCCCTTCCATACCCCTTCCCCCTCTTCTGACCCCCCACTCCCCTCCCTCAGGACCCAAATTCGCCACTGATACCACTTATGACCATTGAGGGCACCAGATCACTCCCCCTTCCCTTCCACTCCCCCTTCCTCCCACTCCCAGACCACAATACAGATTCTGGAACCCCCTTCACCTTCCCCCACTCTCCCCCTCCTCCTTGTAAATTATTCTACATGTTGTTCTAATGACTTGTCTCATGTTTGTAAATATGCTTCTCTCACTCTTGTACCAGTTGTTATATTGTAAGCGCTTTGGCTTAAAGCGCTATATAAATTCAATAAACATAAACATAGATCACCAAGTGCCCTGTCACCATGCAGGGAGAGAAGTTGAACAAGCACCCTGTAGAAAGAAAGCAGGCAGGGAGTGGCCAGGGGTCGAGCAGGCCATTACTGGCAGCAACCCTGCCACTGAATGAAAAGATAATTTACAGCTGGCATACCCATAACTCTGGCTTGTTCAAGTTGGGCCTGAGAAATCCTTTTCCACATGTAACCCTTGAGCTATTACTGACCTGAACAAATGGATGTAACCCTTGAGCTATTACTGACCTCAACAAATGGTTGGCTGAAAGGAAACCCCAGGCGGTGGGTCTTGCTCTTACAGACACCTATTATCCGGCGCCAATGACATTTGTGGGCACCAAGGCAGACCGGAATGATAAACACTCTCCCTGCGTCTCTTGTAGGAACTGGCGCACCTGGTAACAAAAGCAGCTGTACTTAAATTCCAAACTCTTTGAGTGTCTTATCAGGCTATTGGCTGAACATAAGGGAGGGAAGAATGGACTGATGGACTACGGTCCTCTCGAAAATTGATGAATCCCCCTTGCATTTGCCATTTGTTTATTATCTCTGCCTGCCCTTCTAAAACTTGTTTGTCAGGCAAAACCCAAAGAACCAACCCGCCATCTCCCAGGGCCCTTTTCCAAGCCGTAGCCTTCTCAATCTCCTTTTCCTGTGCTTGCTCCCACCTTTCACTCTCCTGATCAAGAGTAAGAAGTGGGTTCTCATGACCTGGAATAGACGCAGGAAGAACCTACCCAGCGCTCCATTCAACAGACATTTCATAGACTATTGTGGAGATACCCCCTCTGTGCCTGTCCTTCTAAAGCTTCAAGTCAAGGCCAAAAGAATCTCTGTAAAATCTCAGGTCTGCCAGCCAGGCCGAGTCTTCTCCCAGCCCCTCTCTCTGCCCTTGGTCCCACCTCCCATCCTTCTGATTGACTCGCAAAATGGGTCACGTGACCTTGGAACCCCCTCAAACTCCATCCACCTAGGGCAACTGAAGAAAGGCAGAAGCTATGGTTGCCTCCCGTTTGTCTGATGCTTTGGCCCTGGTACTGCTACCCTAGCAGACTGTTGGACAGCAGGATAAATTAGCAACTACTTAATTACAACATCTTTCTTCTTACTGAACCCAGAGCTGAATCATAATCGTGCCTAGCTCCTTCTACTTTAACCTTAGCACTATTTTCATCCAGGACAGTATTGCACCAGTTAATGTACAGACGGTCACATTAATTGCGTTTTGCATTATCAGTTGAATCCATCACACAGCTGCATCAACTGCAACAGGATAACTGTTCAATCTTCAGCACAGTTACTTGAATTTCTATACTTCCTGGTTATCACATAGAATAGCTACATCAACTATTCTGTATTACCTGTTGCAAAGGTGCATCAATTACACTGGTACCAGTTGAATTCATAAGACAGCTGCATCAATTACCTTTCTATTAATGGTTGAATCCACAGCATAACTTCATCAATTGCACTTTGACACCTGCTAAACCCATAGCATAACTTATTTATGTGCACTGAGATATCTTTTGAATACATAGCATAGCTGAATCAACTACACTGTAATAAGAGTCGAGTCCATAAGACCGCTGCATCAGTTGTTTTTGTATTACCTGTTGAATCTATAGCATAGATGCATACCTTACACTCTGATACCTCTCAAATCATTAGCACAACTACTTTAACTGTTGTATTAACTGTTTAACACGTAACATAGCTACATCTATTTATTTTTGTCTTACATGTGCTATCCATAACATAACTATTTAATTTCCACTGTGATGCATACTGAGTATAGCACAACTTCATCAATTTATATTCCCTATTAATTCAATTTGATAACTACAACAAATGCACTGCTACCCGTTTAATCAAAGCATAACATAATTTGCTCTGTGATGCCTGTTGAATCCATAGCATAGCCACATCTTTTTTTTGCATTCCCTGTTAATTGATGGGGACGCTACCTCCATTTCGTTGTACCTTTGATTCCATAACATAGCTACACCATTTGCATTCAGATACCAGCTTAATGCATAGCATAGCTATCCCAACTGCACACTGTTTACGAGACGAATCCACAGCAGGTCTACACCAATTACACTATGCTAATATGGATTTTCAGAATCAGCCCTGTGGACATATTGGACATATTCTGAGAGGCCACCGGATTCTGCTGAACAGGGAAAGATACTAATGTATACCTCAACTCTATCTAAGTAGTGTGAGTGATTAGGCTTAGACTTGGGAGAATGTGAGGGTGGATAAGGGTTCAGGTAAGCGCACACATACACAAAGCACTCTTAATAATAAAAGTTATGCAGAATGTATAAAACTACAGTTCTATTTTTTTGGGGCCTTGGACAACTTTTATCATTTGAAAATCATGTGTTAGTAATTCACTAAACACACTTCTAACATATGTACATTCACATCGGAGTGCTCTGGCTACAGAGCGATAATACTTTACTTTGAACACAGTTAGATCAGAATTATTAGAACACTGTAGCATAGTAAAGCAAGTGAAGTAAAGACGAAAGGTAAATATTAAACTCATTTCAGAATATGTAAGTAAAATGAAGGAGTTAAAATCATAATACAAGCTTATAAAAATAAGATCCTACACTGTAAACGTCTTTCCCTTGCTAAAAGAGATGGGGCTCGTGCCCTAAAATCACACAAGTCCCAATTGAACCCTTTGGTGGAAGTGAGGAGTCTTTTCCGTAGGCTGAAAAATTGTTTGCAAAGCCAACACACATTTATAAATGTGTTAAGGTAGTAAGAGCAAAGTAAGCAAAGTACTTAGTAGGTACTATCCCAACCCCACCACTGTAGGCAAAGCCCTGGAGGAATGGGGGTTTGGAGCGGGGGTGATCCATTTGACCATCATGGTCAGGCAAGGGAGATTTGGATTAGAACTTTGCGTCTGTTTAACCCATTGATAAATGTATGCTATTGTAAGGTAGAAATAAATGTGTAGCCACCAGCCTGTCCTGGACACATCATACAAGTAACCATAAAGATACTAAAAACAAAATAGAAAGCGATATAAAGTGTTTCTACCACACTTCACTGAAAGGTGATCGGTGTGTTGTAAAACAAACAAGGAATTTCGTAATGGGGGACAGGGTCCATCCTGCACGGATAGCCATTGGGACTGATCAGTGCCACAAACATAGATAAACTAAGTAAGGTAAGTAAAGCAAAGAGGCTTTAGTTAACTTTTAAAAAAATAAATGTGAAGAGTTATGGAGGGAAATCTTTCCTAACGCACTATGCCAGTTGAATCCATAGCCATAGCTACATCAATTCTTGTATTATCTGTTGTGGTGGCCAAGATAAGGCCCCCTCTGCCAGCCTCAGTTTGCAGCAAATAAGGAGATCAGACAGCCCGTAAATCAATCTTCATGTGTTTATATCGCAAATACACAGCATACACAGTTATCAGCAGGGAAGAACAGCATGCAGCAGGGGCTAATGCTAAATGTGTAGAGCATAAGTGAAAGGGAAAGTCTGACGTGTCCTCTGCCCTAGGATGGGTTTAAGCCTGTCCGGGGTGTCGTGTAGAGCGGGCCCAGGGAGGTGACATGGAGGGTTTGAGGCTTAACTGTATGGGAGAGCCTAATTGCATTGCATGACATAATATAGTTTTGCAAAGCATAGCAATCCTGCATAACATAGCATAGCAATCCTGCATAGCATAGCAATCCTGCCACATCACTGTTAATCCATAGCATGCCTGTATCAGTCATTTTGTTTTAGATGTTCACTACATAAATTGCACTGTAATACCAATTGAACCCAGAGCAAAGCCGGATCAATTTAATTAGCGGACTAGCTGAATCCAGAGAAAAGCTACATCGTTTTGCATTGTGATTTGAGCTTGTTTTATAGCAGTACTGAGATCAATTACTTGATCCTTAACAATAATGCCAATAGTACTAGGAGGCCCATTTTGTTTTGTGCCATATGCTGAACACATAGCACTACTAGATAAAGTGTGCTGTGCTACCAGTTATATCAATAGAACAGTATAACCCACCCCCAACCAAACTTCACCTCTGGCCCCCATCTCTCCCCCCCCCACATACGACCACAACACCAAGCCTGCAGTCCATGTAATAAATGCAAAAACATGCCAAACAAGCATTGGCAATACCACCAGTTTTAACTTGTGGGGGCATGGGAAAGGCACTTGTCAGGCACTGCCATACTGGTATTAACTGCCCATTGATGGTAGCAGGTGCAAATTATGTGAGTACCTGGGCATACAGTAGCTGTGTCAAGCAAATGCCTAATACCTATACACAATCCAAAACTGTTGGCTTTGTTAGTGCTTGTTTTTAACAGGACTTCTGTGAAGGACATGTATAGTGCTTATAAATAGAGTGGCTGAAGCCAGACCTCGGTTTCAACATTTTTATTGCACCGGTAGCTGTTTACAGCTCCAATTAAGTCATTAACTCTCAGATGACTGCTTTGAAAAACAAAGGTGAGGCTTGATTAAAGCGAGCTGAAAGAGTTCCCATGAGGAGGTGTTTTAGGCGGGTAGGGGCAGGAAGTAGGGTAGAAATGGCCATAGGGATTAGCATGGCCATGGGCAGTTACTGTGTGGGAAAATAACTAAACGACAACTAAAAGCTTTGTGTCCCTCCTCATATGCAATTTCTCCGAATCTGTACTCTAATGCAATAGTTTCGGCTTGTAGGAGGAAAATAACATATTTGTAACCCAATATCACGCCTGTTACCAAATGGATTACACCAAAACCATCTACAAAATCATATTTCCGAGAAGTCTCACTTAACACACTTTTCATCACAAGACAATCCTTAATGTACACAACCATTACATAAAAATTGCAGGGGGGTCCTCCTGACCCGAAGAACAACCTTCTCTGCTTTTTAAACTCTGAAAGCCCTTTTGGAAATTTCTGGGCAACAAACAAACATGACAACAATCCTACCACACTCTCTCCTCCTACTGGCAAACTCTATCAAAGTCACAACACCTTCTGTCAACAACATCTCAGACTTTTAGTCACTCTGTCTCGGGAGGATAGATCAGGGGCAACACGCTCATCTTGGAAGCAAGACGACGCAGAGCAACACAGGTTCGATCCCTGGGTCCGTGCTGTGAAACCTGTGGGTATTATGCGTGTTATAAATAACCAATTACAATTACTCTCATTTATCTGCTCAGCACTTTTTCTCTAATCTTTCCGCCACGTAAATAAACCGCTTTGCTACAGCCAAACTTTTGCAAACAATTGAGCGCTTCCAGCCGCTAGCCTCATGGTAGACAGCCAATATCGAACAATTCTCAGCGATTTCAATGTCTCGCTGGAGAAGGAAGAAGGCAGCATTGCGCAATCTATTGCTGCTAACTTGTGCAACGTGCACTATATCTCAAACAATCGGTGAAGGGAGCTAATCCACATAGCTGACTACAGGCTTGATGGTGAGTTTTGTGAAGTGTCCAATGGGATAAATCTCAAATCGAATTAGTAGTCATTTTAAGAGGTCACTCAAAGGCATTATCCAAGTAAATATATGTGACATTGCTGAGAAAATGCACTAAAGAGCACAAAAATATAAAATCTTTTATAATTGTTCTTAGTGGTAAACATTTGCATGCAGGAAAGTTTCTGTAGAATGAGCAAATAACCAAATCACCGTGAAGGATGCTCACCGTCTCCAAAGCCCTGGTTCTTGCTAAGCTGGAATACTGTAACAGCCTCTTTCTCAATCTTCCTACTTCTCTCCGTCCGCTACAACTCATCCAGAACAGAACTGCAAGACTTATTCTTGGCCTCAAGCCCAGGGGCTGCATCTCTCTGGTGCGATAATCCCTCCACTGTCTCCCTGTGGCTGCTAGGGTCAAGTTCAAGACGCTCTGCATAGTCCACAAGTCTTTCTGAGGCCGGGTCCCACACTATCTACAATTCTCTCTTCCTAAATACTCTCCTTCTAGAGCCCTCCTCTCATCCTCCTCTAACTCTCTGCCTGTGAGTCGGTTTTCCAAGCAGAGATTTGGGGTAGATCTTTATCCTCTGCAGGCGCCTCCCTCTGGAACAACCTCCCTGCCTCTCTCCACTTTGAGCCTGAGCTCCTTAAGTTCCGGAAACTCCTAAAGACCTTCCTCTTCTCTTCTTCTTTCTCTCTCTCTGTCTCCCCTGTTAATCTCCTATCTCTTTCTCTCCTTCCTAACCCCTCCATCTCTTCCCTAACTGTTCAGCTTTTGCAGACTGGTCGCCAGGCTCATCTCCAGCGCCTCGCAGGTCCCATGGTCCCCTACCAGTCTTTGCACTTGCTTACGGGCCGCTGCACTATGCTGCACTTTCAGCATACGTTCCATGAGAGGGGTAACCTCTCTGCACTGGACTCAAGGCCCTGCTGGACTGGGCACACTTTTTCACCCACCCCCCTCCCTTGCACTACTGTCTGTACACTTGCATGACTTTACAAATCCTAGTAAGTTCTGTCCTGTTCCCCCTTTGTCTCCCCTCCCTAATCTGGTTTCGCCTGAAACACTTCATGCACTTGCACTAGGAGAAATGCTGTCGGACCTAGTACGCTAGTTACATTTTTGTTAGATCATTCGGAAACCCCAAGGCCTTAGAGTGACTATACTGTATTCCCTTGCTCCCTTCCCACCTTGAAGCACTTCACTTGTGTATAAGCGCTGTACAAATAAACAAATACAATACATTCAAATAAAAATATATTGCAAAAATAATTGGTAAAGTCCACTAAAAAAAAGTGCAACATATAACATGAAACTATACGAAGAGCATTGAATGGACAAAAGTCAAAGCAACGACAAAATAACATCAAGACTACTTCAAAATGCAGATATCTAACTTTTTCTGGAGGCACAAGACAGATTCCGCAATTTCTATTGGACAATGCTCCTAAAGGTGAAGGGACACAATCAATTTATCATAGAAAGCAAACTAGAACAAAAATGCATTCATCTGACTAACAGCCTTATTAATGGGCTATACAGAAATATTGAGTGGGATAAGGTGATTGATCTATAGATGCCCTATCAGTCTCTCCCTTTTTAGATAAGTGTCGAGAGGAGGCAACTGGCAGAATTCCCATCACACACTGGAAATTTCGTCCTGTATGAACTTTTTATCCGTTCAAGGTCGGATGGTCGCCCCCCCTCAACACCACGAACCTTGCATAAACCATGGGCGATTTATTTCCAACAGGGCTGTGGCAGGATATGGGAATCTCCACTGATCATGGAGAAACCACACTACCGCACACACTCCCGTTCCCCAGAAAGAATGTACTTACAATTCACTGCCCCCTCATGGCAAAGTCCTTCGTGCCTCAAGTCTGTGCCGGAAGGGTGATCTTGCGAAGTGTCGTCAGGCTCGCCAGCGTGGACTGCAGTGACTGCAGACAACTTGCCTCCAACTCTGCTATGCTCCGCTCAAAGCTTATCTGAGATTTCCGCCTCCTCCGGCAGGTAGTAGACAGAGAAAAACATTATAGACTGCGGCGACTTGCCCCAAACTCCCTGAATGACCAATACTAAATCCTGCATATGAATGTGACCTTTGCACCTGCAACCCCTGGCCCTCCCTTAAACTGACCAATCCGTAACTTCAACAGTTGTCTCGGAAGAAATTGGAGTAAGGTGGCTAAGTTAACATACCTGTTCTCCACTGCCTACCTATTCTCTGCAGGGTTACAAGGATGTGAAGTCATGTCCTTATCCCTCTTTCCCGACTTAGTTCTGAGTACAGATTTTTTGTTTTACTTGGGATTTAGTGGATAAAATTCAATTAAGTGATCTATACAATCCTTAATCCAAAGGCTGTGAAATTGCCCATAAAGGTGAACTGACAAGTATGCCCACTAAGCAGAAAGCATAGTGAATAACGAGTAAAAAATTATATTGAAGAAATAATGATTAGCTTATACATTAAATCCTCCAGTTTATTTTATGTTTTGTGCATTATCTCACTCAAGTGTGATCAGAAGGCCGTCTTGCTGCACCATCACATAATAGAAATGGTTTGAGACAAATAACGCTTTAGAGGAATGGCATACTTACTGCTTGTATATAAAATATTGGCTGTAAATTCAATATTTTGAAAAAACATATTTTACTTAGTGCTGTTTTGATCAAAAAAGATTTTGTGAAATTGACTTGTTTTCCTTTCTACTGAGATGTAATGTGGAGTTAATACAATGAAAAATACATTTTTAAATTGCCTCATGCAATCACTGTTTTTTGACATTTTGTCACATTGTAAAGAACAGCTGCTAGTTTAGACGTTAGTTCTGTGTTAAGCCATTTAAGAATTGGCCCAACCATCTGGACAGATTATAAATCCCAACCACTCTTCACAATCTATTTCCTCGCGTGGCCCAACAAATATTACATGGTGGTTATTTTCCATCAAACTATGGAGGGCCAATCTCATTGTACCAAATAAGTTTGACTATGTGTGGTGGAAGTTAATCATATTCTAGTCTTGCTTGTTGTAATCCTTTGCTCCATGACCAATTTCTAGTGTGTCTTTCTATTGCTGGCAAGGCTACCATCATGATCCCACATTCAAATCATACGCTTGAATGTTTCTTCTGCACTTGATGC
Organism: Ambystoma mexicanum; assembly: GCF_040938575.1. Taxonomy (NCBI): domain Eukaryota; kingdom Metazoa; phylum Chordata; class Amphibia; order Caudata; family Ambystomatidae; genus Ambystoma; species Ambystoma mexicanum. The sequence continues at coordinate 92,508,712 of NC_090924.1, read as the reverse complement.
CTGTCAAACTGTCGAAACATGAGAGTCAATGTTCTACAGTCCGTGTCAAAAACGGTGTTAGCAGCAGCAACTGTCAGGCATACAGTGTGTAAATAAACGGGTGGTGTGTAACTAATGCATCTTATTCACATTGTGTTAGGGAGATTTTCCATTTTTATGCCAAATCCCCACCACCTGTCAGACACCATCACTTTTTGCTGGACTTCTCGATATTTTGTCTGTTCTCCTGAGTGAGTGGGGGACTTTTTCCCACTCATTCTTTTGCTCTGACCAGGGGAACCCTTACTCATTATTTGTGTACTTTATTTTGTGGCGTCATGCTTTCCTACATCTTTACGAAGGCATCCGTAATTTACTTTTGCAGCACACTGCAGCTTTTTATCAGTGTTGCTGGAAGCCCATAGGCTTCCCTTTTCATTTTCCTAGTGAGAACATATGTTACCAAGGATGGGGGCGGGGGGATACTTGGTATCCTTATCTTTTTATTTTGTGAGTTCAGCACACACCACCTTATGTGGAGTGCTGAGGTGTTACACTGTATCCCCTTTCTCACTACTCCTGTTACAGTGACAAGTAAACCTGAATGGCTGGTGGCATTGGATACAATTTACTGACTTTTGTGGATTTGTCCTACCCCAGCTTTGTTCACAGCCGCGATAATGCACAGAAGGGTCACCATTGACCCAAAATGGTGGCTGTTTTCTTGTTTCGTCATTTTTTGTTTTCTTGTCCTTTCTTGGTCTTTGTTTTGCCATCCTGGGTGGGAGAGGTCATGGTTTGAATTTTTTCCTTGGCGGAAATCCTCTGTGAAGCCCCCCAAGGCCCCAGAGTGTCTTTGCAGGACAGGAAGAAAGGGAGCATCCAGAAACTCTGCTGTTCTGTCTTCTGGCATGCCTGTCTGGAACCAGTTCCAACTGGGAGGCTGTCTATCCTGAAAGCACAGTCATCCCCGCCCCTCCCCCCCAATGTGGGCCGAGTGTTGACTGGCTGGATTCCTGGTCCACAGACAGTCCACCACTGGAACAAAAATCTGAAGAAAATGACCAGAGATGCCTGCTGCCGCAGAAGCTCGCTAAATTAACTGCTACTGTCCTGACCCTTTTTTCAAATCGACAGGGAAGCCCTGAAAAGGATGACTTCTTTCCTTGGACTGGTGGGCATAATCAGTTGTAAGACAACCTTCAATTTGGACCATCCATTGACGTGCTGACACCTTCCTGGGTTGCAAACCGCCAATACCCTGGGAGCTGCAACCACTTTGGGGTACATTGTCTTGCCACTAACTAGCTCTCCCAACTTTGGTGGACTCCTTGCAGACCCACAGAGGCACGAATCCACAAGTCCCCTTACGAGAGTGCAGGAGCGAGCAAGTGAGTTAAATCCACCAGCAGTAACCGTTCTTCATTGGCGTCTGTGAAAAGGCACCAAAACCACAGATCTGTATTGGAGCACAAAGAATCCTTTTCTGGGGTCCCCTCTCTCTCTGGACTGCTGCTGCAAAATCCCTTCAAAAGTCTCACCTTGACCAAGGAACAAGGGACCGGGTCTGCAGCTGCTACATCGTGGAGGCGTCCAGCTTTATCCTCTACATCACTCCAATGTACTGTGGGACTATTAAGTAATACTTACACGGAGTAGTTGTGTCGCTCCTTTATTGATGCAGTGCTGATTTAATTGTTTGGGTGTTCTCCCATACACTTTCGCCCAGGCCTAACACTTGTGTGCATGCAAGTAGCTTCCTAAGCCCCTGACCCCCTTTTACCAACAAGAGCTTGCGACTTGTAACTGAAGGATTATCTGAAACTTTGACTTTTTATAGCTGTGTCTTACCTACTTTACCCTCCAATCTGACTTTGAAGAATTCATACCTAGATGGGGATCGACTGCTAAAACCTTAAGGCCTCTGAAAAGTATTAAGTCTTTAAAAGTGCTTACCTGATCATGTTGGAGCTGTTCATACATTTTATTCCTTCCACTAGACTATACTGAGTTACTAAAACAGTGGTTTTACTTACCTTTGAATTTCATTCAAATGGTTTACTTCCCTGAATAAATGCATTGGGTTTTCTATTGTGTTTATTAGCTTTGAAATAGTACTTACCTATCTGAAGATTTATCTTTGCCTTGTGTATATATTAAATAACTATTTTTATATAACTCTGTGTTTCTCGGGGCCTATGCATTGTCTAAGTTCTCTGTACTGACCTGCAGCTCGCACCTCCCTCCTAACTTGAGCCTCGCTGCTCTGCCATTGCTACTCGAACCTTGAGTAGTACAGACTTATATTAGAAGTTGGGGCTCTGTTATACCAAGGGGACTTTTATAAAGTCCTACCATAGTTGGGATTTAGAGAAACACCCTAACAAAGGTAACTGAGTATTATGAATCTTTCCTCAAGGGTCCTGTGTGCTGTGACAAAAAAGGTTTAAAAGGTGCCTCAGCATTTGAAGCCTCACACCCCCCACCCCCGCACCAACATACCAACGTATACAATGCCTATATACACCTTCTGGCACAATTGGACTTCTTTTTTAGGGCGTACATATGCATCCCAAAAAAAAGGCAAAAGGCTACAATACACAGAGGTGTTGATCAGAGTTTCTTTTCAATTTGTAACATTGCATCTAGCCAGCTTCACTTCCTGAACTTTACTCCCTAGACTTTACTAGATAATATTTTCAGGGACTGGTTATGCGCATTGGCTATTGCAACCGGACTACTTGATTAGTGATATAAAAATGTTTGCTTCACCTAAAACCTTTTTCCATCTCAATATCTTGATCGCTCTTTGATCAAAAAATCATATTTTCTTGCCCGTTTTAGGGTTTAATTGGTGACAATGTATAGCTGGTAAGAATTGTATCCCTTGTCGCAGAACAGTGATAACCTACACAAAACATCAACTTGTTGAGGTGGAAAGGTTTGCACTGGATCTCAACATGTGATGGAAAGTGAATGAAGCAAGGGACTAAGAGCCAGCTGACAAACAGTGAATCTGCATAAACATGTGGTGTTCTCGGAATTAGTTGGGAGATTTTTGGGAGTGTGAAAATTAAGTTCCTTTATGCTACCCCAGTAGGATCCGTCATATGTAACAACCATTGTTGTTGCCCCACGGGCCCTAGATTTCATTCTAATGGTGTTTCCAATAGTGAATGTGGATGTTTTTAAAGCAACCTACTCGCTGGCTAACACATGTTTTTTTTTGTTTTATGTGGGACCAAGCCTGTTTTGCATATGGTCTTTCCCCTTGTGTAATGGCTTGTCAGGCTGAAGAACGATGGTCTGGAGGGTTGACCAGAACAATGCCAGAGGTTAGGATTCACTCCAAAACTTCCAGCCATCACCTCTTTTGTTTTGCATAAGTCACCCTGAGTGGGATGGGTATGCACAGACTTGGGTCCCGAACCTGCTGGGCCTAGAGATCCAAGCTCCTCCTCACGGATGACACAGAAACATGTCTTGGGTTGCTTGTGGTCTCATGCAAAAGGGATGTGACCTAGCAGTTCGGCAGGACTCTTCCTTTTGGGGTGGGACCAAGCCTGATTTGCATATGGTCTTTCCCCTTCTGTAATGACTTGGCAGGATAAAGAACGATGGTCTGCAGTGTTGCCCAGAGCAATACCAGAGGTTAGGGTTCACTCCAAAACTTCCAGCCATCATCTGTTTTGTTTTGAATTTTTTAAATGTTTTACATTTTCTAAATTAAAGGATCACACAGCCGCACTAAGGGCACATTCCCCACCCTGGGACACCTTATATTTTAATCCTTGCATGTTTATCTGAAATGCTAGCAAAGGGAATTCATTAACATTAACATTTCTTATCATGTCACGTTGGGCAACCCTACATTGTAGCCTTCACACAGAAATGCAAACATTGAGAAAGGCTGGTGTAATTGGGTGCCTTTTTTGTTATCATCCATCAAGTGCGCGTAAGTGCCAGACAATGATTAGGTTGGGACAGTTTTTATACATTGGTTTTAAAGAGTGATCGGACAAAGTGTGTGCCAATAAAGCATTTTTTGGAGCACGGGAAGAGACTGACGAGAGCTCTTTCACAGCGATTATAATCTTGTTGTGTGTCCGATTCCCCTGTCAAGAGTTCAAAAATAGTTCTATTGGCCTGAAATCTCCAGGGTTGTTAGTCATTTTTATCCCCTTAATTCTACCAGAAAAGGGAACAGCGGCAAACTGGAGGCAGCACAGATCATGAGTTCTCATTCCTACCCAGGGTAATTCTTGCTTTTGTTTTGTTCACATAGGTGCTGATGGCAGAGCTTATACCATTGCTTGAGTCCAGAAGTCTCCAAGGACCTTCGTTGGCCCTTCCGTACCGCTCTATCTACAGCCAGCTGTGTGAGGGAGGGCAGAAATTCCCTGCACTTGTCTTCGATGATCTACCAGACTGACATGACTGTCTATTTCTGATCAAACAAAAATAAGACTTAACTCGAGTATGGCATGTGAAAAATATAACATGATGGACAACATTGTGTTTTAATAATGAGCCATACCAGCCTGTTACATTCTACCGTTTGTACCCGTTCTGTATTGCCTTATTTCGACCACCCAGTTATGGCGTACAAAATTGTAAACCTCTGGCCAACTGTTTAGTTGGAAAATAAATCGAAACAAGTATCCCTAGTTGTTTAATGGTGCCTTGTACAACAATCCGAGAGTGGTATAGACTGCCTTTGGTATGAATAATGTAATGTAATTCAGTCTTGTATAGCACGACTTTTACCATTTGAGTTGCCTCTTGGCACTGCATTGTATAGGATGGTGAATAGAGTGGCAGCGGGGCAAAGATGGTAAAGCCAGGCGTTTTGATTTAAGGTACCCATTTCTGTGTGCTAGCCAGATTCTAAGCGAAAGTGGCTATGGCATGTGAGGGCAGACACATGTGTTATCCTTCTCAGTTGCTGACTAAAGCATTTCACATTGTAAGCCCAGATGACATGGGGATGTAAATAATGTGCTATACTGTGGTGGGTCAGGCGCAGAGTTAGCTCAACAGTAGGTGTGTGTGTGTGTCTGTCTGTCTGTCTGTCTGTCTGTGTCTGTGTGTCAGACCAGAGGGTGGATAGATTGAAGATGTGCATGTTAGTGAAGGCTAGTTGGTTATGTCAGTATATGTCCATGGCTACTTGCCTGCTGGAATGGTGTAATAAACCTGGTGTCCCATTGCTGAATTATCTGGTTTGGGGTATGTTATCCTGGACCCAAGGTAATCTCATTACTGTCAATGGCAACCTGTCATGGGTTGTGCCTGGTCTCAGAGTTTGTCCTCGCTTCAGGTGAGGAGTCTGTTTTTTGCAAGGCCTTACATTGTGCAGCCCACAAACAACCATGTTTTCTGAAGTTTAGGGAGTGGTGGATTGACTTTCTATTATGCAAAGTCACTGGGTCTGGAGTTCCAGAGGTTAGTGAACATGACTAAAAAGGACACCACTCTTGGCGTTTTTTCCCTATATTTTGGAACTGTCACTGAGGCTACCTCTCTGGATCTCATTGCCTTGCTTGGAGGAGTATAGGATAACTTTTATTCATGGTGATTTCTGGGCCCTGATTGTGGAAGAGATGGCAGGTGATGCAGATTGTTTTAAATTGAACCCTTTCAATGCGTATGACTGAAAGTCAGTGAAGGGTGCCAGGGTCATAAGATTCTGCCCATCTTTTCAGTCTCTGCAAGTGTCGGGGTGCTGCATTTTGTGATTTCTGGGTACTATGTAAAGAGTCTAGGGGCCTTCCCAAAGAATCAACAGAAAAATCATTGGTCCTCAGTGAGCTTTAATACTTATTCACTATAACAGGATGGGTGAGGTTAACTCTATCTGGTCTAGAACCATCAGTTTAGAAATAATGAAGGATACTAAAACTAAAGGTGTCAGGATGGGTTAAATAGGGGTGTATTAAGGAACTATATGTTTGAATTCTGGGATTCCCTAATATTCCCTTCAAAAACTCAAGCTCAGAATATAGTGTCCAGGGCACCACCTGGCTCCAAATTAGTCTTCTGGTTATGGTTATAGTACCTATACACGTATTGACCTTCCCTGCCAACAAGTACTTCTCCCCTTTCTCTGGGGTACATGCCAGACTCTGTTTTTGTTTACATTTGTGTCACTGGCCACCCTTCCTGGGCTGATGCAAGTACATGTGTCCTATTCCTACCAGCTGATCATCCCTGTACATTATCATAAACTTGTTCCAGGCTAAACATACTAGTGTTTCACTTAACTATCTTAAGTTGTTCCCTTGTGTCCCTAATTCCTTATGTCTTGTTCAAAATGTGGCTTAATGATCGGCGACCGAAGGCTCACATGGTCGTGACGGCATTTTTTAAGTCAAATGGAAGTAACTGGTGCATATTCAATGACCTGGGGGAACGGGGGGGGGGTTGACTCTCGTTGATGTGTTCATGCTGATCATGGACTTTCCCTATATTGTGCAAGAACATTGTCCTCCCACTGGAGACTGAGAGTTGTTTCTGCCAGTGAGTGCGGTTCATAGTCACTTGATTGTGATGTTGGAATTTTCCCATTCTCCTGAATAAGATCTCTTTGGTATAGTGCAGTTGTTACTCAACGAAAGACACATGCTACACAAATAACTCCTTTCGATAGAGTATCTTTGGTAGTGCCAGGCATTGAACAGTGCAACTACCAACAAAAGGGAGACTAAATCTGAATGTACTGATTTTGTTTTTTTAGTTTTCAATTTCAAAGCGATTGCTTTCCAGAGAATTTACTTGTCAACCAGTTTGTTTAATATCCGGAGGAAAGGCAAAGCAACATAATACACAACAGCAGTTGTATGAAGGTAGAGGGAAAGTTAAAGAATGCAATTCATCAAATGTACAGCAGTTATCTGTAATTAATCATTATTCTGGTATTCAACGCAGTGGAGTATTACTGAGACGAAAGAGGCATGGGCGGCAAAGTGCACATCATATGAAATGGTGTGGTGACGCCATGGCTTTGTCAGGACCAGTGATGTTAATGATTATGATTTTGTCATTGGTAGAACGGCAAATGATTGCAAACGATTTCAAAGGGGGAAAAAAGAAAATATTTTAAAAAAATGAATGCCAGTACTAACATTATTCAGAACATGTGTGCACCTCAGTATATAATCAATTTCCCAGTACACCTCAATGAAAGCAGTGCAAGAAGAGTTATATACGCATTTTGATATTAGCATCTACAAATAAACATAAATACATACAATTCCATTTAAGCTTTGTGGTTGTTGCCTCACATGAAAAATAGTGTTTGCTCAGTCAACAACTTCCAAATGAGGTAACAAACCGGCAGGAAAACGTACTATAAGTATTAAGCCTTAGAGTCTTGAGGGAAATGAAGTAGATCAAATGTTGTAATGCATTTCCTCTGCCAATAAAGGAAGATGTGGAACCTGGCTATAAAGGTTAAGGAACTACTAGAGAAGCTGAAACCACATATTGACCTCAGTGAGAGTGAATGCAATGGGAATCTTCATTGTAAATCAATCTGTAAGGAGAGTGAGGCTTGTAAATCAAAACATTATCTTCTAGCCATGTGTGGCCGAGTCCTTAAACACATAAAGGTGAATGGAAGACCTGTTAACAATGATGGCCTAAATAGGAAGGCATGCTGTGGCAGAGCACATACAGGAAAGATGCCAGTAAACTAAAGTGCCACTGGTTCCTGATTTCCTTTCGCTTGTCACAAGTGTCCGCTTTAAAAGTGTGATAATACTGATTGTCCAATCTAGACCCCGATGGTTTTAACACCCAACGTTACTAAATCTCTCTCTGCAATTTGTAATCCCCTTGTTCCTCTCTACACCTACCCGGTGATGCACTTAATTCTCTTACTAATTCCCCTTGTGCCCTGGTCTTTGTTTGTACTAATGACCTACTTTGCTGCACTGACCAAAGACTTAAAAGGTTGTGGTGCCATTTTGAAATTGTATCAGGGGGGGTGGTTGTGATTCTGGAAATGCATTGGAGGGACAGTGCCTCCATGTCCTTGTCCTGTACTCCCTTATCATGTGTGTTGTGTGTTGTTTTCTGCACAGGAGTCCATGTGGGACTCCTGGCAGTGCAGCTCTTCCTCATTTTGGTTGTGGTGAACAGCCCCTTGGGATACCCTTATGGCACCCATGAGTGTGGGTACAACCCTGTACCCCTAGTGTATGTTTTTGGGCACCTGTTTGTGGCCCACAGAGCAGGGTATGGGCTGGTGGCAGCTCCATGCTGAATTTGACAGGTGCTCTGAGCATCCTCCATCTTGGGATACCCAGGCTCTCCCATTGGAATCAGTTGATTCCGGATAGGAGACGAGATGCCCCCTGTGGCCTCTTGCTTACTATAGCCTGTTACCTTGTTTTCCCAAAGTCCTGGGAAGCCCTGACTGAGGAGAAACAGCCGGTGTCCCAGCACCCGAAGTCCAGAAAGACGCTGACGAAGATCCGAAAGCCAGCCGTGGTCGAGTCCCGATCGTCGACGCCAACGACCCGACGCCCTTGCTATGTTCTTCATCAGGCTGCTTTGCGGCAACAAACTCTTGTCATCGAGGTGCACGCCTCATCTTCACAAGACGTCCACGACCGAACGTCGACGAGCACTGCGAAGGTGGAAGCTGGCTGCTCTCTTGACAACATTTTTCACCTTCCTACGTAGAAATCTTGGCGACCCGTGGCTCCTGCTTTAAAGAGAGTCAACTAAAGAGGGATTTGTCGACGAACCATTGAAGAACTCTGCTAAACCAGGTACATTGTGGTAGTAGAACATTTTAAGACTATCTTAAACCTATATGGACTGGGCTTGTTCGTACACTTTATTTTCAGTTTGCCTAGGTTGTGGGGAAGGGGTCCTCACTCAGAACTGTTTTTGGGAGGGACAAAGTGTTCTGTCATTTGTTTAACCAAACTTGTCTTCCTTCCTATGTCTATTGTTAATTCACTTTACTATTTGGTTTGTATGCCTTTGAAACTGTCAGCAGTCAGTGCATTTTAAAGGAGTCGAGAGTTACCCGTGGTACCACATAGACATTGTACATATTTACCATAGTAGAATTTCCAGAGTACAAAGTGTGTTATTGATTGTGCATATATATTGAACCATATTTATATAAAGAACTGTGTTATCATCTAACATAGTGTGTGGACATTCCTTTGTGGGGGCTTGGGGACTACACTGTACTTAAGAACCAGCCGCATCACCTCTTGAGAGCTTAAGCGCTGATTGCTCGTCCATTGATACTGCATAGAGAATCTTGGCTGGGGTGCTCTGTGCTTCTACTCTGCCATATAGAGGGCAGGAGTACAGAAACCCCCTCCAGTCTTTATACTGGTGGCAGCGGTGGGATGCTAATGGTTTTAAGAATCGGTGTGTAACCTTGCCACTTAGAAAATATCCACACATACTAAGATAACTAGTGGAATGGAATCTATTGCAAATGGTATTTTGACTAGGATGAGCTTAGAGGCTCACCAGAGTGCTTGTGAAGCCAGGGGGTTAGACTTTGAAGATAAGTCTAGAGCTGAGCTGATAGCTACCCTGGTGGACTACCAGACTGATTGTGATGCTCCTGATGAAGGGGGCATGGAAGCAACCATTAGGACCCTGCCCCTGGGGTTGTTATTGAATCAGTTTCTGGGAGTACCACCACTCCTACTGCGTCTATTCCGAAACCCAGCAATGTTTCTTCAGGGAATTCCTTGGAACTTGAATTATTCAGGATGAAATTGGCCTTTGAATATAAAAAGTTGGAAACTGAACTTGTGGAGTTCGCACAACAAGTGATACTCAAAAATATGGATCTTGAACTTTAAAACATGGACACTGAATGTCAGTGAATCCAGCTAGAGAAAGCTAGAGTTGAGACTTCAGCCAAACCAGTTGAGTGTCCGGTCCCCTGTCACCAAGTTTATGAAAGATTTTGTTGGTGTGTATGTGGAGGGTTCTGATATCCTCCAATGGATTGAAGCGTTTGAAATGGCTTGTGGAATCCATGATGTTGATAAAAGAGTTTGGGCTAAGTGTTTATTAAGTAGAATGCCTCAGACTGTTTATGACAATAATCTGAAACTGAGTGTGGAAGAAAGTGTTCAGTATGAGTGCATGAAGTCTGCTTTGATTGGGAAGTTTGGCAAGACACCTACCCAATACCTTTAAAAGGTTCAGGGAATATAAGAAAAGAGAGAATGTGTCTTGGATTGACTGGGTGAGTGCTGCACATATGAACACAATGGGGTGGATTGATGGATACAATGTCAACACTTTTGTTGAATTGTGGTGGCCAAGTGCTAACACGCAGTCTGCAGTCACAAGGATCTTTTTCCTCCGTTACTGAAATCCTGAACTTTGTCAATTGTACTCTGAAGGTGCTGCGAGGCAGAATCAAACCGTGTACCAAGGTTAATTACATTGGAAGTACACTGCCGCTTTAAAAAAACAGGGGATGCTGTGCGGGCGTGACAGGCTCCACCTCCCCATGCAACACCGTGACCACCGCTACCTTAAAATCTTGCGGGAGATCTAATCAGTAGTGAAGCGGTGGCCGAGTGCTAACACGCAGTCTGCAGACAAGCAGAACAAGCACGAAGTGGGGGGTTTCTGGCCATAAACCCCAGCATACTGCACAAGAGTACAAGTATCCAGAAATTTAAACCGAATACCTTACTGCTGAAATGAAAAGACAGACGTAGGCAACAGGGGACGGCGGGGTATGTACCCTTTGACCCAACCTCTGCCTGGAAGACATAGCGATTGGACACCTTTGTTTGTTTCATCACGCCCAAAGTGCCTTAATCTGTTTCCTTCTCGATCCAAAAAGGATCATGGGCATAATGGAACAATCAGAGTCCCAAGGGACAGTACACCAGAGCCAACACGAAGTTCCCTTGGTTGAGGGAAGTCCCACAATAACTCAAACAGAAACGACACCCATGGGGAAGGAGCCGTTTGAAACTGAGAAGTCGTGCTCCTCGTTAGAGGTTTCTGTTCAGATTGGCTTATCTACCGCCACTTCTCAGAACTTGATGTCTGATGAGAACCTGAATGGTGAGGGTACCTCTGGTGACACTAACGCAGATATGGTGGTTGTGGCGCTAGAAGAAAGTACAGACCACGAAAGCCCCTGACACTTGTAGTGGGTCCCCATTGGGTCCCCATTGGCAGGTAATACTATCACCCTGCTGCGAGAAAGCGAGAACCTGACTGCAGCCTTATGCGAGATGAAGGAGCACGGCATGGCATTGGGGCTGGCGTCTCCTAATTCCTCGCAAGTTTTCACATTTGGACGACAAGGCAATACTAGCAATCCTCAAAAAAGGATGTGGCGACCTTCTTTGAAGAAAGTATGGCAGCCAAATGGACTACGAACGGCCCCACTCTCTAAGCAAAAGTTCTTCTACAAAAAAAAACGGACTCGTCCAGAGTCGTTAACAGCTGTAAAATGTTGGTTTTGAACACAACTGGAACTCCAGTAATCGAACCTGCTGTAACAGCACATTTGCCCTTAAATTCAACCATGGTGCATGAACAACTGGCAACAGCTGTGAGGGGTCCGACACAGCTGAATGTGGTTGAAGGTAATCCGGGAAGGGGCTAACCTGCTCCTCCTGCGGTTGGGGTAAACCTACGATCAGGTACAGCAGTATTGGCCCTTCTAGATGAAGGGGCCAAAGAAACATCCTACCTCACACCAGCGCTAAAAGATCGGGCGTCGGATCTGGACGCCACAAGCAAGCGACTTCAACCTTTAAATTCGGAAACGTCAACCCAAGAGGGGAAGAGACCAAAAAAAGGAGAAGGAGATAAGGAGATTAATTCTGAGTCTTTCTCCAGGGAGGAAACGACTGGCCAGAGCCATAAGACTTCGGCGGATAAAAAGCCCTTATAGAGGGATAACATTTCGGATGAGGACCTTCTGCTGGACTTGGCGGCTGCACAAGTTGAGGCATTGCCCATCAATAGTTTACCCACACATTTAAGTGGAAACCCCAACCCCTCTGCGGCTCTGCCGAGTAAGAGCTCACCAATAAACTCAGGCATAGATGCTTGCACAATGGCGGCCCTTAAATTCACAATGTCTCCATTTGTAAAACTCTACGTATCTATGAATGACACCTTTAAAGGACCAGACAACTGTTCTGGCTATGCTCCACACAAAGATATTTGTGGAAGGGTTCGTAGCGGCACTACAATCGAACTTAGAAAAAAATGCTGCCCAGATCACTGACATCTTACGTTCGATAATAGAGCCCATCATCTCGGAATGACCAAAACGACGGAAGGAACGTAATAACAGCATATCGGACTTAACTCAGACAGAAGAAGTACAATGCTCACCGCAGGCTCAGAGCAGTGGGAAAGACAGTTTGAATCCCACAAAAGGACTGGCTCAAAGGATGAAGAGTAATGGTGTAGGCAAAGTTTCCTATAAGGCCCCAAGTGAAGTTATAGGTGACTAGTCCAGGCCAGTCCAAACTGGTGTTATTGTTATACTTGCCAGGGAAACCTCTAACTTCATGACGGAAGGTCTAAGGCAAAAGGTCGAGCCTTCTGAGCAAACTGAGCTGATGGAACACAGGGACCGGATGAAGAAACAATTTAACATCTTCGAGAAACCAAGACAAGGGTCCACTGGCAGAGAAGGCCCCGTTTCTCTACTAGACCCCTCTACACAAAAAAAGGATGTACAATGCAATACGTCAAGAAAGTCGGCAAAACTATACCTGTAGTAAAAAAAGGTCTGAAGGGGCCGACCATCTCTTGCACCCGCACATCCAAAGCAGGTATTCGGCAATGTTTTCTTTTTACGGAAGAATCGCACAGGGCCCTCGCTTGGCATGGGCTTGCAGGGGGAAGCTCAGCAGAGAAGAAAATCTCAGGACACAGAATTAATATTGTCTGTTAAAGCCAAGTGCACAAATCAAAACCTTGATCCCCCGATAATCGAACTGGAGGACTCGGAACACGAGGAACTAATGAACATTTCCATGTACTCCTCCGTGGAAGGAGATTCACAACAAACTTGGTGTCGAGAGGACGACCCTGTAACGGGAATGGGGTCGGGGAACCAGCCCATTGAGGAAAATGTACAGGTAAGTGTACTTGAAGCCAACAACTCCTGTAGTGAGTCGGAGAGTGAATCTCCAGACGATAGTATGGAGAAAACTAAAAGCCTCGTTGCAACTGGACCTCGACCTCAAAATTCTGCAATTAATGGGAGAAAAGTGGAACTAGAACAGTACGGATGTAAAGAGTTTAAATGGTGGGCTGAAAGAAGTAAATCAGATCCATTAGTAACTTGGAACGGTGATTTCCATTCAAAATCTTTGGAAGAAAGACTTAAATTCCTTGTAACTAATCAAGAGGATCGAAGGAAAACGAGCACAACATCTCCAGTAAGGAGGTGTGTGGAAAGCAAAAAAATGAAACCAACTACGACCTTAAGGAAGGCTCTATCACCTTTTAAGACATTGGAAGAAAGATTGAAAATGTTTGTGGCTAAGGAACAGGAACTGGAGAAAGAAAAGAGAACGTGGACTGAGAAGAGTGCTAGCAGAAAACCTCAAAATCAAAAGACAAATCAAAATAAATCTTAAACTACTAACACTTACCATTTCTTACTAAAAAGAGTATTATACATCAGAGATGACTTGACATTCAGGGCCCGATTCATAGAATTCAGCACAGAAAAGGTGCAAGCGCCGCTCGCCGAAAAGGAGCGAGCGCCAGACGTGTCGCAGAGAAAGATTTGGACGGCACGCGTATTCATGAATTTCCCGAGGCATCAGTAGCTGTGGCGCAAGGACCATCAAGCTGCGCGAGTAACGCCCCCAACATGCTCCCACGCGCAGTAAAAAGCAAGTGAAATGCCTAACGTGGCGCAAGCCCACACGCCATCCCTGGACCAGCATACAGCCCCTTAGCGCGTACCGCGGACGCACCCCAGCCAAATTGTGTGAAAACTCAGCACATAAACTGGACACACCCCATTTCCTCCAAAACAACCTGAGATACCCGCTCAAATGCACTGGAAGGATACCCCCCAGACAGGACACCCACACCCCAGCCCCCATCACCACAGTCCGCAGGCAGCCCACACTACATGGGAGGGCCCCCCATCATCCGTCCCCGCAGGCAGCCCCCACTACATGGGACCCCCATCTGTCATCACCCCTGCCCGCAGGCAGCACTCACTACATGGGACCCCATCTGCCATCACCCCAGCCAGTAGGCAGCCCCCACTACATGGGATCCCCATCACCTGAGCCCGGGGGCAGCCCCCACTACATGGGACCCGCCATAACTCCAGCCCGCAAGCAGCCCCCACTACATGGGATCCACCATCACTCCAGCCCTCAGGCAGCACCCACTACATGGACCCCCCCATCTGCCATCACCCCAACGCGCAGGCAGACCCCACTACATGGGATCCACCATAACTCCAGCCCGCAGGCAGCACCCACTACATGGGACCACCCCCCTGCGCCATCACCCCAGCTCACATGCAGCCTCAACTACATGGGATCACCCGAGCCCGCAGGCAGCCCCGCCTGCCCCCACTACATGGGACCCCCATCTGCCATCACCCCAGCCCGCAGGCAGCACCCACTACATGGGACACCCCCATCCGCCTCACCCCAGCCCGCTGGCAGCCCCCACTGCATGGGAGCCCCATCACCTGTGCCCACAGGCAGCCCCCACTACATGGGACCCCACCATCACCTGAGCCTGCAGGCAGCCCCCACTACATGGGACCCCACCCATCCGCCATCACCCCAGCCCACAGGCAGCCCCCACTATATAAGACCCCTCCAGCCCCCATCACCTGAGCCCGCAGGCAGCCCCCACTACATGTGATCCCCCTAGCCCCCCTAAACAGAGCACGCAGGCAGCCCCCACTACATGGGACCCCCACCCATCTGCCATCACCTGTGACACCACCCTGCAGTCATCACTCTCCAGACTGGACATCACCTGCATGCTGGATGGTGACATTGTGACACATGTACACTCCATCGATGTTGAGTACCTTGACTGACGTGTACTGGCACCACCCCGAACCTGCTGTAAAAGAAGAATCATGCAAACAGAAACAAACACATATACACCTGGGCCACATGCTTGAGTGTGGCAGCTGCTCAAACACAATTGCTGTCTGAAACCATTTCACAACATGCACATCACACAAGTGAAGGGTAAAGTGAGGCCCTGCAGTCCATGTGACAGTCATGTCATGTAGAAATAGTCACACAGTGACAGATTAGGAAGTACCCTCATCAATGTGTGCCACATGAACAGCCACTGCCCAGGCATTTCACGGCCTGAGCCTCAAAGAGCTGACATTACCAGAGCAGAGAACCAAATAAAGACATCACTGTGACTCCCATGTGTGAAGAATCTGACATGACAACCTATCAAATGACATGTCATTCATAATGTGCATATACACAAGTGTAACAATCCGCAAAGAGTCCGGTGAGGGGAAGACCGTGACGACAGACATTGAACTTGTTAGGACAGGTGACATGTAGATGGTGCCATTACATGGGGAGAGAGAAAAGGGGGTTGTAGGAGGGTGCATTGCAGTACATGTGAAGGACATCATAACAAAAAGAAAAACCAAGAAAATAAATAAACCGCCCAGCTGGTGTCAATTCAAAGCTTGAGTGCAGACAGCATGTGTGAAGTGCAGGTAGTTGGTTGTTCACATACATAAAAACAGTACAAGTCTGGGGGTGCGAGTGGACCTTTGACCAAGTTCAGAGTCTAGGCAGTTGACCAATGCAGATTCAGACAGTTCATCATGGCATAGGAGTACCAAAAGCATAATCAAAGAGGAATGACTCTAGTACTGAATGAGTGCATGGCAAGCAGACAGTGTGTTAACCACCAAGACTGCAGTATTGGTCTGCCAATGTGTACAAACAGATAAATTGCTAAAATGACTGCCAGTGCAAGATGCCCAACAACACCATAGACAATGATAATAGCACAAACACATGCTTGTAAAGGGAAAAGCATGACTGCCAATACTGCATCAAGCAAACCCTGCATAAAGAACGTGACCATTCCACACTCCCATCAGTCACCCAACCCACCACCCTCCCAAACACAGTGAGGACCAATACACAGTGACCTTGCACATTCTAAAGCCAAGGACATCTGACTGTGCACACACACAAACTCGCCCATTTACACACATCCACTGGTCAACCCCATGTGCATATGCCCCACCAAATGAATAGCAAACATGAAACATGCATGCAAGTCAGCACACACATGACCAACAATGGTCATTGCCACGGACACCAAAACGAGTAACAAATCTGCAAACTGGTAAAAAGGAAGCGAGAGAAACAATGACTGCGAGTTAATGAAAAACAATATATTGTGCAGTTGTATTATGTCCATACACTCAGAAAATATCAATGTAAAATATGTACAATCCAAATGAAAAATGTCAATGTCCAAAGTAAACTTCATAAAATGCAAACAAAAACATGATGAAAAAAGTCCATGTCCATAAAATGTTATGCAAAAAAAAAAAAAAATTAGCAAGTCCAAAATGCACTCAAAACAAATAACACAAATGAAACCGAATACTAACTATAACAACTATGTACAAAAAATGGATTAAAGTCCAAAAACTCCAAATCATAAGGATAAAAAAAAGTAAACGTATCAGTAAAGAACTATCTACAAAGGCAGCGGGCTAGTCCTTCTCCTCACCATGCTCCCTCAATGTCTCTGCCAGGTCATCATCGAATACTGCGTCTACCTCCCCTAGGCGGGCCTTGGCTCTCACCTTGAGGGCTTGCAGGGACTCCAACATGGTCCTCTCCATCCCCTGCTCGAGGACCTCAGCCCGCCTCTCTGCCCGACGCAGTGAAATCTCTGCCCTGGTGAGTCTTACCTCTCGTGCCCGCTGCCGCTCTGCCCCAATCTGCCGCCCCAACAGCCCCAACACGGAAGACATCCTTTGCCGAAGGTCCAAGTTTGCATCCTGCCTGATGCCCGATACCTGCCTCCCTGAGATGTTATGCCCCGAGTACTGAAGCCTCCTACTCCGAGCCTGCTGCTGCCAAATTGCCCGGTACCTGCTCCTTAAAGACAGCCTGCGGGATGATGAAAACACCCGGGGCCGTCGTACATGTTCCCTGCTACTTGGTTCCTGCTCTCCCTCCATTGCCACAGCTCCTGTCGTTGGCTGGATCGGCGTGGTGAAGCGCCGGATCTTGTGTGTCCTGACCTTGAGATCCTCCCAGCACTTGTGGACATGGTGTTAACCCCGGGGTGCCACCCCTATGCATTGCTGGCACCCACAATGTCAGCCCAGATCTTCTTCCGTCCTTCCTTGCCGACTTGCATTGGTCCGTTGGAAGAGGGAATCATAATGCCCCGAGACTTGCTCCACCAGGATGTCAACTTCTCTTGCACTGAAACTGACAGCCCTCTGCCTCTCTGCCGTAGGGTTGGCACTTGCTTCAGATGATTTTGGTTCTGACATGGTAACCCCCGAGGCAGGTGTGGGTGGGCAAGGTGGTCCTCGAGCTGGGCTGTGGAGCAGTGGTCTTGCACGTTGGGAGTCTTCTGGATCAGCAGAGGTGGTCACAGGTCCGACGACAGGAGCACTGCCAATGGCTGGATAGCAGGCAACCAAATTGTAGGGCAGGTGGGCAGGCAGCAGAAGATGGCTCGTAGGAGGCAGCTCAGGGCAGTTGGAGGCAGGTAAATGGGCTGCTACTTGTGTGGGCAGCCGGAAACAGAGTGATTCTGCATGTGCAGAAACACCACGTTAGCATGAAATCAGAGGAAAGGGCCTAAGCACGTACGTTATGTGACACGCGCTGAAAGTTTGGCGTGGCATTTAGGATCGGGATAAAGTAGTGCGTAGGAGACCATCACATGCTTGCGCGAGTTATAGCGGACGGACGTGTGGCATTAATTTCCACGCAATCTCTCCACTAATGTGACAGTCCGAGCCTTTTGTTTTGGTGGGGGATTTGCCTCCGCGCACACGTGCGTGTACCTTTGAGGCTGACGGAGTCGCATACGCATTTTGCATACTGTGGGTGCCCCTGTGTGCCGCGTACCCACTTTCTTAACATCACAGTAGCTTACGTGTCCTTCGCGTATGCCTTTTTTGTGTTGCTGGGTGCCACAGCGTACTGCGTAACATTTGTTCTTTTCACGTGGGCTACTGAGGGGTCGCAGACACGTATTTTTCATTTTTGGGATGCCTCTGCGTTATGCGGCCCGGTTATTTTCCCCAGGGGTTACATTGAGCCCTGCAGGATCACACTGGTACATTTAACATCACGTAAACTCCACCCCTCCCCCCCCCACTGAAATTGCCCAGGACAATTGATAGCTGTGCCTCCTATTGCACCATTCCGTCAGTGCCATGAGTGGGAGGGCAACAAGTGGGGAAGGGTGGCCGAGGTGGACAAGGTGGCCTGATGCTGACATCCCCAGCACCTATGGTCCAAGAGCAGCATTGTCATCTGCTGTCCACACAAGCCAGGGTCAGGAAGCTGCAGGAGCGGCTGCAACAACCACCACCCAGGCTCAGGGTCCCCCAGCCAGTCCTGTACTGGTCCAGGCCCACAGATACCCAGGGGCAGATGTCCTTGTCTCTAAGGGGAAGGGACGTGTGGTGAAAGGTCCTGGCACCAGCACCCAGGTTCCTGGAGCAGCATTGCCATCTGTTGTCCACACCAGCCAGGGTCGGAAAGCTGCAGGGGCAGTTGCAGCAATCACCACCCAGGCTCAGCGTCCCCCTGCCAGGCCTGTAGTGGTCCCGGCCCAGGGCCACAGAGACCCAGGAGCAGATGTCCTTGTCTCTAAGGGGAAGGGATGTGTATTGAAAGATCCTGGCACCAGCACCCAGGTATGGATGCCTGCAAGGCAACCTACTGTCCCAGCAACAGTGGGTGATGCCATAGCCCAGTCCACTAGTGCTCCAGCCCCTACTGACCCAAGTGGTCCCAGCCTCTCAGGGTCGGCACGACCTTGGGAGAAGGCAAAACGTTCAGTAGCAGAACAGGCTCAGACCCAAGGCACAGCACAGGAGACCCACACGTCGAGGAAGAGGAGCTTCAGTGTGTAGGAACTCAAGATCCTCGTGGACTACGTGCTGGAACACAAATGTGACATGCTCGTGCGGTCAGGGAGCACACATACGCATGCCCAGCTTATGGCCCAGTTTATGGCCCACTGGCAGCTCATCACGGAACGAATCAACGCCTTGGGCAATGAGAGGCGCACAGCTGCTGAGGCAGTGAATCATTGGAATGACCTCCGGTGCCGAGCCAAAGATAAGCTGGGTGCTGCCTACGCCTCTACTCTGGTGACTGGGCGCAGGTCACCATGAGAGGACGATGAACTCACTCCACATGAAGAGGTCATTAGTGATTTGATTGATGTGGAGCAGATCCAAGGTGTGGGAGACCTCCAATTTATGAGGGAATGTCCGGTGAGTGGTGATGCGTGTGTCCAGGACATGTGTATGTTGCTTAGATGAAGTGTAATGATTGTCTGGCAGTTCTACCTGCATTTACATGACTGCCATGGGTGAACCATGTCATGGTGGACTGACATGTGCTTGTTGTCCGGCAGACTGCATATGAACGATGTGCTGCACACGTGCCAATCCTCATCACCACACCTGTTCACTCCTTCAATGTCACTCTCTGTCCAGACTCTCTTGGCCCTCTTCCTCCTCCAACCTGTGATGGTGGATAGCCTGTGATAATGTTCCACTCAACACTCACCTTCTCACCTCACATCTGATGTCTGAGTGGTCACCCTGCCAGCTGCACCTCCTCAGAGGTATTCTTCCTTTCCTCTCCTTCCCCCAGCAGCTCACTGTCCCCAGAGGACTGATCATTCCTATGGTGGGCTACTGCAACAGCCTCTCCCAACATTTCTGTGCTTCTACTCTCTTCCCTCTGCAACTCATCCAGACCTGGACTGTGGGAATTGTCCTTTTTGTCTTTGGGCCAGGTATCATATTTCCCTAGGACTGTGATGATGGCACTGGCTCCCAGTGGCTCGACTGTTCATTTCCAAATTCTGTGCATTCTCCACAAGGCCTTATGGGTCCTGGGGCTGCAATTCCTTCAACTCCATCTTCCAAATTCGCTTCCTTCTCATGGTCTTTAATCATCCCTTTCCCACTCTGTCAGGGTCAGTAACTACTCATAGCAATTAGTTGGTGGTTAATGTCTATCCTCGGCTGGGGCCTCCCTCTGGTACAGCCTCCCTGCCTCAATGGAACTGGAGGTGAACCTTCTCGGGGTCTGGGGGCACTTCTGGTGCTTCCTCATGTGTTGTGCTTTCTCTCCTCCTCTCCCCTGCTGGAGTCCTGTATGACTGGGAGAATGCACTAGTCACTTGCCCACACTCTGATCTCCGACACTGGCTTCCTAGCCACCAGTTGAACCAATGCACTGCCTCCCTGCCATCCCCCGCACTCGTTGGCTGTTTCCTGTATCCCTACAACCCACTACCAGCAATTGACACCTGATGTCTGCACTTACACTTCCACCAGCCCGCCACATTTTCATTACTGATTATGTAGTTGTATTTTATTTGGAGGCCTTTTCCCATGTACTGTATTGCCCACCCCCACTTCCAACCCCAGGTCTCCCCTTCACCGTGCCTATTCACTTGCGTGATGTCAGTGTGACCTGGGGTCATGGGATGTGTGTGTCTGGCTTTACTCTATTCCACCACCCTTGCATCGTTGCACCTTGTGACACTTGTGTGTTTTGAGTTTGTGAATTACATGTCATGTCATCTCACATCCATTGTACATGGCTATGGGACAGTAGTCAGCACGTTCCATCTCATGCAGTTTTGACAGTTCAGGCATGGCTATGCTACGTGGCATCTGTGTATTTGCATCAGTGATGTTGGTGACTGAACTATCCAGCCAGTCATGTGCTCTTGTGTGAAGCAGGTGCTATGCACCATGCACTACATGTGGTATTGAGCCCTTCCACACACGTCCATGGCTGCTTTCATGCTACCCTTCCCTTGACACTGCGTACGTGCGGGAGTTTGTGACATGGCAGGTTAATGTGTTGCATTACAACATTGTGATGCCTATGTGTGTGGGCTATGCTATTTACATGAGTCTACATGTATTTTTCTGTCCATGTGCAAATGATGAGGCACTGGATGCAGAGGAGGTGGAGGAGGAGATGGAGGAGGGACAGTATACTGATACGCAAAAAAAAAGCACCAGTGGAGGACGTGATGTGGCAGCCTATGATGAACCACTGGTGCTACAGTCCATCCCGGGCCTGACTCAGTATGAGTCCACCTCTTATGATACCTGTGGCTCTGGTGGTGAACCGGAATTTGATTTCTCTGTGCTGTCGCAGATGAGTACATCGAGTGTGGGTGCTGTTGTATCCCAAATGTCTGAAAGGGGGACGACCCCTCACATGGCCAGTCAGTGTTGCTACGTCCGTCTGTGGTGGTTATGGCTGCAGGGTCATGCTCCACAGTATTGAATCCTTGTCCTGGGCCAGCTGATCAAGGGAGAGATGCAGTCCTGCATCCACAGACAGCAGCATCACGTCAAGGGCCAGGTTCTCTTGGCCCAGGCAGGCGTGGGGGTCCACCAACACGGCAATGTAGCAGCTGGCGATACTGTGTGGGAGCAGTCTATGCATACTGTTGCACAACAGGGTGCTTCATATGAGATGTTGGCTCAGGACATGGATAGGGTGGCCAATTCCATGACCCCCCCTTGACCCCCCAGAGAGACAGGTGGAGCACCAGCTACAGGCATTGCAGTCTACATGCCGCTAACACAGGCTCCACATGGAGGCCAGCAACAGGAGCTGATGGGCAGATCTGAGGGCATCCCTGGTTGCAGAGGGTCGGGCCCACAGGGACACCCTGAGGTTAGAGTATAGGTCCCTCAGAACTACACTGGCTGCACTCGAGGCAGCCCGCAGTAGATGGTCTGTAGATGCAGTAGTTGACTCATACCATTATGGAGGAACTCCGTGCATCCTGTGAGGTGTTGCATGGGGACCTCCGAGCCATCATGTTGCAGATGCAATCATCTTAGTCCCACATGGCCACTGCCATGGAGGACCAGGCCAGGGCTATGCGTGGTGAACCTCCCTTACCACTACCACATTCTGATGCTGCACCAGAGGGTGGCGACAGCAGCAACAGATCTCCTGATCCATGCTAACTGTGCGGCCCATTAACCCATGGAGTTTTTTTTTCTTTTCTTCTCAACATCCACTCATGTGGGTGTTGACGTGCACCCTGCACCTCCTCCCGCCTGGGTGGCATTTTTGATTTTATTTTAACTTGTTTTTTAGTCTATTGTGCATTTATGTGACAGTGTGGTGCTTTGTGTGGCATCAGAGGGCATCCACTGTAGGTTCCAGCTGGACCCAGGCAGGATTGTCTCGTGTTGGTACACTCCTTGTTTGTGCCTTCGGGTCCAGACAAATATGCCACTCCTGCTTCCCCTTTCCATGGGCTTTCAAGGAGTTCAGCATGTAAAAGTAACGTACACAGGCATTGGGCTTCCATTATATCTGGGGGCAGTCTCAAGTCCAACCTGTGTATACACCCCTAGTGGGATTCATGATTGTTTGTCCAGTACATGGTTAGCATCCCTTTGTGTTTGGACATTGAGATCCATCCATTGTTTATGTTCCATCTTTATGTATTAGCTTGCCTATCTCCATTATTGTTGGCCTTCCTGCTGCATGCGCTTCCCTGCTCCCTTTAGTTAGCAGTGCCACACAAAATATAAGGGTGCCATGTGCAAGTTACGACACCTTGAGGCACATGTGCAATTATGAATGGTCACTGTCAGCCAGCTTCACTCTTGGGTCCTGTGTTTCTGGTATGTTGTACTGGCAAATTGATGTTCCTGTGTACATTATTATTTTGTTGTGTGAGAGTGAGTTATTTCTGAACTTGTTCCATTGAGTGCTTTGTGACAGTGTTATGCATTGGCCATTGTTGTGTCTCTTTTGACATTGCATGCCATGGCATAGTGTGTCAACCAGGTGACAGGAAGTCAGGAAGGGTTTAGGTGACATACCGGATTAGATGTTTTCTTTGGCATGGTGTTAGTAGCATACTCCATCTTCCATGTATTCCTTTTGTGCATACCAGATTGAGTTTAAGTTCTAAGGGATGCACACAACGTAGCACTTCCAAGGACAGATTCTCAGGGTGGTAAGGTTGGGACAGATGATTGTCCCTTTGTCATCATCGATTGTCACCTGGAATGTGCCAGGGCTGTGTGTACTCTGCAGGGGTTGGATTTTAGGTGAAAAATTGTGCCATAAGTTGAGTACGTGCAGCCTTGGCACATGCCCTTTCCCCTCCCATGCTCCGCTGCTGTGCATGTGGTTGGGTATGTGGGGGCACCACCATGTCCAACGGTAAACCACGCCGTGTTACAACGTTGTGCAGGACACATGCTGCCACAATGATCCTGCACACTACTGGTGGTGCATATGGTAGCTCGCCACCAGAGTGGTCAAGGGAGTGGAAGTGTGACTTTAGCACTCCGAATGTGCGCTCCACTATTGCCCTAATTGCAATATGGGCTGCGTTGTATCTTACCTGCGGTGGTGTGGTGGGGTTCTGTATTGGCGTCATCATGTAGGTGCTCAGAGGGTAGGCACTGTCCCCTGTGGAGGTGACATGGTTTGTCAGTGTGGTTTTGTCTGTGTGAGACATGTATGCATTTGCAGTGCCATTTGTACTTACCAATGAGCCATGTGTTGCCATGTCTCCCAGCTTCCAGGGCCCGGTGTAGGGGTGGCAGTCTGAATATGAAACTATCATGGGTGGACCCTGGATAATTGGCATATACAGAGGTAATGATTCCCTTGGCATCACATACAACGTGCATGTTGATGGAATGCCAGTGCTTGCGATTGTGTTTGATGTGCTCTGTTGCCCTAGGCAGACGTAGGGCCACATGGGTGCAATCAATGGCACCAAGCACTTTAGGGAAGTGCGCCACCTAGTAAAGGTCCTGGACCACAACCTGCCTTTCTGCAGGTGTTCTGGGCATGTATATGTGCCTGCGGACTGAGGGGCATGCAGTCATGATTGGCATCACCTGGCGTAGGCAGCGTGACTACGTGGGCTGTGAAATGCCCCCAACTAAGACAGTTGTCTGCTGAAATGACTCAGTGGCCACAAAATGCAGTTCATTGAGCACCTTTTCCAAGGGGCTCAGTGCTTGGGAGCACAGGGTGGGTGATGTAAGGTCATCTTCCCACTCCGTGACCCGGTCTAATATGATATGAGGTGGAAACCTATACCTGCCATAGACCTGGTCAGCGAGCATTCCAGAAAGGCTGGTCCTGGGTGAAAATATGCGGGCTCTGGATATCCTCCTCCTCCTGCAGTGTCCCACGATCACTGCTGCGAAAAATTGAACATTCATCGTAGCTGTATACGCGCGTTGGTTTTTCGCGTGCCCTTTTTATGCATTGTTTTTCGTGTGCAGTGACGCTTATGCCAGCTTTCGCGTGGCGTACGTGTTTCTGGATTTGCGCGTCTTTCTTTTCACGTGCCGGTGAACCCTGTTCGATTTCATGAATACGTGTTGTTAGCGCATGTGTGGGCGTTGCGAGTATTTTACTGTGGTACTTCCCATGTAACGCCCACATTTATGCTTGTTGTTCCCTATTCTAAGGGTTCTGCTCACTTTTTGAGTACCTGCATAAGACAGTGAGCCTCTTCGCTGGGAGTCTTATGCAAGACATTTGTGGTGTCGGAGTGACGTGTTGGAACCCCGGGGATTCAGCGCAAGTGTCGGGTAAGCCCTGCGCATTGTTTTCCATGAATAGACAAACGGTGTATGCGAGCGTTTTGCACGTAAGCGTCCCTTTTTTCCGGCGCAATTTAATTCTATGAATCTGGCCCTAAATGGGTTAATTGTCTTGAGACTTTTCAATTCAATTCCGTCATTAAACTCACTAAACTCAGAGGAACTATTTTTGATTGAGTTTCCAGATGATCGTTTGGACAATGTAATCATCAGGCTGTCATCTGACAAACTCAAAAATGTATTAATAAAAGAAGCACCAAGACTACTATAGATGGGCTTTTCGCTTGCCCAAAAATCTAATCCAGTGTTGCCAAGGAAATCTGTGGAGCAGCCACAGACGCCAATGGTGCCAGTGCACACTACAAAACCATTTTGGGTTTCGGCACCTATTTGTGAAAGGGGATATGGAGTTCGACCAGTATGACATGTTGTTTCTTCAGGAAACATGGATGATGGAAGCACAAGTCTTGGAGGGATTTTTATTGTTTCTTAACCCAGCAATTAAGGATCCAAAGGGTAGACCCATGTCGGGGTCATTCACAGCTATTAAGTGCACTTGGGGGCTGAAAGTATTAAAAATAATGCATCCAACTCCTCTAATTCAAGCCTTGATAATTCAATTGAATGACGCCCAAGATCGTACGTATCGAACTATTATGACATTGAATTTGTACTGAAACCCAGCCTCAAACCTGGCCCAACACTTTGAACATCAAGTACTTCAAATTATTGATGATGCCATGGATTGTTGGGATGACCTAAATTGCATCGTTTCTGGAGACCTGAATTTACAATGTTTTGACAACATAGGGAATCTAATAACTGACCCCATGTTGCATGCTCCTCCATCCATAATGAAAGGCTTAAGGTGGAGAGAAGAATTGGCCTCACGAAACATCAAATTTAAAAATGGTCACTTGCATCGGGACATACCGCCTGTCTCAACATGGAAGAGAGGTCTAGAGACAAAGATCCTAAACTACTACTTCGCCTCTGGTAGAGTTTACAAAAGTTTACAGGCTATGGGGGTTGTGAAAACTAAAAGCACTGACCACAACATTCTTAAATTGTCTCTTGCCATTTGGACACTAATTAGTTTTCCACAAATGCGTCAAAACATTGAAATAAATCCAGGGCGCACAAGGTTACGAAAAGCCCTGGCAAAATTAAGGACAATGGGCCTCATTACAAGTCAGCCGGTCTGGAAACAACGATGGCTGTAAATCCGCCGCCACTGTTGTTTCCGGACCGGCTGATTACAACTCCTGCAGGCAGGAGGTGTCACTCCCGCCAGGTCTGACCTGGCGGAAGTAACACCACCCGCCTGCAGGTGGACATGGAAACACTGTCTCTGTCATAGACGGAACCAGTGTTTCCATGGTCCCTATCCCCATGGAGTCCTATTGGACTCATGGGAATGGGGATTTACTGAATTCCGCCTCCAGAAATACTGGGTCACTGGGGTTCTAATGCCCCGGTGATTCCGACAATCACGGAGGCGGAATGGTATTACCGGTCCGGCGGCAGCCTGCTGTTTTTTCCGGCACGGATACCGCCAGACTCGTAATGAGGCCCAATGACTCAAGTTTTTGTTTATTTATTTGTATAGCGCTCCAGACCCAGGGGTATATGGGCGCTCAAGGATATGGTTACAGGCAATACATTGGAGCAGTTGTTCAGCATATATACAATTATGGAGATAATATGCAGGAATGTATACAGTTTACAAAAATACAATTAGTGCAGATAGCAGGCAAACCGTATGAAAATGTTGAGAAAATATCTGACAATGGGTCAGGAAATCAAACCTGGTAAGCAAACTGAGTATACCTCTGTACTTTTAGCATTTGCTGAAAAAAACTCTGAGGGGGTGAAAACATAATTTGTCAAACGACATGTTTATAACGTCAATGTCGCCAACAGGAAAAAAACTGCTACGTAAAGAAGTGAGAGAATTGATAAAAATTAATCCTATCAATGTTAAGCTGGAAGTCAAAAAACATAAACAAAAATACAAAAATTGGGCTAGGTCTCACAGGGCCCTTTTGTTACAAAAAGACTCAGAGAAAATGCTTAAAATGATAGCTGCTAAAAACACAGCAGAAATATGGAGAACATTCAATTATCTGAGCTGTCCACGGGAATCATCCCTTGTTAACGCAGTGGCCACCGACATCTGGACCACTCACTTCACTGGGCTATTTAAAAACTCTGATAATCTTGTAACCTTGATAACGCCTTACCCTCAACAATATTGTGTTTTCAATATGGATAAAGAGGAAATTCAATCACTGATCCATCGTGCCAGTAATTCGAGGGTCGCCGGTCCGGACGATGTGACTAACCGTATCCTTAAAGATAACCCAGAAGAGTGGGCCTTGTTCATCGGGAAGTAATTCTCTCAAATAAAAGTGTCAAGGATGGCACTCTATTCAGAGTGGCACAGGACACCCAGGAAGGGTTTGGGTGGTTGTGCCAAAGTAAAGTGGACAGATAAGTACACACACAGCTGAAAGAAAGGAGAACGAAGAGTAGGCAAGTGTAGTAAGGAAAAAGGTACAGAATGGATTCCCTCTTGCGGTGTATGCAGATATAGGAAAAGAGTATTCCACAAACCTTAGGAAAACTCTAACCTTCTGCACAGTTTGCTATAACAGAGGCCCACGCTGTTTGCTAATGGCTTGGAACAACAGCTATGGGTGTCTGTAACGTAGAAACTAGACAAGGGAAGGGGCAGAGGTTGCCTGACGGAAACATACAAGCTCTGTACAAGGGGTCTACAAACAGTACAAGAGAAGACACTAACAGATAAATCCAGGGAAAAGGAAGTCGAATAGCAAACTAGCAGAAGGAAATGAAAGGAAAGCCGTATAACAGGATTGGATAGGGAGAAAGAACTGAGGGCTGAAAACAAGGAAGAAAGCAAGGGAGCAGCAGTCAGGAAACAGAGGAACTGTAATAACTGAAAGTAAATAATGAAGGGAAACTGATGTGGATAGCAGAGGACGGTAGGGTACAAGGTAGAAAGCTCAGAAAAGCAGGGGAGCAATGGGCAAGCCCAAAAGGAGCATGGCTGTAAGGAAGGAAGCCCTGAAGGATAGGGCTTAGGGCAGCGGAGTGAAGCAGGCTGCACGGCAAGGAGCCCAGAAGGGCCGGGCAGCAAGGAGTGAGCCCAGAGGAGTAGAGCCGCTGACTGTAGAAGGGTGCAGGAGGACTGTAGAAGGTTGCTAGACTGGAAGCCCAGCGGACGAAGACTGTAGGTTGAAGGCAGTGGAGCGTGATCTGCGGTAAGGCAGGAGCCTGGGAGACAATGGCGGAAGGTAGCAGCGGAACGTGATCGGCTGCAAGGCAGGAGACTGGAAGGCAATGGCGGAAGGTAGCAGCGGAGTGTGATCGGCTGCTTGGCTGGAGCCTGGAGGGCAATGGCGGAAGGTAGCAGCGGAGCGTGATCGGCTGCTTGGCTGGAGCCTGGAAGGCAAGGACGGAAGGTAGCAGCGGAGCGTGATCGGCTGCAAGGCTGGACCCTGGAAGGCAAAGACGGAAGGTAGCAGCGGAGCGTGATCGGCTGCAAGGCTGGATCCTGGAAGGCAAGGACGGAAGGTAGCAGCGGAGCGTGGTCGGCTGCAAGGCTGGATCCTGGAAGGCAAGGACGGAAGGTAGCAGCGGAGCGTGATGGGCTGCTATGCAGAGGAACCGCATACAAAGATACGTAGCTCGAAGCAAAAAGGTGCTGGAAGGACTCTGAATGCAAGAGACTGAGCCCCTGCAGGCAGCAGCTTTTATACTGCCCAGCCCAGCACAGAGGCAGGCTAATTGGTCGCACCTGGCTAAGCACACCTGCAGACAATCGGCCACCTCCCTCTCTGATCCTGAGCTGGTGGGAGCAGAGCTGATCCCTAGGGCTTCTGGGGATTGTAGTTCCGATGATGACCAATAGGAATAGCCAGGAATAGATGGTTATAGCCAGGTGCATTGTGGTAAGTGAAGTTTGTTGGAAAAAATAGAAAAGTATCAAAGACTCGAAAATGGGGAATAAGGTCCATATTGATCGCCAATGTATGCGCCCATGGCGCAGGCATGACAAAAAGCAACAAAGAGGATCCCCAAGTCATGGACTCATTCTATTATAGTGCCAATTTTTAAAAAGGGTGATGGGTCTGATCCTAACTACAGACCTATCGCCCTGTTGGATGTAATTGTCAAGCTTTTTGCAGCGTTAGTCTTGAAAGAACTGACGGACTGGAGTATGGCCTCTAAACATCATGACATCTGGCAAACAGGATTTGTTAGGGGTATAGGTACGACCCTTAACCTGTTCTTGATAAATCTATAAAAAATGATGGCAAAATCAAAGGCAAAAAGCCAAGTTCATCTGGCATCGATTGACCCCGCCAAAGCATTCGACCAAGTTGATGGAGGTAAACTTTGGACAAAGATGAGTTGCTGGAATTGCCCAAATAATATATTGGTGCCCATCAGGCATTACACACGAGTACATCAATCTCGGTTAGACTGGATGCCAAGGGAAATATGACAGCCAATTGCTACTGAGAATGGGCTAAAGCAGGGCTGTAGGCTAGCTCCAGCTATATTCAACCTTTTCATTTCTGATATCGACAAGGCATTTGAGGCCACAAGATGTTTCCCACCCAGGCTGATGGGTGAGGCTATCAATCGTCTCCTGTATGCAGATGACCTTATACTAATGTACCAGACTTGGGTAGGGTTGCAAAGGCAACTGACCGCTCTGGAAGCCTATATTGAAACAAATGCCTTCAAAATTAATGTAAAAAAAGTCTAGGGTATTGACGCTGGGCCGACAAAAATGTGGAAAAAATGCAAACTACACCTGGCATTTGAATGGTGATAAAATCACAGAGGTCTCATTTCGTTGAAATAGCTGTCAGATAACATTAGAAACAGTGAGATGGACTCTCGCTACGAAAACATGCTGCGCAACAGGGTTAAGTCCTTGGCGGATCAGGCAAAATCGATATTAGTGAAGTATTGTAAGTTTACTCTGACACCAGTAGTTGATTTTTACACAAAAACGGTGTCCCCAATTTTGACGTACGGCGGTGTGGCAATGCTTGCTTTGTCTTTCACTCTATGGCCGATTCTGGAAGGGCTCTTTTGGAGGAGGGTTCTTGCCCTGCCGAATGCTACTCCAAAATATGCCATTAGAGCCGAACTTGGGCTAAACTCACTTAACCTTATGATTGTCTGGAAATCTCTCTTATTTCTTAGTAAATATGTGATTGATGGTATTGAAAAAGTCCCTGGTGGCTAAAACAGATCCTCTACTAGATCTTTGGGAGGAAACTTGCATTGCTCATTTGGCAAGCGTCAACACAACAGTAAATGACCTACTCAAAAACCCAAATTCAGTCTAGAAAAAACTGTTGGACCTAGATTGGATCAACACATTGGAGGATAGAAACGAATGTAAATAATTATATGGTAGGCCAATTCCAGAATGCAGGGCAAAGGGATCTCTACCGGCGTATTTGAGTATATTTCCGAACCATCAAGCTTGTAGGCAGTTTGTGATTTTGCCTAAATTTGTACCCCACAAGGGAAATTTTAGAGGTACGAAAACCAATGGAAAAAGGGAACTACTCTTGTAGATTGTGTGACTGTGACAGGGAAACACTATACCATCTAGTCCTCATCTGCACAGGATTAAAAGTTCAATTTACACAAAACATTTGGGAACATTTGTGTCAGACTCGCAAACACTAGATTTGGAAGACAGGTGGACATTACTGAATTCAGGAGAAAAGATGTCTTTGACTTTGGCTTTCTTAGCATCTTGAATGTCATTTTTTGAAACAGTAATGGAAGGGAGTCTTACTGTGTAAATGCAAAAACAGAGAATCATACTCTAACAAGGAAGCTATTTGTGGTCTTATTTGGACTGCCTGGTTGTTTAGTTCTCCTTGGGATTAGTGTAATGAATTATTTATATTCCTGCATTAGTGTAAAGAATGTTTTTTATTTCTCTTTTTTCTTTTTTTTTTTAATACTTTTGAATGTATACTGGTATGCATGTATGATAAGTTAAGGTTCGTTATTCAAACCATGTACTTAATAAAAAAAATTTAAAAAAATGATTTGTCCCACCTGTTGTTTTTTGAGAATTTTTCTGAAGCCTGTTCACCCGAACTGCGTCAGTATGTTGCTGCCCAGAACATTTTGGATCCCTTTAAGATGGCCAGGCTGGCTGACAAGTGGATCTTCCACCGGGTGTCCCCTTAGAAACCCGGAGGGAAGGACAGAGAAAAAGGGGCCTCTCAGAAGTCTGAGGAGTCCCAGAAGCAATCGCAGTTGAGTAAACCAAAACTTTCCTCTCCTAAGACCCAAAATCCTAGTGGGGATAAGTCATATGTGGGTGGGAGTAAGAGTAGTGGTCCTGCTGCTGCAAAGCAGGCCCCCAGTGGCTCCAGTACCGTACCTCATATTCCTGGCACTTGTCGGGACTGCGGGGCTCTGGACCACAAGAAGGCTGACCCCAAGTGTAATGGTAAGGCACTTGGAGTCCAGGCTGTCAGCCTGACCTACCCATACTTCATGCCTGAGGTGGAGGCCACTGTCCTCCCCTCCTCTACAGGAATCACATTTGGTGCTCCTGCAGAGATTTCCCTAGTGTCCCTTGGGGCCTGGGACCAGTACACAGAAGTACTGGCTACTATCCCACAAAACAACCATAGTTTTTGAAGTGTCCTTCTGTATGGCCATCCTTCTACTGGTTTGAGAAACACTGGGGCAAGTATGGCAGTGGTGGACAGGACCTTGCTCATGCCAGAGGACTATGTAGGTGCTCCTCTGAGAACTACCAGGTTAGCTAGTGGGCCTCCCAAATTATCTCCAAGACAGTGAAGCTTCCCATCCTGGTTCAGTACAATGTACCTGCTAGCATTTTGCTTTGGAATGATATAGTGGAGTTGGGGTTGGTCTCTAATGGTCTATCCCTGACTGCTACTGCAGTTACTAGGTCACAAGTCGCACCCGGTCTGACTGCCAGTCAGGTACCCCAGCCGAAGGCGAAACCCAAGGCAAGACAGAAGAACAAGAAGACCACCTCTACAAAGGGGGCTCCTTCTCTTTCTGCTGCTTCATCGGCACCCACTGGGATTCAGGCTCTGGACGTGCTGGGTCCAGTGGTAAGCCAAGGCTCAACTACAGGGGGAGAAGAGCCAGAAGACCCTCCTGCGGGAGAGGTGCTCAATTCAGAGAATCCCCCTGACCTTCAATGCCTGCTGGCTGAAGGGCTGAAGGTGGGGCCTAGTGAAGACTTCTGTAAGGGTCAGAGAGATTTCCACTCTCTTGAGGGTCTGAGGAAACAGGCCCAGGCACAAGGTGAAGTGCCTAGGTCTTTCAAACTCTATTGGGAGGGTGAGCTCCTTTTGTAGGGAGCCCACTAAGCCTGAACCTTGTGCCCTCGAGAGGTTGGTGGTACCCAAGGTTTACAGACCCTTCTTGTTGCATTTGGCACATGAGGTGCCCTTAGCTGGTCATCTTGGGACCATGAAGACTAAGCAAAGGCTCTCTGCCCATTTCTGCTGGCCCCGGATGGAAGGAGAAGTGGAGTCCCACTGTCGGACCTGTCCCACTTGTCAGTTGTCTGGCAAGACTGGAGGCAGTGTCATTTCCCCACTGCAGCCTTTGCCAATGGTTGGCACAGCATTTGAGAGGGTTGGCATTGACGTTGTTCCCCTTGACCCTGCCACTTCAGGTGGGCATCGGTTCATCCTGGTCCTGGTTGATCATGCCACCAGGTACCCTGAGGCTATACCCCTTTGGACCATTGCTGCAAAGGTGGTTGCTAGGGCTCCCCTGGGCATTTCTACCAGAGTTGGATTCCCTAAAGAGGTGGTCTCTGACAGAGGATCCAACTTCATGTCGAGTTACATGAAAGCGATGTGGAAAGAGTGCGGAGGGTGACCTCGATTCCCTGCGGAGTAATCTAATAGTTCTCCACCTCCTACCATCCACAGACCAATGGTTTGGTTGAGCGATTTAATAAAATTTAATAAAACTCTCAAGGGCATCCTGGGTGCTTTGGAAGAGCTCCTAAGGAGGAAATGGGATCTCCTCCTGACATGCCTGCTGTTCGCTTACATAGAGGTACCTCAAAAGGCAGTTGGTTTCTGCCCTTTTGAGCTCCTCTTTTGATGTCCTGTGAGTGGGCCCCTTGCCTTGATCAGAGAAGGTTTGGAGGCCACTCCTCCAGGTCCTGCCAAGCAAGTGGAGAACTATGTGTTAGGCCTCAGACGGAGGATGACACAGATGATGGGCCAGGTGACAGCAAATCTTAAGGCCAGCCAGGAATTAAAGCATCACAAGTGGATTGGACTCCAGGACAGGAGATTCTTGTGATGGAGCCTACCAACCCTCGAGCTTTGGCAGATAAGTGGACTGGACCCTTCAGGATAATCTACAAGATGGGCAAAGTCAGTTATCTGGTTGACATGGGAGTCCCTGTGGTAGCCCCTCAGGTATTCCACGTCAACAGGCTCAAGCCTTTCCACAGGCGAGAGGAAGTATCATGCCTTCTGCTAGCATCAGAGCAAGAGGAGGATGAGAGTGAGCCCCTTCCTTATTTGCTGCATAGCAACCCTCAGGATGGCTCAGTGGAGACAGTACATCTCTCTCCAGATCTGACAGTAGAGCAGCAGAGGGTCTCCAGGGCTTTGCTCCGGCAGTATACCCCTCTGTTCTCACTGACACCAGGCCTCACCCCATGGTGCAGGCACGACATTGACACTGGTGACAGTGTACCTGTCAAAAGCAGGTGCTATCGAATGTCGGATACTGTGAAGAACCACTTCCAGGCTAAGGTCACCAAGATGTTGGATCTGGGTGTAATTGAACCCTCAACCAGTCCCTGGTCAAGTCCAGTGGTCCTTGTCCCCAAGGCAAGTTCCCAGTTAGGTATCAAGGATTGGCGGTTCTGTGCGGACTACAGAGGGGTCAATGCCGTCACCAATACTGACGCTCACCCATTGCCCAGGGCTGTTGAGCTCGTGGACACCATAGGTGCTTCCAAATTTGTAAGCACCTTTGACCTTACCTCAGGCTATTGGCAAATAGCTCTGACGGACCATGCCAAGGAAAAGACTGTGTTCTCAACACCTGTGGGGCTCTACCAGTTTAGAGTCGTGCCTTTTTGGGTTGAAGAATGCACCTGCCACCTTCCAAAAGTAGTCAACCATGCGGTGAGTGGGCTGGAGGCCTTTTATGTGGCCTACTTAGACAACATTGCTATCTACAGTTCCACCTGGGAAGAGCATTTGCCTCATTTGGATAAGGTGTTGCAGGCTAACCTCACTTTCAAGTCCACCAAGTGCCAGATAGCTCAGGGGAAAGTCGCTTATCTTGGTCATGAGGTAAAAGGGGGTCGAATCCAACCTCTCTCCAGTAAAGTACAGAATGTACATGAATGAGAGACTCTCACTACTCAAACCCAGGTGAGAGCTTTTTTGGGCCTCACTTGGTATTACCATAACTTCATGGCAGACTATGGAACCATAGCTGCCCCTCTGACAACGGTGTTCGCCCAAACAACCGAGGAAGGTTAACTGGACAGAAGACTGTCAGAAGGCCTTTATTGGCTTGAAGGAAAGTCTCTGATGTGTGCGCCTCACTACAGCAAACCCTTTTTCCTTCAGACTGATGCCTGCGACACCGGAATTGGAGCTGTCTTGTCCCAGTTAGATGATAAAGGGAGGCTATTCATCAGTAGGCAACTCAAAGGTAGAGAACTTAGGTGGGCTACTATTGAAAAGGAATGTTTCAGCATAGTTTGGAGCCTTAGGCGTTTTAGGCCCTACCTTACGGGGTCTACCTTCAAGGTCCAAACAGACCATAAGCCCTTAAAATGACTTATGCAAATGAAGGGGGAAAACCTGAAACTACTAAGGTGGTCCATTAGCCTGCAAGGGCTAGACTTCACCATTGAACATAGACCACGTAAGAGTCATGATAATGCAGATGGCCTTTCCAGAAGTTATCTTGACCGTCTGGGTGAGGGTGTCAATCTCGTGGGAGATTAGACCACCCTAACCTCTGGCTGGAGGGGGGGGGGAGGCAACTTTGATGTTGAAAATGCATTGGAGGGACAGTGCCTCCATGTCCTTGTCCTGTACTCCCTTGTGTCCTTGTCCTGTACTCCCTTATGTGTTTTTTCGGTGTTGTTTTATGCACAGGGGTCCATGTGCAGCTCTTCCTCTTTTTTGTTGCGAACAGACTCTTGGGCTACCCTTATGGCACCCATGGGTGGGGGTAGAACCCTGTACCCCTAATGTATGGTTTTGGACACCTGTGTATGGCCCACAGAGCAGGGTATGGGCCGGTGGCAACTCCGTGCTGAATTTGACAGGTGCTGCGAGTATCCTCCATTTTGTGATACCCATGCCCTGTCATTGGAATCGGTTGATTCCTGATGGCAGACACGATGGCTCCTGTGGCCTCTTGCTTTCTATGGCATGTTACCCTGTTTTCCCAAAGTCCTGGTAAGCCCTGACTGGCTGTTGGGTGGAAGTTCCAGCTCTGACTGGCTGTTGGGTGGAAGTTCCATATATGGTATTGTGGGGAAGTCCAGGCCAGACTGGCTGGAGCTTTCACAATGACTGTATGTTGTGGGTACGGACTTGGGGTTGAACCTGGGTGAATAGAAAGTGTGACAAATATACATTTTATGTTGTGGGTGTCTTGTTTCTTGTGTGTGACACAATGACTGAGACAGCCCTGCCCAAACTTGTATGAATGATGTGTGGTGTGCTGAAAGGCTCAGTGCATGCCCAAATCCACATTCCTTGTTGTCAGTTTCTGGATAGAAAAGAATGGCCTGAATGCACTGTGAGCCTGATTCGCTGCCTGCCTGCTGAATGCCCTGCTGAATGCCCTTCTGAATGATTGGCTGAATGAGCCTGGCTCCGCAGTGTGGATAAGAGACGGAACAGTATATCTGGGGGCCTCTCACTTACTGGATTCGTTCACAAGCTAAAGTCAAAACTTGATGCTTAACCTTGAAGCCCAGCCGGAAGAAGACGGCTCTGCTGCTGCTTTCCTTCGACGCAATCAGAACGCTGTTGTGGCTCCAAGAACTGATCCAAGAACGGACCTGGCTAGGAGACGTCCTCCCGAGCTATGAGGGAACATTGTGCACCAGCTCATCTTCGTCAATGCACCCTGGTAGTCGGTCCCTAACAGCTGATGACCGGAGACAGGGTTCGCCAAAAAAAACATTGAAGTAAGCACCAGGACATCAAGGCCGACGACGACCATCACCGTCGATCGATGTTCAGAGGACCGCTGTAGCCTCATCGACAGGAGCCGCAATGCCCCATTGCCTAAGACGCTTTGACATCAAAGACTCCCTTGCCATCACCGTCGACCGCTTTGTCCCGCCAGAGGGAATCGAGGTCACCCACGAACCTAGGAGAATCCGCTGGTGGGTTTCCCGCCACCCGAAGTCCACAAAGACACTGACGAAGATCTGAAAGCTAGCCGTGGTCAAGTACCGATCATCAACACCAACAACCCGATGCCCTTGCTGGGACTTTGTTCTTCATCAGTCTGCTTTGCGGCAACAAACTCATCATCGAGGTGCACTTGCACACCTCATCTTCACAGGACATCCACGACCGATCATCGCCGAGCACCGCAAAGGTCGAGGCTGCACTCTCGACGACATTGTTCACCTTCATTCATAGGAATCTTGACGACCCATGGCTCCTGCTTTAAAGGGAGACACTCAAAAGGGATCCATCGACGAACCATTGAAGAACTCTGCTAAACAAGGTACATTGGGGTAATAGAACTATTTAGCAGGAAAAAAAGACTCTCTTAAACTTAAGGACTGGGCTTGTTCATACACTTTATTTTCAGGTTGCCCAGGTGGAGGGTGCGGGGGGGAAGATCCTCGCTGAGAACTGTCTCTTTGGTAGGGACAATGTGTTCTGCCATTTGTTTAACCTAACTTGTCTTCCTTCATGTCTGTTGTTGATTCAGTTTACTATTTGATTTGTATGCCATTGAAACTGTCAGCAGTTGGTGCATTTTTAGGGAGTCAAGAGTTACCTGTGGTACCACATAGACATTGTAAATATTTACCATATTAGAATTGCCAGAGTACAAAGTGTGTTATTAATTGTTGATATGTATTCAACCGTATTTATATAAAGAACTGTGTTATCATCTAACGTAGTGTATGGATATTCCTTTGTGGGGGCTTAGGGACTACACTGTACTTCAGCCCGCATCACCTCCTGAGAGCTTAACCCTTGATTGCTCGTCCATTGCTACTGCATAGAGAATCTTTGCTGAAGTGCTTTGCGCTTCTACTCTGCCATATAGAGGGCAGGAGTACAGAAACCCCCTTCCAGTCTTTACAGTGGTACCGGTACATAGCTGTGTGGGCACGGCCAGAGTCTTGCCAGTTTGCGCCAAACATTCCCTACATTGTGCAAGTGAGTGGTGACTGAGTTGGAACAGAAGATTTTGTCTGCAGCCTGAAAGTGTCTCTCCCTCATGCTGGCAACTGAGAAGGAGTGGAGTGTTGTTTTTTCCAGAAAGCACAGTCCATGACCCTCCTTTTGGAATTTACATTCCTGCGTAAGATCATTTTTGTGGCACTGTGCTGCTACAAGTGCACCACCCGCCCCAAAATCTATCTGCCCATGCAGCAGAAAGCATGTCCTCCAGCAGCGCCTTTCACGTCAGCTCAGGTGTGATATGTGCATTTTATTATTTTTATGGTATTTTTCTTTACCCCTTCTCTTACCTTTTCTCTGATCTAGCTGCCGTTTCCCTCTCCTCGTGATCACAAGCATCACTGTAAAGCCTGCAAACTGTTCAGCCTAAGTGCTTGGAAGACAGGGCTACGAAATGGTAGGTGGCCTACGCTATGCAGGCCGATAGTCACTCTCCCGCCAGAGCTTCAGATGAGGAATTTGTCGGCAGACAGAACTCTGATTCAGAGGCCGTTGACCTAATGGTGGAACTCTCGCATTCCCACATGTCAGTCCCCGACCCAGACAAGTGTAATGGGGAAGTCGCACTCCGACAACAAGGACACACCCGCACCACCTGCTCATAAGCACACAACCCCTAAACGTTTCTCTGCAGATCAGCAGAGAAAGGTTTCTATGCCTGCGGGCCCGTTGAAGATTTTGGCGGGGCCTTTTGAACCTTGGGTTTTGGCACAACCGATATCGCAGCCTACGCATATCAATAAATCTGCTCCAGCTGGGTGCTCCCTCTAAACCCAAGGCGCGCCAAAAGACGTGCCGAAATGGGTACATTCGTTGCACACACTCCCGAAGCTTCGGGCGAAGCTTTCTAAAGCAGATGATCAGGGCACGTGGCACTCCACACCCCTGCCTGACCCTGCGAAAAAAAATGGGGACACTCTTCCTGTCACTCAATCCAGGGACTCGACGACCAAATGCTTTTTTAATAACCTTCTTAAGAAGACTGCTGATCATTTTAAAATCACCACTCAAGAAGCTGTCCCTGACTGACTTTGCGGAGAACATCCTTGAAGAAAAGGTCCTGATCAGCCATGCTATTCCCTTGCTAAAGACAGTAAAAAAGTGCCTGTCCCCCTCTTTAACACCGTCGCTCACTCATGCGGTCAATCCCTGAGTGGAGAAAATGTTCCGCCTGGCACCTTCAGACCCACTGTACATCAGGAGCCATGCCATTCCGGCTCCCTTGTCATCACGACCACATGAAAAATGGTGGGAGTACCGCGATCCTCATCGGTGTCTCCTCCTAACAAGGAATGCAAATAATTGTACGCCCTTGGAAAACTGTCGCCACCTCTGCCGCCTTTTGCACCCAGATTGCCAACAACACCACGCTCCTGGCAAGCTACAGTGAGGTTCAGTGGGGACTTGTTGAAGACGGCCTCCAGAATATTTCGGAACCCACTCACACCCACATTCTAGCCATAGTTGTGAAGGGTCGACAAGCCACGCAGAACATTCTTAAGAATACTTTCGACTCTGACGAGACTCTGGGACATGTCATTTCCCAGGGGACTCTTCTCACGCACAATGCCTGGTTGAAGAATTAAGGGTTTAGGCCAGAAACCGAGGATTGCCTCGTTACTAAACCAGTCAGGGATTCCTCCCTTTTCGCTAAGGCAGTCAACAAGGCTTTAGAAACCGCCAAGAAAGAGCACAAGAACGTAACATCACTCAATCAGATCTCGGCCAAGCCCTTCCTCCAGCAAGGAGTTTACAACATGTGTCGGCCCTTTCGCTAGCATTCTTTCTCCTGCTCTCCCCAAGAACAGTACGGCTCGGGGGAACCCAATGGACTTCCAGGCAGGGCTCCTCTGGTGGTTTTCAGTCCCCACAACAAAGAGGTTTTCTATGAGGGAAAGGCAGAGTTAGAAACTCTGCTTCCAGAGGCTCTCCAGCCTCCACTTTCAAATGACTTTGCGGTACGCGTCCCCTCCCACACTTCCCCAGTCTGCGGATGTCCTACATCTTTTACCCACAGTTGGGAGGGGATCACATCAGATCAGTGGGTACTCGAGCCCCTACATCGCGTTGGCTCAGCATCCACTCTTCCTTGGGTGGGTCCTCTTCCCCATCCTGAAACATTTTCCATAGCTCCAATAAAGCTAATCCTGTTGCTTTCCTTTATGGGTGACATGTAGATACGTGGTCATGTGTTGCAGCACATATTTGGAAAGGCTGCCCTCCCGGGGCCTGGCTTTGCCATTTTGACCTCTCTATTGCGAGTCCACTCCGTGCTATACTTCTTTATTTTGTCTTGATATTGCATAAGGGACTTTCACAAATGTTGGAGTTTTCCCACATGGTGGCACATCACTTTCTGACTGCCGATACTTACTTGACCTCAAATTGGGATTTTTGACACATTTGAATATCTTGTCAATTTGTAAATTTCACATTTATCGTACATTTTCAGTTAAATTCTCCAAAACTGTTACAATTCTGAAACCACTCCACCAGCCTCTCTGGCTCACCACCATCAATAAGAGTGTGCACTGCCCAAACTGTATTCTATGCCCTTAAAGGTCAAACCGTAATTTCTCTACATGCTCCTCGACCCCATCCCAAATGGCATAACCCTCCTCGATAATCTGAACATCATTTCAATTGAGTTAGAACCCATCATCTTCTGTTTGTGACATTCCCCTGCTCGCTCTCCTTTTCCGCTTTCTCTTACCACCACATATGTGCCCTTACTGCAGGCCTTCGCTCTCACATAAACACACCAAGTTCTATTCAACAACCTTATGCGTGACTTCACAAGCTCAAAGAAAAACCCTAATACTTCAAATACACTCCCAATTATTTCAACATCCCAAGACACAACAACACAAATGACATAACACACAGCTGTCTTCCTGCCTCTCAAATCACAGTGAATGCTAAAATCATGTGGTCCTTCTATACCGCCGGATATAGGAATACATCTCAATGAAATAAACTAAGAAACCACCTTCCGCCGCCCTAAGCGAGCTACACTAATGCCTAGTCACAAGGATCCATACATACATCATCCATAAACCAAGCTTAACTGCCTAGAAAGCAGCTATCTGTTTTATTGTCTTTTCTTATTTTTCATTCGCAAACTAAGCTAGTGCCTAGAGAACAGGTATACTTTTTATGTTCTTTCTTCATCCTTAAGCTAAACTGACTGCCTAGAAACCGGGCTCCTTCACAAAAACATAGTCACAATGACAAACAACACTTGTTCCTCTCCAATATTTGTTATACATCTGAATATATACTTACACTCTGTGGATCCGCTGAAGCCTCTCGAGCATCGCCGCTCCCACAATCTGCTACTCTGCCGTCCGGTCTGCTTGGCGTCCCATGGGGAGCTGGCAGGAATTTCTCCAAGGTAGCTCATGACGACCTTCTCAGTATCCACGCGTGGCTTTTCAATTTGGTCTTTGCAGGTCACAACGCATACCTTTGGGCACGCTGGGAAAAACACAATCTAAATGCTGAAGCTTTATGTCAATACTGATATATATTCAAGGTGCAGGGGTGAGAAATCAGCCTTGGCACACAGACTGAACAATAGTAAGAAGTAGAATACGTTCCCTAAGGTCAGGAACTCTCGTCCCCTGCACACTATCACTGGCCAGAAAAGATAGCCAAATTCTTAAGATAAGGTTTCTGAATGAATTAATATCTAACAATCATGCAGGTATAGAATCATTTTGTGAGCATAAAACATTTCAATATGAATTCATAACTCATATAATTAAAGCAGAGATTTATGTTCAATAAAAACGATTTATTGTTGCGAGAAAACATCTCTTCATCAGGAGTCTTGATAGGTTGTCTTTTCTACAAATAATAAAGGAAGATAGTCTTATATTGGTGTCAATTCAAATGTGCACATAAGATGTTCAAGTTATAACGAAAATAACTTAAAATCAATGTACTTCTAAACATCAATTCAGTTCAAGGACATTACCAACATTCAACCCTGCTAATATGTAACAAAATCTACCTTGAAATCTCCAAGTTCCTGGAAGTGTCAATCCCCTGGAAGAAATATTATGCGGAGCTGTCTGATGTATGTAGAATGTGTTCCATACCTAATTATCAAAAACAGTAATGGGACCATAAGTAATCTAAATCTCCATAAATGATGCATGTCAATAAAAAAAGGAAAAGTATAACAGGCGGCTCACCTCTCCTCTTGTGAGAACAAATGCTAAAATCCCTCTAACGTTGCAATTGATGAATCAGGATCATTGCTATAGCATTTAAAGAGTTCTCAACATGTCTTCCTCCTGTAATTGAAATTAATACCAAGGCTAATTATAAGACCTCAATGGGTAAGCAAATATTCTCTAGAAAAACACAAACTGTTTCCTATGTCTACTCACCTAGTCTTTAAGCTCTCATGTTATAAGCTGATTAGGGATGACGGAATTGATCATGATATAGTTCAACAGTCAAAGGCAGAACCGCAGTCTGTCTGTGGATTGAAAAGTCACTATTATCGTGTGAGATCATATTGTATATATGTTTACACTAAGTAATTAAAGGTTAATGTAAAAGGTATATAATGAAGTAAATGTGGTCTAACCACTGACCCTCCTCGCAGGCCTATTTTGTAAATTGAATTTAGTCTACATAGAAATGGATACATGTTGCAGGCATCAGCTAGAAACATCAATTGTCTTTTCCTATAATGTCAAAAAATGAAAATCTATGGTTAATATCAATGATCTCTTGTGGATGTAAAGGTCCTCCATATATTCTCTTTACCTAGAGCTCAGCCCCCTTAGAAATATCAGATTTCCATGCATCCTTATCTCTGTCTGTGTTCGTCTGCACAAAAAAATAGGGAAAACCTAGATGGCTGATATAAATAGCAGCGTGAACATGATGATGCAATGATGCCATATTAACAAACCGGCTGTCTTTGTAAATAAGACGGGACCAGTCGGTACTAGCAAAAGTCGCAAAATCAATGAAAGGATCATGATGACTAAGATAGAGCAGGCTTCATATTTAAAGTTTAACGTTGCATAGAGAACATCTATCTATGAACAGCCTCTAAATGTAGTTAAAATAATAAGGAATCCTTAGGTATAAATAAGGGAACAGTTAGAATAAATCCACAAATCGGCTGCCGATTTGTAATGGGGATATTAATAGTTAATAAGGCTTGAATAAGGGGATCATAAGAGTATATCCAAAAATCTGATGTCAATTTGTGATGGAAATAACACACCCAAGGTTGTAGATAACTGCCTGCAGTGGTTGCAGATATCCACTCATATCTTGACTCTTGTCATTATAATGTAAACAAAAAAAAAGTAACTGATCTGTTTAAAAAGCACAAATCATAGACTGCATGTTACTGAGTACGGTAGGTAAGGCTGATCAGTTAATATGATGTGATAAATGACATTTCTACATTGGTATGCTTGATCATAGTGAGGTAAAGCTCTATCACTATGGTATTGTGTAGTGGATATCCCAACACACTTGTACAGAGAGTCTCACCTGAATTAGCTATTTACATGTCACGTTGAGTAGATCAGTTTAAAAAGCCAATTAAAGCATGCCACATAAAATAGTGAGTGTTATTTAGCAACTACATTACCATTACAATCAATTGTATCCTCATTGCCTCATCCCTCCTTGGGGTGTATAATATAATTCAAAATCAGAAACCTGTGTCAGCCTGTACAGAATGATTTTTGGATTTACTCTTATGATCCGCTTATTCAAGCCTCATTAACCATGAATATCCCCATTTCAAATTGGCAGCCGATTTGTTGATTTATTCCAACTATTCCCTTATTTATACCTACCGATTCCTTGTTATTATCACTACATTTAGAGGCTGTTTGTACATAGATTACATATATTTTCTCTATGCAACATTACATTTTAAATATGGAGCCTGCTCTATCTTCGTCATTATGCTCTTCCATTGATTTGGGGACTTTTTCTAGTACCAACCGAACCTGTCTTTATTTAAAAAGACGGACGGTTTGTTTACATATATGCCATAATTGCAGCATGACATCATCATGTTCACGTTACATGCCGCTATTTATAGTGACCATCTTGGTTTCCCCATTTTTTCAGGCAGCCGAGCACAGAGACAGAGATAAGGATCCATGGAAATCTGATGTTTCTAAGGGTGCTGAGCTCCGGGTAAAGAGAATATATTACGGACTTTTACATTCTCAAGAGATTATTGATATTAGTCATAGAGGCTTTGATCATGGCACAGCTCAACTTGGTTTTTTACATTATAGGGAAAGACAATTGATGTGTCCAACTGATGCCAGCAACATGCATCCATTTCTACATCCTCTAAATTTGACTTACTAAATAGACCTCAGAGGGGGGTAAGTGGTTAGACATTTACTTAATTATATTCCTTTTACATTAACCTTTAATTACCTAGTGTAGACATATATACATTATGGTCTCACACTATAATAGTCACTTTTCATTCCACAGACAGCGTTTCTGCCTTTGACTGTTGAACTATATCATAGCCAGTTCTGTCATCCCTTTTCAGTTTATAGCATTACAGCTTAAAGAGTAGGTGAATAGACCTAGGAAGCAGTTCTTGTTTTTCTAGAGCATATTTGCTTACCCATTGAGGTTTTATAATTAGTCTTGGTATTCATTCAGATTACAGGAGGAAGACATGTTGAGAACTCTCTAAATGCTATAGCGATGTTCCTGATTCATCCACTGCAATGTTAGAGGGATTTTAGCATTTCTTCTCACAAGAGGAGAGGTGAGCCGTTTGTTATACTTTTCCTTTTTTCATTGACAGGCAGTATATATAGAGATTTAGATTCCTTATGATCCCATTACTGTTTTTGATAATTAGGTACGGAACACATTCTACATACATCAGAAAGTTCCCTGTAATATTTCTTACAGGGGATTGGTAGATACTACCAGGACCTTGGGGATTTCAAGGTAGATTTTGTTACAGATTAGCAGGGTTGAATGTTTTTAATTGTGCCCTTGAACTGAATTGATGTACAGTGATTTGAAGTTAATTTTGTTATAATTTGAGAATCATATGT
Organism: Ambystoma mexicanum; assembly: GCF_040938575.1. Classification (NCBI taxonomy): domain Eukaryota; kingdom Metazoa; phylum Chordata; class Amphibia; order Caudata; family Ambystomatidae; genus Ambystoma; species Ambystoma mexicanum. The sequence continues at coordinate 92,464,289 of NC_090924.1, read as the reverse complement.
GTACATTTGGATTGACACCAAGATAACTCTTTGTTTATTTTTTTTTAGAAAAGACAGCATATCAAGCACCCTGATGAAGAGATGTTTTTTTGAAACACATTGGGTCGCAACAGTACATCGTTTTTATTGAACATAAATCTCTACTTTAATTATGAGTTATGAATTCATCCTGAAATGTTTTATGCTCACAAAATGATTCTATACCTACATGATTATTAGATATTAATTAATTCAGAAACCTTACTTTAAGAGTCTGGCTATCTTTTCTGGCCAGTGATAGTGTGCAAGGGACATGAGTTCCCGACCTTTAGTAACTTTCTACTTGTTCCCAATAAGTTACTATCTCTGATCTCCTACGCCCTGAGACAGAACATTCGGCTTTGAAACTGTATGACTATTGTAGCCTTCTACCTTTGGTTCGATGGGAACAACTTTCTCTGTCTGTCTCGAATGAATAAGCTCTGTCTCATAGATTCAGGTCATGTGTGTAGGGACCATGAAATTGAGCTCTCTTGCTTGCAATTAGGATTTGTGGCTTGTATTTGTCACAGGTGCCCTATCTCTGTTGACTGGAAACATTCCCTTCCTACTTGTCCTTGGCAAGGTTGTACACAGTGTCTGTGCTGTAAGCCTTGTCTGCATGCTTCAGCAGGAACAGTCTGTCAACCTTCCCTGTTTTCTGAAGTTCGTCTTGCTTTCCTCCTTCACTGCAATGTACTTATGGCTTCCATATTTATTCGCATGGGCGTCCATGTTGGTTGCAATTAAGCGTTGGCAATCCGTTCATAAGGTACTCTTGGGTGTCTTTCAGTTTCCGCGTAGCAAAAGGTATACGTCTGAGTGTCAGTCCTCTAACTATTTGAGTCATAAGCATTTGCTTCGTATCTACCAGCAATAAACTAAAGTGTCTGTGTAGATTTGTGCAGGGATGCCTGTGTGCTTCATGTCCGATGTATCTGTCTTGTCAGTCGTGACGTCATCTGCGTTCTTCGGGGTTGCAGTCAGTTGACTTGTTCGATTGATGACCGCTGTATCTCTTCAATACTGTCATCTTGGTATGGTCTGAATGGTTGTCTGAGTGAGTAGCATTTCTCACACCTGCGATAGATCAATGATTGGGAGGAGAGACCCAGAAGCGATGTACACCTCTCGTTTCTCTGTCACCGGGCAGAGAGTGGGATGGGTGTAACAAGGGCAACATTTGGGTCTCCCTCTTCAGAGTGATCAGGAAACAAGAGAAAACCTGGCGCCATTCCGGGACCGCGATCGACCTGGCGCACCTCAAGGAACTCCGAGCAACCTGCTGACAATTTATCAACACAGTCAAGGCCTCCTTTTATTGGAACACCATAGCAGAAGACAACAACAACAGCAGAGCCCTCTTCAAAGCTGTAAAGCACTGCATCAACCCGCTACCCGACCCTGCAATACCACACTCCATCGAAAAATACACCGCGATCGACACCTTCATCGACAAAATCAGCAAGATTCGTCAGCACATAGACACCTGCTCTGCATCCACAGACCCACGTCACGACCCTCCTAGCAAAATCTCCACACCCTGGACAAAATTCAAGACACTCGCTACAGAGGACCTGGTAACACCGCTGGCTGCCCTTATAGCCACATTTTATATAGATGACATGCTCCCAGCATCCATCCTCAAGAACCTCCAGCAGAAGCTCTCCTTCCATACCTGGAGATCATCAACCGTTCCATAACTCAAGGCACCCACCGTTATGGGTGAGTCAGATTGCCACCGTGCCATCTGACTCACGAGGCGCCATCTGCCCCTCTCCTTTCTGCCTCCATGTACAGCTGTACCCCTCCTCTGTACCTCTATATCCTACTCTCGCTATATGACATACATTTCTCACCGTAATTGTATTTCTTATGATTGTATCTGCTTAGATTCACGCGCTGTTCATATGGTCTGACATCTAGTGGTAATCACAGAGTAGTGCATCCTTTTTTTCATAGACTGAAAAAGTACGTCGACATGCATGGGCATTTCTGTAACACTATCCCTAACGTAATGTGTAGTGTACCCAAAATCTTTCATGTGTCGAGGTCCCACCAGTTTTTGTTCTGCCGTGCGGGAGCCACACAGGATGCGTGAATAAGTACAGAAGAAAAGAAGTTGTAAGATGTCTGTTCCTTCTCCAAGAGGGGACGAAGGGTGGGCGCATGTGAATTTAAGCAGATACAATTATCAGAAATACAATTACTGTGAGTAATGTATGTCTTCTGATGCTTGTGAATCTGCTTAGAATCACATGCTGTGCATAGACTAGTGAGCAGTACTAGGAGAAACAGACTTAGAGTGTCATTCTAAGCAGAAATGATGCATGGAAGTATGAACAGAACTCCAGGTTGCTGCTTTGCAAATGGAATCTAGAGCAACATTTGCAATGAATGCTACGGTAGCCCCTGTGACCCGAGTAGAGTGAGCTCTAGGCGTAAAGGGTTGCTCTCTCTTGGCAAGAGGGTAACACAGTGTGATGCATTTAACAATACATTTTAAAATGGCTGATTTAGAGACAGCGACCTCTTATCTACCAGCTGCCACAGAGACAAAGAATTGGTTTGTCTTTCTCTGTGGCTTAGTCTTTTCAAGGTAGTATATCACTGCTCTCCTAACATCTAGTGTATGGAGGCTTCTTTCTGCTGAGTTAGTGGCATTGTGAAAGAATGTGGGAAGTTTGGATAACTGATTCACATTGAACTCTGAGATGAATTTAGGCGCAAAACGTGGATGAATGTGCAATACCATCATATCTTTGTGGATAGTCACAAATGGGTTTTGAACTGAGAGGGCCTGCAGTTCACTAACTCTCCTTATCGGAGTAATGGCACCAGAAACACAGTCGTATAGGTGAGGGTCTTAAGGCTAGCCTTTTGCATTGGTTCAAAAAGAGGTCCCATTTAATCCTGTGAGAACAACATTTAGGTCCCACCTGGAAGGAGTTGGAAATAGAGGGTGAAGTCTCTTTACCCCTTCAAAGAAGGCTTTAATCACAGGAACCTTCCACTATGAAACCTTGCTCTGAGATGTGGTATACACAGAGAGAGCATCAAGGTGGACATTTAGGGAATTGAAAACAAGTCCTGAGTCTAAAAGGTTTGTTAGGTAAAGGGCTGTATCTTTAGGAGAACGGTCAATAGGATTTATGTGCTTAGTATTGCACCAAATGGCAAATCATTTCCCTTATTGAAGTAGCAATGTCTGGTGTTGGGTTTTCATGCCTCTCTGAGGATGTCCATAATTCTTTGAGGGAGTTGGAGAGGCCCGACTGTATGACTTCATGAGTCAAGCTGCTAAGTGGAGTGTTTGGGGGCTTGGCTGCTGTTTTTCCCACCATGGTTTTGCGACGGCATGTTGTATGGGCGTGTCAGTTTCCTGGGAGGGGAGACTGTCATTCTCATGAGATGGGAGAACCATGGCTGCCAAGCCCACATTGGTGCCACCAGGATCATTGTGACTTATTCCTGGTGCATCTTGTGCACTATCCTGTTAAGGAAGGGAAACTGGGGAGCACAGGCAGATTTCCCGGACCATGTTATCCAGAGACCATTCCCTTTGGCTCGCCTCTGCAGATACCTGGAGTAGTAATCTGGGCAATGGGCATTCTCCAGAGTTGCCAACAATTCAGTATCTGGAAAGCACTATTATGTAAAGCTGTTGAGTAAATGTGCTCTTGCAAGTGTCACTTGTGCCCTATCATTAGGTTCAAGTCTCTGCTGAGCACGTCTGTCAGAAGATTGTGTTCCCCTGGAACATGTTGTGAGAGAAGGAACATGTTGTGTTCGAGTGTACACTTTATATATATATGTATCACGCCGTAGCCTGCAGGCATCAGGGCGCACATATAAGACAAGACAACCTAAGAGAAAGAGATCATTTCAGCGATCAGTCAGTTGAAGAGTAGTGTCTTTAAAGATTTCCCAATTTTGGCAAGTTTCCTTCCTTTCGCATAGTCACAGGGGAGTTTGTTCCATGCCAAGGCTGCTTAAACAGGGAAGGAACAACCATTCCTTCGAGCTTATTTGTGGCGTGTGCAGTTCAAATACATAGTGTTACTCAATCTTGTAGATCATGTCGATTGATGGTGGGAAAGACATTCTCGTAAGTACGATGGAACTGACCCATAAAAGACATTTGTGGGTCCAGATGTTCTGGGACAGTTTGGATACCCCTACAGAGTGAGAGCCCCCCTGTTTGTTTAGGTAGTAAATCGCAGTGGTACTATCTGTAAGGACAAAAACTGTCTTCCCGTGAAGATGTGCTTGTAAGGCTTTTAGGGCTTTGAACACTTCAAGTAGATCCAACAGATTGATGTGATTGGATGCTACTGATGGGTACCACACGCCCTGTGCGCTGTCTTTTGAAGGAGGTGAGCTCCCCACCCCGACAGATGCATCTGTGGTGAGATTGGCCTCTACTGTGGGGGTGGTAAAGGTTTTCTCCTGCAGAAGGTTTTTCCTTGACCACTACTGCAGAGACTGAACGAGGGCTGTCGAGACAACCATTAGATCGTCCCACTGTCTGCTGGACTGACACTATTGGCTCGAGAGCCACCCCTGCATGGGGCGCATGCGCAGGCGAGCATATGGAATTAGGAAGACGCAGGATGACCTCATCCCCAACAGCCGCATTGTGAAAACAAGGAAATAATATGAGGCAGGTAACCAAAAAGGAAACACACCAAACACAGGTTACAAAGAAACATACAAAGCACTTTATTTTATACTGACTCCAGTTACAAAAGAACAGAACAAAATTCAGATAGCTATCGACCCTCAGTACAACACAGCAAACTCCGGCATGGTTCGGTGTGCTCAGTGAGTGCAAATATTCATTGAAACAGTCAGGCTTTTATACATTTCTCCAGCCTGTTGTCCAGCCTTTCTTCAGGTTAACCATTCCATAAATAAGTTACTGCTCTAGGGTCCCTTGCCAGGTCAAATCTAGTTCATCTTAGGTTTATACATTAACAAGAAGAAATGGTAATAATGTGTGCTCTAGGCCTAACATTACAATGCGGGACTTAATTTATACAATATAGTTAAGCAGGTGTTCTCATTCAATTATAGATCAGTTTCGGTGATACAAGTAATCCATTGCACACAGGTCAGCAGAAGGACAAGGTCTCAGCTCATGACCCTAACAAGTGGCCTGCAGGCAAGTTATACATTAGCTGTACAGAGGTCATGACAATCGAGTTCTGTTCTGAACAACATAGGCTACCATTTTAGCTCACATGGTGACTTTATAGAGCAAAAAAACCTAAAATGGCGGCTTGACCCAAAATGACAGTTTACATGGTTTCTAAGGTCAGGACCTTGCAATGCGAGTTTATTCACATGTAGTTTATAAGCAGCTTGACGTAGGGCAATATACATATATTCATAGCAATAGGAGGCACGATATAATTTCTAGTTTGACAAACCCTCCTTTTGGCCTATGCCAAGTGCTAAACTACTTCTGATCTCCCTGCAAATAACTCCATGTGTCATTGTCCATACACCCTGAATAGCTGTCAGAAATATCTATCGCCATTAGATCTTTTACTAAGATCTCTTTCAGTACATACTCCTTAGAGGTTTTATCCGGGGCATACACTTTATGTCCTATTGTACCTATCGCCTGAGCGCAACAGCCCCCTAGCATTGAACATACACTTGGTAGACATTGGATACAACAACAAAGAAATAGCAGAATTCCCAAAATAATCAGCAAGACTGAAAGCACTTTCCAACCCCAAGACCGCAAGAAGTCCCAGAACCAAGCGCTAAGATCCCAATTTCCCTCGGGAACATGCACTTCTGAACTAAGAATGTGCAAATTCTGTATTGCCTTAAAAATAGTTGGGGAGGAATCCGGTACGAAAACACAGCAAGCGGACCCCACTAGTTTACATATTCCACCACATTCAGCCAGAATGACATCTAATGCCATCTGGTTCTGAAGCGCTACCAATCTGATCGCTTTCTGCTCTAAAGTCATATTATAGAGTATATCTGTGGTCCGGTTGATGGTTCTCTCCAGTACTCTCGCTCGTTTCCTGATATCCTCGGAATTCGCTATCTGCCCAAAGAATGGAAGGAATGATTTTGCTACATTTCCTAAAACCTGTGCTGGAGTGTCGCCATTCTCGTCCCGCCATGGACGAGCCTTCGAAACCTCTACAGTACTTGCTATAAACACCCCAGGTAACAGGATTCCTAGATAACAAGTTCCCTGCCAATCTCTGGGCAACCATGGAAATGCAACATTCCCGCAAACAAAATAGATAGGTTCGCCTACATACAAAGGTCTGTCTTCCCCAGTCAAATTTGCAACATTGGCACAACCTTTAAAATCTCCCTTTGACCGGGTGCCTTCCTCTGTATGCAGAAAGAAACTGAATCGGGGCTATGGTTAACAGTATAAGAAGGAGGCACGGCATCCTTATTGCCTATCGGAGCCATTTTAAAGGAAATCAAAGATTGGAAAGGACGAGACAGTCTATCAGAAGGCCTAATAGAAGCAATATTGAGCTTACTCCTATTTGTGAAAAGCGAGCATCCCAGGGGAGTCAGAACACGTTTCTCAAAACTATTCAAATTAGTGCCATCAAAGTTCCCCGAGATGCTATCGTTCCATCGGCCAAAGAACAGTGCTCTAAGTGAAGCATAACAAGCAGTTGTCAAAGGTAAAGGGTGAATATACCAACCTAGCCCCTTATCCCCATGTTGCGGTAAATGTGAGCAGACCCAACAATTAGTCTTATTAAAAATGGCATGTGTTGCATTCATTATAAGCAACAAGGCATTATTGTGATTCTTCTGTCTATACTGTGAGTCCCTAGGTGACAGAGTATGCAAATGTACAAAAGCTGTAGGAACAGTGGGTACAATTTCAGTCGGCAGCAAAAACTCTAAAGGATGAGTTTCTTCGAAATACCAAAGGCCTAACACAGTGACTATTATAAAACAAATATTATCATAAAAACACAGCAATACGTTTTCGGGGCCCAGGCACATTGTTCATTGTCCGAGTTGGTCACCCCCTTATTTTATAAGTCCAATACGAGCAGCAGCAGTGGCGGTAGCAGGCATTGTAGATTTTCAATTGACGACCCCAATGTTCGTTGCTGGCGACACTACGGTCGCGCGGTTTCTTAGTCCTTCCACAACCCCTAGCCAACAGAATCCCCTTCATCAACTTTTTGGGCAAAAGCAAGTCCTTGATGATCCTTTCCTTCCTTGAATGCACAGCCGAACCGTGCCGTATGTCTATCAGATGCACAGCAAAACCGTGCCGTATGTCTATCTTCGTGGCCGGAAGTTGTACGTTGTTGTGCCTGGTATTGTTTGATCCGAGAACAAGATGTCGTCACTTCCCATTGGAAGCAACGTATCGGAGGCAAGTGAAGTTGGAACAGCAATTTCCAGGAGCAAAATTTTCGGAGAGTGCGGAGAAAAAATGGCAGCTTCCCCAAGCCTCATGGGCTCAGAAAGATTCTCCGACGCACTCTCAGTGCTACTCACTGCTTTGGGATCATTGGTTGCAGCGTTAGCGAGGGGTTCTGTTTCTTCTGTAAAGTGTGGCAATGGGTGAGGAAGTCTCTTGACATGCGTCGCGTGGATCCAATGCTTCCGGCCTGCAACATGCACCGCTGTTTGGGTGACCAGCAGGCCCTGGAACGGGCCCCGCCACCGAGGTGCAAGGCAGGAAGATCGGTCAAAGGATTTGACCAAAACCCAACTTCCAGGTTGTATACTGTGGCCTGGGCCCTCGTATCGCGCATGTAAAGCGTCTCGTACCTGGTGATAAATTAAATACAGGTTTTTAGTCAACTGGCTACAATAGTCTGAAAGCAATACATTTTCTACATTCCTCAATGCCCTAGGCTTCGGAAGACCCCATATATTGGCAGGTCTCCCCATTACCACCTCAAATGGAGAGAGCCCAGTCTTAGTTTGAGGGGTTGTCCGCATTGAAAGTAACACGATCGGTAAGGCGTCCGGCCATTTTAGTTTGGTGCCGGCACACGTCTTAGCGAGCTTGTTTTTTATGATACCATTGTGTCTTTCCACTAATCCGGCGCTCTGAGCATGTCTGGCCGAATGGAATCGTTTGTCAATTTGCATTGCCGTACATATCTGTAGAAATACAGCAGCGATAAAATGCGGACCATTATCCGACCAGATAACTCTCGGCAAACCGAACCGTGGGAAGAATTCCTTTAACATGGTCTTTACAGTGGTCATGGCTGTCGCGTCTTTAACAGGGAAAGCCTCAACCCACTTACTAAAGGCGCAAATGACAAGGACATATTTTAGATTGTTACATCGCTCCATTTCAATAAAGTCAAAGTGAATCACTTCAAACGGGACAGAAGGAGGCCCGAAGCTACCTCTTGGAGTTGCTGTCCCCTTTCCCACATTGTGTTGTAGGCAAATCATGCAATTTTGGACATAATGCTGGGCAATTTTTGAAATCTTATCATTTACCCAGACTTTCTCTAACATTCTCGTGATCTGTTGAGCGCACACATGTGTGGGACTGTGTGCCATGGTAACCATCATTACTATATAGGCATTAGGAAGCAACCATTTCCCTTCAACCATGTCCACCCAATACCCATCATCATCGAGTTTCCCCAAGCCCTCAGCCCACCTCTTGGATTCTTCTAATGTGGCATCGGCTTGGATATCCCGTACAGACCCAACACCCTCATCCATTGCATAGGCATCTACAGTCTCCCTTGAAACATACATCTCCGTGAAGAGATCAGAGGCAGTTTGTCTAGCTATTTCATCAGCGAAAGCATTCCCTTCCCCTACATCATCTATAATCTTGCGATGTGCTGCGCACTTAATGATTGCTGACTGACTAGGGAGCGCAAGCGCTGAAAGCAATTGTACTATCAGGGAGCCATACTGGATCTTGGTGCCATGCGAAGTTAAAAACCCTCTCTCTGACCAAAGTCTCCCAAAGTTGTGAGCCACCCCAAAGGCATACTGGCTATCAGTATATATGTTTACTGTTAGCCCTTCGGAAAGCTCACAAGCTCGAGTCAATGCTATAATCTCTGCGGCCTGCGCAGAGTTATGCGTAATTCTCTTGGTCTCCACAACCGTACTCAATGTCGTGACTGCATAAGCAGCTGTGGATGTACCATCCAGTAGTTTGAAGCAGGAGCCATCACAAAACAGCTCCCCTTGTGGGTTATCCAAAGGAGTGTCCCTCAAATCAACTCTGCCTTTTGTATCTTGTTCAGTGGTATACAGGCAGTCATGTGACTCTCCGTCACCGCAAACAGTATTTTGCGGGAAAGGTAGGAGTTCAGCCGGATTTAGAACGCAGCACCTCCTAATTTGAATGTGGGGAGCAAACAATATTAATTCATATCTTGTCAGTCGTGCAGAAGTGAGGTGTTGCGTTTGGGTTTTGTTCAATAAAATATCTACAGAGTGAGGCACCATCAGGGTTAAATCATGGCCTAGGACCATTCCCTCACTCTGTTTTACAGATGCAGCAGCAGCAGCGACAGCGCGCAAACATCTTGGCAAAGCGCATGCAACAGGATCAAGGGCAGAAGAGTAGTAACCGCATGGCCTATTCTTCCCTCCATGTTCCTGCGTTAATACAGCCAAAGCACATCCATCACATTCATGCACAAACAACACAAAGGCCTTCTCATAGTTCGTTGTGCCATAAACTGGCGCCGAACATAATGCAGTCTTGAGCAACTCAAATGAATGTTGATGCTCCGTATTCCATGGCAATGGCGAAGAAATACCCTTCTTTGTCAAGGCCAACATCGGTTTTATCACTAGTGAGAAGTTTGGGATCCATAACCTACAGTAAGAAGCCATACCTATCAAGGCTCTAACTTCCTTTTGTGTATTTGGGACAGACATGCCAGAAATGTGTTTTATTCTTTCAGGTGTCAATCTTCTTCCCTCCTTTGACAGGAGATAGCCTAAATAGGTGACCTCCTGGCAACAATATTGAAACTTTTTGAGCGAAGCTTTGTGACCATGCTTAGCTGGATGGATGAGCAACAACACAGTGCCCTCTTTACAAGAGCTCTCAGAGTCAGCGGCTAAAAGCAAATCATCAACATATTGAAGCAACGTACAAGTAGGGGGCAATCCAAGGGTATCAAGCTGCTCTTTCAAAGCCCTACTATAAATACTAGGACTCTCAGTATAACCTTGAGGTGCACGAGTAAATGTGAATGAGCGTCCCCCTAAGGTGAACGCGAATAAGTATCTACTATCCTCATGTATAGGAATACTGAAGAAAGCATTCTTTAGGTCCACAACACTGAAGTGAGTAGCCGTAGCTGGAATCATGGTTAATATTGTCGTCACATCAGGCACAATTGGAAATTGCAGAGCGACGACTTTATTAATGGCACGTAAATCAATTATAAAACGAAATGGAATTGCATTATCACCTTTTTTGTACAAGGGTAAAATCGGACTATTGCACAAACTTCCTGCAATCTCCTCAATCACCCCACGATGCACAAAATCGGAAACAATGCTCTTCAAAGCTTGCTCGCCTTCAACTGAGATCTTATACTGTGGAATACGGGGCAGCTTAATTCCATGTTTCAAAATATTTTAACAGGCTCAATCTGCAAAACACCGACATCATTGTCATCAACTGCCCACAAACACTCTGGTACATTACTGAATTCTGGCGGCAAAGGTCTAGTCAAGAATTGCGAAACAGAACATTGCTGTGGTGAAAGCATCAAACGCACTCCATCAGAAGAACAATGAATTACCGCATTTAATTCCTCCAACAGATTCAACGCCAGCAAATTCTCTCCACAATTCGAAGTCAAGAGAAATGGACAGTGGTCCGTAAAGGGACCCAAAGAAATAGGTACCGGTGAAGAAACCGGACAAACAACTGGTGTGCCAGAAAACCCTACAGAAACATTGGTTTGCCCTGACAGTGGAATGTTTGGAACCCGAGAATGATCAATGGAGCACTTCAGTGCTCCAGTGTCTATCAAAAATTGATGTTTCCTATTTCCCACTACCATTTCAACGTAGGGACCTTTCTGATTAACGGGAATAGGTGTAGGTTCCAAACCCTGCTTTGGGCAATCCTAACAAAACAAAATATCATGAAAAGGAAGCTCTTCAGATAGATATGCAGCAGAAGGATGATTAAATATGTTTCTAGTATCCACACTCGAAGTCTGATTATCCTGTGAAAAAGGTTGTTGGGGATCCTGCGAAAACTGGCCTCTACCAGGGCCCCCTAAACCCGGGCGACCTCTGGACGTCTACCCATATTTCCAAATGTGTTATTCGACCTCTGTCGAAGGACGGGGCATTGTGCACGCCAATGACCCTCCTGGCGACAATAGGCACACTGGTTAATATTCACAGGACCCAAGGGCACATTCCCTTTTGGAACATACTGACCTCTAACCTGCGAACTACCCCCTCTGGGGCCTCTAACAATTTGCTGTAACAATACTTTAGTCTTCAAATCACCTTTTCTCTTCTCGACTCTATCTTTTTCATTATTGACACGGTTCTCGTAGTACTGAGCCATGTGCAGTACTTCTGATTGGGATTTCGCCTGCCAAGCGCTCTCAGAAGACATCATTTGTGACTGGATGTCAGGCAGCAATCCATGTACAAATTTGTCCACAAATAATCTTTTCCCAGACTCTGTGCCTAAGTCTTGTCCACTGAAATCCGAGAATACATGTTCGAACCGATTAAAGAACTCGGTAGCACCCTCAGATTTTCCTTGGACACAGGCCGTAAGCTTGTCCCAAATAATTCTCTTTTCGGGGATTATAGTTTTCAGTTTTGCAATGATTCTGTCAGGCAAATAGTATCACCTGAGGTGGTCTCTTACCAGCTGGCCTTTCCCCATCAAGCCTAACTATGTTAGCCCATGTATCTCCCAACCCTGGTACATCGTCTATAGTTCTAACTTGTTTCCACAAATCTACAGGCAGGAGTACAGGGAATAGTAAATCAATGTCGCCTAGGGTAAACACTGAGGACTGCAAAACGGACTCTATCTCTTTATAGAACCCTGTCGGATTTTTCCTAATGTCAGGAATAGTTTGTCTAATAGTATTCACTTCCTGTCATGAAAACGGGACGTGAACAAACTGCGATACATAATGTGCAGGAATGTCCACAGCAGGTGTACCTGCTGCAGCATTAGCAGGAATCTCAACCTTTGGGACAAATGTCGGAGGAACCTCTCTCATAGGCAACTGAGATGTAGGCAACTCCGAACGCTCACTAAGCAACAGAGCTAAGTCGAGCGCTAAAGCAGTTGAAGAAGTGTCAAGTGAAAAAGCTCTCTTATAAATGCTCAATAACTCTGTGGGACAGCTAACCTTTCTCTTTAAACATTCATCCTGCAGGTACTCTACCATTACCTGTATCACTTTCCTCTGCATTTCTAGCGTATATTGACTCTATGTGTCATATACCTCAACTGGAGTTATCGATATGTCTGAAATCCATCTAATCGCATCTTTTGTACAAATCCGCGCCTCCTCAGATGTCGATTTACGACACGGAAGAAATCGTTTCTGTACATACATACTTTCTTCTTCGTCATCCTCATTCCGTAACCTTTCCAACTCCTTTCTATACTCAAATATCCTCTCAACATGCTCATGTACCTTCTCCACAGTGTCTCTTGAAAACGCTAAAGTATTCAGGTCCCTCAACCCTTGTGGGAGGTCTGCATTATTTATTTTACCCCACATTACACATAAATGAATCCCTAAACCTTCAATGAAAACATTTTTCTCAGGAAAATTACCCATATTAGAAAGTGTGGCAAGAACATTAGCTCGATCATCTCTCTCCATACAATGCTTAGCCCATGCAAACAAATCCTGTTTCTTTTCTGTAGGAACAGTATTACGAGTAACAATCCTCGACCCCGCACCCTGATCAACTACAAGCGGTACAGAACTACTTGGGAGTGAGGGTGCAGGCAAATTCAATGGAGGTACTATTACTGGTGCAATGGGAAGAGGCAGAGGAGCAGGTGGAGGAACAACAACCGGAGGAATAGGAACAACAGGTTGAGCAGGAAGAGCAGGAATAACAGCAGGAAGAGCTACAGCAGGAGGAAGAGGAACATACGGAGGTGGTGCAGAGGCACCAGACCTTCGTTCATTTAACAATTTGTCGATAAACTCATCAGAAACATGAAGATCTTTAGAAGGATAGATTTTCTGAATACCGAGTGAGAAAGCCCTGTCCATATTCCTAACCGACTCAGACTGTTTGTCCTGATCATATAACAACGCCTTTTCAGCATTTGTTTTATGACGGCGCACATGTTTTTCCCTACTTTTAAGCTGCTGCAACGCTTCTCTTTTCCAATTTTGCAAAACATCAAATGCTGCAGGTCTGGCCTTCTTTTTTAACAAGACTGACTCTAAATATTCAATACGAGGGATCTCAAAACTACCATTGACTGGCCACTGAAGTTCGGAGGCATGTCTGGGTTGTCTGTGCCAAATTTTATTAAATACTACACTTCCAATGCCATGCTTACAGTACATAGTACATGCCGGTGACCCCTCCTGTGGTGCCGGACGGCTAAATTCCAAAGATTGTCTATCGCTGCGGAATAATGCCCTAAAGCAGCTAGACAATTTCCCAGGCATTTCTCAAATACTCGGTGTTACCTGGTCAATAATTGTGTCTGCAGATACAATGCACCAAATTCAAATTGTCAGGGGGTTGAATTAAGAGTCGGGTAACGACTCACCTGACCAAACCTAAGGAGGACCGATCGGTTTACAAAGGACTTACCTAACAAATTTTACCTTGTGTATGGTGATTTCGGCAAATCTGCCCGCCTCAAAAAATTGACCCTCGTCAAGATGCCGTCTCAGACCACACGGCTATCGTCCAGGGAACGGATCGTGCAGCGCTGTTGAGGTGTCGCGTCTCGTTCAGTCAGGCCCGTTATGTCACACCGTCCGATCCCGGTCCGATAGCGTGCGTCAACCTTCAATAATCCGGCATCAATCTTGAGGGTCCCTATTCCGGGCGCCAACTGTGAAAACAAGGAAATAATATGAGGCAGGGTAAACAAAAAGGAAACACACCAAACACAGGTTACAAAGGAACATACAAAGCACTTTATTTTATACTGAATCCAGTTACAAAAGAACAGAACAAAATTCAGATAGCTATCGACCGTCAGTACAACACAGCGAACTCCGGCGTGGTTCGGTGTGCTCAGTGAGTGCAAATATTCATTGAAACAGTCAGGCTTTTATACATTTCTCCAGTCTGTTGTCCAGCCTTTCTTCAGGTTAACCATTCCATAAATAAGTTACTGCTCTAGGGTCCCTTGCCAGGTCAAATCTAGTTCATCTTAGGTTTATACATTAACAAGAAGAAATGGTAATAATGTATGCTCTAGGCCTTACATTACAATGCGGGACTTCATTTATACAATATAGTTAAGCAGGTGTTCTCATTCAATTATAGATCAGTTTCGGTGATACAGGTAATCCATTGCACACAGGTCAGCAGAAGGACAAGGTCTCAGCTCATGACCCTAACAAGTGGCCTGCAGGCAAGTTATACATTAGCTGTACAGAGGTCATGACAATCGAGTTCTATTCTGAATAACATAGGCTACCATTTTAGCTCACATGGTGACTTTATAGAGCAAGAAAACCTAAAATGGCGGCTTGACCCAAAATGACAGTTTACATGGTTTCTAAGGTCAGGACCTTGCAATGCGAGTTTATTCACATGTAGTTCATAAGCAGCTTGTTAGCAGCTTGGCGTAGGCCAATATACATATATTCATGGCAATAGGAGGCACAATATAATTTTTAGTTTGACAGCATGGCCTTGCGTACAGTTACCCAGTGACTGGCTACATAGTGAGGGATCTGGAACAGCATGTTTTGAATCCTCTGATTGGCGGGGAAGACAAGCCTGTCTTATATCTGAATTAGGGCCCCCAGAAACTGTTTGACTTGGCTGGGGACCAGACTTGATTTCTTCTGGTTGACAGACAACCCTAGATTGAAAAGATTGACTGTCCGCTCAGTATTTCCTAGACCTGTTCGGTACAAGTCTCTGGTTATGAGCTAATAGAGATGAGTATACACATGGATGGACTGCCTGCACAGGTGAGCAGCCGCTCCCGCTTGTATCTTTGTAAAACACCCAGTTGATAGGTAACAGGTTGACCTGTACCTTATATTATAGATCAATGGTGGTGTGAACGGGCTCAATTGGACAATAGTTCATTTTTTATGGTAAAGCATAACGTGAATAAGATAACCTCTAACTATTTTATATTCGACATTTGCATGCCGCACAATCTTTGGTAAAGGAGGCCTAATTTTTTAATGGAGAAATCACTAAGCAAGTATAAGATTAGTTGATAACTATGTGGGTGTTGGACACATGATTCATTATGGTTCTGCGTAACAGGAGTTCACTTCAGTATTTGAATGTAAGAACAACAAATGTTTGGTAACACAGTTGAATGTATGCTGATCACAGTGTTTAAATATGGAAGTCACTTTATTCATTTGAAATGGAAGACAGGATGCACAATTTTCTTATGTGTATGTATATATATATATATCTATATATATATTCTGTTTACCTATGAAATTGTAACACCATCCCCCTGATGTGGAACGACCCCTGATACACACCCTATGCTGTATTTACCAATTTTTATCATTTTATTTGGCTTACCGTAACAAAATTGTATCACCATCCCCCTGATGTGGAAGGACCCCTGATACACACCCTATGCTGTATTTACCAATTTTTATCATTTTATTTGGTTTACCGTAACAAAATTGTATAACATATAATGTTCGATGATTTATGTTTATTATTGATTGAATTATTTGGTCAAAATTATTTTATTGAAATATGTGAATAGGTGATTCATTGGCCCTAAGGAACATCTGTGTAAATTGATGTTGAAACATGTGTTGGCAGGAATGTGATAATCACTGCTAGAGAATAAAATGTTTTTTTTTTTAAATTCTTGATATCATTTTTGGAGTATAACTAAGGAGGAAGTGAAACATTGTTTATTGGATTCACAAGTATAATTGTTGGACTATGCGCAGTGGATAAACCATTATGTTGTTGTGGTTTTTATAAATATGTTGTAGTCGTATAAGGGCACTTGGAGTCTGGTATGGCAATCCTTGCAGCTAGTATGTCCTATTGTCTGTATATGTAACCCAATTTGGCAGCAACTAATGTTGAGTGGTTTACGCAGCAGAGTATATGCCCCACCCATTTAATTGGAGGTGTATTCGTTTTATTTGAAATTTACTCTGATGTTCTTGCAATTTAAACCACACATTCAAAAATGGCAGAATATATGACATCTGGAGGTAAAGATGTCATATCATTATTCGCACCCAGCGGCAGTACATTGAATGCATGTAGAAAGAAGAGTATAACAATGGAAACATTAAGAGGGAAATTTGTTAAAGTTGAAAGATTGTCAAGACGGGAAATTAACAAGTTTTGTGAGATGACAACTATGAAACAATATCTTGAACAGAACAAAATACTGAGAGCTCTAAGGATATTGATTTTTCCCTGAATTTACGAATAAAGATTATGCAGATTAAGCTAATAAATGGGAAGAAAACCTTAATGAAGTGTCTAAGGTAATGATACAACTATTAATAGAACACACAACCAGAGAACATGCCCAGGTAATTGAATCAATAGAAGTAGTTAAACAGGAGATTAGTAATAGATGCGAATCCAGCTACTAAAGAACAAAATTACAAAAAGGTATGAAATACTGAAAAGTCACCAGGATGAGGTGAAATTGCGTAAATCACTGAAGTTTATATTTTATTTTAGGGAGGATAAAGACTGTAGACATGACAGGGTATACTGCTTCCAAAACAAATATGATGATCCTAGTAAACCACAATCCGAAACCAGTACAATTGAATCATCTCCAGATAGTTCAGACCCTGAGAGAGATCATGCACCTGTTATAATTGATAGAGGACTTTGAGTGGAACAATTATTATTGGTGTGTTACATTAGATGTAAAAAGGCACTTTATATGTCCATACAACATGTTTGCCTTTAAAACTATAGACCACACTTATGCAATGAGATCAGCTATCATACCTACTACACATCATGATGAAGGACATGTAGGAGTTCACATTGAGGAATAATGTTTTTTTATTCAATTCATGTTTACATAGACAATTGAAGGGTGTGGCGATGGAGGCAAATTAGGTTCCATTGCTAGCAAATCTATTTATGGGTCTGTTTGAGGATGAGTTAATTTATTTGGATAATATATACAGACCAAGAATTAAACTGTGGAAAAGGTTTATAGACAATGTATTTTTGATTTGGCATGGTAATGAAACAAAGCTTAATATATTTGTAACCTATTTGAATGAAAACAACATGGGTATTCAATTCACTTGCAGTACTAATCAAGAAATAATAGATTTTTTGGATACCACACTATATGCGAGTAATAATCGTATTATGTCCAAAACATTCAGAGAACGGATTGAAGTCAATTCAGTATTGTTGGCAAGTAGCTGTCATAAAAAGTGTTATACAAAATATACCAGTTGGAGAATATGTGAGGGCTTGAAGGAATTGTAGAAAAGATGAGAACTTCAAGAAAGATTGTGATATCCTAGATGGTATATTCAGAGAAAGATGATATAAGGAAGAATGCCTAATGAAAGCTAGAAACAAGAGCTGGAGTTTGAACAGACAGGATCTGTTAAACCGAAGGCTAAAAACAAAACAGAAAATCTTAAAGTATCAATGGTGAAAGAATTTTCAGATAACAGTAAGAGATTCTAAAACATTTTGCGTAAGCATTGGAAACTGATTATGTTAGACGGAGACCTAGTAGAATATATTGGAACAAAACCCAGGATTGTATATACGAAGGCACCAACTTTGAAGAATCATTTGAATTCCTCGTTCCTACAACCTGTTTCTAAAAATGTTACATGGTTACACCATAGTGTGACTGGTTTCCATAAATGTTGCCATTGCTCTATGTGCCAATATGCACAGGAGGGTCAGACTTTGCAAAAAGTGCATATATGTGAATTTATCAACTGTAAAATAAAAAAAGTAGTGTATGCTGTTATCTGTGTATGTGGATTGGTATACATTGGCAGCACCATAAGGGAATTGAGATTTAGAGTGAGAGAGCATGTTAACGCTTTGCAGAGAGAAGATATTAGATTACCCCAGGCCACATATTGGAAGATAAAATATCAAATGGATAATAAAGCGGCAATTAAATTCATAGGTTTTAAAACAGTCTCTAAGAATCCAAGAGGAGGTGACAACCAGAAAGGACTCTGCAAATTAGAAGTGGAAATTATCTGTAAATACAGGACAATTTTAACTGGTTTGAATTTGGATCATGAAATGGGGGTCTTCTGTGAATGTACTAGGTAATTATCATGCAATATCTATTAGATCAACAATAAGAGTATGTATTTTTAACATATAACATAGAATGTGTCTAAGGCATGTCTCATCTTGGGTGTTAAATTATCAACTGATGATTTATCCATGTTGTCATCATCCATGGGCCTATCAGCCAGTAAATAAGTCCCACTGCAGTGATAATTGTGATTGAAACATATGTTGCAGTGTTGAAAAGTTAATGATCTGCATTGCAATATGTGTTGAGAAACGCAGGCATCATAGGTTATGGTTATTGTTGTTAAAATTAATCATTTGTTTAAAAAGATCAATTCGTATTTAGTGACAAGACCATGTAAAAGCTAAGATTAGTAAACACACATTTAATCAGGGCAACGAAAAAAGCTAAGAGGCACCTGGTGCCATGTGCGAGAGAGAAATGTTTTGGAACTGAATTCACACAAATAAAATCTTGAGTAATAAGGCATGTGCAAGAGACTAGTGTCTCCCAATTGCACACGCACTAAAAATAAAGGGATATTTGTGAGACCTGTGTCTCAGCGTCACATGTGTGTGAAAGAATTGAAGGTCAAGTAGTTCTCATGTGCGGGTTACGTGCCAACCATAAAAACAATGAATCTGCATCAGTTTAGTTGCACAAGGCATTCATTGGAGACATTTTCTTAAGCGATATTAAGAGCGCGATATAGGTGAGTAAGGCTACAATGGGCTATCCTTTGAAATATAGAGGCAGCAGGGAATGGGAAGTGTGCAACTATGTCAGTTTCAAATAATGATCAACACAATGGTTACAGCTAAAGGAGGGACGCACAAGCAAAATAAGGAGTAATAACTGTCTAAAATGTGGACCTAAGAGATTAAGGAAGGTAAGAGAGAAATTTCCTTTAAAAGATTAAATACTAAGGAATTGGCAGTTGATAGTTAACGGGTTGACCTGTACCTTATATTATAGGTCAATGGTGGAGTGAATGGACTCCTCACAATTGGACAATAGTTCATTTTTGATGGTAAAGCATAACTTGAATAAGATCACCTCTAATTATTTTATATTCGACATTTGCATGCCACACAACCTTTGGTAAATAGTGCCTAATTTTTGAATGGAGAAATCAATAAGCAAGTATAATATTAGATGATAAATATATGGGTGTTGGACACATGGATTCATTATGGTCCAGCATAAAAGGAGTTCACGTCAGTATTTGAATGTAAGAACAGAAATGTTTGGTAGAACATAGTTAGTTGAATGCATGCTGATCACAGTGTTTAAATATGGAAGTCACTTTATTTCATTTGAAATGGAAGACCGGATGCACAATTTGTGTGTGTGTATATGTATATATGTGTATATATATATATATATATATATATATATATATATATATATATATATATATATATATATTACACAGCCACGGTAGTGGCTGTGTAGTTATGGTTAAGTTGCAGTTTCCATAAGAAGAGCCCTTGTCCTTGTTGGGTGGCTTATAACTTTGCTCTCCCTGGACGAATCCTCACCAAACTTTGCAAAAAAAGTATATGGGTCGCTCTGAATTTTTTGCAAAGTTTGGTGAGGTTTGGTCGAGGGTGGGCAAAGCTATATGGGGGTCCCAAAACTTCTTTTTTTTCCCATAGACTGAATGGGGAAAAAACTTTGCTCACTCCTACAGGCCAAACCGCTGGATGGATTTTCACCAAATTTGGACCAGGAGCAGCGGCTGGGTCCTGAAAGCCTGCTTTTGCAAATTTGGTGAAAATATGTCCAGTAGTTGTTTTTAAAATGACCAAAAAGTATGTCACAAAAAATTAGTGATATCTATGTTCGGTCCGCGGACACACTTCCCTGTTCGCTCCGCGGACAGTGTCCTGATTGGCCAACCGGCTTGCGTCATGTCCACGGACATGCAACATGTTCACTGATTGGTAGGTGAAGAGCGTGAAGCACGTCAGATTTTCAGGAACGCCCGCCATCTTGGATTCGCGGACGTCCGCGGACAGCGCAGTAAGACTTGGTGGAAAAAATACTATTTAGTAGAGTGTGTTGGTGTGTAAAAGTGTTTGGGGAGGGTGGGGGAGTAAGAGATGGGTTAAATGTTGTATTTATTTAGGTGGTAGACCCCCCTGTTGTGTTCCCTTTGTACGTGGACAACGCAGATGTTCTGAAATGTTCTAAATAAACGAAATGGGTGTGTTCTGAGGACGGTAAGCCTGTCCGTTTTGTTCGCAGGCAAGTTTAATCTGTTCTAAGAACACATCATGTGTCCTGGGATGTTTGTAAATAAACGAAATGGGGGTGTTCTGAGGACACTACGCCTGTACGTATTGTTCGCAAGCAAGCTGAAAGTGTTCTAAGAACACTCGCAGTGTTCTGAAATGTTTGAAAATAAACAAAATGGGTGTGTCCTGAGGACGGTTTGCCTGTCCGTTTTGTTCGCAGGCATGTTGAAACTGTTCTAATAACACATATAGTGTCCTGAAATGAGGACACTGTCTATATTGTTCAATGTCAAGATGAAAGTGTTCTTAGAACACATTATGTGTCCTGGGATGTTCGTAAATAAACAAAATGGGGGTGTCCTGAGGACGCTATGCCTGTCCGTACTGTTCGTAGGCAAGTTGAAACTGTTCTAAGAACACTCATTATGTCCGCGGACATTAAAAGTGCCAATATGGCATAGTTAAAATGTTTGACTCTATGGGTGTGATATGCTGCGGTGGTTGTGGCCAGGGCATAGAGTCTTGGGAGCATGGCCATATGGTAAGCCTGTCCGTTTTGTTTACAGGCAAGTTGAACCTGTTCTAAGAACACATGATGTGTCCTGGGATGTTCGTCAATAAACAAAATGGGGGTGTCCATATGGCCATGCTCCCAAGACTCTATGCCCTGGCCACAACCACCGCAGCATATCACACCCATAGTGGCTTATAACATTGGGATCCAAGAACAAATTTATAAGCAACAAAGTTATAAGCCACTATGGGTGTGATATGCTGTGGTGGTTGTGGGCAGGGCCTATAGTCTTGGGTGCATGGACAAGACCAAATGTATAAGCACCAAAGTTATAAGTCACTATGGGTGTGATTTGCTGTGATGGTTGTACTTAATATAATATACTTACTGTTTGGTTTAATAACTGGAGTACATGTATTTCTTGTTTATTTATGTGATAAAAGAAAAGATCATGTTAGTATTGGTATTTTGTAACGACTTATAACATTGAATAATCAACATTTTTGTTTTTTACCCTCATATTTAGTAGATTACAAACCAGTGAACTGTGCAATTTGCACAGTTTCTGTGTTTGTTGCTAAAATCATTGGGTCTGTGGGTGAAAAAAAATCCATGTTGGATTAAAAAAAAAACTTTTTTTGTCATGCTACAGTCTGTTTGTTTTCAGTGTTCACTTGTTGTTTCTGGCTAATGCTCTATATATTGGCTTGTTGCAGATTTTTGGAGCAGTTAGATACCTGTTGACATATACTAACAGTCTACTTTTTGTTATAATGAAGTGGTATTGATTTATCTGTTTGGATATTGTAAAATTTTGGGGCAGTTGGATACCAGTTGGCGTATTCTAACTGTTTATTGTTTCATATAATTTAGTGGTATTCATTTATCTGTTTAGTTGTTGTAGAACTTGGGGCAGTTATATAGCTGTTGGCATATTCTAACAGTTTATAGTTTTTTTTTTTTTTTATTCATTTATTTTCAAGATTTACAATAACCAAAATGTACATCATCAAAAGTTCAAACAGAGTATTAAACATAACACTCAGTGTTTCATAGGTACAGAAGCAAAAAAAGTCCAAATCATGGATAAATATTGAAACATTTCAGATAATACAAGACACATTTTGTACTATTCTTAAAATAAAACACCTAATCTTAAAATAATTCAACAATAAATGCAACATAGAACATTACAAAAACATAAAGACCACACACAGACTACATAAAACAGAACAAAAACAAAACGGGGGGAAATCCTCAACTGATGCACATAAATAATATCGGATAGTCGGATCCGATAGAAACAACTAATCCTCAGATACACAGTCACCATATAAATCTGTAAATGGTTTCCAAAGATCTCGATACTTATTTTCCTTTCCTTGTCTCACAAACATCACCCGCTCAAAGTTTGACAATACCAACAAATCATTAATCCAATTTTCCACTCTGGGCTTCTTCCTCGTCTTCCACACCATCAGTATTTGTTTCACTGCAACCACAAGTGCTTTATCAACCAACTGTCCATACTGACGAGCAACCGCACAATGCCCCCTACCCGACAACAGCAACACCTGCATAGGCATCCTGGGAAAACGTATGGTCAAGATTGCCTCCAGCCATCTAACATTTCCACCCAAAATTCTAACACCCGAGGACAATACCATAACATATGAATCAACGTTCCCTTCTCCTTCCCACACCCCCAACACAGGTCATCAGCAGTCAATCCTAGCTTAAACATACGCAATGGAGTCCAATACAGATGTCCTAACACTTTCAAATGAATCAATCTCAACCTGAGATCCAACCTACTTCTATAACCTACATTCCACATAGATTCCCACTCCTTTTCTGCAACATCACAGCCCAACTCCTGCTTCCACTTCTCCAATGCTCTCCTGTCAGCATCAACATCCTTAGAACATATCGGCATCAAGCTAGTATAAGTGCATACCATTTGTGGCGATGACATAAGGACCTGACTACCCGCCGAAACCACCTCCAAGGGACCTGACAGCATTGCCAATCTTTCACTCAATAGAGCTTTCAACTTCACAAACCTATTCAGCTCCCTCCCTGCCAAATGAAACGTCCCCCGCAACTCCTCAAACGATAATATACGACCATCACGCACCACATCACTGATACATAAAATCCCTTTCGAGACCCAACTCCTCCAACAAAAGGTTTTATTGGCTAATTGTAATCTTGGATTAAGCCAAAGAGACGCTCCATAGTGTAAGTACAAGTTCCCTTGAAAGAGACTCAACCACCACACAAAAACCTCTTTAGTCACCGCAATAGTCGGAAGCCTACTACCCCTCCCAGGCAGACATCCCATCGAGGTAACAGCATGCAATGGAAAACCATTCAATTTATACCTTTCAATAAGCACCCACAAGGGTTCTGGTCCTCTCCCTATCGAAAAATAATACGCAGCCTTTTTCAAAATAAACCCTTTATAGTAGTGTTCCAAATCTGGGTACCCAAAACCCCCATTTTTAGTACTACGTGTCAAAATAAACTTAGGAATCTTAGGTCTCTTTTTATCCCCCCACAGAAAGTTCTGAAGAACATGATCTATACTAGCCAGCATCTTTTTTGAAAATTTCAGAGGCAAAGATTGCACAACATAAAGTATCTTTGGCAAAAGAGTCACCTTAATAGCATTGACTTTAGCCCAAATCCCCATCGGTAATCGTTCCCATCTTCTAATATCCTTACTCAAGGCAGCCACCAATTTACCTACATTAAATTCCACCATTTTTTTGACATCCTTAGTCAGATAAACACCTAAATATTTCACATGGGACATAGTCCATTTACAATGCCAATCCAAAAAGTAACCACGTACTTAAGTACTAGCGATTGGAAACACCTCAGTTTTGTCCCAATTAATTTTATGCCCCGACAACCCACTCATCCTATCAAAGATTTTTTTCAATACTACACTACCTCGCTCAGGATCCGCAAGAACCACCAACATGTCATCTGCATATGAAAGGACTTTAACTTCCACATTACCAAATTCCAGGCCCCTAATGCTTTGCTCTCCACTTATATATGCCAACAATGGTTCCAAAGCAAGATTGAACAAGTAGGGTGACAACGGACATCCCTGCCTAGATCCCCTAGTCAACCCAAAAGCTTCAGACAAAACACCATTTACCCAAATCCTAGCCTTGGCACCACTCTGAAGACAACTGATTATCCCTAGAAATCCATTCCCAAATCCCATCTGCCTCATTGTAAACTGCAAAAACCTCCAACTCACTATATCAAATGCTTTCTCAGCATCCATAAAAATCAATGCCGTATCTAATAGATCTTCCTGTTTCAAACTCATGATATCAATCAAAGTTCTGATATTATCATAACCAAATCTATCCCGCAAAAACCCCACTTGGGATGTATGAATCAATTTCCCCATACATTTTTCCAATCTATTAGCCATAATTTACCTTTTTTTAATCGGGTTTTATATTATTTTTGTATGCGAAGTTTTGGGCTATGTTGGTTTCCACAGTGGTACTTCTGTTTGGGTAGTATGTGTCTAGTAAATTGTTTTTTAAAATGTCTTGGCTGTTGGGATCATGTTTGGCTATTG
Source organism: Ambystoma mexicanum (assembly GCF_040938575.1). NCBI lineage: Eukaryota > Metazoa > Chordata > Amphibia > Caudata > Ambystomatidae > Ambystoma > Ambystoma mexicanum. Next base: position 92,439,471 of record NC_090924.1, on the reverse strand, counting down.
TTTCTATATCTTCGTATGATTTTAGAACTATTTTTCTAGATTTAGCAGGACCAAGACTTAGCCATACTATATTTTCAGATTTTCCATACAAAGCAGTACCAGTTAAACGATCTGCTGCTTCATAGGAGCCAGATTCTCTATGACATTTTTATGCTCAAGCTGTATAATTTCTGTGACAGTGTTTTGTCTGATTACAGGTCATTCCAGAGGTCTTGGAGATCTGTTTTTTCTGCTTTGGTTAAGTGTGCTGTAACATATCGCGCAACTGCAGTGGAATTCTCTGCAATGTACTGCACATCTATGTTTGCATTCCATAAGTGGGCAATGATTGCATTGTAATCATTGATATATTTTTCTTCTTCTGTTCTTTTTATGTAATATGTATTTTTAGGTGATTTACCTTTAACACTATGTCTAACTGAAGACATGAAGTTGTTCACTTGACCTGTTTTTGTAACCGGTCTAGGGAAACCAAAGTGGCATTTGGTGTAGTATTTCCCTTTGTTTTTATATTTGCAACAACAATATTTGCCACATTTGTGTCTTTGAAATTGTAAAATGTGTGCATGAAGATCACTATTTGTTGCTTCTGATGGAATTTCACAAGTGACTTATTTTTCAATAAACTGTAACACAGTGGCGTCATTGTCTTGACCAAATTTAAGACAATTTTTAATCCATAAAAGCATGTGGATATGTGGTGCTCCTCTGGCTTGGTATTCTTTTCCCCAAAAGAAGTGTTGCATTTCTCCGAGGGGAGGAGCAGTATTATTACAAATAAAGTGTAGCATAGCAATGAAGCAATGGTGAAAATATCTTGAAACATTAACAGGATCTAGAGAACAAAGTTATCCAGGTGTTAGCATATCTATGTTTGTTTTGTTTTTGTTTGATATGCGTAGGAAATCATGTAAATCTTCCCATGCATATTCTGCACAACTTAATGTAAGAAACCAAGTGGGTGGGCCAAGGTTTCTTATCATACAACGTACATCTCCATGACGTCGAAACTAGTACTCTTTTGTACTACGCATGTTTGCTAATAGATTTGTAATATTTGATTGTAAAACCTCATCTTTTTGTGGCCCTTTTTTGTAATAATTGTGTAGCTGACATATTTTGAAAGTGGGATCCTGATTTTAATGTGTGTGCAACTCCATGACATAAAGTTTCTAGTTCACTTTCAAAGAGTAGGTGGAATATGTATTCCCAGATTTAGAAAAAATGTGGATCTTCAGAATACATCTGTAACGAGCGGTATTCTGATGCTGTTATTTGAATAGGTCTAACATCGTACCTTCCTCCTTTGCCAGTAGGAAAGACTAGAGGAAAAGCACATGCTTCTATACTTTTTCCCATATGGTGATTGGTGATCCTTTTGTTTGAAGCATTTGGTATGTTTCTAGTGCATCTTCTACGGTGTTATTAGAGTGCAATGGATGAATTGTATAATGGTCTAAAGTATTGGATATTGTAGCAGGATCTAGGAGCTCAAATTGACTAGCTTCTTGTCTCTTGAATTATTTCATTGGTATCCTTCAAGTTTTCTTCAATATTAATTTCTTTGTAGTATTCATTATTGTCTTTTAGATATTGCAAGGCTTGTCTAACTTTATGTAAATCTACCAGTTGTTGCCAATATTTTTTGTCTTTTGTAGGTACACCATTTACTAAGATAATTGAAGATTGCTCCATGGGACGTTGCACTCCTAGAGTGTGCACATTTTGTTTTAGATCTAATGGTAAATACACTACTTTTCCACGAATACCTTTCACTAATTCAGAGGGAGGTAATTTTGCTGTTTTTGGTTGAAGGCGTATTATTGCTTGAAAGGGGTGCACTGCATGAATTATGATGCTCTCATATAAATTGAGTTGTTGTAGGGGTTTTAGTAGTGGAAATAATTCCAAATTATTTGTGATAGCACATGAAGGAGTTTGGTTGTTGTCAAGTTTTGTAGTGCAGTAACTGCAAAGTATTAAGGGGTCAGTTATTTCGTATTTCTTTTCTGCTATAAAGTAGAGAGCTAATTCAAACCATTTAGAATCTTCATTGTCTTCTATTTTGTATGTTAGTTTACAGTTTTTGTGTTACTTTTATAAAAAGTTCTACGGCAACATACACACACATGGTTTGGTACTTCACCAGATGTACTTTTAAATTTCAGTATTTCTTTTTTGTATGTGTGTAGTAGAAGGTTGCCATGCATAGAATTGTTGTTAATTTGATTTAAATCTATTTCATTCTGTAAGTGGCTTTCACATCCAAAATATTTTTTCTGGATATAGTCAATTTCTTCAAGTAGGTCTTTTGCTGTACCATGTAGAAGAATGTTATTTAATTTGGCTAGTGCTAAAGCAGGACTTTTAGCATAATATATAATATATAGACTAGATTTCTTATATTTGAATGATGTGTTGATATAATTTTGATAGTTTTGCAAGTAGGTCCTGAAATGCAGGCCAATAATGTCCTTGTAGTGCTGTGTACTTGCGCACTGGACAGGTATCCATATTTTGCAGTAGTTTAATTTTGATTTTGTCTTTGCCTTTCACATATTGATTGAGGAATTGGCGTAAAGACTTGAAAGATTTTTTGGGAATGTTACAAATTGACGTGCATGTCCATTTGTATACTAGACGTTCTGATTCAGTTGAATGGAGAGGTAGTTATAAGTTTTCTGGGGATATTTTTGTAAGCAGTATTTCTTGTTCCATTATGGTATTATTAACTTTTTCATAACCTCGTCCACTGCTATGTACGGCAATTGTATTTGTTTGCTTTTGTTTGTATGCTTCTTCATTAAAATATGGTTCTGTGCTTGTAGTGTGACTCCACTCACCTCCACAGATACTTAAGAAGTTATTTCTATTGATATTTCGTTTATTGAGAAGTCCTTTTTGTAATGTAGTCATTAGTTTTGTTAGTGGTTTCATTTTGTTTAACACTACAATAAATTATTTTCTTTTGAGAAGGATTGCGCTGTCTATCAATGCTTCTAAGATTAATTTCCTACGATAGGTTTTAAAGGTTGTGCCTGATTTCTCTACTGTTTTTATAAGATTTTGAAGGACTCTGTGACGGAACATTTTGCTAAAATACTTTTTTTGGTATGCTTACTTTGCACTATATCAAGATTTATAGGAGCAGTTTTATCTGTAGTGGTAGCTGAATTTTTGTTAATTGTTTTGTGGTTCATTTTACATTTTGATAGAGGAGGCAAAGTTTCTGTACTTGAAGCTTCTTTTGTTTCGCTAAATGACTGCATTAGCTGTTTTGTTTGAACTTTTTTTTACAAATTCTGCTAGAGATGGGTGCTTATTTTGGACACTTCTATTTTCATTTGCTCTGCTTCTGCGTTGCTTTCTACGGACTTGATTTTTGGTAGGCATTCTTTGGGGTCTGTTGAAAAAAATAAAGAAGGTATAGGTTGGGGTGTTCTGTGCTGTGTGCATGAGTGTCTGAGTAAGATGATAAAGATGTATGTGATGGTGTGTGATTATGCATTGGGCAACTACAACTCATTGGGATGTGTATTCTTGAATTTATGTGCTACTAAACTGGGGTTCAGATGACAGTAGAAAGTAAGCTGGTGGTGTGGAGAAATACAAATAGTAAATCTAATGATATACAATTAAAACAGTTGTTTGTTCTATAATATCAAAATTCTAGGGGCTGAGTTGGGTCATTTGTGTGCCGTAAAATAGGAATTTGTGCGCCATTCCGCTTGTAAATCTCTGTTTAAGAAATGGGGATTTGTGGACAGAATGGTGCATAATCTCTATTTTTAGGGGCAGAAATAGCATGAATTAACCTTACAGTGTGTTTGAGTAGTAGTACAGATATTATGGTGGTATTCAACTTAATTATTTTCTGGAATGAGCAGGTTTCTTCTTAGTTGTTGTTTGTACTTCAAATTCGGCTGCTTCTTTTCAGGAGAATCGTCTTCACTGCAATTGTAAAGGAAAAAAATTAGTAATTTTGTTTGTATATAGCACTGTTTTTCATTTAGACATTGATTTTTTTAATTGACATTGACCCTCAGCGCCTTCCGCAAAACCATGAAAACTATCTTATTCACATAAGATGTGTCGCACCAGTTGAATACATATCATTTGTTCTTAATGCATAAACTGTATTATAATGACTAACTGTACCAAACAAAATATCGGTTCTATGCCTTGTGGAATTCATAATGTACCACTGAATGCCACTATTCCTGTAACAGCACCTCAATGCCCATGGGCTGCCTGTGCGTTGTATAAATATAAATAAATAAATGTTCATGTTTTTGTACAAGTATTGTTGTTTGATATTTGAACATACTGTGTGCATGCAATTTTGTTAGAGTATCTTAACTCTTTATATTGTACTTTAAATATGTTAGTTCAACATGTTTTGCAAATGTGTGTGTAAAAAGAAATTAAATAGCAGATAGGTTTGGAAGTGACAGTTGATTATAGGAGATGGAAAAAATTACACTAAATTCCTTTTATAGATTATACAAGCTAAAAGTCAGTTAATCTGTTTATATGAATCTATAAGAATTGTACATGTACAATACAGAAAATATGCATACCTGTAGTTTGTGTTCATGCATATGGATATGCGTGCAGCTGCAAGTAGAAATCTTAGAGCCTTGTACAGTATTTCTTGTAGAGGGTGCTTTCCAATGATATGACACTTGTACTCAGAGAGATTAACAGTACCTTTGAAGTGCTGATCTATGATGATGCAGTTAGATGTAGAGGTCTTGGATGTGATTGGTGGATGGTTGTGTTACTTCTTAGCTATATCCAATGAGGGAGTAGCACAGAAAGTGAAATGAAAATGGTAGAAGGACTGTCCATGTTACAATATGTCCGCGGACATGGCGGTAGTCCGCGGACATCACGTGTTACATCTGGGGATTTTGGGGTGGGGAGGCATTGAAATGTGAATGAGCAGACCAAGGGATTGGTCAGTAAGGTTTAGTGGGTGTGTTGTTCCAGGAGAGAGTTTCTCAGATACTTTTTCTGCTGAGAGAAGAACAGATAGCTATGGCTGTGTGTTTCAGAAAACAGATTGTTTGGATTTTGGGAGACTTGTGGATACATTGGTTGAAGGTGTATGCAGAAAGCTGTGGAGTAGCTGTAGATCTTGGATTCCCACATGTGGAAGTGCACTGGCATGGAGTACATGGAATTAAGTGGTTGGACTTGCTACCTCTCTGTGCTACTTTGGAGACAGAGCAACATCCAGACATAATTGTAATTCATTGTGGAGGGAACAGTTTAGGGCATGTGTCTGGAATTTCTTTGCAATTTGCAATGAAAGAAGGACTTGGGAAGGTCATGGACATGTTTCCAAATTCTCAAGTAATTCTTTCACGGATTGCGCAGAGACAAATGTGGCTTCGTTCTTCTTCATTTGGTCCAGAAATGGAGAAAGCAAGGCGCAATGTCAATAAGGCTGTTTGTGCCCTTCAAAGAGATTTTGGCATGTCCTCTTTTGACAATGAAAATATTATGTTTCGTAGCACATACATTTTTCGCAGAGATGGAGTCCATCTTACTTATGCTGGCAATCAGATTTTTCTGAGAAATGTACAAAATGCATTGCAACCTTTTTTGGAATTACAGCATCCATTTTGTAGTAGGTGTTGAGCATTTCAAATTTTTCAAACACAAACAAACACCACCAAAAGGCTCTTTTCAGAGCCACCACTTCCTCTCAAACAAAACTGCCATGGTTATTATAGGGCAGCACCCCACAATTTTAGATGTGCGCGGACTGTGCGCGGACTTCTAAAAAATACACAGGGCCCTGCTTCATTTATTTTCACTTCTATTTTTAAACTGTGAAAGGTGGCTCTGAAAAGAGCCTTGTTTTATTTTTGTTGTTTTATATTTTTGTTTTTTTTATACACGACACACTAGGAGAGGAGGGAAAAGGAGGGTAGGGGGGACACCAACCACGGGGATAAGAAAGGGCGGGTGGAGAGAGGAAGATGTAGAGTGTGTTTTACTTGGGTAGTGAGCAGATCTTCTCGTGCTCTGAGACCAGAGACTCAAAAGTACTTCAAAGTCTCTCCCCCCTGCAGAGTACTGCGTTGCAGTACATACACACAACTGTGACCCTCGAAAGGTAAGGGTCATCAGTATTGCATATGGCCTGTGAGGCAGTTTGAGGAATATGCTGTCCCACAGTAGTGTTCCTTATGGTGACAGGATCGGAAACGGAGGATGAAGTAGAGGAAGTCAACCTACTACGCTCCTCACAAGGTACAACCTTGCGAATGGCCCCAGTGTGGAATGACTTTAGGTGTCGCTTCATGGTAGTTGTCCCAAAGCTGTATGAACCAGGCCTCCCGTGACTGAGTACCATTTTGCACTCTTTGCAGGTGACTCGGTTCGCACGCGCCTAAGGAACATTACCATGAATGGTAATAACCGCCACACCCAAGACTCATGCCGAGTGCTGGTAGTTGGGAGTTCCACTACCTCATTCTCGTCATCCTCTTCATCCTCCTCTGCATCCTCACTCCTGTTCCCCTCTTCAGGCCCTTGGAGAGGGGGTGGTGGTGGAGGTGGTGGGGGTGGTGCTGAGGCAGATGTAGCACCTGGTATCAGTACTGCAGCCATGGATGCCATCAGGTTTCCGATTCAGATCTGGAAAGTTGGCTGGAAAATGCACTGTGTTCTGTAAGATAGCCAGAAACACAATGAGACTGAGCTTTAGGGTGTGGCCCTTTTATAGGGGTGCTTGTTCGCGGACATGCGCGTTGTCCGTGGACAGATCGAACACCAAAAAAAGGTTTAAAAAGTCCCAAAAAGTATGTAGAAACTCAGGATTACTATGTGGGACTTGTGCTATGGTGAGTTATTATTGAAAAATACTGTGGATTGCTTGTAAAGGTAGTTTTAAATTGTTCGGGGACACGAACAGTGTACGCAGTCAGAACACACGCTCAGCGTGGGTGCGGTCATATGATAGCTTCGCGAACATGTCCGTGAAGGGAGCGGGTGTCCGCAGGACATCAAATGCACTGAAACTGTTTTGCGCATGCGCGTTGGTGTTCTACAGACACTGTTCGGGTCCTGAAACTAATTAAAAGTGCGTCACAAGTGAAAGGAACAATTACAGACAGGAGTTTGTTCTTAGAACAGTTTTAACTCGCTTGCAAACAATACGGACAAGCATAGAATCGTCAGGACACCCCATTTTTGTTTATTTGCGAACATCCTGGGACACTTGATGTGTTCTGAGAACAGTTTGAACATGCTTACGAACAGCACGAACAGGTCAAGCGTCCTCAGGACACCCCGATTTTGTTTATTGATGAACATTTCTGGACACTGTGTGTGTTCTTAGGACAGTTTCAGCTTGCCTCCGAACAATACGGACAAGCATACTGTCCTTAGGACACCCCTATTTAGTTTATTTAAGAACATTTCAGGATACTGCCTGTGTTCTTAGAACAGTTTCAACTCGCCTGCGATCAATACGGACAGGTCTAGCGTCCTCAGGACACCTCCATTTTGTTTATTGACGAACATTTCAGGACATTGCATGTGGTAGTTTGATTGCGGACATTCCAAACACCAGTTCTGTTCTTAGAACATTTTCAACTTGCATGCGAACATTACGGACAGCTATAGTGTCCTTGGTACGCTCCCATTTTCATTTCTTTACGGACATTGCAGACACCCGCGCTGTCCGCAGACACCTGAACTGCTTTTTAAAAAAAGACAAGAAATGAATTAGGACACAGTATAATAATTTTACTTTATTTTATATGGATGTTAAATTTATGACAGAGAAGGTGAGGTGGAAACTGAAACAAAAACAAAAACAGGAGAATTGGGGGTTTCAATAGGATTTATATGAGGTGAAGGGATGGAAGTCTCATCAAAACGTTTTGGTTCATGGAGACGGTTTGGGGATAATTGACTGGGATATGGTGAAGGGGGACAGGTACATGTGGGACAATGGTATGTAGTTTGTTTCAAGTGATCCTCCATAAAGTTTTTATATTGTTAAAATTTGCCATGAGTAGGTCAATTTTTTCTTCTATGTGCTGGAGAGTCTTATCCAATACTTCTTTTTCTTTAGTATTTTCAATTTTTGTATGGTCTGTACAAAAATAATGTATATGTTAAATGTATATTAAAATATTATTTATTAATTGGTTTATATAGTAAAGTGTCTACCATTAGGTTCACTATCTTCACACATTTCCTCACGTGGGAAATGCTCCTCTAGCCACTCCAGAGTACTAGACATTTCTGTGAGAAAAAAAACATATCACTTTTTTTGTGTCTAATACAGAAAGTTTACAAATATATGAGTAAAATGCAGTACACTTACTAGCTTCTGGTAAGGTGTGTTCTTACTGGTCTGTAGATCTGCTGTTGCTCTTACTTGTGGAGTTTCTGTGAGGTAATCATGTTGGAAGACTAGCTTTCTTTTTTTGGTATATTCCATTGTAGAACATATTGTATTTAAATGAATGGTTAATGTGTTATATATATGGGTTACACTTCTTATTTATTACTACATATAATGTATATGTGTGCTGGTTTGTGAATTTGTAAAATGTTTCATATGTTATGATATAACAATTAAACATACCCCCCAGACTTTTTGGCTAGTGGTGCTGTTGTCCGCATATATCCGCGGACATTAGAAGAGTTCGCGGACATCAAATTCGGTAGAGGGGTTTCAGTATGTTCTATGTTACTTGTACATAAAGTCAGAGATATTATTGTTCTGCTGTGCTACTAAAAACCTATGAAATTCAGTAAAAAAACTTTGTTAAAGGGACGTTATGGTTAAGTTGCGCTACTAAAAACGTATGAAATTCAGTTAAAAAACGTTGTTAAAGCGATGTTGTGGTTCCAAGTAAAACCGAAAAACCCTTGAAATTCGCCAATTATGGTAAGCTAAGCAACCATGACTCTCGCCACCACCGTGCACTGCTAAGACTAACACCCACAACATCACTGATGACATCCCAGGTGTATTTACTTTCATGAAATGTGTGTACAAGGGATTCTTATTATAATGTTGAGAAAAAACTGTCAAGGATCATTGGAATAAATATCATGAGCTAATTAGTGCATTAAGCAATGCATTGATATAAATAGCATTCTATTATGAAGTTCTATCCAGTATACTAAGCTACTCATGCAGAAACATAGGCATTGTGTGCAGCATATATGATGAAGGTACAATATTCATAATGTTGATATGTTGAATAATGAAATAACTGTTTTCTTATTAGTTTTGCGTACTGTGAAATATGTAATAAATAGCTAATAAAACCCACGTATTACATAATTGCATTATTACAAACAAAACACAAAGAGACAGGAACACATACAAATATGGGTATATACAGGGAAAGTGAAGTAAGCAAAAAAGCAGAAGTAGTAGCAGAAACAATTCATAACCTAACTGATTATCTTTATGCAAATGAATGATTGCTCTGTTTGAAAGCTGCCATTTACCCTATGTATATGTATCACATGATGTGACTGGACCCTAAGGAAAGTAGTGTGAGTACAATGTATACTAATATGAGCATATACAGGAAAAGTAAAGTAATAAAAAAAAAACAGAACTATCAGAAAGTGCTGATAACTGATTATCTTCATGCACAGAAAGGATTGCTGTCTTTCAAGCTTGTGTCTTCCCCTATGTATATGTTTCATATCATATGACTGGACACTAAGGGAATTACTATAAGAACATACTTGAAGGATAAGTCTACAAATATAGTACGTTTACAATTTTTAGTTCCTGACTGTTACTGAAGCAAACCATGTGTCCTAGATGTGTCAGTAAAGGAAAAAAGAGGGAGACAGACATGTGATGTCATCAATGACATTTGTGATGTCATCTTTGATGTCGTGGGTGTTAGTCTTAGCAGTGAACGGTGGTGGCACCGGTTTTGGTTGTTTAGCTTACCATAACTGGCGAATTTCAAGGGTTTTTCGGTTTTACTTGGAACCACAACGTCGCTTTAACAACGTTTTTTAACTGAATTTCATAGGTTTTTGGTAGCGCAACTTAACCATAATGTCCCTTTAACAAAGTTTTTTTACTGAAAATATATATATATATATATATATATAAATAAAACACAGGGTTAGGCAGAATTGCTGCAGTACCCTCTGGGACCACCACATACAATTAGGCCTACAGGTGTAAGCAAAAACCAACCTTTGGTATAAGTCTGTACTACACAGTTTGTGGTAGTGAGCTGAGCAGCCAGGTTTCTCTCAAGAGGGAATGTGAGCAGTAAAAGAAGTTACACAGAGGTCTTACAATCACAGTGGTTCAAGTAGACACTTCCACTCAAGGTTTCTTGGTAAAACACGTATACATTTATTACACAATCATTTAGAAAACATTCACTAGAAGGAGGCAACCTAATATTATACACAAATATACTTCAACACAAAACCTATACGTTTCTGAACACTTTAAGCTCCCCTGAAATAGGAGCCAAAGGGCATTTCAGTCACTTCGAATGGGAAGGCAAAGGCACAAGTTAATAGAATAGATCACAAATACTTTCTTAGGCAGTGAAAATAGTTTCAGTTCACTAGAGGACTCGATTCAGTTCAATAGGCATAAGCCAAAGTCAATGGGCTAGTGTCTTGGTTAGGAAAGAGCAGTTCTTGTTGGAAACAGTAAAGTCTTTGCCAATGTTTTCAAAAGTAGTTTGTACGAAAAAGAATCGTATGTTGGGTCACAAGCTGATTAGGCCTGTAAGTTGGAAAAGTTCAGCAAACTTTAACCGCAAGAGTGGCATGCTCTCCATTGGGTTGGCGCAGTACCTTTGTATGAAGCAAGAGATGCAGCTGAAGACGTTGGGTCCTGGCAATTCCTGCAGATCTCACTGTCCCTGAGCCTCAGTCATGGGGACAAGAGGGAGGACGTCGGGGGACTCCTGCACTGCACAGGATTGTCGGAAAACACTGACAAAATGTAGTCACTTCAGTTCGGGTAGCTGTTCATCAAGCACACAAGCTGGTGTCCTTCCCACTGGTTAATCCTAACCAGCTTTGAGAATGGTATCCAGTTTGCTTATGAGTTGATTGGTCCCACCAATTCAAAGGAAGAAATCACCCTTGAAGGGGCTTCTCTGTCGAGATGAAACTGTCAATTCGGACCTGCAGTAGGGCTTCATCGGGCAAACCAATGGTCCAGGAGTTGCAGCAGCCGTCCTCTTCCAGCTTGTCTTCCGTTCTCTTGTTTCAGTGGTCGACTCTGCTTTCCAGTCCACGAGACTCGCCTTTTAAACAGTTTTCTCCCTTTCATTCCAGCCTGGCTGCCACTCACCCAGCAGGGTGGCTGTCCTTGTCGGACAGTCAGCCAGCCAATCATGTCAGAGTGCATTTGGGTCTCCTAGGATACTAAGCAGAGGGAGTATTCGGGCACCTCCCTCACTCCCGGCCCACCCCAGACACTCATAGGCCAGAGGCGGTCTTCAGTCCTGAACCCCACCACCCCCCAAAGGCATACCAACAAAGGGACCAAACCTGGTTTGGCACGCAGAGAGAAACACTAGAAGGACCTTTCCAAAAAGAAATGGCAAAAAAAGAAGTCCGGGACCTGTTTAAATAAAGGGGCTTAAGGCGCCATCTTGAAAAACATGGCTCCTGCGATTTTTAGCTACCAGTGTTCGCGGTAGGGAAAAATCATGGTAGTTTGTTGTAAAACCACTGCCACCAGCCATTTTGCTAGGAAAGTGTTGCATTTGACTGCTACATGAGTTTCTAGACACAGGGGATATTAGGTAACCCCTCCAGCTCTCTATAGGAAGATAGTGTGTGCTGGGTCAAGGAATTTAAAAAGACTAGTAAAGTCAATTTAACCTTACATTCTCTGGGAAACAGTAGTTTAACCCAGAGAATCTATAAACCTTTTGGAAGTCTAAAAAGACATCCCTGTGTCACTGCACTGTGGGTGCTGTGTAACACACATGATAAGATGCCTTATGGAGTTATCTAAAACTCCATAGTCAAAGAAACAAACACAGAAAACAAAATAGAAATAAAAAGTTCAAGGTCCCAAAGTTCAGCAAAAGAGCTGGGGGTCTCTAAGGTAGAGAGGATTTATCACATTCATGAGAATTCTTCCTAACACTCGTCCCGCGGTAGCGGCCGTGTAGTTATGGTTAAGTTGCAAAACCCATAGGAAGACCCCTTTTTTTAGCGACTTATAACTTTGCTCCCCATGGGCGAATCTTTACCAAACTTTGCCAAAAAAGTATATGAGGTGAGGTTTCGTGGAGGGGGGCAAAGTTATAGGGGGGGGCCCAAATATTATTTTCTTCCATAGACTGAACGGGGGAAAAAACGTTGCACACGGCTACAGGCCGAACGGTTGGATGTATTTTAACCAAATTTGTGGCAGGAGCAGGGGCTTAGTCCCGAAAGCGTGCTTTTGTGTGTTTGGTGGAAATCCAACCAGTACGTTTGTTGCAAAGAACTGAAATGTACATCTCAAATAATTAGTGATATCTGGCTCCACGGACCCATTCCCTGTTCACACCACGGACAAAAGTCTGATTGGCTTGCAGTACGCCATGATGTCGGCAAACATTCGATGCGGCCGGTGGTTGGCTGGAGGGAAGCGTGCTGGGCATCAACATTGGGAAATGCCGCCATGGTGTATCGGAGGACAGTGCGGCGCTGAAAGGGCCTGGCAAACATACTCTACGCCATGTGGTGGTGGGAAAAGGGTTGGAAAGGGTGGGGGAGTGAGAAGTGTTTCATCTCAGATATGTTATTAGGTGCAAGAAGACAGTGGTGTGCTTGCAGTATCTGTGCGTACTGCAGCAATTTGCTGGTCCCGCCACAGACGACTACCATGTGTGGGGAATGCAGGCAGCCTTCGTTACAGCACGGTAGCTTGTGCCGCAACCTCTTACCGTGGTGACTGGTGGCATCTGAATTGCAGCAGTGGAGTGCATTGCACATGACATAAACATTGAAACAGCGCATGCTATGCAGTGTTGCATGTGGTAAGCCCGTAACCCCTTCCATGCATGGCTGGAGGTGTTGCACCGACAACTATGAGCCCTGGTTGCAAGTAGGTTTGAGATTGTTGCCTTGTGTGTGTGTGTGTGTGTTGTTTGTCAGCATTGCATACATTGTTGGTTCGATGGGAGAACCAGCATTGAGCTGACATGCATATATTGCTGGTTCTGTGCGTGTGGTCACTGTTAGAACATCCTACAGTTTTTGGTGTATGGCTGGAGATGGCGCATTGCCAAGTCCTGCAGTGTGCACACTGGGTGCAGTGTTGGAATACTGTTCATGTAGAAGAGGGTAGGGATCAAGTGCATCTTCTATGTGCTTGGATACTGCAGTGTGTCAACTGGGTGCAATGTTTTAATAGTGTGTGCATAGAAGTTAATAGGGCTTAAGTGCATATTTTATGGGCTTGAGTAGTGTCCATTGCACGGAGTGCTGGCTACTGTACTGCGAAGTATTGGTTTTGTGGACTGAATAGACTGCTGGGAGCAGGGACACTGTTGTGAACAATTTTTTGGATCAGTTGGCAGTAACAACATAGTATGTGAATAAAAGTGGGTAGGGGTGCCGGAGGCTGTGTTATGTTTGTAGATTCTGCTAACTGTTGCATGTTACCATGTATAACTGTATCATGGTTTGGAGGTTGGGTAGGAATGCCAGTGGCACGTTTGTGGATTCTGGTACTTGGTCACATGTTGGCATGCATGGTTGCATTACGTTGCAGTGGGTGTGTCCAAGGCCTAGACTCTTTGGTGCAGGGCCAAAGGCCATAGGCCATGCACACAAGAGCCAAGGCCTTGACCACACCCACCGCAGCAATGCAGTTTGGACTCTGCATCAGTCGGAGGGTGGTGACCTGTAAAGAATGGTTGTGGAGCACATTTTAGACTTGCTAGAGCACCAGAAGTGAGCTGACCTGCGTACACTGTTGGTACCATGGGTGCGGTCATTGTTAGAACATCCTACAGTTTTCGGTATATGGCTGGAGATAGTGCAGTGACAAGTCCTGCAGTGTGGACACTGGGTGCAGTGTTGGAATACTGTTAGTATAGAAGAGGATAGGGTTGAAGTGGATATTCTATGTCCTTGGATACTCTGCTTTATGGAGATTGGTGGGAGTAGGGCTAATGTTGTGAAGATTTTGTGGTTTGGTTTGACAGTGACACAATACTTAGTGAATGCAAGTGGGCAGGGGTGTCGGAGGCTGTGGTATGTTTGTGGATTTTGCTAACTGTTACATGTTTCTAAGCATCGCTGTGTTATGGTGCGGGGGTTGGGTAGAAGTGCTGCAGGCTATGTTACATTTGTGGACTGTGGTATCTGGCCACATGTTCGCATGCATGGCTCCATTATGTTGTGCTGGGTGTGGGCATGGCCAAAGTCGTGATGTCTGCTGCTCTGGATGATTTTGTATGCTGAAATTCATGGATTTATTTTGCAGAACTTTCTACCGGAGGTGCTTTGGAATCACACGTGATGGGCACTTGAAGTGTGTAACGGTAAATATGGAGTGTTGTACAGAAATTATAGAGTTGGATGCAGAGGTCTTGGTTGTCATTGGTGCATGCGTGTGTGAATATTTCACAGTACCAATGAAGGAGTGCTGGAAAAAGAACAGTGGAAAGGGAAAAAGTACTGTCCCTGCTTTACTGTGGTGCAGCCCTCACCATATCTGGGAAAGCGCACATGCCACATCCTGCCATTCTGAGCACGGTGGTCATGGAAATGGAACTGTGTAGATTATTCAATCAGGTGTTCAGAGTGTGGTTGACAGGAAGGGGCAGTTCTATTTTTTCCCAATGCTCTGTGCAATGAGGTTTGTAGAGATGGAGAGACGCACAGTGCTGATCGTGGGTGATACCTTTGTGAAACATCTGCACAGGTGTGCCGTGCAGTGAGGCGTTGCTGCTAATTCCGGGTTGGAACGAGTGGACGCTTTGTGTGGCAGTCTCTGAGTGCAGTTTCTACAGGATGGTTCACCTTTGCAGATATGTGGCCTGTGTGGCTACCGTTAACGTTGTTGTGGTGCATTATGGAAGTCTATATTTGGGTTACATGTCGTGTGGTCGTTTGATCCGTCACTTGAAGAAATTGCTGAATGCAGTGATTTGGATTTTTCTCACGGCCAGCGTCGTTTTCTCATGCATAACACCAAGAGGAGCATGGGACCATGCCAGTGTAATTTGTACCCAGCCATAGTTCGAAAGGTGTCTTATAAACAGAAGCATGTGTGAATGTATGCACACTGCTGTGATGTTCTCCACCCACTATGAGATCATGAGGTCGCAAAATAGGCAGTAGTTCCATAGACATGGCATTTATTTTACCGCCATTGGCAATGACATTTTCTTTTACACTGTGCAAGAAGCGTTGACCAGAATTCGATAAAAATGTAAGGAGGAGAAGCAATCGGAAACATATGTAAAGAGGGAAATAAAAAAAGGTTGTTTGCAAGCATGTAAAAAAAACACGAAACAAAAAGAAATTCTTTTCAGAGCCACCACTACAGACCCAATCCCCTACCCTGTTTCAAATTTCTTTCCCCCCTCCCTAGCACGATAACGCTGCAGATTCCACTGTAGTGTAAGGAATACACATGCCTAATCCTGCCCTTTTCAGGATGGCAGGCATGGAAATGGAACTGTGGAGGTTAACGCATTGCTCAACAAGGTTTGTGGTTGTGGTGTGTACGCAAAAACTGTGGCATAAGGTCTATTTGTACAGAGACCTCTGGTTGAAGTGTGCAAGGTAAGGGGAAGGCATGTTGTGCGTAAGCATGCACTGTATGTACTTGCTGTACGTTGCTAAGAAACATTGAATGCTGCTTTTCTGCAATATTTTTTCAAATTTTGTAGGGGATGGGTAAGTTTGTAGCATTGTCGGAAGGCAAGAAGACAGTTACTGTTTGGATATTAGAATGGCTAATATGGGTAAATGAAAACATTGAAAGCATTTTCCATTGCAGTGGCACTAGATGGTAGGTGATGGGAGAAAGAACAGTACATCTTGTAAGTATGTTGTGGACGTTCAGTGGCAGACCGCCTGCTCAGAGGCATTTGGAACAGAGTTGTAAAAATAGTGTACAGAAAATATTTCTACCTGTACTTTGTGCTGATGGGTGGCCATGTGGATGAATGTGGATGCAGAAATCTAGGATAATTTTACAGAACTTTTTACTGGAGGTGCTTTTGAATCACACAGCACTTGCACTCTGATTGTGTAACGGTACATATGAAGTGGTGTACAGAACGGACAGCATTACATGCTGACATCTTCATTGTGATTGGTGGATGCATGTGTGACTATTTAACAGTACCCAATGAGGTAGTGCTGGACAAAAAATAGTGAAAAGGGAAGGTGGACTGGTCCTGCTTTACTGGGGCGCAGCCCTGGCAGTACTTGGGGAAGTGCACGTGCCACAGTCTGTGCTTCTCACCTTGCGGGCCAATGGAAATGGGACTGTGGGGACTATCCAATCAGGTACTGAGGGTGTGGTTCACACGAAGGGGCAGTAATACTATTTTACATTACTCTGTGTAGTGAGGAGGGCTGACATGCAGAAACGCATTGTATTGATTTTGGGTGATGCTTTTGTGGTAGATCTGGACAAGCATGCCCAAGAAAGGCACGTTGATTGGAAGGAGTGGACACATTGTGGTGCGATGTAGATGTCTGCAGTTTTGGCGTTATTCTTGACCTTTGCAGAGAAGTGGCCAGTTTTGCGACCATGCACGTTGTTGTTGTGCACTACGGCAGCATGCATTTGGGTTACATGACTTGTTCACGTGTGTTCCATCAACTGAAGGGGTTGATGAGGGCAGTGAAGAGGCTTTTTTCTCACTGCCCATGTGGTTTTTTCTGCCATAACACCAAGAATAGTATGGGACTATCCTAATGTATGCTGTGCCCAGCCAGAGGCTGGAAGGGTTCTCATCAATAGAAACATGTGTGATGTTTTTTGGCCGCTCGTGGGATGTTTTTCTGCAACAATGACAGCATTCATTCTCGAAATGTGGTGTGTTTGCATGCGTATGGCAGTTCTTTGTCCAGCATTGGAGATGCTCTTTTGTCTGCCCATATACAGGAGGCATTGAAAAGTTTTTTTATAAATATGTGAGGAGAAGAAAAAAACAAAAAACCCTATAAAAACAGAAAATAAAGTTGTTTCTCTAGAAGCATCTACAAAGAAATAAAAAGGCTCTTTTCAGAGCCACCACTGATGATGAAATGCCCTACCCTGGTTGCAATTTATTCCCCCACTTCCGCACACAGCACGAAAGCCACATCCAGGGCTTTTGAGGATGGCGGGCAAGGACTTGGGACTGTGCAAGCTAAGGGATTGCACAATAACATTTCTGGGTGTGGTGTCTACGCAGAGGAATGTTCAGAACTGATAGTGTTACATGGAGAGCGCTTCACTGTGATTGGTGGATGCGTGTGTGACTATCAGTACCAAATGAGGGGTTACTGGAAAGAAGATAGTGGAAAGGAAAGAAGCGCTGTTACTGCTTTACTAGTGCGCGGCCCTCGCAGTACTTTGGGAAGCGCATATGGCACATACTTCCGTTGTGGGAATGGTCTAGTGGGGATTATCGGTACTGAGGGGGTGCTTCACAGGAAGGGTTATTAATACTTCTCTCTGTTACTGTGCGTAGTGAACCAGGCTGACCTGGTTGCCATTACTTGCAAAGGTAATGTAGCATAGCAGAAATAGTTCCAAACTCAGTTACAGCTCACTTCTATGTAAGCTGCTACTCTGTTCTGAAGAGCTACAAACAGAATGCCGAGCAGGTCTGGGGTGTGACCTTTTATAGGGCTGCTACGGAGACCTTGCAACCGGCAAAGAGGCCTACATCGTTGAACCAAATACATACATATGCAATGGCACATTATGGGGAGTTTGTAAATTTCCCAATAACACTTCGTAGATCGCAGAACATTGCACTTTTCCACTGGTCAATGGTGGGTGTGGTCCCATGGTGATGTTGCACATGTTCTCCATTTGGGCGCTATATTTTGTGCGCATGTGCATTGGTGTCCTAAGCACACCGTTGGGATCTCTGCAGTAATTAATAGTGCGACACCCGTTTTGGGACATGCTGGGTGTTTTTAGGGTATAGAAGGTGGGATGTTTGTGTGCAGCTACCTGTAGGACGTGGTTGGGCACCTCCACCTACTTAAAATTTGTCACAAGTTTCTTTGCATATGCTGGACAGGGGCGGTGTTACCAGGAGATAGAGGAAGAGATGCGCATGTGCGTAGTTGTGCAACGGACAAACATCTGCTCCCACAACTAGTTATAGGTGGTTCACAAGGTGCGGACATGTGGTTCATACTGGCTTGGTACAGTTGCCTCCATTCTGATTGCAGATAGGCCGGGCAGGTGCTGTGTCAGTAGAACACCTCCCTTTTCCTTAATTGCAGTAATTCCCACCAGTACTGTGCGCAGCTGAGTCATAACAGCATTTTAAAACCAAAGGAAAAGGCACATACATACTCAGCAACAACTTACATATCAATGTTTAATTCCACACATTCATACATGCCATTAGGAAAGGGAGGGGGTAGCAGAAATGAATATTTACTGTGGGGAATTATGGTTTTGCACAAGTTGGTCGTTAGGGGAGGAAGGGATTGAGGTAGCAGCGGAATGTCTCTAATCACACAGATTTTGATGGGATGGCGGGCTGTGAAATGGGGAAGGGGTACACGTGCAGGTTGGGCAGTGGTATTTTGTTTTGACCATATGTCCTTGTACGTCATCTTTAAAGGCAGCAAAATTGTTCTACAATTCCTCCGTTTCGCCTTCCAGGCTGTCTAGTTTGCTATTTACAGAGTTTCTTTCCTTTCCTGTGCCTGTATGCTGTTGTCGAAAGGGTGCTGCTTGTGCTGCCTTGCTTTCCTTTCCAAAATGTTCTCTTAAAGAGGAATAGATATTACATATTTTACATTTCAGACTGCAGTTCGTACCAATGGGGTTACTATAGTAAATTATTGCGTCATGAGGGAAATGTTCTTCCAGCACTCTAAGGTGCTTGCCTTGCTGCATAAAAAAAGAAACATTATGCTTCTCAACTGTTGTATACTGCACCACCTGTTCAATTATCAGACAAACGTCAGTGTGCTTACTACATTGTAGTGACGTTCTGGTCTTAGTACTTTCCAGTCCTTACTCTGTCCGTTCGTTCTTTGTAAACATGTAAAGTAGCAGTGCGGTAAGATTGTTGAAGGTAGACGTCACTTCTCTTGTTGGTGCATTCTGTTATGGTTTACTCCCTATGCCTTTGTGCTGTTTGCTTCATAAGTAAACTGTTTGCAGACCTCCTCTATTTCCCCTTGCACATGGTGCTGTTTGTATATGTTCCTTGGGTTTGGTGAATGGCAATATTACGTTAGAAAGCCCCTGCCTTCCTGAGCATGTTGGATGCCACCCAAAGTCTGCAACCAGATGCATAGTCTGCCACTGCTCTGCGCATTAACATGGTGCCAGCAGTTTCAGTATGTTCTACAAAACATCTTTACAAACTAAAGGTATCCTGGTAAAAACATATGAAATTCAGTGAAAAAACGTTGTTAAAGAGACGTTCTGGTTAAGTTGCACTAGTAAAAACCTGTGCAATTCAATGGAAATATGTTGTCGCAGGGACCTTATGGTTACAGGTAAATCCGAAAACCCCCAGAAATTCGCCAGTCATGGTGAGCTAAGCAACCATAACTTGCGCTACCACTGTGCACTGCAAGGACTAACACTCATGACATCAGAAGTGTCATTGATGACATCACTGATGTCATGGATTTTTCTTCGTACAGGCGTCCCGCTGTAGGAAGGAAAATCCTTTTCCAAGATTGCTACCATGGAATGAGAAGGTGGGGCTCCATACAGAGCCCCTCTTCCCTTTCCATGGCAGCCTGCAGAAGGCGAATACAGAACCCTATGACCATATTACCACAAGCACATTTTTTTCCCTTTCAAACCTATCCCATTTTCAAATAACTTTACCACATAGCCGCTCCAAGGTGGACATGGCCACTTTAACCCCATTTTTCATCTTGATCAGTCATGGCCAATAGCCACAGACTATACCTCACTCACCAAAGGTATATCACTATTTTTTGTACCTACATTATGACGCTTGTCAAAAAATAATACACAGGTACATTTGCAAAACCATGCTTTAAGGTCCTTCTCAATGCTCCTTACACGAGTTTGCTTGAAATCAGCCCATGTTTTATTTGTTCAAAAGTGTCAAAATATATTTACATAAAATAGTAATATAAAAATAACTTAGCCCCCACTTGACAAAATCCATTCAGCCTTTACACAAACATTGAGGGTTAGGTCTATAATCTTTCTGAAAACCTTTGTCCACATTCGTCAAACGGCAACAAAGTTATAAGCCATCTAAAAATGTTGAGACCCGCCCTCTAAATTAACCCCAACCTGACAAAATCCCACCAAACTTTAAAAAAAAATTATATCTAAATCTAAAATCTTTTTGCAAACTTTTGTGTATATTCATCAAATGGCACCACATTCATAAGCCTTTACAATATTGTGAGACCCCCCCCTCTAAATGTGTTCCCTCTTGACAGAACCATATCCACACTTTCAAGAACTATTCAGAATCAAGTCTAGAATAACATTCCAAAATTTCATGCAGTTACATTGAGTGGTGCCCAAGTTATAAGTCATCCAAGAACTCCTTTTCACCAACCATGTAATGCAGAAATAGGCATAAATGTCCCCGAACTTCTGAAGTGTCTGCAAACTTCCGGACTGTTCACTGACTTTCGGGGTGAAAAACACCAATTTTCTGTCTTCTTATGGCCAAATCCCATCCTATCCTCATCACCCTTCACCTCTCCAAAGGTGGTTTGATAAGTTTGACAAGTGCAAGTTGTTTGAAAAGTTTGACAAGTGCAATGTTGTGTTTTTTTCATATGTTTTTACTGTGATGTCCGCAGACACAGGCGGATGTCTGCGAATCTAACATGGTGGGCGTTTGCAAAAAACTGATGCACTTGACGCTTTTCACCATTCAACCAGGGGGTGCGTCCGATGTCCGCGAACATCACGTCACCCTCTAGGCCAGCGGTTTTCAAACTGTGGGTCACGACCGTCCGTGGGTGCATCCTTGGGGGGCCCTGAAAGCTCAAATATTAAAAGAAATAAAAAACATTTTTTTTTTAGATTGGAAGAAATGGGCAGGGTTGGCTCACATGGTCGGGATGAAGCATGAAACTGTCTCAGGCAACAATGAAAAAGTGGCCCGCAGTTGTAAATGGATATTCATTCCTTTAGTCACAGACTAGGCCTCATTACAACTATGGCGGTACGGTAACAACGGTTACGGTAAGCTACCGGCACCGTTGCTACCGTACCGCCATAGTATGAGTTGTGCTTGTGGGTGCCTGACAGCCCGCCAGGTCTGACCTGGCAGGCTGTGCGGCATCCGCGAGCACAGCTCGTTGGATGCACTGGCACCGTTAATAACGGTGCCGGTGCATCCGAGCTCCCCATTCCCATTGAGCCCTATGGGGCTCAAATGGGAATGGGGATCTACCGGCACCCGCGAAAGGGCAATTATCAGGTCCGCCTAATGCGGCATGACCCGGTAATTGCCCATTCGCGGGTGCCGGACACATATGCAACTTCAGCAGCAGCCGTGAGGGTTTTACCGGCACAGCTACCACCAGGATTGTAATGAGGCCCACTGTTTATAGTACCCAAGGGTGTGCTTTGTGTTAAAATGTAAGTAAATTGTGATATATTCAGCAACAATGGTCAAAATTACTAACTGTATTGTTAAGTAACTCATCAAAGTGGTCCACGTTGGCCAAAATGGTGGCCCATTTTGACTGGCCCACATTAGCATTCCAGCTGATGGAGTGCTCCTGGGATGGCTGTACTGTCAAAGGGAAACAATGTTTCCCTTTGACAGTTCAGTTTAGTTCCCCCAGCCGCACATGCTCACTGAGCCATGCAAGTGCTGGGGCGTTTTGCTTCGCAAACACTGCATAGCTCATTGGAAATGCTGGCTGGGGCACTGCATGTCTGTATGTCCGAGGGGGAGCTCCTGCACCTCCTCGCACACACGGACAGAGCAGTTTCAGCACCCACACGCAGCCCAATGCAGAAGGTGCATTTATGTTCATTGTTTTTATTTAGTCATGTGTATGGATGCGTGTATGCTTATGTTATGAGTGAGTGTATGGTGATGGATGCTCGTGTGAATGATAGAGTGATTGCTGTAGGAATGTGCAGCACATTGCATACACACATAATCATGTTGATTGTGTTAGGCCCAGTGGGGCCTAGGGAACAGGGATGGTATATTTTTACTGGACATCTATCATAGATGTCCAGTAAAAAATGTCATGCCTGCCCCCTGGGCCCCCCAGCACCAATTGCAAACTGTTTGGCTATTTACCCATTTTTTTGTTAAAGGTATGCTCTACAATGCAACATTTTAACCCATTATTTAAAAAAAAAAATTCACAGGGAGAAACCCCCCCCGAACCCTGCTTTATTGGTTCGGGCTCTGACACTATGGCATTTTTGGGGGAAATAGTTATGCCCCTCCACTTAAAAAAATCACCAGCCACCACTGGCCGTCAGACTGTATTGGGAACGGGATGGGGGGAACCCAGGCACTATGGTGGGAACACAATGGGCGGGAACCATGGGATAGTGGTGGGAGCAGAGTGGGGAGAGACCAGGGAGTGTGATGGGGTGGGGAGAGACCAGGGACTGGGTAGGAGTGGGATGAGGGGGCCCAGCGACTGTGACGGGAGCAGGTGATGGCGCGCAATACACACTGTCCATTTGGCATTTTTGGGGGGTCCCGACCTGCCCATATTTTGCTCAGGGGGGACCCAGCCAAAAAAGTTTAAAGACCACTGCTCTAGGCCAATCGTATGCCTGTCTGTATGTGTATATATAATATTGACACATTTGGGAAAGCATTGCCTCAGCTCTTCTTCCAATTACAGTTGTGTTTTGGCTCTGCTCTCATCAACTGTAAAGCCTATTCTCAAGTTTGATTTCTGTTGTAGTTAAGTTGTCCAGGCATGACACTGAAAGATGTTTAGGGGGGGGGGACTATGGCCCTCATTACGAGGTTGCCAGAGCGCCTGACATCTTGGTGCCTTGTTCTATTAAATTACATCTATTTAAGCAATAAACCAGACCTTGGGGGGGATTACCACGTCCGGTAAAGCCCCTGGGCCCTAGTTTCACGCAGGCCTCAATGTAGGCCCTGGGGCATTACCGGATGTAGTGATGCCCCCCCAGCAAGGGGTTTATTGCTAATAGTATCCTGGGTGAATTGCCCGGAGTACTAATAGTGACAGAGCAGTGGAAAAGATCTGTGGTGATCAAACGCCTGGAGGGGACCGATCCTCACTGCTGAATGGCTGCAAAGTGGGAAGACTAGACTGGTGACTTGGGTTGAAGCACAGGTAGACTTTTGTGGCCATATTGGAAGGATGTCACAATACTAAATAGATATGGAAAAGTAGTTCAACATGGAAACAGATTTATTTAACATAAACATCCAAATTAATACAGCAAACACGAAAACTGCGGATGCAAGACATGACCATGTAATGGACAAAATATATAGTGAAAAGCAGTTCAGTGTGTAAAGAGATTTATTTAACATAAACATCCAAATAAATATGTTAAAAAAACAACTGCTGATGCAAAGTTATGAGGAGATAGCGATGTACAAGGACAACAGGAAGCAACGTGAATACGGAGATGCAGTGTGAGGAGGCAGCTGCGACTGAAGAAATTGACGCGGAAAAGGAAGGAACATGGAGATGTGGCCAGCGCACTGTGCACTAATTGATGAGGGATTGTTGGGCTAGTAAAGCCTGCAATGCAACCAATCAGGATGATCAGCTAAGTCAATAAAATGGAACTGGGTTATTAATATGGAATAAAAGTCCTCTCAACTCACAAAGTTTCTTCGCTTTGTTCTGACCATACAGAGAGTGGGGTCTTAACCAGTGCCCTTTACAACTGTGATACCCGAAAAGTGAATTTCCCATCATATATAATTAAATGTAAGGTGTATCTCCCTATGGGGCCCCAAGATGAGGGGAAGCAGCAACATGTAGGAGTCCTGAGCCAGGGATACTACACCTTACAACACACATGTGCTAATGAGAACCCAGGGCGAAAAGGTGGATGGACCCTAAGATGGGGATTTATAGCAGATCCCCAAATGTGCAGAATGTCCCCCTGGAGGGGGGGGTAGACCTTTCCCTATCGGCCAGACCAGCCCTGGGGGTAAGCTGTTGTTTGGTTGAACCAGGTTAAATAAACAGTCACAGCCTCATGTCATTCGGTAAGAGTAAAACTCCATATTATATAAAAACATCAGCTCCCCAGTATGTCCGAGTAATATGACATTTACAATTCCCTTATTTCAGGTCCTAAATAAACCTTTAAAAGTCTTCTTTGCATTTCCTCACTTAAGTTTCAACACTCTTTCCCCCAGTGGGGTCACTTGAGGGAGACAAGACCATTCAAAGTTGATAAAAAATAAATATCTCAGTGGTATCACTGGTGAGAAAGATCATTCACATTTGTTAAATAAATAACTGTTTTCCCTTCAGTCGGAGCACCTGTAAACAAGATCCTTCACATTTGATAAGTAACCAACTGTTTCACCTGAGTGGGATCACTAGTGGGCAAGATCATTCACATTTTATAAATAAATAACTGTTCCACCTCAAGGGGAGCACATTTGAGCAAGATCACTCACATTTGATAAATAAATACTTATTTCACCTCAGGCGGAGCACTTTTGAGTGAGATCATTCGCATTTGATAAATAAATACTTATTTCACCTCAGGCGGAGCACTTTTGAGTGAGATCATTCGCATTTGATAAATAAATACTTATATAACATCAGGCGGAGCACTTTTGAGTGAGATCATTCGCATTTGATAAATAAATACTTATATAACCTCAGGGGGAGCACTTTTGAGCGAGATCATTCACATTTGGTAAATACATGCTTATTTCACCTCAGGGGGAGAACTTTTGAGCGAGATGATTCACATTTGGTAAATACATACTTATTTCTTTGCTGTAGACAACCCCGGGCAGCTGCAGGCTACCACTTAGGCAAAACAAACAACGCTGACATCAAACACGCCATACCCCGATGTACTGAGGTAAAAGATCCCTCTTTTTGGGGTTCTCCGGGCAGGTACTGGTTATTACAGTAATAGAGGCTGCAGAGCGTAACCCCGGCTTAGGTTCTCAGTGGGGTTGGATCTACGCCGGCGGAGTGTCTTTCCTGACCAGACACAACACACTAATTTCCCTCCCCACTAACGTATTGAGGCCTAATGAAGTGCCCCTACCTATGAGGGTCTCTCTCTTTCCCCTTGTCTGCCTTGGTGGCATACCGCCTCCCACACCTCCTCTCTTTGAGGGCGTGCCCAATGGCCAAATAGCAAATGGAAAAAGACCCTGTGGAATCCCCCTTCTCTGACTCTGCTTACTTGTGTACGCTGCTGGCTGTCATAGGAGACCAAACCTGCGATCATATTTTCCAATACACTCCCCTGCGTTTTACTTCCTCACGTGGCAAAGAGAAATGACAATGCAGCCAAGACCATAAGCGGCCCAACAGTATACTTCTCTCCTTAGTCCCAGGAGGATAGCTCAGCGGCAGCATGCTCGACTTGGAAACGAGACGACACGGAGCAACACAGGTTCGATTCCTGGGTCCGCGCTTAGAAAGCTCTGGGTATTAAGCGCGTTATAAATAACCTATCATATCATATCATATCCTTCAATAGTGCTGCACTATGCAGCCCGCTCCGTAAACCTTTCCACTCCTACCTCAAGTCACGAGAGGAGAACAACAGTTTGAGTCGGCTACCGACTGTCCCTCATGAATAGCGCACACACACGGGCACTATTAGCTTGCGTTGGGCTGTCTCCCTCACACGTTTGCTGGGAGAGCGAGAGCCAGCCTAGTAACATGGCCCACAGCAGAACTCTCCACACAGGAGGGACTGGACGCCCTGCGCGTTTAAGAAAGTAAGACACCCAATGCCCCTCAGCACGGCTATATAACATCTGTGGTCCTGTCCACCTGTCACCCAGATGCGGGGAACCAGTGGCAGGATTTATTTTGTAAGTCCAATTCCCAATGTGAGTATTTTGTGTGTGCGCCAGGTGTTACATGGTTCCTTGTGTTCCGTGGTTCCTTGTGTGTTGGTGGACTCATCTTGCATAAACCTATGCATTGATGGTGATTTACCATCTTCCTCATTAAGGTTTACTCCTCTTAAGGTGCCGCCTTGGTAGTTGTCCCTGCATATTGGAATTTTAACCAAATAAACTGGTTCTGTGACTGGCTTAATCGCCCTTCTTTGTGCCAGCATTACCTGTGCAATGTCTTGAAATATCAGAATTGCAAGCCTTTTTAAAGATGATTTTTTTCTGGGCCCTCCTAATTTCAGTCAGGATCATTTTAACTAGCTTGGAATTCATGAAATTTCACTAGGATCTCTTGGTCAGCCTGGTTTGCGTCTGTGAATTTACACTCTATGTAGTCTGTCCATCTTGTGAGTCTTTTATGACCAAATAAAATAGTTTTCTCTGCTTATAGGTGCAATTTGGGGCCTTTCTGTACTATTACTGATGAGGGTCTCCCTAGCAGCAGGGGAGTTGTCAATAACAGTTTTTCTTGGGTGTTTTATCCCCTCAACACCTCCCACCTGCATTCGTTAATTCGCTTGCTACTACTGGATCAGTATTCTACTTGCTTCCCCAGCTCTTGCCACGCAGGTCCCGGCATGCATCTTACAGGTTTTTTGCCTGCTGGTCCCAAGTCTGCTCTGCTTCCAGGGGTGAGATGGAGTTGTTTATCTCTGAGGATTTCTTTTGCCCACTCTGTTCACCTTGCCTAAGCAACCCCACCCCCACCCCAGGCTGGGGTCATAATTGGAACAGTGAAGGAATCCAGTAGAGGGCGTGTTGGAGGAGACTGCAGAGAGCCGTGTCTCTGATGCTTTCTTGACCACGCCCCGCCTTGGTATAATTTGGACGCTTTTGGAACCGCAGCTACCCATCTATAATGGCCATTTTGGTTTTCTTTTGCTGGCCGGTGCAATTGTGCAGAGTCTTCAGCAAATGAGAACTGCTGCTCCCAACATTCGCTCTGTTCCCCGTATTCTTTCATTGGGGTAACCTTTAGCTTCATGACTCAATTTCCAACTACTCTTCTGCAGCTTCTAGTATTTGTATTGGTTTTCCTCTACTACCTGGTGTCTCATTTTAGACCTATGGACACATTGGGGTACGAGGTGCTCTGGGAGCAGCTTTTCTCCCTCTTGTTGCCAGCTGTAAGTACTTGTTCCGTCAAGAAACCTTTCATGAATACTTCAGGGACATCTTTCCTACTGGAACGGGACCACAGACATTGTACACAGCAAAAATAGCCTTAACATCTTTTGGAAGCTTCCATACATGTATGGTACATTGGACTGCCATGCTGCATGCCTTTGTCCGCCAGCCCTTTCATCTGTGCTTTGCAAGACTTGAACATTTTATTACATTCTTCGCAAACCCTTGATTTATGTGCCTGCTGGTTAATTATTCTTAAACTGGTTCCCTGGTATTCTGATCTGCTTTATACTGCATAAACCTTTGTCTGTATGCACTGAGTGTACTTTTCCTGCTTGAGACTGCTGTTTGGTGTCTTGACCCCGACTACTGAAAGTGTACACTTTCTCCAGCATTGGATCTTTAATGGATTTGCATGCTGTGAATATTCCCCGTCATCAGGCTGGGAATCCCTGGTTACTTTAATTTAGTAACTTTCCTATGGAAAAACTGACCTTGAGTGTCCCATCAACGTCGTTGTAGGTTCTTTTGGTCCCCACCACTAGGACGTCAAGTATATAGCTCTGCCCAAGTAGCTTCCCCTCAGATTTCAACCGCCTTTCAACCTTCTATGGTGAGAGCTACGAACACGGAGACCGTTAAAATTCCTTGTTCAGGCCCTGTGGGACGTGCAGCATATGAAGGTGAAATATCTCGTTTTTTTTTCTTTTTTCAGAAAATCCTCAAGGACAGGAAGCATCTGGTTAGCTAAATGAAGGGGCACACCTGTGTCGGAGGCAGGCTCGCAAGGAGTGGGAGAGCTACCACCCTCTCTGATAAGCCTAACTGAGGATTTAACGTCTTTCCGCAAACTGCTGAAAACCTGGCTCTTCCCCTAAAGCCATCCCGTACCAAACTAACCCAAACAGACTAACAGCACCTCAATAACTCAATCCAACAAACTACCTGACAAGAGAAATTGACAGCCAATAACCCCGAATATAAACTAGAATGGCAACCGGAATTAAATGAGTAAAGTAGATCAAAGCAGTGAAATGGTTAATAAGAGTAAATAATACGGAAACAGTAGAGAGTCAAACTCCTGAAAAGGACATAATGCATGAGGAGTGAACGAAGTGAATGGCGTGGATGAAATAGTTAGAATGGATGAAGCGTGTGGAAAAGATTAATGCGCTGAGTGGAAGAATTCATCAGTGGAAGAACAGATGACTATATAGTTTGAATGAGTGTGTAGATCGAATGAGTGTACAGAATGGATGAACATGTTGAGCGGATGAGTGTGTAGAGCGGATGAGCATGTAGCGCGAATGAGTGTGTAAATACAGATAAGTGAGTAGAATGCAGGAGTGCGTAAAACAGATGAATGTGCAGAACGGATGAGCGTAAACCGGATGAGTATGTAGAACAGACGAGTATGTAGAGCGCATGAGTGTGGTTAGCAGATGAGCACGGAAGTGCGGAGAGTGTGTAGATCGCTGGAACAGATGAATGTGCAGACCTGGCGAATGTATAGAGCGGATGAGCGTAAAGAGCGGATGAGTGTATAACAGGGTAATGCTGTTGAATGCGTGGAAAGCACGAGTGCATAAAGCGGATGAGGGCGGGGAGTGGATTCATAGATACATAGAATGGATGAGTGCGGGGAGCGGATGAGTGCGGGGAGTGGATGAGGGCAGGGATCGGATTCATAGATACATAGAATGGATGAGGGCAGGGAGCGGAAGAGGGTGGGGAGCGCATGCGCGTGGGGAGATGCTGAGTCCAGTAACCAGGTGAGTGCGGAGACCAGGTGAGTGCGGGGAGCAGGTGAAGGTGTAGTGCACGCGAGGGGATAAAGCGGAAAACGCCTAGAGCGGATGAATTACACAGACCGTGTGGGTGGGTAGAACGGATAAACATGTAAAATGGATGAGTACCGAATGCATACAGAATGCGGGGAGCGGACCGATGAGCCGAACAGAGGAATGTGTTGAGTGGAGGACTGCATAGAATAGACTAGTGGGTAGGGCCAACAAATATATAGAGCAGACCAATGCATATGGGCGAATGAGTGCATTTGAAATGGGGTACGTAGAGGGGACGAGTGCGTAGAGGGGATGAGTGCGGACCATATAACCCATCATATCACACCACCATGCTTACTCTCTCCTTTACACCACCAGTCAGCTAAAACACAGAGATACTATGACACCATTCGGTATAACTGTTCTCATACCAACATCCGCCGCAGACACCACATCATTCTAAGAAATCACTGCTGGTTACTCACCCCCCCAGCCAGGCGTTCTCCTCAGGCCTAACGCAGCCACATCCGGTGTGGATTAATCCGGCCAGAACGAACACATACTCCAGATCTCTCAAACACCACACCTACCGCTAAGAAGCAGCTATTACATGAATACCGCACCAGCTGCACACATACCCGGTGCTCACACGCACCTTAATTCTCTCTACTGACTTGAACTTCGGTTCCCAAGGGTGTTCAACCTACCAGCGCCTTCAGACCATACCAATGGTATATAAGGCGCTATATAAATGCAAAATAACATAACATAAGCAGGTAAGAAATAGGTTTGTAATAATTATTTCTTTGCCCCAAGGTATTCATGCACATTAAAAGATACATACTTACTTCTTCCGATAAGGCAGTAATAGTAGTTTCTTCCTGTGATACTACATGCACTACTGGTCCAAACAAATCCATGGAGTTGTCTCGGTGAAAGCAGGGGCACAAGGTTCTACATGTCAGTTTTCTATTTTTTGTTGGGATAATTTGTACTCCCTATTTATTTATTTTTGGCATTTGCCTTTGTTTAGGGAGTAAAAATGGCCGATACACCCTTTATCTGTAGGACTGCGCTCTGCGAAGCCATTGAGGAGCAGAAACAGAGTGGTAAAATTCAGTAAATACTTCAAAAGAGATGTAATTGAGGAGGTAAGAGTGCACATCAGTGCAAATCTCAGTTTAAAGATTGGGGGAAATGGTTTCAGCAACTACTGAAGACGCTGACAGCCAATTCATACCAGTGGTGAGCAAGGCGATGCCTATGCTTCGGGCCATAAGCAAAGTCATCCTTAGAGGATGGAGAGATCCCCATAAAGCATCAATTCCTAAACACAGGAAGTCAATGTATCCAATCTAGGGGTAGAAGAAAAAGCTCCTGAAATGTGTTCAGCAAGACATTTTTACAAATCTGCAGCCTCAGATGGCATATTACCAGTGGACAGTATAGACACACAGGTTAAGACCACTTTAAAAACAGCCCATTCTACCTCACGCTTCCTACTGACAAAAGGGACTTAAACTGCATATACCTTTCCAGCCCTGTTAGGGTGGCTCTACCTTCTTTCCTCTTCTGTAGATCACAGAACTACAACTCTTGTCGGACATTCGACCTGCTCAGAGCTTCACCAAAGGAAATAACGACGGCGGCCGAAGGCAAGTATTGTGGCTCCGGATCTGGAAAGATGAGGCCTTACAGAAGGTCATGCTTTCTAAGCGACTCTACTTGGGAAAAGAGCTAATTGGTATCAGAGGTGGGAGCAGGTACAAAGAGCTGCTGGGAAATACTTGGTTACTTCATGCCCTTGACCAAGTAGCTCCACTTATAGTTCGTTCTCCCAAACAGACACCCCAGACACCCATCATCACCCCGGGTACAACAACCATCTTTTAGAATAGAAAGCTGCGCTAGGAAAAGCAGAACCAAGATGGCTGAAAACCAAACAATGGAATGAATAAAATAACAAAAAAGCTATTCATTAATACAAAACAAATTCCCAAAAACAAATATGTCAGTTTTTCCCAAATAATCTTTTCCTCATCTAATATATCAAAAGACACGTTTAATGCTTTAGACAAATGTAAAAATACAGAAACACTTAAAATGGAACCCCTCTTCTCTCAGGAACTCTGCAGCAACATAGGTAACTTTTCCCTCTAAAATCGGCACAATCAGAACACAAAATGACACATTTACACCAACCTTACATCTAGAGGTCGTCGATCAAGGATGACTTATGGTTAAATCCTCAATGAGCTTTCTATTTTGTCTGTTTAGCCAACCTTTTTTCTAGAAAGATGGGGCTGAAGCACCGTGGACTACCACAGGTTGATCCCAATACCACACTGCATTTAGTCATCGTACCTTGGGGGCTCCCACCGAAAAACCTACAGGAAAGGGTAGATCTAGATGCTCCAATGTCTCTGGTGCTGACCATGGATGACCGTTCAAGGGAATAGGTAACAAACCAGGGAATCATGAAGGTACGGATGGTAGGGGGCTGAATCGCAACAAGCCATGCAACTGCAGGGAACTGGCCACAGTACTCAGTGCCTGTAGTCATTTTTCCATCTACGGAAGGGAAAATCTGTAATGGTATAGGGAAAATTACAGAGTCTCTATGTTCCTCATGAACAAATGGTGTGGCACAAATCCGTAAAGCTACTAGTGACATCCCTGTTTATCATGGCAGAGGGGAATCTTTGCTTGATCAGGGTCTCTTCCCTCCCCCAAGTGGATAATATTGTGGCCAAAAGACTAAGCAGGGTGTGCCACTCGTCCAAAAACTTCTCACTTTCCCAATACCTCTTCTAGTGGATCTGCCTCTTAATCAAACTGTTTGACTTGTGGGGGATGCCCTCCTCCAACTGGTCTGCCTCAAGGACAGAGACTCTGGCATGGAGTTGGGATGACCTGTCAATTCCTTAGCTTGCTGCTAATAATTCCGTTCCAGTGATCCCCAGGGTCCTGAGACAGATCAGGAAGGAGATGGAGAGGGAAACTGTCAAGGCTATCGGACTCTTTTACAGGATTGATCTTAGAATCTGCTATGTGCTCCTCACTGCTAGAATTACTGCACAGCCCCAAAAACCCTTCCTCCTCCTCACCTGATGAGGTAGAATAGTTTAGCTTCTTTCTTCGGGATTGCCGAGCTGGAGTCTTCTTCTTTGTGAGCAGATAGGGTCTGCCTCGAAAGGAAGCCACCGTGACTCTATATAGAGAAATTCACAGTGACTCCTCTCTGCGACAGCCAGATATTTTCAGGGGAAAAAGCCACGAAGGCATAAAAAACCCCCACGATGCTTCGAAGAGGACTGTCGAATAGGCTGATCCGATGAGAGGTAACCGTTCCGTAACTGAAGCAGAAGTCTCTGGAGGAGCTCTCCAAGATGGGAGTGAGGACGATAAACACAACTGCCACAAGCAGAAAACGAAGGAGAAGGAGAGGTAGATCCAGGTGGAAGTGGCAAGGAACCACGGTTAGACTTGAAGCAAGGAATGGAAGAGGGTGGAAAGGGGTGGAAAGGGGAAGGAAGGCGGAACAAGATCGCTGAAAGAATCACTGGATAGAGCGCACGCAACACGGGAAAGCACAGTTGCAACGCGCTGATCCGCCGAGTAACTAATGGTTATATACATGACGGCGGCCATGTTGGAAAAAGACTAGGCCGCGGTCGAGCGTTTCAAGGAAACGTGGTGGAACAGTCTAATGGCGTCACAGTTTCCACCTCCGCCAGACTCGCCAGCTGCCAGCAGTCGTGACAGTATGCCCCCTTTGAAGACCCCTTCCTCCCGGTTTACCTGGATGAAGTCTGTGAAACTGGAGTAGAAGTCGGGGGGCATGGACTTGAGTCTCTGGTTCCCAAGTATCCTCTGAGGAGGGATAGCCTTTCCAGTGCATGAGGTATTCAAGGCGCCCTCGATGGTATCGAGAGTCACGGATTCGTGAGACTTCGTATTCATCCAAAGCTGAAGTGGGCTGGATCATTAATTTGTGCGAAATTTGCTTCCTAGTATCAGGTACAAAGGAGCGTAAGAGAGAGGTATGAAATACCGGATGGATCCGTCTGAGGGTCTTTGGCAACTTTAATCGGTAGGCAACTGGATTGACTTGGGACTCTATTTCAAATGGTCCAATGTACCTGGGAGATAGTTTGGAAGGGCGAACCCAATGAGGCAGGAACCTTGTGGACAGCATAACCTTTGTGCCTGTATCCCAGGTAGGAACTTGACTCCGATGTTTGTCTGATTGTTTCTTATACCGTATGCTGGCCTCCTGCAGGCTTTGTTTAGCCGTGTCGTGAGCTTCCTTAAGCTGTTTGAGTGTAGTCTCCAAAGACGGGATGTTTGTCTCTTCCCAGATGGTAGGTATGATGGATTGAGGATGGAAACCATACGTACAATAAAAGGGGCTAAGACCCGTAGCGGAATGTACTGCGTTATTGTATGCGAACTCAGCGGTAGGAAGTAGGGCTACCCCGTTGATTGACAAAGCATCTCAGATACTGTTCCAAGGTTCCGTTGAGCCTTTCGGTCTGATTGTTTGTTTGGGGATGATATCCTGATGAAAGGGCTCTCTCCATGCCCAAAAGTTTACACAAGCCCTTCCAGAATCGGGAGGTGTATTGAGCGCCTCGATCCGATACGATCTTTTGGGGCAAACCATGTCGCCGAAAAATATCTTTGAGAAAGACTTCCGCCATGACGGAGGCTGCCGGTAACTTGGACAGTGGAGAAAAATGAGCTAGTTTAGAATAAGAGTCCACAGTAACCCTAATGCATGTACAGCCCTGGGAACTAGGCAATTCAACGATGAAGTCGGTAGAGATGGACTTCAAGGGACCCAAAGGGATAGGATCTTGGTGTAATAATCCCAATGGTCTTTGGGTGGAATGCTTGTTCTGCTGACACACCAAACACGATTGTACATAGGTCTGTGTATCAGTCTTCATGTTTGTCCAATGGAAAGAACGTTTAAGCAATTCCAGCGTTCCTCGTATTCCTCGATGTCCAGCGGTCTTAGAGTCATGACACCATCGAAGAACCTGTTGGCAGAGTTTTTGAGTGGGTAAGAAGAGTCTTCCTTGGACAAAGCATAGACCATCTTTACAGCTGACTGGCAGACTACAAGTATCCAGCGTTGACCCATTCAGAGAGGCTTCTCTCACCTCTTGCATAAAGGAGGACACCAAAGATATAATTTGGGTGTGTGGGAACATCATTTCTTTCCTGAAGGTCGAGTTAGTGTCATCACGGCGGGACAATGCATCTGCAATCTGGTTCTGGGTACCAGGTATGTAGGTTATGGAAAATTCAAATTGTAGATTCTTATGATCTGTACGTATTTGAAAGGGGTGAAGACTCCCTTGGAGTAGATGTCTCCACTCAAGGCAGCCAGTTTCATGGCAAGGAGTTCCCTTTCAATGACAGAATAGTTCTGTTGACTTGGGGTCAAAGACTTTGAATAGTACGCCACAGGATGTTCCCGGCCTTGGTCAGATTGAAGGAGAACGGCGCCTACGGCCGCTGCTGAAGCATCGGTCTCCAGGATAAAAGGTCTTAGTTGATCTGGCTGCTTAAGAATGGGTGCAGAACAGAAACTCTGTTTCAAGCTGAGAAAACAGTTCTCAGCTTCTGCTGACCAAATAAAGGGTCTGGAAGATTTCTTTAACAAGGAGGTAATGGGAAGAGTAAGTTGTGAGAACTCTGGAATAAACTTCCTATAGAAATTTGCAAGTCCCAAGAATCGTTGGATTTCTTTGATGGAGGTGAGTGACGGCCAGTCTAGTATGGCTTCGACCTTTTTGGGATCCATGGTGATTCCTTGCTCAGATAGAATAAATCACAGATATGGCAAGGAGGACTGGGCAAAGGTACGTTTCTCCGGCTTTACCAAAAGGTGGTGTTGTTGTAATCTGTGTAAAACCTCTTTAACTTGGGGGATATGATCTTCCAGATTGCGGGAATACACTAGGATATCATCCAAGTAGACCACAGTGTTTTGTCCCAATAGATCCGAAAACAAACGGTCCATGAACCTTTGGAAGATCGAGGGTGCATTAACCAGGCCAAACGGCATCACCTGATATTCAAACAGGCCATAGGGTGTGCGGAATGCCGTCTTCCATTCATCTCCTGCTCTGATCCAAAGTAAATGGTAGGCATTCCGTAGATCGAGCTTGGTGAAGACTACTGAGCTTTGGAGCGCTTCCAAAATTTCAGAGACGATGGGCATCGGGTAGTGGTCCTTGATGGTCACTTTGTTAAGTCCCCTGTAGTCGATGCAAGGCCTCAACTCATTGCTGTCTTGCTTGCGGATAAAGAACAACGAGGCTCCTGCAGGTGATTTAGAAGAGCGGATCAGTCCATTAGCTAAGTTGTCATCGAGGTAACGCCTGAGTACTGCCTTTTCTGATAATGATAGAGGATACATCCGTCCGAAAGGAACCAAGGCCTGAGGGACCAGGTCAATACTACAGTCCTCAGGTCTATGCGGAGGAAGTGCAATGGCTACCTGTTCCTGAAATACTTCCGAGTATTCAGAAAAACGTCCTGGAATACAATGAATGGAACTTTTCTCCGTAGCGCTTACCGTTTTAACAGATTCATGTGATGGTTCCAGTAAACATTCCCTTTGACAGTACTTGGAGTGAAAGCTCATTAGATTGTTAGTCCAATCCACCGTAGGATTGTGCTTCCGAAGCCAACCGATACCCAAGATGACAGAAAAATGCGCAGCACGGATAATGTCAAACAGTATCTGCTCCTTGTGTTGCTGAATGGAGACTTGTACCATCTCGGTGGTGTGGTTTTTGAGCCCTTAACATAAGGGAGTACCATCCACCCCTTCCACTTTCTGATCTTCTTTCTTGGCAATTCTGAGTAGACCCACCTTATCTGCCCACAGGGTGTCCAGAAAGTTACCTGCGGCTCCGCAATCTAATAGCACCTGAGTATCGACTTCCTTATCTCTGAAACGAATTTTGATTCCTATTACCATCAGTTGCAGATCTTCGGATGACTTTGCTGAGGTTACCGAGAGTGTGGTGTAGAAACAAGGGAGAGTCCCTCGGTAGTCTGTCCCACCAACTACCGAGGGCGTTCGTTTCCTGACCTTCTGGGAGGCACATGTGGGCAATCCCTCGATAGATGATTCGCTGAACAGCAATACAAACAGAGATTCTCATCTCGTCTCCTTTTCTTCTCTGCTGCGGTCAAAGGAGGTCTGGTGGTGCCGATTTGCATGGGTTCCTCTCGGGCATTCCTGGTAGCAGGTGAGGAGGCAGGAGTGTGAGTGTCTGGGAATGAGGTAGAGCTATGACTCTTCTTCCTTTCGTTCTTTCGTTCGGTTAAACGCAAATCGATTCGTAGAACTGCTGCTAGTAGATCCGAGAAAGAGTCAGGGCGAGGAATCCTGGCAAGTTCGTCTTTAAGCTCTTCTCGCAATCCCCTGCGGAAAATCGTATACTGGGCTTGTTCTTGCCAACCAGCCCCAGTAGCCAATTTCTTGAAGGTGGATATGTAGGTGAGTAGATCAGAGTTCCCTTGGCAAACATCCAGTAAGTCCTCACTGGCTATTTGGGCACATTCCGTCCGAAGAAAGGTCTGTTTCAGAAGGTCTTTAAAGGCAGTGTAATCTTGTAGGACTGGATCGGACTGGGATACCAAAGGGGTTGCCCATGCCAAGGCGTTCCCGGTTAAGTGTGTTATCATAAAACCCACCTTAGCATGGTCCGTGGAAAAGGCATTTTGTCTGAACGTGAAATGTATATTGCAGGCTTCAAGAAATTCCTTTACCTTCCTTTCGGAGCCATCAAACTTCCCTGACACCAGGGGCAAAGGGGGTAGATCTGTAGACTGTTGTTCTCTAGCGGCTACTCTCTGCTGGAGAGCCGCGTTATCGGTCTTGAGTGTCTGGACCTCAACCTGGAGGTTCTGGACTGCTGCCACCAGCTCTTGTAATTGCTGTGTTGTGTCCATGTCTTCACTTTGGCGTTGCAAGCTGTCAAGGCTATCAGACTCTTTTACAGGATTGACCTTAGAATCTGCTATGTCCTCCTCACTGCTAGAATTACTGCACAGTCCCAAAAACCCTTCCTCCTCCTCACCTGATGAGGTAGAATAGTTTAGCTTCTTTCTTCGGGATTGCCGCGCTGGAGTCTTCTTCTTTGTAAGCAGATACGGTCTGCCTCAAAAGGAAGCCACCGTGACTCTATATAGAGAAATTCACAGTGACTCCTCTCCGCGACAGCCAGATATTTTCAGGAGAAAAAGCCACAAAGGCATAAAAAAAACCACAATGCTTCGAAGAGGACTGTCCAATAGGCTGATCCGATGAGAGATAACCGTTCCGTAACTGAAGCAGAAGTCTCTGGAGGAGTTCTCCAAGACGGGAGTGAGGACGATAAACTACAACTGCCACAAGCAGAAGACGAAGGAGAAGGAGAGGTAGATCCAGGAGGAAGAGGCAAGGAACAACGGTTAGACTTGAAGCAAGGAATGGAAGAGGGTGGAAAGGGGAAGGAAGGCAGAACAAGATCACTGAAAGAATCACTGGATAGAGCGCATGCAACACGGGAAAGCACAGTTGCAATGCGCTGATCCGCCGAGTAACTAATGGTTATATACATGACGGCGGCCATGTTGGAAAAAGACTAGACCGCGGTCAAGCGTTTCAAGGAAACGTGGCGGAACAGTCTAATGGCGTCGGAGTTTTCACCTCCGCCCGACTCGCCAGCTGCCAGCAGTCGTGACTGAAACCCTCATCACCTATTGATATTGATATTTTATTTCTATCGCGCTCATACACAAGTGTTTCAGAGCGCGACAAGGCAAGGCAAGGGAAGGGGAACAGAGGAGAAACAAAAACAACGATCTTACTAGGCCCAGTGACATTGAGAACGTGCAAGTGCATGGTAGAGTGGGAGAGGGAGAAGTGCATGGAAGGGGGAACAAAAGGAGAGTGTGGAGCAAGGAGGAAAAAAACATAAATAATAATAAATTAATAAATAAAAAGACAAACAGAGGGAGTGCAGTCAACAAGTGATAGTGCTGGGTTTAAGGCAAAAGGCTTGGTAGGTCTGATAAGTGCAGGAAGAACAAAACAAAGGGGTGGGGGCTGTATGGTTACAGATACAGACCCCAGTGCAAGGGATGGCCCGGAGGCAGTGCGTGCGGGTGGCAAGAGCAGCAGATACCTGGGCCCGGAGGAAAGAGGGTGGCCAGTTGCATGGTGCCAAGGGAGAGTAGAGGCAGCAGGGGAGAGGGGGGCAAAGGCAGAAGCAAAGAGGAAGGTCTTGAGGTGCTTCCGGAACCAGAGATGGTTCTCTGCAAGTTTTAGAGTGGCACAGCGGCTGTTCCAGAGGGAGGCCCCAGCTGAAGACAGAGATCTACCCCCAGCTCGTTTCTTTGAGAAACGACTGACCCTGAGGGAGTTAGAGATAGAGGAGCGGAGTGCTCGAGATGGGAGGTATTTGCGGAGGGATAGCTGAAGGTATGTTGGACCCAGGCCCCAGAAAACCTAACCATGAGAAAGAAAATCATTGTACCCGATTCTACTCATAATACCACTCTCAGATCCAGGGGATATTCCCATATCCTTATCACCACTGAGGTGCCTCCCCTTTCACTTCCAATGGAACTACATATAAAAGGGTTGCCTAGAGAGGTAGCTGTCTCACTTAATGTTAAGCTGTCCCTCAACTCTTAACTCATATTCCAAACATTGGGCGTTCTTCTCTTCCTGGTGTGATAAGAAAGGCTGTACTCTTGTAACAGTTTGAAGACTCTGTACTTTCTTTTTCTATGAGGAATGTCGGTCTTGGGTTGATTAAGCTATGTATAAAGTAGCACTGCCCTCTAAGACAAAGGCAATTGTCTGGCACAAACAGGCTTGCATGGAGCTAATTTGCATACCCACAATGCCTTGATGGTGTCGCTCTGAACTGGAGGTGCACTTCCAGAGATGGTCAGTAAGTGGCGTTGTGCCTTCAGTGACTTGGCTCAAATGGAACATTTCTCTATCTATCTAATCACTTTCTATTATTTTCTCTGCTTAGCCCTATTTCATCCTCCCAGGGCATAATAGCTCTACTCCGGTTTTTACGGTCCACTTACCCACCCGGAAACTTTCCACTATTTCTTGAGGCTCTCTATGAAGCAATATTTGGCACTCTTACCATAACCGCTGCAGCACAGACAACGGGTGAAACACTGACTACAGCAAGACCCACCTGCTTTGAAGCAATAAACAAAGATATTTTCTCAACACGTATCAAGGACACCAATCTCACAGGATCACCAAGTTACCCATGTCCCCAGACATCTTCAAAGAAATCCTCAACCACAAAACCCCAGCAACACACTGCTGAACCTGTCACTAAACACAGTAATTGTACCAAACTCCTTCAAATCAGAATACATAAAACCCCCAATAAAAAAAGGAATTGGGAAGTGCAGAAGATGCAAGCAACTGCAGACCTATATCCAACTTGCCCTACACAGTGAAGTTCTTGGCGAATCATGCATACAAAATCATACTTAAATACGTTGAAACAAATGGAATACTCGACCACTCACAAGTTGGCTTCAGACCAATGAGAGGAACAGAATCAGCACTCCTATCGACATTGGCCGACCAGAAAATAAATGCAGACAACTCACCCAATCTGCCCTCATACTACTGCACATATCTGTGGCATTCGACAGAAATAGCCACGCAACACTAATAAGAAGACCCGTGGAATGTGGCATATAAGAATCTGCCCAAGGTGGTTTACCTACTTCCACCAAATCAAACCGAGAGAACCTACTTACCACCTTCCACCTCAAACTCCAAACACATCTCCTGCAGAGTTGCACAGGGATTCAGCCTCTCCCCCTACTCTTCAACATTTACTTGCCCCCTGATGAAAATCATTCAAACCCATGGACTGACCACCTACTACTACGCAGAAGATACACAAATGATTGTGAAGATGATCCCGACCCAGTAACCAAACAGCCTCAACAACTGTCTCACAGATATAGACAATTGGATGACACTAAACAACCTCAAATTTAACCCCGCCAAAATGGAAATAATGCTCTCACCCCTCAAAAGCAATGCAACCAACCCACAACTGGACTGGCTGACAGGCATGGCAACACAACCGGAAACTTCCAACGTGGTAAATAACCAAGGAATACTCGTGGACAACAGACTCTGAAACTGCAGTCAACACAATCACTAAAAAGTTCTTCCATCTCTGGAGACTCCTCAGGGACTTGATCCCATACCTCCCTTTTCCACATATCATTACAATCATATCCCTGATATTAACAAGAATTGACTACCCAAACAGCCTCTACCTAAGAATGGGGAAAGACTCACCAGAAAACTCAAATGGGTCCAAAGCACTGGAAGCAGCATTCACCAGAGATTAAACAGAAGAGACCACATCACTCCAGCTCTCAGAAGCCTTGATTCGTTACTAGTAAGAAAATGCATCAAATTCAAAGCCTTCTGCATCCCCATAAATCCTTACACAGACAAGGAGCCACATTCCTCCAGACCAAGATCAGTCAATACCAGCCAAGCAGGGACCTAAGATCAAGCGGCAAACTACAAATAGAGACAACACAATACGTAAAGAGGGAATTCGAAGGAACAGCATTCTCACGCTTAATTGCTAACTTATAGAAAGTTATGCCCAAAGAAATTAGAACCACACAAGACCACCTCACCTTCAGGAAACTACTAAAAACATGGTTATTCAATTCTTTGCCGATCTCTTTGGCTGTGGCGCGTGACTGGAGAAAGGGGTCGGGGGTGATGGGGTATTTGTGGTCCTCCTTGATTTTGCCACTGTTATCTGTGACCACGTCCCTTAGTGCGTTTCTTGCGGTCCTTAATGTTTTGCTTTTTTTGTCCCTTTGCTCTTGTTATTAAGGGCTGCAAATAACGCACTAAGGGACGTGGTCACAGATAACAGCGGCAAAATCAAGGAGTACCAAAAATACCTCACCACCCCCGCCCCTTTCTCCAGTCATGTGCCACAGCCAGAGAGATCGGCAAAGAATAGCCTGCCCTACAGCAGACAGGCTCAGGGAAATACACACCACCTACAAATGTATGCATTCAGGAAAGCCCAGTCATGTAACGAATTAAATCAAAGCATTAGACTAACCAAGTCTCAAACTAGAGGACTAGGGTAGCTCAATTGTGCTCCACTTCCTCAAAATTATTGCGTTTCCAGCCGTGCATACATTTAAGTGCCAATGGCACAACCGGCCAAAACGTAACTGCTCTGAGTACTAATCCGTGCAGAGTAAATAGTAACATACTAGGTACAACAAACCCTCTGCCCTCGGGAAAACCGTGGGGGAAGTTGGCCTCCATACTTGGAGAGGAGGCGGGGCTGGCCGATGGACCACAACATGGAATGTTGGAAGGCACCATTGTGCGGCAACTGAATACATTCTTCTGAGGCACTGCCAAAACTAAGCAATGTACTAATGAATTCCCCCACTTTCCTACTGCCCAACATAACTGACTGTTTTACACAACTATGGGCTAGCCACACTACACATAGACACACCTAGCATTAATCTAATTCATGCACTCAACTAAATCTCTGAGACTCTGGACATAAATTTAGACAGAACAAACCAATGCACATAATCCAAAAATCCATCCACACTACACACAAATGCACACTTAAACAAATCAATCATACACCTAACAATCATACAGCTAACAGACATCTCCGACACTGGACCCCCCTTAAGGATACAACTAACCAGTGTGCATGACTGTACCCCAGTCTAACTGCATACGACCCACACACTCAACATAAAACGCTAGCACATATCCGAGACACTGAGTCCTACCCGTACGGTAACTATAAGCAGGGCCTCTCAACCAACCCCCATACGCAAGATAACACACAGGGACACCAGTTTCTCCTGGTTCTGAAACTATACTAGAACCCTATCCTCTCTAATCCTCTCTAACCTACTCCACCCTCTTCTCTTGCAGAGTTAAGTGAGCGCCTGGAGACTTCCCCTGGGTGGTAGCGGTGAGCAGTATAAATCAATACAACATAACATAACATAAATCTTGCGCCAATCACCCTCTAAATGATTTGTCCTGGGACTTATTCTCCATGATCATTAGGAGAGAAACTGTCAGGTTATACCCCGAGCAGTGGATCAGACTGGTTACATCCATGG
The DNA here is from genome assembly GCF_040938575.1 of Ambystoma mexicanum. NCBI lineage: Eukaryota > Metazoa > Chordata > Amphibia > Caudata > Ambystomatidae > Ambystoma > Ambystoma mexicanum. The sequence continues at coordinate 92,397,065 of NC_090924.1, read as the reverse complement.
CTTTCATATCTTCTGGGGAGACAATTTCTGATTGAATTCTGAGCTGTTTTACTAGGGAAGTAGTTACCTCATGGAACGTGTGTGGTGGTGTTTCCTTTAAAGATGTCTGTATGGCTGCCACATGGGAATGTATGGATGTGCCCATTGCCCACTGAATGTGAGCCAATCAGATTCTGCATTTGGTAACGCTCTGTTAAACGTTGTCTCTCTCTAGGACATTCGTGTTATTAAATGTACTCACAAGGGCTTGGCATATTTGTGTCTTTGTGTTTTGTTGTTTCCAGCCTTGTAGGTGCTTGATACATCCTCATGGATTAAGGAGTGTGACGAGGAAAAGGGGTAAGTCTCTGTCCAGTCAATCCTACTGAAGAAGCCTTGGTGATTTTGGCTGTGGTAAATGGACACAGGAGTGCTAGATGGCTGTCCACCTTCCTGTTCCACCTCCAAGGGGGAGTGACTACAGAAAACATTGCTTTAATTATAGAAGGCTGCATGTCTGACACAGAGGGGGTGGTACTCATTATTATTTAAGGAATGCAACCAAGAGTAGGACTCTTTTGTAATGCTGACTGCTGGTAAGCATTCTGGAACGCTTGTAGGGTTTGAAGTCTTTACTGCCGCTGGTGGCCCATCTGGGTCAGGTGAACCCCCAATGGCTCATAAGGTGCTATGCATCACAATGTTATGTATGGCTTAATACCAATTGTCCTTTGCATAACTGCAAAGCCCATTGTTGTGGACTGCATCTACCATGGTATGTCTAAATTTCATCCTGTCAAATTCAGTCTTGCTTCGGGTCGATGTGAATGTCCCAATTTGAGTCTTGCATGAAGTAATCTTTTTATAGTAAAAATAAAAACTTTGTTTATGAAACATTGGCCTCTAAATATAAGGGTGGGCTCTTGTAACTTACGTACCCAATGCAATGCTGTCTAAGTACCCCATGCAATAAATGTTTCATGTAATCCCAACTCATAATTAGTTCATATTTTAGAAATACAAGGTATTTAAAATATCCTGGGGCTCATTACAGAAAGGGCAATAGCAATTTTTACAAGAGTAAACATCATTTACCGTGGGAGGTACAGCACTGTCCATAACAGAAAGGCAACATTATTTATCATCAGTGTGAACATTTCTGCCAGTGGTGAAAGCATTACCTACACATTCTTCTTACTCGGCCCAGTACTTACCTATGAGGTACCTTACCTCTCGTCAGGAACCCTTTTCACTTTCTCTTCTTTTATCCACTTATCCCAGCCACATCTCCCAGGACATTATAGCCCTGCTCCACCAATAAGTAGCCTCTCCAATCCCGGAATTAGAATGACTGCAATGCATCCGACGGCGCCAATTTCCCGCGGTTGAAGACTCCGGATCTGATTGGGCTCTCATTCCGCACCTGATTAGCTCTACTACTCCACCCACAAGGGCTAATAGGAATATAGTTGTAACACACCAAACCCAGCCAGAATAACTGTGCAACCTCTTTGTTCCATGGCACCCTGCAGTGCACTTTCCCCTCCTGATGGCCTGCGCCCTTTAGTGCAATCTTAACACACAACCAGGGACTTAGATTGAGAATGGCCATCCATTCTGTAACCCGGCACCCCCTCACCACACTGCAATCCACCTATTCTTCATGCTAACACACATAAATCATTACCCTAGTGACCTTTTTGTGTTCATGTGTTCGAAACTTCCCCAATAAATGTGGGCTCAATTCTGGGGTACACGTGGGTGGACTTTGTCCACCCACCAGGGGCACAACAAAACCTACATTTTGGAGGGGGCTAACTGGTGATGGGAGGGGCCACTATCTAAACTGGGTGTGGCAAACTCGGAGGCTCTGCCCCCTCTGTTCTACCTCAAGGGTTGTCTGGCATGGGGCCAAAGTATCAAATGGTAGCAGCCCAGTATTACACATGGGCGCTCAAGCAATTACACATTCATTCACTTAAACATCCCATTCACCATACACTCACTCATTTACATGCACTCCCAGCCCCCATACATCATACATTCACACACACACACACACGCGCATTACATACACCCTCCTTGCACACATGCATACATTATGCGATAAAACACAACACCCTTTAACACTGCTATTTTCAGAAAATTCTTCCCTCACGTCTCTGCCTAACTTAAAGCAGCCCCTTCCCCCAGGGCCATCTTAACAGTTTTGGGGGCCCGGGGCACAGACAGCCTTGGGGGGCCCCCCTGAAATCCATGTCACCCCCCTGAAACCCATGTGACCCCCCATGTCCTACGCCCACCCCCCTCCATAACGAGCCCCCTCCCCCGCGACACTTATGCCCCCTCCCAATGTGAAAAAAGAAGGGATTACATATCTCAAGTCCAATTCAACAGATACTCTCTAAGATTTAAATGGATCATCTAGTTGGTAATAAAATATAAACATTATACATCTGTGATCTGTTTCCCCAAGAGGATGCTATATTAAGGACATTTCACGGAGGAGGTTGACGTCGACCAAGAGGAAGGAGAGAGTGGCAGATTGTGGAGAAGAGTTTTGGAGAAGTTGAGGTATTGGCTTAAGAGTGTTAGTGGTTATGTAGTGTGAGTGTGCGTGTTTGTGAGGCGTGTGTGTAGAAAGGACAGTGTAAGGTATGAATGTGAGAAGAATTGTAATGAGTGTAAGGAGAGTGTCTGAATAGTAGAGTGGGGAGAAGTAGTGGGAAGAGAGGTGGTAGTAGTGAGAGGAGGAGGAGTGGCAAGAGTAGCGGGAGGAGGTGCAGTACTTGCATGAGGGGAGTAGTAGAGTGAAATGGGTACTAGTAGCTGGAGGATTGGTAGTAGTAGTGGAAGAATTGAGGTGTAGCAAAGAATGTAGGAGAGCGGTAGAAAGGAGAAATGGTTAACATCAAATGGTGGAGGCAGGAGGAAGGAGGAGTGAAACATCAGAGTGACAGGAAGTCGGTTTGGAGAAGACAGGGAAGGAGCAGGCAGAGTAGAATGGAGAGGTAACTGTGGACATGAGTGGTGAACCAGGTGAATCATATCAAGCATGTGTAAGGCACAATCCCTAATTTCCCATCAGAACACTTACATCTGGTGAGAGTAGGGACAGTTGGGAAGTAACTGACCCACTGCTCACCCGTCTTCATTTACTGATTGCTGCTTCATTCAATGACGCCAAAGCTGTATTCCCTGCTCCCTGCCTCATTTCTACCACTACCTTTTACATTATCTTTTGGTCCGGCGGTCAGGTGGGGAACGCTACAAAATGAAGAGTTAGAAAAGAGCTATGTACATCTTATGAGGAGAAGACCGCCAAAGTTCACAAAAGTCATTTCAGAGAAACATGAAGTGAAGGGGGCTTAAATACTTAACAAATTATGCAGTGCAGAATGGTGGTAATTTTCCTTGATGTGCAAATTGCATGAAAGCGGGCTGCCAATGTGAACAGGGCAGTTCCCTCAATATCATTTTTGTTGTTTGCTAAACCTCGTGCAATATATGAATGCAAACCCAGGCTGCATTGGGTTTCGTGCATTAATTGTACCTCAATGTTAATTTCTCCTGCCATTTACACATGTCGGAAATGGTAAACATGGATTCCATAAGCATCCAATACATTAACCCCAAGATCAACATCAGATGCTGGCACAGATGCATTCTTTTTTGGCAGGCACCATGCATGGGGAGGAGCAAACTGTCATGTATGTATGTGCACTGACTCCAGCTTCCAAAATATGGAAAATGCCCCAGAGGTTTAAAATTGATGCAAAACCATGGAAAAAATATTTTATAGCTGTTTTGAGACTCAGGGATTTGCAAAATTACCCCCACCGTCAACCTGTTTTAATTAAAATGGGCCTCATTCTGACCCTGGCGGATTGGGGTTAACGGCACCGGTAAGGATGCTGGTGCCGTTAACCCCTTACCGCCACATTCCGAGGTCCCTTAGCGGGTCCCTCTAAGGGCGGCTGGTTTTACCAGCCACCCTTAGCGAGAGCCGCTAAGGGGCCAGGGAGCTAATAACGGGCCCGCAATTAGCGGGCCCGTTATTAGCTCCCCCCCCATTCCCATTGAGCCCTATGTGGGCTCAAATGGCAATGGGGATTGGTTTTTTGAATGGGGACTTACCGGGTCCTCCAAGTTTGGAATGACCCGGTAATTCCCCATCCAAGGAACCCGGACCGATTTTGGAGGCAGCCTTAGCGCTAATAGCACCATGGCTACCTCCAAACTCGGAATGACCCCCTATATCTTGATCTGTGTCAAGGAAGTGTGGGTTTAATAGTACATTGGTCAAAGCTCAAAGTATATCCAGAGTAGCACTTTTTACGGTTAAACGTGTGCAATGAAAGCAGGGAAGCAACTAGAGGTGACATGATGGCGACTCCCTAATGGGGGAAATGTGGTAGCATGCAAAAGTACCACCTTTGCTTTTTAATTGGTACCTTTGATTATTCGATTATATCAATTACAGGCCACAAATCACCCTAAAAACTAATGAATCATATTTTCTAAACATGACCAAATAAACCGTCATAGTCATAAATTCAATGATCAAAACTTGGGGAAGAAGAAGCTGGAAAATAAAAACATAACCAATCGTAAATGGCACAACTTTCTCAACTTTCTCAACAGAACCTCTCCTCCCTTAGGAGAGAAGGGTAGAGTGTAAACGAGACACAGCAGAATATGAAACATGTCCCATCATGATGAGGAAAGAGTTTATACAACACATCTGGGCAACAAGTATTTTTCAAGATGTGCATGTCGAAAATATAAACAAAGTTTTGTACTCCATTAGGTCAGCCTTTTGCAACCAGAGGCGAGCCGGGAGTCCTTCTGTGCAGACATTGTACATGCAAATCCCACTCTGCCAGTAGTGAAAGGTCAATGAACATTTGCAATGCACCGACATCCCGGCCTGCACCCCGGGCCACGCATCGAACTCTCACAAAGCAGCACACTCCTGACGTGCGCAGTGACTGCGCAGCAGCACAGTACTATAACAATCATCGCCTGCACTGCTAGCTCACAATGCATTTCTGGGCTACAAGTATTTTTCAAGAAGGGCATGTCGGAAATATAAACAATGTTTTATACCTTTTGCAGCTAGAGGCGAGCCAGGAGTCCTTCTGTGCAGACACTGTACATGCAAATCCCACAGTGCCAGTAGGGAAAGGTCTCTCCTGACGTGGCGCGCACTGACTGCGCAGTACAATAACGATCCTCGCCTGCACTGCTAGCTCACAATGCATTTCTACCCGGAAAGGTGCTGTGCTGCGTGGCGCCAGAACAAACATGAACGGCAACTGCGTCATTGAGCCAGAGAATGGCTTGCGCCCGCCTTCGCACATTTCAGCGCCCATCAGCGCTGCGAGCCAGGGCCCCATCCAGGCCCAGCCTCAGGCTCAGGCCCAGCCAGAGAAGAGAGAACTCACCTTAGGGCTGCACACTGTTGTGTTGACTGGGGGAGCTGTGCGCCCATGCCGCCTGCAGCAGGCAGCCTGCAAGTTGAGGCACGTGTTATTCTCATCTCACACGGCATGTGTTATTCTCATCTCATGTTCTGACTGTCTCCAGCGCTGGCCTGGCCCCTGCCCCCTCCAGGATCTGTGGGGGCCTCCTCCAAGACTCCCAGGATGGGGGCCCGGGGCACGTGCCCCATTTGCCCCCCCATAGAAACGTCCCTGCCTTACCCTCAGTTGTGAAAGAACATATAAGGTTGTTATATGCTCCCTTGTATTCCGTGGGAGGGGGCTGATATGTGCATTCGATGTGTGTTAGCCAAAGAGGTGAGGGAAGAAGCCTTTCTTGAAACTAGCAGCTTTAAAGTTTTGCTGTGTTTGTGCAAAGACATTTATCTGCAGCACACAGTAACACTTTAAAGCCGTCGGTTTCAGAAAAGGCTTTTTTCCCCTCTCTGACTAACAAAACACTATTTCGTGCAACACCATTGACCTAATAGGGCTTCAGCCCCTCCCCTCAGCTCACATTTCAGGGAGCGGGGGGGTTGCGGCCCGATTTGCTCAATGGCGTTGCACGCCTGCCGCACACTATTTTCAGAGGGCGGAAGCTTTCCCCCCAGGTATTTTTTAGAGGCCGTGTTCAAAATGAGACACAGTGGGCCTCATTATAACTGAGGCGGTAGCCGTGCCGGTAAATACTGCCGGAGTCATGAAATTACCGGCACCCAGTAATGGGGATCTACCGGGGCATTCCACCCCCGGCGGACCTGGTAATTCCCCTTTGCCGGATGCCGGTAATAATTACTCCCCATTCCCATTTGAGCCCATTGGACTCAATGGGAATGGTGCCGGTGCATCCGTCTAGATATGCGAGCGGGTGCCTTTCCGGTAACAACAGTACCGGTAAGCTTACCGGTACCATTGTTACTGGACCGGCAAACTTTTAATGAGACCCATTGACTGTCATATTTTAATTTACGCCGACCTCGGTTGCCTGGTTCTCCGGCCGGGCACTTCACCACTGCACCATATAACCCGATGAAAAATAACAAACAACTAAAGGTGATATGTCACATTTTGGGATCGCATGTTGAAGGGAAAACTTTGGTATTGATTCTTGGAGTTTAAAACATGCACGTCTTTTAACGTTTTCAAAACACTATTAGATGAAAATATCCTGTCTTGGCTTTTTGTGTGTGTTGATTTTATGAAAGACAAATGACACCCGTCCTGTGCAATTTGTATAGTTATGCAAAACCAATTGAATTAAATGTGCATATTTTACCTTGATATGCTAATGTCCGATTGTGTATGTTAATGTATCCCCCCACTTTTTTTTTTAGGGCTTGACCCAATATTTTGCAACAGAAAGAGGGATAAGGTTCATAGATTAAAATTTTTAAATCCAAATATTTTAATATTTTAAAATCAAAAATATCCTAATTTTTGCTTAATAATTCGGACTTCACTCCTCTTCAAAAAGGAAGGAAGGAGAACGAATCTGGCATCTATGATGACATGGGACTCATTATTATTGTATTAGTCTTTCGCATTTAAACAAATTACTACACATTATAAATACAATTTCACAAACATGTATGCTCTAGAAGCATATCATGCATACGTTAATTCCATTGAAATAAATGTACATATTTAAAAACATGTTGCTTTTATATTACCAAAGTTATCTTGAAACTGATGGCTGAATGTTCTGGTGGCGGGCTTTATCCACTAAAGCTCGGCACTGAACATAATTCTGGCATTATTCTTTGCCGATGATGCCATGCTGTTGGCACCATCACCAATGGGGATCGAGCGATGCTTGGAATGTTTCACCACCAAATGTAATCAAATGAGCCTGACCCTAAATAAGAACAAGACAACAACTCTTGTGTTCAGACCAATGAGAACAAAGCCACATACATGCTCCTTGGTTGTAGATGGAACTAACCTTGAAAAAGTAAACCATTATGATTACCTGGGAGTAAGGTTTACTGATACTGAGGCATGGTCTGCTCAGTCCAAAAAGTCCAAGGTTGTTCTGAAAAAAAAAAGTGGTTTAAGAACATTGTGCGTGGAGCATGGCGGGGTAGCTGTATCGCTTTCCATCAATATCTATAGACTACAGACTGCCTCTTCCGCTCTCTATGGAGCTTAATTGTGGGGACATTGCAATTGTCCGAATTGGGGGACTGTGGAGAACACGTTTCTGAAAAAGATGTTTGGGCTACCAAGGAGTTTTCCCAATGCGGTTCAGAATCAATTGTCTCGCAGATAGCCTGGAAACCGGTATTATATTGGGCAAGACTCTGGGGGACTCCGGAGCTGAGAAAATACCAACAGGCTCCATCTGGTTTACTCAGCTTTGCAGGAGGGAACTCGCTGCCATGGCTAAAATATGTAAGGCAGCTGGGCCTAAGCGAACTTTGGGAGAATCCACAGAATTTAACTAGCTGTATCAAAAAGGAGGCGAAGGTGGCTGCTCGACAGGGTATGTACGAATATCTTGTAAATTTGTGCTTACATTTGAAATTAGGATTGAATTATTTGACTGTGAAGACTGACCAGGGCACTGAGCAATACCTAGATCTCGGGAGTTGTTGTCCCGGGAGGATAGCTCAGCAGCAACGTGCTCGCCTTGGAAGCAACGCACAGGTTTGATCCCCGGGTCCACGTTTAGAAACCTCTGGGTATTAAGCGCGTTATAAATAACCTATCATATCATATCATATATCGAATATCACCACCCTACGCTCGGACACTAGTCATGGAATTCTGGACTGGTACCCTCAAGGTTGCAAAATGTACCAAAGGTTGGAAAGATCATACTTCTGAAACTTGCCCATTGTGTGATACATGCTCTGTGACATAATGCATTTTTTGTTATTCTGCAAGAAATACGAAGATTTAAGAAGAATATATTTATTGCCATTGTTCAAGAAGTGTAGTGTAAATAGAGTCACAGAAGCCCTATAACTGTGTCAATCAACTAGAATTGTTAATAATATATATTTTTGTGGCCAGATTTTTTTTCCGAGCGTGGCACCTCAGGAACTACTTGATTGGACAACTAAACTAAGTTTGACTATATAAGGTTTTTTATTGTATTGTTGTATTTAAATCATGGTCCGTGACTAGCATTTATGTGATAATCATGAAATGTATGATGAATTATGTATGAATTTTGTTTGCTAAAGACAAACTGTTGAAAAAAGCAGAATAACGTATGTAAAATTAAATACACTTTCTCTCATAAATTATTTTAATTTCAGTTTCATACTCTCCCGAGAAGAGCATGCTGCCAAAATAAAGGAAATCTCATCTCCCTTTTTCTTTTTTTCCTTCGGATTCACATTTTTGGATGTGAGAATGCTGCCATGGGTGCATTTGTGTTATAGTTGTACAGTGGATGGAACTCACCTTCTGGTGACATCAGGTCATCATGGTTCCATCCAGAATCTTAGTGACAGCACGGTCTAGGATTCCACTTTGAGACAGTTGGAAGCTGGCCAGTTCTGTGGGGCTCATCATAAACCTTCCCCTACATGAACTGGTTTTATGGAATTATTTCTCACACTGGCATTGAGTGTATACCCGTCAAGCTTCATGGACTGACACAGTCAAAGACACAGTGGGCGACCGCCAGTGGGACCGACTCCTTAGAGCAGGGAAGACAAGCAGGGACAGAGCTGGGTGCCCCATCAATATGAAGCTCTCTCCGCGTCAGCTCACGGCGAGGGGTGAAAAGTGGGAGCGTGAGGTACACAAGTGTGTAGCAACACCAGGGCAAAGAGGCCACCGGCATCCTTGCACCCATGTATCAGAAGACAATGGCTCAAGAGGAGGCAGTAAGAGGTGTCCATAGCACCCAGGAGGAGGTGAGAAGGACCATGCCCACTCCACTGACCATACTTTAAAGTTTGGGCTGGCAAAACTGGAGCGGCGCACAGACATACGCTGACTCAGTTGATCAGTATCCCAAACTGAGCAAGTTCAAGCTGCGCACAGTCTTTATAGGAAAGGACCAAGGAACGGATAGAGTATGCCGAGCATCCAGAGGAAGGCAGAGGACAACGACGTGTTCCACCACCATGAGTAAAGCCTCTTTAGTGCGCATAGTATTTGAAACAGCACTTGTGAAGGCGAAACAGTCAAATAACCATTTCAGTAACATAAGGAATCAGCGTGCAGTGTATGTTGATTGGCACCGGTGAAGGTGAGACAGCAAAATAACTATAAGGCTAAAACAAAGCGGTGAACGGAAAATAAAAATAAATACCTAAATTAGAAGTGCAACTTTTAAATGCAAATCCACCACCATGCTTTTTGGCAACCCCTGGAGAACCACCCATTGAGTGGGATTTATAGATAAACTTATTCAAAGTGTACCTGAGTGCAGCTGGTGGGTCATCTATAATGGATGACCAGGAGGAAGTGTCTCATTCGAATTGTATTGGTACAGAATGGCTGAAAGTGGTTAGACACTTATCTGGTGAAGGTGTAAGGATGTCGGTGCCAAGAGGAGCCGAGGGCAAAAATTGTGGTCAGTTTATATGAGGCACCAATGGGCAAACTGGAAAAACCTTTGGCAGGAAACCTGCATTGTACCGGAATTATTCTATTTCTTTTCAAGAGCACAAACGCCAGGTGAAACGATTGATGCTTATGTAACAGTGTTAAGGACTTTAATCGCTAAATGTAAGTTTACGGGTGTGCTGGATGAATACATCAGAGACCAGATCATGATACGAACATGCAATGTCAAGATTAGAGAGAGGCTTTGGGTAGATGAGGACCCTACATTAAACAAGGCTCTTGAGATGGCGAGGGAGATTGAAGAATCATATGCGAGTGTGCAGGAGATCATGGAAAGAAACACACAATTGGCTGGGGAGGGAATTCAGGCCATAACGGCCCTTAGAAAAACAGTAAGTGAGAACATTGGGGTTAAGGACAGAGGTGAGGGAGTATATAACAAAGGCTCCAAAACCAGCATTTGGCCGAATACGGACATGCAGGCATGCAAGAGGTATGGGTGGTCCAGTCATAGTACTGGTGCCAAACAGTGTCCCGCGGCAAGTGTTGAGTGCAGACAATGCCTCAGAAGGGGTAATGTCACCAGGATGGGTACAACTACTAACAACGATAGAGAGAGGTCGTAATTTTAATATCATACTAGGGGTCAGAACGATAGAGGGTGAGGGAAGCACACATGTTGCAGAAGGTATGTTGCTACAAGTACAAGGAGAGAAGAAGGCAGTTATTAGGACATTATGATGATATCACCAGAAATATGCAAAAAAGCTATGGCAAGATAGATTTGAGTTAGACAACACCCTATATACACCCTAGTGCTTATGGCCAAGCACCTATATGGGTGTTGGGCTATGAATGGACAAGACCTGAATTCAAGGGGCGTTATACAGAAGAGAAACTGTATGTGGCACACAAGGACGCCAGTATTTTAGGTTGGGAGAAGCAGGGAGCTTTGGATTTTCAAATTTGCCCAGGAAGAGATGTACCAGTTGTATGCATGCGTGAGTGGAGAAGGAAATTGAGTAAGCAAAAAAGAAGGTATATGAAAGAAAGTAAACTTCCTCCTGTGGTAAGTTAAGATATTCTTTATTGTCCAAGGTCTGCCACACTTACAGGATCAGTAAGACAGTAGGGATGGTAGGAAACGAATACGATAGGTACACGAGTAAGGACAGTGGAATTCCCCACACCCATCAACCAGCCACTCTCCGTCCCAACCATCACTCACAGAACCCTGATGCCAAAACGTTCCACAAGGAAGCTCTGACATCATAACCACTCAAACACGCAGGACGCATTACTACAGTTCTCCCTCCCTTGAAAATGACACAACACTAGAAACGCAATGAGAACGGTGACCAGCACTGTTAACATTGCTTAACATACCCCGACACGCACCAGTGCTTCCGTACAAAGTGGCTGACAATGTAAGAGAGAGCCAGGCAATGGAAGAACAAATGACAAGAACCTTCTAGCAGACCAACCGGACCAACAAGATGCCAGGACCCATTAGGACAATCAAAATGCGTGTCACAATACACTCACTCCCTCCTTACACACCACCAAACAGAAGCAATGCCCACCGACCTGCAGAAAGGACAAAGAAGCTCCTCACAAATTAAACCATCTGACAGGAATACCACTGAGGGCCAAAAACAAACAAAATTGCACAACTGCCTGTCCCGAGCTGCCCCTCAGGACCCCAGGCCCGCTATACCGAAGCGTACCATGTTCAAAAAGAACAACTGCAAACTAATCAGCCAAACCAAAAATGCACCAACACCTTCCACCCCGGGCTGCCCCCAGAGCCTCAGGCCTGCGACGGCTGAGCAGAAACCGCTCTACTGCTAGTAAACTACACTGCACCAACCGCACCCCGTGAAGGACCAACAAAATCACCTACACCCTGACACCACAACAGCATAAACTGACACAAACCACCTTTAGTGGAATTTTGTTCTACAGAATCAAACAAACTCTTACATAAACCAACCTTACATTTCCTTGTAGGAAAGTAACCAGGGACAAAACCGAAATAACAACTAGGCCAAACGACCAAAACACCCCGACAATCAGTTAGAACACTTCATCATAGAGCATCACAAACTCTGGACACCTGAACCCGAAAATCCTCATTCCTCAAATCAGACACCCACTCCAAATGGAAAACCCACGTAAAACACACACACCTCCAAATAACAGCGTAAAGCACACACGGCTCCAAATAGAAACCCAGCCAAAAACCAAAAATAACCGGGCACCTAACCTGGAGGCAAGGGGATAATGATACTTTGTCATTAGCATACCCTCAAAACACAACCCCCTCACACATTTCACGGGGTATAAATCATATGATGCACCTTAACCATACAATGCACCTAAACCTCATAACGCACCCTATTCGCACATAACAGATTCAGCGTTGAAATACAACTCCCCCACTTCATTCCACGACTTGTAAATAATACAATGCACCAACATCTCATACCTAAATGCATGCAACTCCTTCAACATGCTCCATGGTGTTCACAAAAGGAGGCACCCAAAAACGTTTTTTTTTTTCTGCACGTCACAGCACATAACGCGCACACCCATGTGCGGACCATACAATATCTGCACCAAATTGCATGAAAATATGCAGTCACCCGCATTAAAAGCACTCGCCTTGCAGAACCCCATCTTCAAAATAAGTGAGGCACTTCTATATGTGAACATAAACTCCCGTACAGCCAATAACACATTTGTAGCTAATGTAACGTTTGTATCCTTTTTACCAAAACCATCCACCCCATGAATGAATGCACACACATGATACTTTACCAAAGCATCCACCCTCATGTCCATAAATGGATGCACTGCGCAGGAAATAATATCCTGCACCTACCCACATGTCCAGAAATAACCACCACCCACATGTCCAAGAATAGATGCACCCGGAAACTTTCAGTTTTTTCAATGCCCTCCCGTACTAATAAAACCGATAATACGACAATCCAAACGATCATCGGAACACTCCCCTAAAGGTGCCCAAACATCGATATTGATTACTACCCAGGAAATCCTAAAAGGGGAGGAAGGCCACAACACAAACACATCAACAATTAACGAACAACAGCCTTAAAGACAACATACCGCTACTATCCGGGGGAAAATGACCTAACCCTGTACAACGTGGGCCACAACACAGACATAACAACATTATTATTATTACAGGCCCAGACACACCTACCGCTAACATTGACGCTAACCAAGTTCTGCTGGATCCTGGAAACTCCCCAAACCAAGATCCAGGAGTCCAAAAACACGTGAAATGTCGTGAGCCTTCAGGAGTTGCCCCTCACAGGGCACACCACACAACTCCCCTGGCTCAACGTCCACCTTATCAGACTCTCCTGATGTTCATTTACCTCTTCTCTAGTGCTGTAACCATCTTCATCCTCAATGCTGCACTGTTCAAAATAAGTACTTAAACGATACGTTGCACTTCTGACACATCCTGTGCTCTTCCTTGAAGGTGTCACCTCCAGGACGCTGTCTGCCGGACAAGATCTACAGGTGCACCAACGGCCATCCATGTGACTTGACGAAAACGATCTACGCTCCTGTGACATCACCATTGGTCCAGAAAACATGGAGTTGGAAGGTTGAACTCCCTTCAATGCTGGGGAATGATCCAGCAGCTCTCTGGCAACAGTGACATCTGTATGGTGCACCTCCCACTCTCTGTTCACTCTCTCCTGCGCTGCCCAATCCCCAGGAGGAAGATGGGGGAGCCGTGGACGGCGATTCGCGCGCCCTACCGCATGCTGGAAAGACACACCATAAAATGGGAATGGGGACTAGGCCTTTCTCTCTGCCATCAAATCTGGACTGCTCGCTAACTGCACGGACATGGATGAATTTGTCTGGCACACTCACAAATTGCTCCTGCACCGCACTGCAGGAGGAACTCTTCCGCATGCGGGCACTGATGGGGGCCTAGATACTTTCTGAGTATGTTGCCAGAGCTCCTTGTGCTCCTTAGCTGGACACGGCAATCTCGGCTGGCCGCACTGCACCCTTCTGCCATCTGGGTGTGGGAAAGACTCGCTGGGGCAGTGTCCTCAATCTGCAGCACCCCCCTCAGCAGCCGTGGCATAGGAATCATCTACTGCGACCTACCATCCCATCCTCGTCGCCAGTGAAAGAAAGTAAACTTCCTCCTGTGGTAAGTTAAGATATTCTTTATTGTCCATGGTCTGCCATGCTTACGGGATCAGTAAGCCAGTAGGGATGGTAGGAAACGAAGACCACATGCACACGAGTAAGGACACTGGATTTCCCCACACCCATCAGCCAGCCACTCTCACTCCCAAGTCCCAACTGTCACTCACAGAACCCCGATGCCACCACGTTCCACAAGGAAACTCTGACATCATAACTATTCAAAAACACAGGACACATTGCTACAGTATACTGACAGAGGTTCTTCAGGAAATGTCAGTTTTGTTTTTCATTGATGTAAGCAGGCTAGGGGGACACCCTCATAAAATCATACTGAAAAAAGGGTGATGCCTAAAGCACACAAAAGCCAGGAATGTGCCCATTTTGGCGAGGGGCGCTCTTAAAGCAGCATTGGAGAAACTCAGGTTAGCAGGTGTCATAGAAGAGATAGTCATCGAGTGGTTATCTCCAATGTGCCTGCATGCAAACAGGATGGCGAGCTTCAGGATGTGCCTAGATTTTCAGTGCTTAATTTATTGGGTATTTATAATGCACCTATAGTATACGCAATGTGTTTCGAGGTGCAGCGTGAAAAGAGCGTGGGGGAACAGGAAGGACAAAACAAAAACAATCCTACTATGCCTTGTGACATTTGGATTGTGAAAGTACAGTAAAAAAAAGTACAGGGGGAAGGTGAGTGCCGGTCAGTGCGCAAGGGCCTGTGAGAAAAAAGTGAGCGCCAGGGAAGGCTAGGTGGACAGAGCTAGGGAAAGCAGAGAGTGCAGGGGAAGGACGATCCACGATTTAAGTGCGAGATAAGAGGCTATAAGGGCTACAAGGGTGCAGACCCAGCCAGACTACTGTGGGGGGAAGAGGGGGAGACCAAGTACATGGGTAGACTGGACTAGGGGGGCCTGGAGCCTTTAAGACCCTGAAGGAACCAGGCCACCAGCCAAGAGGTAGACAGGGATATTAGAAGGGGAGGGCCAGAAAGAGGGAAGAAGAGAACAATAAGGTCTTGAAAAGCTTCCGGAACTTAAGGAGGTCCGGCTCAAGTCTAAGAGGGGCAGGGAGGCCATTCCAGAGGGAGCCACCTGCAGAGGAGAGGGACCTACCTCCAACTTTCTGCTTGGAAAAGTGTTTTATCCACAGAGAGTTAGAGCTAGAGGACCGAAGGGTTCTATCAGTGAGGTATTTAGGCAGGGAGAGTTTGATGTATCGGGGTCCCAGGCCCCAGAAAGGCTTGGAGGATGCAGAGGGTCTTGAACTTGATCCTCGCAGTAACCAGGAGTCAGTGGAGAGATTTTAGGGCTGGAGAGATGCAGTCACTGTGCTTGAGGCCAAGGCTATGTCTCTGTTCTGGATTACTTGTAGGAGGCGAAGGGAGGAGTTAGGCAGATTGAGGAAGAGGTTTTTGCAGTAGTCCAGCCTGGTGAGAACCAGAGCTCTGGAGACATTGAGTTTCTGGGGGAAGGTGAGGAAAGAGAGAATGCCTTTGGGGAGGTGCAGCTGAAAGTGGGCCTTCTTGGCAAGGTCTGTGATGTGATAGAGAAGGAGAGTGAAGAGTTAAAGGGTACACCAAGTTTTTTTTGCATCACAGGAGGGAGAGGGTAGGGTCCCATGGAGGGCAGCCAGAGTGTGCGAGGGAACAAGGGAGCAGGGGTCCCAATGAGATAGATCACTGTCTTACTGGCATCAAGGCAGAGATCGTTACCAGTGCACTATGCTGGAATATCAAATAAGCAGTCAGGAATGAGAGAGAAAGAGGAGGAGGCAGAGGAGGAAAGCTTGAAGGAGAGCTGTGTGCCATCTGCATAACACTGGAAGTTAGGAGAGAAGGTGGAGATCAAATGGGCTAGAGGGGCCAGGCAGATGTGAATGTGAATATATAAATGGACATGCACCCACTTCCGAATATTATTGAATCATTAGCCACAGCTGGTCATGCATTATGGTTTTGTATATTTGATTTGTCTTCCACATATCATCAGATATATTTAGAAAATGAGCTGCATTTATTTGTATTATTTGTGATCCCTTTTGGGGCATATAGGCTTTGTCACATGCCTTTCGTTTAGCATCATTGTCTGATGTTTTTCAACCTTTGATGCAGGCATTATTTGGCCATATGAGGGGCGTACGTTATTTCCAAGATTATATCTTGATGTGGGAGCGGAATGTACAAGAGCATAATGATAGAGTACATTAAGTTTTGAAAATATTGAAAGACCCAAGGAAGGGTTGGTCAAGGTGGTGCAAGCACTTTCGCCTATGACAAAGGATCAACTCGGGTCATTTTGAGGAATGACCGAGTCACATGAAATGTTTATTCCGGGTTATGCAGAGAAAGTGGTGTATATGAGTGAGCTATTGAAAAAACATGCTCCATTTGTGCGATCACAGCAATGTCATGAGTAGTTTGAGAAATTGAAAGCTGATGTTGATCAAGCACCTTCTTTGGTTTCCTTTGATGGCAATTGCAAAACTGTTCTCACGGTGGATGTGAGTGAGGTAGGCATGGGGACAGTTCTTGCCCAGCGGCAGAATTGCCAATACCACCCAGTTACAATTTCAGAGACTCTGGGAAGAGGTATGCTGTAATGGAAAGAGAGGTTTTGGCAGTATGGCGAACATCTAAAAAGTTTTTTCTTTTTGTAAGGGTTTTCGTTACACAAAAAGAACTGACTGCAGACCCCTCACATAAAATGACAACTAAGGAGTTGGGATTGGTATCCCTCATATAGCAATATGGATCTTGGACCTTCAGGAATATACATTTTTGGTGGAATATGTGCCAGGCCAGAAAAATGTGGTAGCAAATTGTATGTCGAGGTTGCTATACCCTGTAGGGGGTAGTGAAGAAGATAGGAACGGTATGCAAGTGGTGAGTGTTATAACTGCATTGGACAAGTCTACATGGTTAAAGGAGTGTGAAAATGATGTTGAATTGGCTTTGATTAGTAGGGGTGTTCACGAACGTTGGTAGAGAGGTGATCAGACAAGTGAGGGCAAGGGTTTTATGTTGTGATTTTTGGTGTGTTGGTGGAGGGACCATGTGGTGTCAAAAAAGGGGACAGGTTCATGCCACTTGAATCTTTGAGAGGAAAACTGGTGGATTTGACACACGGAGGGCATCTAGATCTCTAACCAAAAGAAGGTTGAGAGAATCTTCATGGTGACCAGTCTTGGATGGTGATGTGACAACAGCAGTGAGAGACTGCACGGTATGTGCTATGATTGATAAAAGTCAGATTGTGTGATCACAACCTGTTTCCTGTCATTATACTGGAAGAAGTTTGTAGTAAAGTAACATTAGGTGTCTGGAGACCAATTGATGTACTCAGAGGAGGTTTAAGGTTAATTTGATACTGGTAGATTAGACATCTAGTTGGGTAGAGGTAATAGTTTTGGAGTCAGTGACACAAAAGGTAATTGCATTCAACAGGAGATTCTTTGACAGGAAAGCAGTACTAGCTAGACTAGTCATGGAAGAAGGGATTCAGTTTGTATCGATGATATCGTTTATTTAGAGAATTTTGTATCAGGCACCATAGGCATTATATAACCTAGCATGATATAACCCGGCTGCAAATGGTTTAGTAGAGGTTGAGCAGATTTGTGAAGGATGCTATACAGTTAGCAATGGTGAATAATCTGGACTGGCAGGTGTTACTAACAGAGGCTAAGTCACATAGGTGTGTCCCTTCATCCTTCACAGGGTGTTCACCTTTTGAATTGATGATGGGCTGGGAAGAAGGGTCAAAGCTCAGACCTGTGAGTTTGAAAGTTGGTGGGCAATGTGTGGTGGATATGAAGGAAGTGGTGGCAAGTGCGAGATGTAGACAAGTGGAAATGACTAACAGGAAGGTGTCAAGACAAGCCACGTAAGTGTGTGCCAGTGATGTGGTTAGGGTGCAAAATCCTAGATTTGTGCTTACGGGTTTAACCATGTTCATGCTACACCGTACTGTAGAAAAAGTGTGCTATGCGTATGTTTGTTTGGATGATGGGTCGTGGAGGAGTAAAGGAAGAATCACTGTACAAGGCCACAAAGGAAGAAGAGGAAATGGTGGAGGGGATGAGAATGATATGTGTTGGGAGGAAGTTGCTGTGTCGCAGTCATGGATTGACAGATTGGGCCTCATTACGAGGAAGGCAGCCATGGAAGGAACGGTGCCGGTAAGGGACCGACACCGTTCATTTCGGGCCGCCTCAATCCGAGGTCTGCTGCAGGTCGCACTCAGGATGCCTGGCCAGACCAGGCATCCTTAGTGGGACCCGCTAGCAGACCAGGATGCTAAGAACGGGCCCGTCATGAACGGGCCCATTGCTAGCATCCTCCCCATTCCCATTGAGCCCTATGCGGGCTCAAATGTGAATGGGGATGTACCGGGTCCCGGGAAAGCGAATTACCGGGCCCTCCAAGGTCAGAATGGCCCGGTAATTCCCTATTCCTGGAACCCCGACCCGGTACCTGGTATATGGGTAGCTATGCGCTAGAAGCGGCATGGTTACCTCCATACTCGTAATGAGGCCCATTGTACCCGATGTCAGACAACCATGGTGAGGATGTGAGTACAGAAGGTGTTAGTGTGGATGGCAACTAGGGTGTTAAAGTACGATTGTCACATTTAGGTGTAGAGAGGCAGATTTACACATCATCTCTAGTGCCCGCCCGCTCACCTCCATCATATTGGAAGAACAACAAAAAGGCACAGTGCATGACACTTGATATCATCCAAATACGGCATTGAAGATATGAGAGGAGTAATTCACTCAGCCAACCATATTGAATGTACCCTTACACTGACGTCTTAGAAGGATGTCGGCATACAGAATTGAACATAGATGAGCTATAAGTGAAATCTGATAAGTGCAAAGTGATGTCATGAAGAGAAGTTATAAGGACACACTGAAACAATATGTGAATACTTAAAGAATGAAGATGTGGCTAAAGTAACGAAGAAAAAATGTATGCAAATATGAAGAAATAATAACACTGGGAGGATAAGTGAGAAAAGATGGAGTAGATGTACATACGCAGAAAACGCAAGGTAGATGAGACATATAAAAGCTTACTGCAGTATGAAATATAACGCTGGAGAAGCAGCCATGATGAAAAGATGGAAGTTGGTTTTGTATAATGGTAAGATAAGAAGCCTGAAGGAGAGAGACCAAGTTTGCAGAAGCTGACAGGCACTGGAAAACTGCTTTGTGCAAGGAACATAGAATATCTGTTTGGCTTGGGATCAAGGATGCCACAACAAGATGCAACTGAAGGTACAAGAGGAGTCAAAGAGGATAAGCTACATATACACAACATACTTCTTTTAGATTAAGTAAAGGAGTGAACTGTAACGCTCACCTGGTTCCCTCGGAGGCGCTGGTCTTGACTGGGCGGTGAAAACATCTTCAACGTTAGGCGTAGGATTCGTTTGGCTCCCGGATTTGACCCCTTCCTCACCGAAAGCTTGACCTGCAGTGTGAGGTGTCTGCAAGTGGAAAATCAAGGTATTAGTGGCTGGAAGGTTGGGAGAGGTTCTTAGCCCCTCTCTCCCTCTCTTCCCGTGGTACTCGGGTGATTGTTGTGCTCACCTTAAGTAAGTGAATGCTGAGCTCTCCATCCTGCGTCTTGTGCAGGGGCGCTGGATCCAGTTACTTCACTGGATGTGAGTTCCGCCTCTTGATTGCAGAGGGTAGTTGAGAGCGAAGCCGCCGTTTGCTGCACGAGCGTGACTTGTAAGTATTAAAGTTCTCTTTAGATTGCTCTCTTCAAATGTCTTTTCCCCTAATGTCTATGTCTTTTACTTTTCAGATGCTGTCGATGCCAAAGAAGATGCTCTCCCCGATTCGTGGCAGAGAGCGTAACAAGAAGATGATGAATTCGAAGGCACGTAAGTAGGAAGGCTGTTTTGGGGCCGTAGAATGCACCTTAATGTCCCCTTTTGTCTCTACAGGTGCCGGAATGCAGTGCGAGCAAGGTTGGAGCAAGCGCAACACAGGTAAGCAGTTTTGTAACCAAGCGTTACTAACCAATGTTCTTTGTCTTTGCAGGCCAGATGCCGGACGAGAAATGCAGAAAAAACGTCTTGGATGCTGCCGATGGATCGGGTGAGTCGAAGCGCTAACTTTGCCTTTGTCTAACCTGTGCCTTTTGTTTTGCAGGAGCCGCTGAAGATTGAAGATTGGTTCCCAGCAGGTAATTTTCGTAATTACAGGGTCCGGAGCTGAAGATTCGCTGGAGCTGACACGGTGAGCGTCCTGCTGCAGATGCAGAATAACGCGAAGCATGTGGTACCAATCGGGTGTGGTTTAAATAGCCCATAGGAGTGCTTAGGTGTCTTCTTCCACAGCAGCCTCGCCCAGGTAAAAGAGTTCCTGCTTCCAGAAGGGTTCCAGCAGCAATGATCCAGGGAGTGGTGCCTGCCCCACCCAGAAGGAAAAGTAGTCCCTGCCAGAAGAGAGTAAAGCCTCATCTTGCTGGTAAGTAAGCAGCATGGTCTGCTCCAGGTAGGTTCACCCAAGCACCTTTACACTTGATATGAGCCCGGTGCTTCCTGTGCCGGGACGGATCCTTACTATGAGCCTGGCACCACCGGTGCCAGGACAAGGTCCAAAAGGTCCCTATTGGGACTTGCTGGTGCCGATAAGACATGTTATGAGCCTGCTCCCAAGGATGTTGGGTAGGTCCTGACTCCTTGAAAGCAGTGGTCATGACAGCACCCCCCCTCAAGGCCCCTCCCAAATTCGTCTTCTCCGGGGGTTTTGGTTTATCAGGAAAAGTTCGATGAAACTTCTTAACCAGACGGGGTGCATGAACATGTTCCGACGGTTCCCAAGATCGTTCCTGGGGGCCATAACCTTTCCAGTCAATCAGATAGTATAATTTAGATTTGGAAATCTTGGAGTCTAATATGTCTTGTATTTCGAATTCTAGTTCTCCGTCCACAAGAATAGGGTCTGGAGATTTTGTCAAACGGGTTCCAGGTTGCATGGGTTTCAGTAGTGAGACGTGGAAAACTGGATGTATCTTCATATGGGCAGGTAGGCCCAATTTAACCGCCACTGGATTGATTATGGCAGTGATTGGGTAAGGCCCCAGGTATCGTGGATTGAAAGTACGCGGTCCTTTTAGGGGTAAATGTTTGGTGGATAGCCAGACCTGATCTCCCACAAGATATTGAGGAGCTTCCTTTCGATGTAGATCCGCACACTTCTTGTATTGCTCCTTGGCCTGCTTGAGGTGAGATGTGGCCTCTTTAAAGGCTTGAGTGATTGTCGAATGCAGATGATCTACAGCGGGTGTTCCAAGAGTCTGAGGTGGGTCAAGATTTGAGGTGCGAGGGTGGATTCCATATGAAAGAAAAAACGGAGTTTTTCCAGTTCCGGCGTGGACTGAATTATTATAAGCGTACTCCGCAATCCAGAGAATGTCTTTCCAAGTGCCCTCTGATTGTTGTAACATGCAGCGTAGATACTGTTCCAAGGTTTGGTTGGTCCTCTCGGTCTGCCCGTCGGTCTGGGGATGGTGGCTGGTCGAAAGCCTTATGTCAATTTGGGCTAGGCGACAACAACTGCGCCAGAAGTGGGAAATAAATTGACTCCCTCTATCTGAGATTAAAACTGAAGGAAAGCCGTGCAACCGAGCGATGTTTTCGAGGAATTCTCGGGCCAAAATTGGAGCTGTAGGTAACCCTTTCAATGGGATGAAATGAGCCATTTTCGAGAATAGGTCCACAATCACTAAGATTGTATTAAATCCGGAGCATGGTGGTAAATCCGTGATGAAGTCCATGGAGAGAGTATGCCATGGGTGTGGAGGAATGTCTATTGGACGTAGGAGGCCTGCTGGTTTCTCCTTCTGGCTTTTGCTTTGAGCGCACACACCACAGGAATTAATGAAATCCTTAATGTGCTTTCTCCAAGACGGCCACCAAAAATGTCTTTTTATCTTTTCCAACGTTTTTGTAATGCCGGGATGTCCTTCCATTAAGGAGTCATGGTAACAAGAGATCACCTGTCTTTGTAAATCGGTACATGGTAGATATAATCTTCCTCGAAAGTATAGTAGGTTCTTATCCATTGTGAAATCATTTCCCTTGCGTTGCCAGTCTTGCACTTCTGCTGGAGTCAGAAGATCTTTAACTTTAGCTTCAATGTCTTCAATGGATTGTGCATCTATCAAACCCAGGATTCTCTGTTCCGGAATTATGGGTACGGGTTCAGGATTGGTCGTGAGTTCATCTACTCCAATTCGGGAGAGAGCATCTGCTTTTCCATTCTTGTTGCCTGGTCGGTAAGTTATCACAAAGTCGAATTCGGCGAAAAACAATGCCCAGCGAAGTTGTCTAGAGGATTGAGCTTTGGCTGATTTAAGGTACTGTAAATTACGATGATCCGTGATGACAGTGACTGTGTGTCGGGCTCCCAAGAGATAATGCCGCCAAGCTTTAAAGGCGGACTTGATAGCCAAAAGTTCCTTATCTGTAATGGTATAGTTGATTTCAGGAGCTGAAAATTTGCGGGACCAAAATGCCACTGGGTGTAACTGATTTGTTTCCGGGTCTCTTTGCGAAAGTACTGCTCCCATTGCGAGACTGGAAGCATCAGTCTCTACTATATAGGAAAGTTCCGGGCGAGGATGTTTTAGAACTGGAGCCGAGGTGAATTTTGTTTTGAGTTCCTGAAAAGCTTGTTCAGCCTCTGTAGACCATTCAAAACGTTTATTCTTTCTGAGGAGGGCTGTAATGGGTTGGACTACTCGAGAAAACTCTGGGATAAATCTTCGATAAAAGTTGGCGAAGCCCAACATGCTTTGAACTCCTTTCACTGATGTTGGTGAGGGCCACTTAACGATAGCGTCCACTTTTCTTGAGTCCATGTGGACTCCATTAGGTGACAAAATAAATCCCAAAAATTCGACCTCCGTGACGTGAAAAACGCATTTTTCCAATTTTGCAAAGAGCCTGCGTTTTCGGAGCCGCTCCAATACTGCAGTGACATGTTTTCGATGTTCCGCCTCAGAGGACGAGTAGACCAGAATGTCATCAATATAGACAACTACACATACGTCAATGAGCTCTCTGAGGACGTCATTCATAAAATACTGAAAGGCTGCCGGAGCGTTGAAAAGCCCAAAGGGCATTACTTGATACTCGAACAGTCCATATTTAGTACGAAAGGCCGTCTTCCATTCATCGCCCTCTTTTATTCGTACTAAATGGTAGGCTCCTCTGAGGTCCAGCTTTGTGTAGATACAGGCACTTTTAACCTGGTCAAGAAGTTCAGGGATCAATGGTAACGGATATCTGTTCTTAATCGTAATCTGGTTCAGGGCACGGTAATCTATGCATGTTCTTAGGTCTCCCTCTTTTTTTGGCACGAAGAACAAAGCTGAAGAGGCTGGGGACTTCGAGGGACGGATAAATCCATTAGTCAAGTACTGGTCCAAATACTGCCTTATGTGAAGATTTTCAGGTTCTGTGAGGGCATAAATTCGACTGCATGGAGGAGTGGATCCTGGAACCAAGTCTATTTGGCAGTCGTATGATCTGTGAGGAGGCAGCGAATTAGCTTGATCTTTCCGAAAGACATCCTGAAATTCCCGGTATTCAGGAGGCAGGTGAGGACTCTCAGAAGTAGTTGCAGCTAGCTTCGTGCGGGGCTGCGGATAACAGGTAGGTGCGCATTCTGGAAACCGGATTGTCTTTGCTCGCCAATCAATTTGAGGATTGTGTTTCTCCAGCCAAGGGATTCCCAGGATAACTTGAAACTGTGGAGCCTTGATCACGTCAAACAAGATCTTCTCTTGATGTCCATCTTGGCTTACCAACGTCACTTCCATGGTGGTGTGAGTAACTGGTCCGGAAGCTATTTCCGTACCATCCACGGTGGCGATAACGTCTTTCACCGACTTAGGACAAAGAGATAGATTCATCCTGGCGGCCAATTCACAGTCCACGTAATTGCCGATTGCGCCACTATCTATGTATGCTTTAATGGCATGCATACGATTGGGTTGTTCCGGACTCACGAGGACCATGGGCATGGTAAAATGCGAGGTCAAAGAACTGGTTTTAACGCTCGGCAAGCGGACCTCTACACTTGTCGGGCAAGGTCGTTTTCCGACTCTGAACTTTTGGCACCCTTATCGGAAGCTCCTACTGTCTTCTTCTTTGGTTTCACTGGGCAATCTTGGAGGAAGTGCCCTGAGTTCCCGCAATAGAGGCACAATTGCAGTTGTCTTCTCCTTTCTCTTTCCTTTTGGGTTAGAGGTCCTTTCACCACCCCAATCTGCATGGGTTCCACAGTATCATTTCCTTTAACGGAGCTCTGTGGTCTTGAAAAAACTCGATTCTCAAACCTGGAACGATCGGCTTTTCGATTTTGTATTCTATGATCCAGTTGCACCACCAGATCAATGTATTCGGAACAGTCTTGTGGAGGATTCACCACCTGGGCCAGAACGTCTTTAAGTTCTCCACGAAGGCCTCTATAGAAAAGGGTGATTCTCTTATCCTCAGGCCACCCGGTTTCAACCACTAGTCTGTTGAATGATGCAATGTAGGCCAGAAGATCTTGATTGCCCTGTCGTAGTGAAAGAAGTTCATTGTCCAGGGCCTGTCCCTGAGAATGTCTTGCGAACAATCTTTCCATACTAGCTTGGAAGTCCTGGAAATTATACAGAATAGGGTTATCTTGAGTCACTAAAGGAATAGACCAATCTGCGGCACTGCCGCTAAGATATGAAAGCACGAAGGCCACCTTAGCCTGGTCCGTTGGAAAAGCGGCAGGTCTACACAGAAAGTGCAAACGACACTGATTGATGAAAACAGCAAATCTTTTCGGATCACCTGAAAAGCGTTCGGGCGGAGCCAAAGGTACATTTCCTGGTAGATTAATTTGCACCGGATTAGAGGAAGCTGTTGGGGCATGGCTACCACCAGGGGTAGGCAGAGGAGTCTGTCCCGCTTGGGCTTGTAACAATTGTCTAGCCAAGTCGTCTGTTCGCTCCTTAGAAACCACTAGCTCTCTCCTTAGGGCATTTGTTTCCTGGCGAGCTGCGTGTACTTCTGCTCTCAACTCCCCGAGCAACTGGGCCAATTGGTCTGTGTCCGAAGTCTCCATTGCGCCTGGGTGGGAAATGTATGGTGAGGCTTCGCATTCTGTAACGCTCACCTGGTTCCCTCGGAGGCGCTGGTCTTGACTGGGCGGTGAAAACATCTTCAACGTTAGGCGTAGGATTCGTTTGGCTCCCGGATTTGACCCCTTCCTCAACGAAAGCTTGACCTGCAGTGTGAGGTGTCTGCAAGTGGAAAATCAAGGTATTAGTGGCTGGAAGGTTGGGAGAGGTTCTTAGCCCCTCTCTCCCTCTCTTCCCGTGGTACTCGGGTGATTGTTGTGCTCACCTTAAGTAAGTGAATGCTGAGCTCTCCATCCTGCGTCTTGTGCAGGGGCGCTGGATCCAGTTACTTCACTGGATGTGAGTTCCGCCTCTTGATTGCAGAGGGTAGTTGAGAGCGAAGCCGCCGTTTGCTGCACGAGCATGACTTGTAAGTATTAAAGTTCTCTTTAGATTGCTCTCTTCAAATGTCTTTTCCCCTAATGTCTATGTCTTTTACTTTTCAGATGCTGTCGATGCCAAAGAAGATGCTCTCCCCGATTCGTGGCAGAGAGCGTAACAAGAAGATGATGAATTCGAAGGCACGTAAGTAGGAAGGCTGTTTTGGGGCCGTAGAATGCACCTTAATGTCCCCTTTTGTCTCTACAGGTGCCGGAATGCAGTGCGAGCAAGGTTGGAGCAAGCGCAACACAGGTAAGCAGTTTTGTAACCAAGCGTTACTAACCAATGTTCTTTGTCTTTGCAGGCCCGATGCCGGACGAGAAATGCGGAAAAAACGTCTTGGATGCTGCCGATGGATCGGGTGAGTCGAAGCGCTAACTTTGCCTTTGTCTAACCTGTGCCTTTTGTTTTGCAGGAGCCGCTGAAGATTGAAGATTGGTTCCCAGCAGGTAATTTTCGTAATTACAGGGTCCGGAGCTGAAGATTCGCTGGAGCTGACACGGTGAGCGTCCTGCTGCAGATGCAGAATAACGCGAAGCATGTGGTACCAATCGGGTGTGGTTTAAATAGCCCATAGGAGTGCTTAGGTGTCTTCTTCCACAGCAGCCTCGCCCAGGTAAAAGAGTTCCTGCTTCCAGAAGGGTTCCAGCAGCAATGATCCAGGGAGTGGTGCCTGCCCCACCCAGAAGGAAAAGTAGTCCCTGCCAGAAGAGAGTAAAGCCTCATCTTGCTGGTAAGTAAGCAGCATGGTCTGCTCCAGGTAGGTTCACCCAAGCACTTTTACACTTGATATGAGCCCGGCGCTTCCTGTGCCGGGACGGATCCTTACTATGAGCCTGGCACCACCGGTGCCAGGACAAGGTCCAAAAGGTCCCTATTGGGACTTGCTGGTGCAGATAAGACATGTTATGAGCCTGCTCCCAAGGATGTTGGGTAGGTCCTGACTCCTTGAAAGCAGTGGTCATGACATGAACATTTGCAAGTGCCAAGTATTGAACAGTCAAAGATGTAGAAAGCATATGCAAGATGGAGCAACCAAGTCTCCAGAAGCAAAGATGAGTAATAGCACTCAGTATACTTGAATCAAATAGCACTAAATAAAAGGTCAGAATGGAAAAAATCATGGTCTCCTCACATGTGGTACAAGACTGGAAAACAAGGCCTATTCATTGAGCCCCAGATGAAGATAGCAATGTACCTTCACTCCCATAAAAGAGAACAGTCAGCAAGATGTGAAAAAAACAGAAGGTGCTTCGCTGCCCAAACCTCGGGGGTACTTTTCTCAGAAGGCCAAGGCACGGCCATCGTCTTTGGATCCACACCCTGGGGTGGTCAAGTGCAGGAGGATCACCTGTCCTCGGGGAGAGGTAGAGACACTTGATGGTGAGACACTGTATCCCCCTTCTTGCAATTATCCACAATCGCACAACCCCTCTACCATTTTGGACATTTACAAACACACAACATCTTCCCCTCCCCATTTTCACATAGTACTGTGAAGAAGAAGAGATAACTGGGAGCAGTAAAGATTACCCATATAAAACACCTTATGACACAGAGGAAAGACTACCACCAACCATGCTCATGTTGTCCCGCTAATGATATCAGGCAGAGTCAGGCACTTAATTGTCATCATACGCACCTGACCACTACACCTCTACCCACTTGGTTAAACGGAGGAGCACGAGAGCACACTCGGGGCAAGGTGGCACAAGAGCAGAACCCATTCCCTTCCGGCAGAGCAGACCCTGGATGCAGAAACTGGACGGCCAGACATCACAAGGGAGGTGGTGGCCATATCAGCAGTATAATCAAGGTTGCATAGCAGAGTTAAAGAAAAAGGAGAGACACTCCTTGCCCGTGTTCAGAGATGAGCAACTCCTCTTTCGGGTGAACGACTGAGTTGGAAAGAATCAGATATAGTTGATACATCAGCCTTGACTTCAAAAGGAAAGCCGAAGAAAATTATCCTATGCAACCAGTGAGTGAAGAATGACACAAAAGGCTGGTTTGCGAAAAAAGGATAAAATAAACAGTAGAGATTTGAAAGGCTGCGTGTGTGTCATGAAACCGCAAGAGAAGCAGAGACATTGTACCAATTGCCAAGCAAGAAATACATGTTAGCGGAATGGTCCGGCAATATACAATTGTCTTCTTGAAAGTTTCTGTGAACTGTAAAAGACTACTGATAAATACGTGAAAGTGAAAGAGACATTTTGTTTGATAAACTACGAGTACCGAGAGGCCTTGTGAGAGGCAGTTAAGAAAAGTCAAAGTGGTCATACTGAGGTGAGTGTGAAAGTCTTGTAGAATCGAAAGTCTTTGACAACAAATGATTTAATTTGTGTGAGCCCGATTGAGGGGTGCCGAGAAAGCAAGGGGAAGGGAGCCCCGCTTTCATTGTGTTTGAGCCAGAATGAGGGAAACGCAAAATGTAATGCACAAGGTTTGACCCCGAATGAGGGAAATGTGGTGAACATCTTTTTGCACAAAGTTTGAGCCGGACTGAGGGTAACAAAACCAAATGTGAGGCAAACCTGTAGTCGGCCGACTTAGAATGAGGCCTATGGGGTGAGGATAGGAGAAACTGCACTGGTTGCCCTCCTTACCAACTTACAGATTTCTGTTACATGCTTGTGCGCTTGTCCTCAAGTACAGGCTGAGTGGCATTGGTGCAAGTCAGGTAAAGCAACTGGCCTGTCCCTTTTATCTTCTCTCCACCAGCAACAATATAGCCACTCTCTTTTCATCTTGCTTGCTTATCACCCTCCTCTTTTTCAGAACTTAATCCGTATTCTCTCCCTTCCTCCTCTTGTTCCCGCTTTAAACACCCCCCCACTCCTCCCCGATTTTGTTGATTACTTTACTTCCAAAATATCCCTTCTTCTGTCTTCTAATAACCTATACTCCATTTTGTCCTAGCTGTTCTATCGCTCCCGCTTCGGTGATGTCTGCATTTTACCCTCTCAACAACGCGGACACCTTCTCTTGCTTAGCTAGTGCTCATTCCACTTCCTCCCCTGATGATACTCATTCTTATGCCAGTTTATTCAACACTTCCTTCCTTTCTTACTGCACTCTTCAATACTTCTCTGTCATCCTACACTGTTCCCTCTTACTTTAAACATGCATCAATCCTCCTATCTTGCAATAAATTACACTTGATCCCTCCTTGCCAACTAATTACTGCTCCATTTCGCTTCTCCTTTTCTCTCAAAGCTTCTTGATTGTTAAGTTTATTCCCAAGTTTCCTCTTTTATCAACCTGCACTCTCTCCTACCGCCTTACAAGTTGGGCTTTAGGCTACACCACTCTACGGAAATTCCTCGTTGTCTGTCACTAATTCTTTGCTTGACACTTTAAACGATCCTCTCTTCTTGTATTTCTTGATCTCTTAGCCACGTTCGACATGGTCAACCATACTATTCTTCTTGCTTGTCTTGCTGAACTGGCTTTCAAAGCTCGATTCTGAACTGGTTTGGTTCTTAACTCTCAGTATGCACGTTCTCTATCTCCTGGACTTGTCACTCTTCGTATACCAGACATGGGTGACCTTAGTACAAAGATTTTGATGCCTTGATTAAATCAACATGTCTAGCTAAACGATCTCTATCCCTCAATGAAGGACTACGCTGCCCCTGGGT
The DNA here is from genome assembly GCF_040938575.1 of Ambystoma mexicanum. Classification (NCBI taxonomy): domain Eukaryota; kingdom Metazoa; phylum Chordata; class Amphibia; order Caudata; family Ambystomatidae; genus Ambystoma; species Ambystoma mexicanum. The sequence goes on along the minus strand of NC_090924.1, from coordinate 92,367,666 downwards.
ATAAACTGCCCCCGTGGGGAGTGGTGTTGCGCCGCCTATCTACCATTTCACATCAATTTTAAAACTTTTCATAATTGCATCTCACAGATAAATTACATCATATCTGCCTATTCAAATCTACATGTAACACAAATGATTCATTTATGCAATCATTTTGTCCTATTCATAATTCCAGATCAGTGCAAAATACAAACACCATTTCAGTCTGACAGGGCAAATCTCTAACTCATGATTGCATAGAATTAGTGGTGGTTAGAATATCGAGGTTTCATTATCATTTTCAGCGCCTCCTGCCAGATATTTTATGCAGCGCTGCTAATCACTAAAAAAAGTGGCCCCAATCAGTGTACTCCAATACTGCTCTTCCTGTAACCCACAATGTGGGAGATAAAGGTCTGGTATCCTTTGCAATACTGTTGTCTAAGACTAGGGCACTGTGTTAGTATGTGTCACGTTGTCTCAATGGTAGTATTACATAATCTGCATATCCTGTTGTCATAGGATACCTTAGACCAGCCACCAATATATTCATAAGTAGGCAAGATGTTAAAACACAGGTTGTTTATGAATCTTCTTAAGTCTTAAGTGCAGATTTTGGTTATGTACGTACAAAGGTTTACCATTGAAAGACCTGTGTCTACTGTACTCAGCATATCTTCTTTTCCCATATAGGATAGCAATAGTATGTGCTCTGTCCCAGACCAAGGTCTTTTGCTTTAATTTGTTGATTGTGTCTGGTGCAATCATATCAATCCCAATGGTGATGCTAGTGTCTACTAATAGATCAATATTGTGAAAATTAGTGTTTGCAGTCTCCTTTAATGCTGAAAGGAACATGGTGGGGCAAGAGACTTGATAACTACTCGAACAGATCCTGGTAATAGTCTTGCTGTTAATAGGGGGTCAAAATTAAAGAAAGGTACAGTTTACAATGCTTTATATACCAAAAGGCCCGTAACGAAGGTAGTCCCAATTCAAGCCGATGTCACGCCCCTTCGAAGGCGGTGGTCCTTGTGGCATCAATGGACCTTAGGACGGTGGGTGTCAGCCATTTTTACTAGCAAGATGGCCGCCGTAACTGGAGATGCGGGTCTAGCCTCTGCACGACTCGGTATCCAGGAAGTGCTGTCTCCCTACCCGAGTGTAGGTATATCTGTTCCTGTGATCAGCACACGAATGCGTTGCTACTCTGCTTCAACAACGCTACGTAAGTTCGCATCTAGGTATCCTGATACGGCTTGCTAAACACTAACCTTTCAGCCTTCTAAACTTTCCTGCTCTGTCTCAATTTCAGTGCATTCCTCACCGCCTCTCTGTCTCCCGATTCCACGGACTCCATCTCTTTCTCACCCAAGTTTGCCCACCGGTCTCGTTCCGGAGCGCGTTACAGGCTTATGGCACACCGGTATTTTCGCTTTCATCTCCCCACTTCGAACAAGGAGAGTCTTCCCCTGCTGGAGGGTGTCAGTCACAGGACAGGAAGAGAGGTAACAGTGAGTCCTTGGGGTAACCTGCCAGTTGTTAAAATTGTAATGATTATTGTGACAATCATCATTTATGATAGTTAGCAACGCCCAAAAATATCATTGTTTTCGAAATTTAACCTGAGTTATCAGGAATTCTGAGCAGGTTATCTCAGGGGTTCAGGGTTACAAGGAAATATGGACGCAGCCCAACAACAGCAATTAGTTACTGCTGTACAAGCGTTGACGGCTGAAGTGCAGGCTTTAAAACAGGAGAATGCCTATCTCCGACAACAGGTAGGCAGAGTCCCTAGTTGTTCTGAGATACCTCCTGGCCCAATTCCGGGGGGTTTATACGATGGTAATCCTCATAAACTCAAGGCCTTTATTGAGGCTTGTACCGTTCAGTTTTCATTCAAGACAGCCTTTTTTCAAAGTGACCGTGATAAAGTAGGACACATGATTGCAAATTTAACAGGTCCCGCTTTAGCATGGGCCACACCTCTTGTTACTACAAATAATGCCTTGCTAGATTCTTACCCCGCCTTTTTGAACAGTCTTAGAGCCATGTTTAGCCGTCAAGAAACCACGGTTTCAGCCCAAGAACAGTTATTGGATTTCAAACAAGGATCTCAAGATCTGTTGTCTTATATCACCAATTTCAAGCAGTTAGCAGCTGGCACGTCATGGGCTGACGATGCTCTGATCACTATATTCCGCAGGGGATTAAACGAGGAGTTAAAGGATGAGATCTCCCGAGTCCCCAGACCTCCAAATCTGGCAGAATTAATAACCATGGTCATGCAGATGGACTACCGATTGCAAGAAAGATTAAAAGAACGACGTCGCGGCCGTCCCGTGAGACAACCTGTTACTTACTCTCCTAGTTTAGGGAAATCTCAGACTGAAGAACCTATGCAGATAGGAACTACCAGAGGTCGTCTTACTCCAGAAGAGCGCAATAGACGTCGAGTCAAGGGGCTGTGTATGTATTGTGGTTCCAAGGAACACACCATTCAAGATTGTCCTCTCATCCCAGTCAAAAGACAGAGAAACGCCATTTCCAACCGCGAGGGGAACCGCGGCTAGGGAATCAGTAACAGGTTCCTCATCCTCTATGATACCATCACAAGTAACAGAGATCCCCGATCTTACTATGCTGGCCTTGCAAGTCCAAATCAAATGGGGAGATTCTGATCCCATTCCGGTCACGGCCTTAATAGACTGTGGGGCCGCAGGGAATTTTGTTGATGCCCTCTGGAAGACCACTCATAACATCCCGTGTTCAGTTAAGACCTTGGCAATACCAGTTGAGTCGGTGGATGGTAGTCCGTTAACTTCAGGACCCATAAAGGAACAAACAATACCCTTACGGATGAATATTTCCTCCCATCAAGAATCTATTGTCTTTGATGTAATCCGTACAGCACACTATCCAGTAATTTTAGGGTTACCCTGGCTTCGAGCCCATAATCCTTATATCAATTGGAAGGCGGGCACTGTCTTTCTGGGCTCTGAACATTGTTTGACGCACTGTCTCTTGGACGGAGCTGTTGGTTTTCGTCCTACTATCTCCATGTTGGAAAATACGGGTTCCATCTCTATGTTGAACCATATTCAGGAATTACCCCTCGAATACAGGCAATTTCAGACAGTATTTTCCAATTCAGAATATGCCGAACTACCCCCACATCGGAGAGATGACTGTGCCTTGGAATTAGTTCCAGATGCACCGATTCCTTTCGGTCGCATGTATGTCCTATCAAAACGAGAACGTGAAGTCCTTAAGGAATATCTCCAAAAGAATCTTCGCAATGGACTTATTCAAGAATCCACCTCGCCAGCTGGAGCTTCCTTATTCTTCATCCCCAAGAAAGAATCCACGGAACTCAGACCGTGTATAGATTTCTGGGGCTTGAATAAGATCACAATCCCTGATCGCTATCCTATGCCTCTCATACCAGATATACTCGAAGCCGTTAAAGGAGCTACCATTTTCACAAAACTAGATCTCCGCGGGGCTTACCATCTCATCCGTATACGAGCTGGCGATGAGTGGAAGACGGCGTTCCGTACTCCTTTGGGACATTATGAATATAAAGCAATGCCTTTCAGTCTGTCCAACGCCCCCGCTGTCTTCCAACGCTTTATGGACCACATATTTTCAGACATTCTTCTTCACACAGTTATTGTCTACTTAGATGATATTCTGGTTTTCTCTACATCCCCATCGGATCACCGTCAGCATGTGAAGGAAGTCCTACGGAGACTGTTTAACAATCATCTCTATTGCAAACTTGAGAAATGTGAGTTTCACAGGAACCAGGTTGCCTATCTAGGATACATAATTTCTGCAAATGGGGTAGCCATGGACCCTAGGAAAGTTTCAGCTATTACTGACTGGCCTATACCGATGTGCATCAAAGATCTGCAGAGATTTCTGGGCTTTACAAATTTTTATAGACATTTCATCCCACATTATTCTCAAGAAATTCTCCCACTGACGGCTCTTCTTAAAAAGAATGTACGGTTCTTTTGGTCAGAGGAGGCACAACTAGCATTTGAGAGACTGAAGCAACATTTCCTCACAGGACCCATCCTGATTACTCCAGATCAAGCCAAGAGATTCATTATTGAATCTGACGCGTCTCATCAGGCAATTGGGGCCGTCCTGCTTCAAGAAAATGATCAAGGAATAGAATGTCCTATAGCCTATCTTTCTAAGACACTGTCTCCCTCTGAAATAAATTATTCAGTGCTTGAAAAGGAACTACTGGCTATAAAAAGGGCATTTGAAGAGTGGAGACACCTGCTATTGGGGGCAAGACACCCAGTTGAGGTCCGAACAGATCACAGTAATTTACGCGTCTTACAATATTCTCAGACCCGAAATAGCCGACAGGCACGTTGGGCACACTTCTTTTCACCGTATGAGATTGTATTCACCTTTATTCCCGGAAGAGCCAATCTCAAGGCAGATGCTTTGTCTAGAGAGGATTATAACTCCTCTACGCCCTTCCGAACAGAGCCTCTATTTCCCAGAGCCACATTCGTGCAGGTAGTTACCACATTTCTTCAAAACGTGGCTAACTCGACTTTGCAATTTATCCAGTTAAATCCAAGATTTCTGGCAACCTGGAAACTTACCTTGGTCCACGGATGTGCTTATAATAACAAAAAGCTCTTCCTCCCTTCAAGTGAACTACGAAGAACGGTTCTGAATCTTTGTCACGACTCTTACCTAGCTGGTCACAGAGGTGTGGCTAATACTAAAGAATTGATCCAGCGTAATTTCTGGTGGCCAGAAATGACTCGAGACATTATAGATTATGTTTCCGCTTGTGCCATCTGCTTGCAATCTAAATGCCCGCGATCTGCCCCTTCAGGTCTCCTCTCAGTAATGCCAGTTCCTAACCGTCCTTGGCAAATGATTTCAACAGATTTTATTGTAGATCTGCCAATCTCGGACGGTTGCACAGTAATCATGGTAACAATCGATTACTTTACAAAATTGGCACATTTTGTTCCACTTCCGCGGATTCCTACCGCATCCCAGATGGCAAAGATTTTTCTTTCACGGATTTTCTCTCTTCACGGACTTCCTGAGACCATCGTTTCTGATCGAGGTTCACAATATACGTCTTGATATTGGCAGCAAGTATGCAAGAGTTTGCATATCTCCGAGCATTGAGTTCAGGATTCCATCCACAGACGAATGGTCAGACGGAACGTCTAAATCAGACCCTGGAGGGTTATTTGCGTTGTTACATCTCTTCCTCGCAAGACAACTGGTGTTCCTTGTTACCTTTGGCAGAATTTGCATATAATAACTCTCGACACTCAGCCTTGGGGTTCAGCCCTTTCTTTTGCTCCTACGGATATCACCCTCAGTGTTTTCCCAGCGGTCCAATCTCCGCATCTAGGTTTCCCGATGTGGACGATCTCATCAATGCTATTCAGATGGGACATCGAACAGCCAGGACCTCTCTTCTGGAAGCCCATGCCCGTGTCAAACGCTTTGCTGATAGACATCGCACTCCAGCTCCGAGATTGGTGCCAGGAGATTTAGTTTGGTTGGCTTCCCGATTTTTGCCTCGTCATCTGGTGCCGTCCAAATTGTCCCCGAGATACTTTGGTCCCTTTCCCGTTTTGCAACGAATGGGGTCGTCTGCTTACAAGCTCAAGCTCCCTCCGTCTTGGTCCAGGATTCATCCTGTTTTCCATGTGTTGCAATTGAAGAAGGACGCGGTGGATCATTTTTCCCGAGTACGGATGGGTGCACCCCCTCCTGTCATCACCCCGATGGGTCCCGAATATGAAGTGGCTGGTATTTGCGCTTCTCGTCTTTTTCGGGGACGTCTGCAGTTCTTGATTGACTGGAAGGGTATTCTCCGGCTGATCGCTCATGGGAACCTGCATCGGCTGTTCATGCTCCGGCTCTGGTCCGCCGATTTTTTCGATCCCATCCGAATAAACCGGGTGGTCCGGGGCATTTGAGGGGGCATACTGTCACGCCCCTTCGAAGGCAGTGGTCCTTGTGGCATCGATGGACCTTAGGACGGTGGGTGTCAGCCATTTTTACTAGCAAGATGGCCGCCGTAACTGGAGATGCGGGTCTAGCCTCTGCACGACTCGGTATCCAGGAAGTGCTGTCTCCCTACCCGAGTGTAGGTATATCTGTTCCTGTGATCAGCACACGAATGCGTTGCTACTCTGCTTCAACAACGCTACGTAAGTTCGCATCTAGGTATCCTGATACGGCTTGCTAAACACTAACCTTTCAGCCTTCTAAACTTTCCTGCTCTGTCTCAATTTCAGTGCATTCCTCACCGCCTCTCTGTCTCCCGATTCCACGGACTCTTTCTCACCCAAGTTTGCCCACCGGTCTCGTTCCGGAGCGGGGTAAGCTTCATTCGGGATTCTCCGGCATATTGAATTCCCGTTTCTCTACCTTTCCCAACTCACTATTCTATCTTCCTTCGCATAGTTACAGGCTTATGGCACACCGGTATTGCGACCGCCCGTGCAAAACTCTGCACTATCAAAACAACTCCTAGCTCCGCCCTTCATGCCTCTCAGGTAAAGATTTCCCCGTGGCTTTCCCCTATTCAATCTAGTCATCTTACTAGTTCTAATCAAAACCTTTTCTACTATCGTAGCACTGGCGTAACAGGGGCCCCCGCAGCCCCCGCAGTGCGGGGGGGCCCGCGGTGTGGGGGGCCCCACCAGCACATGGCTGGGAGGGGGCCCCAGTAAAAAAAAAAAAAAAAAAAAAACATTCTAAAAAAAAAAAGTTTCTTTTGAAATTCACTCTGCATTCATAAAGAACATTTCTGTAACAGAAATAATTTCTTTATGAAGGCAGAGTGACTACAAAAAGAAACTTTCTTTTTGAAGTCTGAGGGCCCCCGTAACCCATGACATGGAAGACCCTCGGCTGGAGGGAGGCCTCCATGTCCTGGGGTGGGGAACCCTATGCCTTCAAAAAGAAATTGTTTGTTTTTGAAGCCACTCAGCCATCATAAAGAAATTATTTTGATTATGGTTCGGTCCTTACTGAAATAATTTCTTAATGAAGTTATAGTGACTTAAAAAAGAAACAATGGGGCTCATTCTGACCATGCCGGTCCGGAAACAACGGTGCTGGTAAGCTTACAGGCACTGTTGTTTCCGGACCGGCATATTACAGGTCTGCATGGTGGGGCTGCCGTGCCCGACAGGTCTGACCCTGCCAGGCACAGCAGCCACGGTAGGCAGACCTGTCACGGAAGCACCGGCACCGTTAACAATGGTGCAGGTGCTTCTATGTCCCCATTCCCGTGGAGTCTGGGGTTTAACGAAATTACCGGCACCTGATTTCCCAGCCGCCGGACTTGAAATAGCACGGTGGCACCGGGAAGTCAGGCCATAGTAATTTTTTATGGGTCTGGCGTCAACCCACCGGTAGCACCGGCACGGTTACCGCTGGACCCGTAATGAGCCCCAATTTCTTTTTTAAGTACTAGGGCCCCCCCTCAACTCCATGAGGTGTGCGTGTATGAGTCTATGGTGAAAGGGTGCACACTCAAATGTATAGCCGGCTGCCTGTGTGTGTATGGTGAAAGGGTGCACACTTAAATGTATGGGTGGCTGTGGGGGTGTGCCTGCATGGTGAAAGGGTGCACACATAAATGTATAGGTGGCTACCTGTGTGAGTGTATGGTGAAAGGGTGCACACTTAAATGTGTGGATGACTGGGTGTGTATAAGGTGAATGGTGTGTGTGCTTGTGTACAGGGGCACAAGAAAACCTTCATTTCGGGGGAGCTAACCCTTCAAATGTTGGGAGAGGCGCTAACTTCACATGCGGTGGGGAGGGGGAAACTTATTTGTGTGGGCGCATCCAAATTATTTACGCATTTTAATGAGACTATTCTAGTGCAGATTCAATGTTACAAGCAGTTAACTCTCTCCTATAAGTCTCCTGTTCCCTTTCTACCCTTCCAATCACTCCCCTGGCATGCAATTACTAAACCCACATCACGATTTCAATCGCCTAAACAATGTGGAATTTGAATGCAGGTACTAACAGTGAAATGCTTTACGTTGCTAATTGCTGGGTTCTTGTTATCAGCAAAAACCAGGTGCCGTTTAAAATCTGTGTCCTGTTCGGTCTGGCAACTGCTCTAAAGGTTAGCCAAGTTGAGTCAATATAGCCCAAAATGTCAGGGGGGGTAGTGCTGAAGCCCAGTCAACTCAATGGTGTTGCGCTACTACTTGTGTTTAACGCCTTGCTTACTCCTAGCCCTATTCTTCCTCGTCCCAGTACTTATATACGAGGCAGTACGTGTGTTTGAGGCACTCTGCCTCATACAAAAGTACTGGGAAGAGGTAGAGGTACATGGAGGTAATGCCTGATTTAGCTACCTGTAATCTTCATCACTCCTAGTCCCACTGTTCCTCATCCCAGTACTTACCTATGAGGCAAGGAGCCTCATACGAAAGCTCTGGGACAAGGAAGAGGGACGCAGAGGTAATTCTGGGCCAAGGAGCTGATTGTGGAGGTTGGGGTGGTGGGTGGGAGGGAGAGTGGATGTGTGGGTGGGCAGGATTGTGTGATAAATCATAATGGTTGTCCATGTCCAGGCTAAGCAGGCATGATATGTGGTATTAGTGGCTAGAGAGGCATTTTGATTTAGCCAGTCTAGTCATTCTTCAGTTTGGTATGACTTTCTTTTAACTGGACATGTCTGATAAAGTAGTCCTGCTAACTTTAATTACCTGGCTAGATTGGCATTTGGGTGCTGCCAGTCTAGCCATTTCTTACTGCAGCATTGTATATTTTTCTGGGCATCTGTGATAAAATGATATGATGTGATATAAGTCATTTTTAATGCGCCTGTACACAAGTGTACACAAGGGAGGGATGATAGAGGGAGGACAAGACAAACGATCTCACTAGGCCTTGTGTCATTGTGAGAACGAGAAGTGCAAGGGAAAAGGGAGCAGGGAAGTGCAAGTGAGAGGGGAGAGGAAAACAGGGCAGCAATGCTCTCAGTAAGTGCAGCCAGGGCAGAGCAGCTATTGGTTGTGCAAGGAGAACAATGGACTGCAGGGTTACAGTTACAGCCCCTAAGTGCATGGTAGGCCCGGAGGCAGTGCAAGGGTGACCAATCAAGAAAGAGCCTGGACTCAGAGAGACTCTGAGGGTAGCCAAGCAGCCAGTCAGTACAGCAGACAGGTAGGTCAGGTAGGTCAGCAGGGGGGGAGAGAGAGCGAAAGCAGCAGAGAAGAGGAAAGCTTTTAGCTGCTTCCGAAACTTCAGGTTGTCCGCCTCAAGTTTGAGAGGGGCAGGGAGGCCATTCCAGTTGGAGGCACCAGCAGAGGAGAGAGGTCTACCCCCACTCTCTGCCTGGAGAAATGTCTAAGCCTTAGAGAGTTGGAGGTAGCTGAGTGAAGGGTTAGAGAAAGAAGGTATTTTGGAAGAGAGCATTGGATTTAGTGTTGGCACTGGCCCCAGAAAGCCTTGTGGGCAATGCAAAGGTTCTTGAACTTGATCCTTGCAGCCAGTGGAGAGATTTCAGGGCTGGAGAAATACAATCCCAGGGCTTGAGGCCAAGGCTAAGTCTTGCAGTCCTGTTCTGGATTATTTGCAGATGACGGAGACTAGAGGAAGACAGATTGAGAAAGTGGCTGTTGCAGTAGTCCAGCTTAGAGACAGTGAGCTTCTGGTGGAGAGTGAGAAAGGGAAGAGTCCCTTTGAGGAGGAGCAGCTGGTAGTGGGACTTCTTGGTGATGTCCGAGATGTTAGGAGAGAAAGAGAGTGTGGCGTTGAAGATGACACCAAGGTTTTTTGCCTCGCAGGAAGGCAAAGGAAGAGGGCCCAAGGTGGTCTGCTATAGTGAGAGAGGAAACACAGTGGCAAGGGTCCCAATGAGAAGGATCTCTGTCTTACTGGCATTAAGGCAGAGATTGTTGGAGGCGCACCAATCCTGAATCGTGGATAGACAGTCAGGAATGAGCAAGAGAGGAGAGGAGGATGAGGTGAGCCTGAAGGAAAGCTGGGTCCTCCGCACAACACTGAAAGTTAGAGGATAAGGTAGAGATTAGGGAGGCCAAAGTGGCCAAGTAGAGGTTGAAAAACCAGCGTGAGAGGATAGAGCCCTGGGGAATGCCACAGGTAGAGAGAGGTGGCGGAGAGAATGGGACCACGATCGACCTGGGAGCGGAGTGGCGGACCAAGTGGAAGTAGGTCAGTCACTCTAGGGTCTGATCTGTGATGCCCAGGTTCTCACAGAGACGATTGATCAGGATGGCGATGTTGACCCTGTCGAAAGCAGAGGAAAGATGAAGGATGAGAATAGAAGGAATGCTGGAATCAAGGTTAGAGAGCAGCACAGGTGTTAAGGAGAGCAGTTTCCATGCCTCTGGCAGCTCTGAAGCCAGACTGATGGTCATGGAGACAACCAACAGATTCAGTGTGGAGAGTAAGTTGGGAGATGGCAAGCTTTTCCAAGAGTTTGCTCAGGAAAGGTGGAGATTGAGCGATAGTTTTCCAGCAGGTAGGATCAGCAGACTGCTTCTTGAGGAGTGGGTGCACAAGGGAGTGCTCAAAGGGAGAGGGGAACATTGCAGTGGCGAAAGAGTGATTACAGAAATCGGCCAAGGCTGGAGCGAGTGTGTCAATATGGGCTTTGATGGTTCTGGAGGAGCAGCGGAGCACCTGTTTGGACGACACTTTCATAGATCGGACTTGTCTAGAAACCTCGTCAGGTGTTGTCAGAGAGAAAGAGGAAAAAGGAGGAGGAGAGAAGAGATGGCCAAAATGGGCCGAGAGAGGAAGAGGACATAGAGGACAGGATGTCCTGAGATTTAGCAGAGAAATGAGAGGCCAGAGCTGTACAGAGGGCATGGGAGGGAACAGAAGAGGTATAGACCACAACAGGATTGACCAGTTCCTTGCAGATTTTAAAGAGTTTGGCCGTGTTGTTCGAGGCCATGGAGACACATGCTTTATTGTGTGCTCTCTTCTTGATGAGTGTTATTGCTTTGACTGGCATTTTGCTGAAAACAGTCTAGGTATGTCTAAATGTGGCCTGGCATTCTGTACTATAATGTTATTACGTGTTTACACTGGTCTACATTGTGCAGCCAGTTGGAAGCATTAATGTTCCTGTGCACTGTTGGTGACTTGCATGTATTGGATTGTGTTACCCTACAAAACAATTGCAAACACTCTGGCTTTATAGCCAATTTATCTCAGAAAGTGTGCTGTATATTGCATTAAAACACATATTTATATCTTTTTCCTAGTGCAGTGTGCGGCATACCCCTTCAGCAGCACGTTCATGCGTATTGTGCAAGCGTGACAGTCTAGGCCGGCCCAGAGTGTGGCGCAACCCGTGATTTGTTGCCGAGCTCGGGGGCCCCCTCAGCATGGCTCGCAGGGGGGCACCCACATTTTGTGTTACGCCACTGCGTAGAAGTTTTCTGAAGTTTCTGACTGGTACCTTTTCCCACACATCGTTCCTGTTTAAGGGTAATCAACATTCCTAAACATCTTACATTTCCATATTTCCACTTACCTGCTTATACTTACCAGTCTCTTTCTCTTTCAAGACGAACGTCCTCCGGACTTCACCTGAATCTCCGCCTGCAATTGAAGACATCTTTCCCGCAACCTTCGGCACAGGGTTTTCTTCCCCAGAGGGTTTCCCTGGCGCTTCTTCTCCTACCTGGTTTATCTGGGAGGGGGAAGAGGTACTTGGGAGGCTTTCGCTTTCATCTCCCCGCTTGGAACAAGGAGAGTCTTCCCCTGCTGGAGGGTGTCAGTCACAGGACAGGAAGAGAGGTAACGGTGAGTCCTTGGGGTAACCTGCCAGTTGTTAAAATTGTAATGATTATTGTGACAATCATCATTTATGATAGCCGAAGAGTTTCCACCGGAATGGCATTGGGAACCCCTAGGATGGATTTAAGGATTTTCCCTTCCAATCTTTCCATCCAACCCATGAAGGGTTCAGCAAGTAATTTAAGGCCGTTGATTATACCGGGGATTATACTGATGGTGTATATCGCCAGCAATCCTTCAATATTATTACCACCTTGTTTGGCAAAAATGCGCTTAATCAGTGACCACTTTCTTAAGATTTTTATCTTGATAAATTCTTCATGTGACTCATGAGTGGGCGATAGATGGATGGGAAAGCCCAAATACATGTATTTATCCACTACTTCTAATGGAGAGTTGTTGAGTTTCCATACATAGGTGTTTTTCTCTTTCCGTCTGCTACCTAGTATCATAACTTTAGTCTTCATGGAATAAATGCCCAGATCATCGACGGATGCATAGCTCTGCAAGGCATTAATAGACCGCTTGAGCCCGATTTGTGTGCGATCCACCAAGACAGTGTCATCCTCATACATTAGTCACGAAATTGGCTCAAGGCCTAATTGAGGTGGGAAGTTATGCACCCCACTCAGATCCTCATCCAGGTCAGATACATAAAGATTGTACAGCAGTGGTGCTAGGACGCACACCTGCTTGAATCCGATGTTAGTCCTGTCACGGGACGAGATCACACCATCTTGGTTCAAGCGGATAGACACTGTGGTAACTTGTTATAAGGCCATTACGCGATGCAGCAGCAAGGGATCGAAACCCCATTGCCTCTGTTTTTTCCAAAGGAGGGGCAGAGATATGAAATCAAAGGCCTTGGAAATAAAAATGAAACAGACGTAGAATTTCCGCCTGTTTCTAATCGTCTCTGAAGTGTGATATTGTAATGCACATGCACTGGTTACTGTGTTGTGTGTCTTCCTGAAACCTGTTTGTAATTTCTGCAGTCGGCCAGTCTTCAGCCCAGTTATTCAATCTTACCAAAATCAAGGTGGCGAAGACCTTCACACTGATGTCCAACATGGCCAGTAGACTATAGTTGGATGGATCCTCTAGCACAAGTTTCTTATAGCCAGGGACCAGTATGGATTTCCGCCAACTATCCAGGTCTTTTTCCTTTGTAGGATAGGTCTGAACCAGCACTTTAGTAGCCCTGCCCAGTATTCAGGGTTAGATTTATATACAATGTTAGGCACTGAATCTGGGCCAAGGGCTCTAGAGGTGCGTAGTCTCATAATTGCTCCCTTGATGTCATCAGAATCAAAATCCAACATCAATGGATCGTCATGAATGTTATACCACATCTCCATAGGTGTTTTAGAGATAGTCTCATCATAATATAATGTGGCGATATGTTCCAACCAGACCATCTCTGAAATGAGATTAAGTTCAGTGTTAATCAGCCAGACAGGTAGCAGCGGTAATAGGACCAACATTTTTTTTTGTCATTAGTGCGTAGGAGGTTAAATATACATTTCCAATTGGAATTGTCAATGGAGTTCTTATGATGGCGAATCCAATTTTTATACCTAGAAGACAACATGGTGAGTGCATCACTTCTGTCACAAGATGTTAATTCCTTGGTCCTATTAATCGCTGCCCAATCTCAGCGATATTGTTTCTTTCTGTTGTTTACCAATACATCGAAGGGGTTCCTCATCTCACATGCCCAATTGTTACCCACCCACCTCAACTTGAGAGTAGTGAAGAGCGATTGCATGGTCTTGAGCATTTGCCAGTTATGATACATAAGCAGGCCAGGCCTTCCAGGGCAGACTGGTCCGAATGAGTGTAGATATTGAGTTTCTCAATGTTAGTGTCAGACCACATCAGTCTATTTCCTTGATTGTTTACACAGATTTAAACACATCTATCTCTATATTCAGGCTTAGAGTCTGTGCTCATATGTCCATTAAGTTCAGGTCAACATCTTGTGATCACTTTAGGGTGTTAGGTGAATAGGAGATGGTGCTACAAAGGGGCCAGAATTCATGGCTTACATAAACATAGTCCAAGCAGGACTGTGATTCCCCCCCCTAGTGTTTAAGCAGTTTAGATCACATGTCTCGAGACGATTTCCCCAACAAGGTGCCTTATGCCTTGGGACTATATGGGCTACCTTGCCTCCGATGGTGGTAGTGCCTGTGTCAACCTGTTCTTCATTGTCTAGGTCAGGGGCTATCCGCTCGGTAAAATCACCAGCAACCACCACATATCCTGTGGGATTTAAAGTATGCCAGGCCTGTAGTGTTCATTTACTGTACCTCTCAACATGCAAGAGGTTTTAGCCCCAAGAGGATCATATATATTTACAATCAAGACCCTGTGAGTCTTATGTTCAGGATTTGCGATGGTAGCTGAAAGTATTTAGGAAGAAACAACAACAGTATCTGTGTTAAAAGGTAAAAGAGAGATGTTAGTGCGTGACCCGATGGCCAAGCCTCCCATTAGACGCCCCCTGGATTTTGATATAGCGGTATTGCATGATATGTTATAATTGTCTATAACAACATTATCTGTTAACCAGGTCTCTTGCAAAAGAAACACATTCATATCAATTAATAAAGATCATCCATCAGAGTTCGATAAGAATGAATTATGTCTGTGTGTGTTCCAGGAGGACCATTTACAGAGATTGGGATGGACAGATTAAGATGTAAAAGTATCTGTAATCCATTGATCAATGATCCTTTGGTCCTCCAGGGGCACTTTATTTGCAGTTGTAGCCAATAAACCAAGTATTTCATTGGCTTAGCGGACCTGGGGCTTACTTAGCAAAGCCCCATCTTCCTTGGTGTTAACATTAATTGAGTATTTGTGGCACGATGTCAATTGGAAGCTTAATTTCCTCAAGTCCACATGATATGCAATCAAAAGGGTGGTCACAATGGGTGATATGAATTCTATAACAGCCCAGTTGGTTTGGCTGTCCACTTCGGGTAATTAAACTTGTACAATGTCCTCACTGCAAATGTTTCTTAGAGCTGGTATATTCTGGAACAAATTCATTATTTTGCGCCGATTGATAAAGGGGCTGAAGCTCGAGAATTCATTTCCTTCAGTTTCGCCCACTTGCCTAGAGGTAGGTCATGGTGAGAATCCTGAATGGATGGTAATAGTTGGCTCAATGTTACCCCACCCATGTACCCTCAGTTATAGGAACTGGAACCATAGAGGAAAGAATAGAGAAGACTACAGAAAGCACAAGACAAATTTCTGCCCCTGAAGAATGTCCAGTTACTGAGAACACCAAGGACAGAAACTTATATAAGTTGGGCTTTTTTGTCCGTAGTAGGAAGCAAGAGTAATTAAGTTGCTACTGCGAAGTGTATCAAGCATCTGTAAACTTGATTCTGTGTGGTGGAAACACTACTTTTAACATTGTATACTTTTATGTGGTGTATATGTGTTTTTTAATGCTTTTTTGATACTTGTGCAATGAATAAGTAAATGAATTAAAAAGATGACATTTTAGCAATTAATGTGTACATGTTATTAATCATATCACACACAGCCCATATTTGCTAAGTGGTTGTATTAGTGTTTCTGAGTTCTGAGGGTAACATGTCTTGTTAGTGATAATGTATGTGTCCCTTCTTTTGGTTAAATAGACCCCACCCATTGAGCCAGCCATATTTAAATTGATTGTGGGCAGATACATTATTGACAAACCACTAAAGCTGGAGGGCACATAGCTGTGAACATTTCTATAGCTTCCTTGGTCACTGGCTATCACGAGAGTGTTATCCGCGTAGAGCACTGTTGGTTCAAGATAAGCTGCTTGCAACACAAGTCGGGCCTCTGAACCACTTGGTAATTCATACAATGTCTTGCTTTTCACCAAGTGTGGCCCACTTGTAGTGCCTGCCATGATTGGATGTTGAAAAGCAGGAGCAATGGGTTGCATGTGGACATTAGAAATCTTTTTCTGAGATGTCCCATTTACAATTTCTGGGGCATCATTAATCTGCAGCCATCCATCCACATTGAGTCTGACAAATAGAACCCTTGTCCTGAATGGTAGTGACTCTAGTATTGCAAGTTGCACGATTTGTTTCCCTGACAGTCTGACAGCCAGGGCGATTGATGTTAGTAGTAAAGGTTTTGTGAGGAGCAGGTCTTTCAGGCTGCAAAAGTATAGGTGCAACTTTCGATTTTCGATAAGATAATGTAGTTTTAACTGTGGCATAGGGAAGCACTCCTGCAGGTCTCCTGCATCTTCTCCGTGGCTTTAGCCCTTTCTGTATTTCATGATTGTTCTCATTTGGTGCAACTTGTGCTTCATCTTCATGCACAGTAAGCAATGACATGTTGACCGACGTGTCAAAGTCCATGTTTGAGGGAACAAGTATATCCTCAGCGACTATTGGTGGTTCCGGCACTTGCTTTGTCAGGTAGATAAGCAGTGTTTTATTGTTCATGATATTGTTTCCATCGGTAGGTGCAATATGTGATGGATCTTGGGTGGTCCTTGTGTGTGTTATGGTTACCTCATGGGACTGTAATAAAGCATCAACTACCCATGCCAAGATATGCTTTAGCTCATGTTGTTCACTGGCCATGTTGGAACATAGTCCCAAAAGTGCCTCTAATGAGGCAGACATTGTATTTGTTGTAGATAGCAAGAATGTCCCCTCCGCTGACCATCCTCATGCCGATGGTTCTGTGGGCACACTGGCCTCGCTGATAGAGTCACTAATAGAGTCACTTTCGCTCTTGCTATCCAAGCAGTCACTAGAGTTTGAAGATGACAGCAATTGATTCAGATCAGGTGTCACCAACAGCTGTGTACCTATGATATTGTAAAGATTATCACGATTGACAGAGGAGTTCAATGCACTGCTAACAGGCCACATTGAGTTCCGCTGAAAATCAAGACAAAGATTTAGTATTGAATTATTGTTGTCTATGGGTGGCAATAATATGCTTTTTCGTTCTGGTGCAGATATCAGTGATGATATTATGTATCAAAGGTACCAAGGGGACAATAGGTGCTGTCACTTCCACATGGGCCACCGCACCATAATACCCAGCCGTTTTGTTCCACGATCCTCTGTGCCTGACTACAGTGCGGTCCTGTTTGCCTCTTTTGGTGCTAGGAGCTCCCATTGTGGCACACTCTCCCGCCATAGGGCTTTGTGGCCATTTGCCCAAGTGAGCAGTACCACTACATAGGTTAAATTTCATATTTGGTCAGAGGTACAAGTGCACAGTCAAGCTACTCACCGTCAGCGCGTCCTAAGGTCTCCAACAGTGAGTTACCCGTACGGTGGGGGCATTAAGATGTCGAGGGGGGGAGGAGTCTACCGGGTCACCGGTTACCCCCTGTATACCACAATAAACCACTCTCACCACACCCTCCACTCCACGCTCTGCGCAGCAACTTTTTTATGGTCTGGGTCAAGGCAGCAGAAACTCCTTCTCCACAGCAGCAAAGAAAGCATAAACAGATTCACATCTCTGCATGTCTCTGTGCAAATCCAACACCACAGTAAACCACTCTCACCTCACTCTCCAGACTGCGCTGCACAGCAACTGTTGTTTTATGGTCTGGGTCCTGGGTGCAGGCAGCAGAAACTCCTACTCCACAGCAGGAAGGAAAGTGTAAACAGGCTTGTGTCTCTGCGTCTCTGTGCAAATACAACACCATGGTAAACCACTCTCACCCCACTCTCCACGCCGCGCTCTGTGCAACAACTGTTGTTTTATGCCGGTCTGGGTCCTGGGTGCAGTCAGCAGAAACTCCTCCTCCACAGCAGGAAAGTAAGCATAAAAAGACTCGAGTCTCTGCGTGCCTCTGTGCAAATCCAACACCACGGTAAACCACTCTCACCCTACTATTCTTTTTTGATTCACTATGATAGGGATAACATAATAGGAAAGAAGATATTCTCTTTTCTTTTTTAGTTCAGATCTGTCGCTTTTTATTTGGAAGTAATGTCAAGTGGGACTTGGTTGAAATCACATTAGGGCACTCTGGGGCAGGGTAGATTAAAGCTAAAAATCCCTTCCACAAATGCTGATGTGATTCATCTGGCGGCACTGATTTTAGTGTTTTAGCACGCTTGCACATAGAATGTGTAGTTTATAAAAGAGGCGTAGACGGGGTAGGGCCTGAGCAGGCAAGGCCCACCCTACATCTGTAAATGCCTACTCAGCAGCACTGAGTAGGCATTTACAGATGTTAATGTCACTGCTGTGGGCCCAACTATATTAGATTCAAACCCCACTTGTTAGACAATCCTGGCTACGCCTCTGGTTTATAAGTGACTGCCCTCTGACTTAATCTGGTTGGCAAGCACTTCTTTTGTAGCAAAAACAGTGAGGTTGCCTTTTTGAGTTGCTAGTTATAGTTTAGTGGAGGGACTGGTTCCTCTTATACTATCCCTGTTAGATAGGTGGCGCAACACCTCTTCCCAGCGGCATTTTATACCCAGGGACAGCATAGTCCTTCATTGAGGGATAGAGATAGTTTAGGTAGACATTTTGATTTAATCAAGGCATCAAAATCTTTATACTAACTAAGGTCACTCATGTGTGTTATAGTATATCCCTCTGGTGGCTGAGTTACAGGATCCTACATACAATAGGCTCCCTGTATATGGTTTCTTGTCACCTTCCCGCCATTCTGCCTCTCTCACATGGTGTCCCCAAGGACCAGTCCTTGGTCCTCTCTTTTTTTCCCTCTATACCTCTCATTTCAGCTCTATCAGATGATAGTTCTTTTGACTTTGTTTTTTCACCTCTACGCGGCTGACTCACAAATCTTTCTTTCAATTCCTTTACTGACTCTATTCACTCTTCCTTGAGTGTCAGTTTTCTTGCTCTTCATTCATTGGATGTCCTCTCACTATCTCCACCTTAATCCATCAAAAACAGAAGCCCTTTTCTTCCCTGCTATTACTATTCACCTTGCATTTCCTCTTTCTTCAGTCACATTTCCCCCTTGTGTCCTTTCTACCTCTCTGTGGCCTGTAATCTTGGTGTTATTTTTGATTCTTCTACACTCTCCTTTTCTGCACGCATCTCTTCTATTTCACGTTTCTCTCGCTATCAACTGTTCAACATCTGTAAAGCTCGTCGTTTCTTACATTCCATCTTCCAAACTCCTTATTTCCTCTCTAGTCTTCTCTAGACTATTCTACTGCTCCTCTCTTCTGGTGGGCCTCCGGCATCTCATCTAGCTACTCTTCGTTAAACCTGTAATTCATTTATCCGGGTACTCTGCACTCTTTCCCCACATTACTCTTTTACTTCTGCTCTACACTCTCTACACTTGCTGTCCTTGAAAACTCATTTACTCTTTAACTTTCTTTGTATTGTCTTCAAGTGTCTCTATGGCTTTGCCCCTCCTTATGTCTCCTCCTTAATCTTGTTCTATTCCACTACCTGTTCCCTCCATTCCCAATCTCTTTTTCTCTTAACTGTTCCCTGCTCGCCCTGTGCACCATCCCGTTTCTGTTCCTTTGCTCTGCTTGACCCCAAAAATGTGTTCCATGTCTTCTTTTCCCCTTTTTAAGTCCCACCTCTCCAACTGATCTGTTGGTTCTGTTTCTCTAACATGTTCACTTTTATTGTACCGTTATCTACTCTGTTCAGGGATTAGGCTGCAAGTGCTCAAAATATTCACTACAAAACAATTCAATAATATACAAAAGTACCGGTATTAGTGATTGCAATCATCCTTCACTACTTTTTCCCTTATGTCTCACTCCTACTCATTTACACCTAGCTCTTTGACCCTAACCTATTAATCTCTAGTCCTTCATCCTCCCTCATCTACCGAAACCACTTAATTATAGCCCTTCACCGCTCACCTATTGTCCTTGTACTATATGCAAAAAGCACCCTATAAAAATACTCCTAGAGGAACAGGTTATTCAGTGAAAAAAGTCATGACTGTGGCGGGGGGTGGATCCATTTGTACTTGGCGGGAGACAGGTATAGGCGGGCATGGTAATACACTTTTTATAACTTATGAATACTCAACATGCCTCTTTCCTGTCTCCGGTGACCCCCGATTACCTGAGTTTCTGGATGGCCCCGGATGTGGTGCTAAGAAAATAGGTGTAATAATTCCCGAATCTGTTGGAAGAAACACTACGTCAGAATAAATAAACAACAAAGGGAAAGGCAGACACATGGATGCTAGTCTACAGCTTTTTTAGGTATTGGTTACAATATTTGTAGATCTTGACTTCAACCCCACTATATATAAAATGAGTCAATACGTTTCACACACTATAACTACTCGTAAGCAGCTTCATTAAAAACTAAAAAGAGTCCTTTAAGGATATGTAAAAAGTATTTTTAAAGTGCTCTTCATATTACCAGAAAATGTGTACAAAATCCTTATTTGGGAGACAGCCTGTCCAGGGCTGTCGCAAGATCCATTGTGCTGCAGATGATCTTGTCTGGTGCTCTTAGATGGTGGAGGCAGGGCCGCAGTGTGGAGGGGGTCTCAAAGATCTTTTTAGTCAGGTTGCCAATGTCAGAGGCAGCCAGGCATGTTAGCAGTGGATGGCCCCTCCAGGGAGTCGAGGCCAGGTTTGTTTGCAACAACACAGGGCACCATGCAAGTCTTTTAACTTAGGCCATGTCTGCAGCAGCAGTCTGAGACTTGGGTGCGGCCCGCCTTGGCAGGAGGCGGGCCCAGTAATAGTCACGTGGTGCTCCCCTTCCTGTTTGGGAGAGCTTTGCAGTTCCGGCAGGCCAGGAGGGGGCAGTGATGTTGGGCACTCCCTGTCTCCACAGGGAGCATCAAGCCATGAGCTGAGGCCACAGCAGTGATGACCTTGCAGCACCCCATCTGGCAACGGGGCCCCAAGTGAAATAATTCCTTGGCTGCAGCAGGGATTCCAAGTGCATATCCCCTCATAGCAATGGGCATGATAAGAAGCAGGATCAACGAGGTACAATTTAATGGCGTTGAGTAGAGCCTCCAGAGTGAGGATAGGGCAAACTCAAAATGATGGAACGGTGCTCCTCTCCGACCGCTCAACATTCTTTCTTTGTTTATGTTTGAAGTGTCCCCAGTGCCACGCATGTAGTGGGACACTTCATTTTTTTTCTGTGGGGGTTACACATGCACTGAAATAATGTTGTGCTGCATAACTTACTCGGCTAGAACCGGCCTCATACCATGTACAGCATCAACTCATTTGCTCCCAGGCGTTCTAGGTCATATGCTGACAGTAGAACGCTGTCAGTAAAACATGCCAGTAAAAACACTGTCAGTGGCATTCCTATGGTTTTTATTATTTTAACACAGGGTTTCCCCCTGCCTCCTCCAAATCCCTTCACCATCTATTCATTTACCCTAACTCCACCTTTAAATCTAAAAGAAAACAGAGCAGACCATTGTTAGGGAGATTTATCATGTGAATGCTCTGTTCCCTCTTCTAGTGAGACCCCATGCACTTTTTGCTGGACTTCTGGACCTTTTTCTTTCTCTCCTGAATGAAGGGAGCCTTTTTCCCCTCATTCATTCTTCTAAGCCCCGACTTTTGGAACTCTTTTCTCTGTGTTATACCTTTACTATGGAGTCTGCTTTCCTCCATATCGCTTAAAAGGTATCTATGTTTAGCTTTTGCTGCACACTGCACCTTATGTGCATGTTTTGCTGGGAACCCTCTGGGTTCTCCTTTGAGATTCTTTCCTTATCCTTACTAACTACAGTTTTTAAGGATAGAGGGATACTTTGTATCCTTCCTAAAACTTTATACTGTGAGAGATTAACACACATCACCTTATGTGGAGTGCTAACGAATACCTAGTATCCCCCTTCTCTCTGCTCCTGTGACGTTTAAGTCACAATAACAACCCTGCAGTTATGGCTGGTGGCAGTGGACGTGTTCTACCAACTATTGTGGTATTTCTTACTGCAGACTGTATTCACAGTTACGGCTGTACACAATAGGGTCACCTATGTTCTAACATGGTGGCTCCTTTCTTTTCTCACCATTTCTCATGTTGTCTTTTGTTAGTCCTGCTTATACCATTCTCTCTGTTTGTGTGTTTTGCCTTTGGCGGAAACCCTTGGGTGTTCCTCCTAGACTCCAGTGTGTCTGGGCAGGCAGGAATCAGGGGCAGAGTTTTTTGCTCCCCTGCCCTCTGTCTGCCAGAGTGCCTGAATGGAACTGGTTCCCAGTGGGGGCCTGGCTGTCCTGATTGGACAGCCATCTGCCCCTTTCTGGAAAATGCTGAGAGAGTTTGCAGGATTTCCTCCAAGCCGCCTTAGGTAACCTTGCAGATTTTGAGGTGATTCCGACAAGGGAAGTCGGGGGATCCAAGTGGAGAGACTCCAGTTCTGAAGCGAATATAGCCCTGACGATGGAGTATAACTCCGAAATGAATTGGCTTATAGCTACATATTGACCTAGGAGTCTGTTCTGCCTAAAGAAACAGCCACCATTGGTTTATAATTTGGAATAAAGAATTTCCTGTTGATTTTATAAAAAAAGATTTGGTTATCAATTGAAGCTATAACTGCTGAGTATATAAGCATTTACAGAAAAGTTTGAAAGGACCTTATAAATGAAATAAGAAAAAGTATAATTGAAACAAAATTATACGAACTACCAGCTCATGTGCAGAGCATTCTGAGAGCATCAGGCATTACAAGGTGGTTCCACCTAGTTATTATTTATTTATTTTTTGCATTTTCTTTATACCATTTGACCCCTCTAACTCTGACAGCCATAGACAAATCAGATGCAATTTCTAATAACAAAAGTAAAATAAGAATCATCAATGTACCAGGCAGCATAAATAATAATAGCAACAAAAAGTTGAAGCACAAATGTGTAAACAATGTACCGAACAGCTCTTAAAAGCAAAGTTTGACAAATATCACCAATTTAACCCATTACATTTGCTTTTACAAAATGTCTGCCGCAATAGCAGAGCTTTCTCTATAATGCACTTGTTCGGCATCATAGAGCATCTGAGGGCCCTTCTGGTATGGAGCTACAAGCAAGAGGAGCTATGTCAGAGAGCTTAAGCTCTCCCTATCCAAACCTAACAAGGTATGTGGAGCGAGGGTGGTGCTTCGTTTCGACCAATGTACTAGACAGTTTAGAGTGAGAAACATGCTGGAAAGCGGTGGTGGTAGTTTGTTGCCTGGTATCAGAAAAATTGCAGAGATGAGAGAGAAAGACACCATATCGAGTTACATAAGATCAAAGACTGTCCTGGAACACAACCTGCCAAATGATAGCATGCACGCAGAAGTCACAAATGAATTTGGCTTCCTGCTGAACCCCACCAAGAGAGACACAATGCTAGGAGCCTAGTATCGGGCCTCTAGTGGTGAACTTGGATTGGAAGACACCAGGGTTATAGTTGAAAAATGACAGTATGTACTAAAGACAGAAACACATCCTATTACAGGGTCACAGGTTACATAGGGACAAGCACTGCCTGGGATACGTGTGCTTAATATGCATACTTAGCTAGGAGTTGCACATTGAGGGCTCGGTTTGGACCCCAAATCAAGCCTTAGCATTACTAGACTAGATGACTCCGAATCGGTCAGAGGCATAAGGGAGAGCAGCATCCTGAAAAATGCTGTAGGGTAAGTGCATGCTGGGCAAAGGTTAGCTGTGGGAAAAGATAATGAGCAAGTGTGGTTGCTATCGCAACAGACAATGGAAAGAGAAGGTGGAAGGGAGCGATTGTGAACTGATGGTACCAAACCCACTGTATTTTGCTTAGTATTAATAAATGACTGTAAAAGAAAGCCAGTAAATAAAGTTATACGGTCCAGCCCATGCGCGAGCGGACACACATTGTTGCGTGAAACGTTTGTTTCGTGAGCACATTAGAACATATACCAGAGATTTTCCATGCCTGTCTGGGAGAAGATTAGGCCTGGGTAGTGGATGTGTCAGTGCTTAGAAACCAGGTCTTTGATGCCTTTGTTGGTCGGGAAGATGGCAGAATAGAATCAGGAAGGCAATCCAAGATCTTAGGCCGCACGACTGCAGAGGTTCCACTCCCATCCCAGCTTTATCCATGCAGGTGACTACACATACTGTGCTTGCCCCGTGGACAATCTGTGTGGATGGGCCTTCTTACAGCTCTCCCAGACATGGCGGTCCGGAAATAAGGGTGCCGTTAGCAAGGTAACCGGCACTCTTTCCAGACCACCAGAAAATTAGAATGACTGCAAGGGCCATTGCTGCCGGCGGGTCTGACCTGCCGGGAGCACTGGCCCCTGCAGGCATGGTGTTCACGGCAGCACCGTCACTGTTTGCAATGGTGCCGGTGCTTCTGTGTCCCCATTTCCGTGGAGTCCTATTCCACGGAAATTGGGACTTGCTGTTCCTGTCGCCTGACATCCCAGGCTGCCGGGCCTTGTAATATCCCAGTGGCACCGGGATATCAGGCGGCAGAAATGGTGTTACGAGGTTGGATGCAATCTGCCGGTAGCACCAGCTGGTTACCGCCGACCTTGTAATGAGGCCCGGTGTCCGTACAGGTAATGGGCAGGGGTGTGTGGCTATAGTCCTAGGCATGTCCCTTAAGAAATGGGAATGGGGGGTGATTGGAAGGAGGAGGCTGCTTAAAGATGCATGTTGTGGGGCACAAAGACCAACTAATGGTTATTTAAATGCTGCATTTTTTTCATTGTGTTCTCATCTGTCATAATAGCACTGTTGTACACACAGCAGTGTGGGATGCAGAGGAGAAAAGGAAGGTATGGTGTTTGCATTGAGGGGGAGGGTTGAGTATGGCGTTGCTGAGGAGTGGGGGTGGGGGCAGCTGGTGCAGGAGTACAAGGGGTCGGGGAAGGGGAACATAGTTCCACTACTTTTTATTTCATACTTCGACCACTGCACGTTGCCCCATACTTGGCACACTTCCCACCTCTGGCAAACAACATTTACCATGAGTCTTAAAGGTGCTTCTGTCACCAGCAGTCAATCACATGTTTACAGTCTCTTTGTTCCATTAGATTGTTCTTTCTTCTGGCCTAAAACATTAAACAGACATCACAGAAATAGATGGGCCATAAATATCATTGGGGTGGGGGCATATTATTTAGGTGGGGGCATTTATGTTAACAATGGTCATCCCATTGCTGAGAACACGATTGCTTTTTAAATAAGCAGGTTAAAATTTCATACAAACAACAAGAAATACATTTCCAAAGTGAATCATGCTTCTTACACTTAAATCCACCCGCTTCTTTGAACTGTATTTAGTTTTTTGATGGACTACCCCCACAAATACACGGTGGTTTTTGTGCCCCTTCGTTTGAGTTTATTCACACAGTATACTTCTAAAGATTTATTTATTTTTTCACTTGCTCAAAAGAAAGTAAATGCTTCTATTCGCCAGTGGAGTAACTTTGTTGAAAATGTTGGGGGATAGGGGGCATGACATCTAAAGTAAAGGGGCCCTGATAAATGAGGGGGGCACAGTGGTGTGCCACAAAAGTTGGCGGCAGGGGTAAACACCCTTATACCCCCATAAATGACACCTGTGTATTGTGCTGACAAAAGATATTAGGAAACTTAGCTATGGGTTCTTGGGTGCCCGATTTTCATTTTCACTATGGGGGCAGAAATGTCCCTGCCCTAAATACTGTCTCATCTCATCACTTAGCCGCACAGTGTATTATTTTACAGCACTCATTTTTTACAAGGAATTGCAAAAAGCCATAAAATGTACAGCCAGATTTAAACATATACCATCTCAGCAACAGTTTCTTAAACTGTTGAACTATCCTGGTACCTTTATACTTGTCACTCTTCCATAGACGTATTTACAAAAAGGCTGATAGATTGCCAGAGAAGCAGACGTTTTATTGCGGTTTGGTTTTAATTTACTGGTTGTCATTTCTTGAATATAGAACCAACATTGTTTCTCTAACTCACACAATGTCAGTAATTTTGAGCTGTTAGCAGTCATTCCAGGTAAAGTCTTGATGGCCACATTTGTGTATATGCTTGATATTTTCAAAGGTTTTATTGTTAGGGTGACTTTTGTTTATTCAAGCAAAAAAAAAGGAAACATGTACCAAACCCAGCATGCTTTAGGTATTTAGTGATTCAGTCATACAACTCTCATAGACATACATGAGAAATATAAAGCTTTTTGGTCATTCTCTTCTTCCCAAAATGCTCTTTAATATGCAAAACAGCTAAAACCTCATTGGTTTTATTGGTGCCACTTCACATTATCTTTTGAGTTCTTTTTAATCAATACACACCTACAATGTGTTATGCAAGCACTTTTATATTCAAATATATCACATGCATTTTTTAAACTGTTTCAAAAATGTGTGTTTTCCCTTGGGAAAAGTAAATGTTAAAAATGATGATCATTTTACAATATTAAACGCATGCCTATTAAGTCAAGCACAGAGTTCCCATGGGTGGCACTAAAGTGATGTTCAGAAGCAAGTGCTAATTTCCCTCCAGAACCCCACATTTCAGAAGTCGGTGGCCACCCAAAAGGTGCATGCATGAAATAGATCCTAGAGAAGTTAAAATGGCTAACAGTAAATCTGAATGCACAAGTGCATCAAGAAACCTATGAAAGAGTACCCGAAGCCATAGCAAGGTGAGGGCAAAAACTGTGTGCCAAAGGTACACACTGTTTCACAGCCGTATATATAGGTGTCCAGTAAAGATAACCATTCAGCCATCTTTCCAGAAGCTGCTCGGTGCTAAGCAGGAAAATGGCATCCTTGCTGGGTTTATCATGTGTCTTTGATGACATGCTGCTGCATGCTCAGTACTACCAGGAACCAGGAGAACCAACTGCATTTGTGTGTCACACAATGCATAACTGTGATGCTTGTAAGTAAGCTTTACATTAATTATATTTTAAATACAAGGTAGTACTTTTACTGTGAATCAGTACTTCAAACGACAGCAAGGCATCTATGTCTATACCCAAGAATTCAAAATGTTCCTATGTATTCTTTTATAAGATGTGCCTGTACCACTTGTATATATTTCATATATAAACTTTACCATTTGACATGACCGGCTGTAGACATGTAGGTATGTTGAATTAATATTACAGACCAGTCTACGTGCTTCTCAGAGAGTGACAGCAGGCAATTTGGGAGAGAAACCAGATATTAGCATTGAAACCAAAATTCCTCATTCCAACTTTCTCACTTGTGTCCAGTTAGCAGACAGCTTATGTTCTTATCGCTTCCTCTAAAAGACTATTTTCCGACCTAACCAAAAGTAGACAATTAGTCGTAACAATTACCTCTAGTGCACTCAACTGTAGTACATACTGCTTTCTCCGAATCTTGGGCAGCAGAGATCTGAAAATACTCTTTCAACTAACATAACATAGAAGGTGACAGGCTTGAATAAATACAGAGGAAGCAATAACTTTCTAATCCCTGCGACCTTAAAAACGTCCTTATGATGTTATGGAGCCAAAACAGGGGGATAACATGGGTGTGAAGGGGTGTAGTTTGGACAACGCGGACAGATTTTGTTGAAGGAGCAGAATCTGGTGAAGGTGCAGAGTCTGGTAGAGGTGCGAAAAATTTGGGAGGGGGTGCACTTATTTGGGGCTAGGGCAGCAGAAAGCTTAAATATGCCACTGCACTCTTCCTTCAAATAATTCAACATCGGAAATCATCCCTGATTGTTGGCAAAGTCATTGCATTACCAACAGTGCAGTTCCTGTACATGGCTTTAAAGAGAACAGTGTTTCAGCACCAGCCACTCTGACACTGAAATGTCCTGACCCAATTGCTAAAGAACTCGGTGAACTGTTGACATCTTTTCCCCTTTTACTTGGTGCCTATGTGTCATACTGAATATTTTAAACAGACTGTATTTGACAAACTATCATTTGAAACTGAGCTATGAGTTCTGTCTCTTCTATTAAACTGACTGTGTTTCACTGCATATTATTTGAAGCTGAGCCGTGTGTGATGTCTGTTTAAGTTGAAAGCAGGCAGTTTCTTGCTGAGTGCATACTATCAGGTGGTTGAACTACAAGTGCTGGATTCTTGTTAAAGGTATGCTGTCACTTGCTCAAATACACATCAGGCATGACAATAAGCTGCATGTCTTCATCCAACAATGACTCGGGACCCTACACCCCACCCACCCTTACGGCACTTGAGAAATTACCCTAGAGAGTGGCTCTCTCTGCACTTACCCCAGTGTCCACCGACTGAGTGCACTTGTACCTCCCTCCTCCTTGTGACCGTCTGTGCACTTGCACGATCCAAATGCACTGCACCTGATGATCGTCTGTCCGTTGCCCCTTGTCTTCACCCCAAAATGCACTTGGTAAAACTTCAGAATCGCTGTTCAGGCCTATTTGCTGTGTCGCAACTGTTAAATGTATTATATGCACTTACTTTGCCTGTGCAGACTGTTATCGTCTCGGGATTTCAAGGGCTCTGAGGGACCGTTTGTTTTTCCCTATGTTCCCACTTTCCTTGAGCGCTTTGAAACACTTGCCTGTATATAGGCGCTTTATAAATAAACATTACCATACCATACAATGACTATCATATGTATAACCCAACATGAAGATTAACACCCTGATTCATGGAATTATTTGCGCGTAAAACGCACATTTGCGCGCCATTCTGCCCGAAAATCCCCATACCTCAAACAGGGATTTTTGGGCAGAATGTCGTGCAAATGTGCATTTTACGCACAAATAATTCCATTAATCAGGGTGAAAATATACCTCAAATTAGCGCATAGGAAGTGTGTAATGCTAAACCAGTTCTCATCAACACATTGCGTTCTGGCACTGATAAACCTGCCTTTTATAGTCTGAAACTAAGACTACAATTACTGCCCAAGAATTCTGAATGAAATCTACTGAAAGAAAGCACTTGAGCCACGGACCCCCTACAGGGTACAACCCAAGAACTGTATTTCTGGAAAAGAAAGAATGAAGACTACATACAATGATTGCTTCTCAAAGAACACTTCCAGGGGAAAGAAAAACTTAAGAAAGGGCTGCCACAGATTTTCATTGCACAAATAAGTGCTCAAACTGGACAACGCTACGTGGGCATAGCTTTAAACTTCGAACATACTTTTAATGTCTCTGAGAACACTTAAGATCTGACGTAACCAGCAAACAACAGGTGACTAAATAGAACCTCAGCCACAAAGGGAGAAGGGCAATAAAAACACTCCTGGCAAACAAGAATACAATTATAAACCCAGCTGGCAAAGGTGGTCATGGGCACACAGAAGTATAAAATGGAAGCATACAGACACCGGCTTGAAACTAATGATTACCAGGATACCACTAATCATTTCATTCTGCAACATCTGATGAAGACGTCTGTGTGACTTCGAAAGCTAATGCTTTGTTCCATCACTGCATAGTATTTTCAGTCATTCAGTAAAAGGGATCACAACCTGCATCTTATGTGATTTCAAAACTGAACTAACACGGCATCAAACCTTTCTTTGCACATCACTGTGAAAAAGAGGTGTCAGCCTTTCAATGTTAAACTTGCATAACACACTAGAAACATGTCTGTGGCAGCCACCAGTCTGAATGTAACCCATTTGAATATCCAACCTGGGCAATACTGTCACCCTTTCATTATGAGGTGGTTTGAACTCTCAAGTCAGTAAAACTGTTTAAGACATGAAAACCACATGAGTTGTACATTTCATTGTCACCAAAACTACCCCATTGCTCCCTGCTTCTCTTAATGGAATGTTTTCTCAGTGGCCATAAAAATGTGTCATGTCACGCTTTACTGCTCCTTGATTTCCCTATGTTACTCTTTGCCCCTTAACTGCTCCATTGGGCCGCAATCACCCCACCTGTCACTCACTATTCCTAAAACTGGCCAAGGGCGTACTTTCACAAAAATGCCTGTGGTAGCGGAAGTGACATCGCATGACCCTTGACCTCTGATGACATCACACCAAGTGATGTCATTTGACCCGGTACAAAGTGATGTTAATGAAAAGGTAATATCGAATAGCATTTTGTACAACCCAAAATACAGCATAACACTGAATTGTTGTTAGACATATCTATGGGGGTAAAGGATTAAAATGGGCATGGAAGGGGTGTGGGGTGGGATTGTAAACCTAGAAAAACGGGGGGATTGGGTGGGGGCCCGTGTCAGTATTTTAGGTTTGTTAAAAAAGTTTCTGTTAATTCTATTTCAGTTAAAATCACATGGAACCATTTGACCCCACCCCAAAGTGACATCACAGGAAGCAATGGAACACAACCTTTCACCCCTTGACAAAACAGGAATTGGCATCACATAGCATTGTTCCTAAGTACCCTATGAAAAATATAGTTACCATACCCATGTAATGTGAACTTTTTTTTAATACAAGAATGGATCCCCATATGTATTGTTAATATCAGTGTGTATGGGCCCATATTACCAAATTACTGTGAATGCAAGCAGACGTCCAAGGCCAAATGATAATGATGCGTTATTATATAGCACAAAAGTTTAAGCGCTTTATAAAGAACATACACCCAATATCACCCAACCTGTGTTGGTTCTCATTTATCAACCTCAGAAGGATGAAAGGCTGAGTTGGCCATGCCGGGATTCAAACCTGCAGATCACACACATTGTAGCAGCAAGCAGTCAAGCCAATGAGTTATCTTACTGGCTATAGCTATCTTACCGGCTGTAGTAAAATAAGCAATTGCATGTCTGAATGTTCTCAAAGTCAGAAAGTAAGTTACACTGAGTAGTGGATACTAATAAACTGGTAAGTGAGATTTAACAGCAGGCCAGGTCGTATGCAGGTCTGATGCAAAGTTGGTCACGTCAAGCCTGCATGGATCTACTTTTCAGGCTTCAGAGGTTGGCAAAATGCATACCATTAGGAGGGTTCACAACTGTGTATTAAAGTATTTAGAGTAGCACAGGGAAAGCAGCGCACTCACACGGCATCCCGTACTCTGGGCACTCGTTACCTCATACATGCAAACAAACATCCTGAACAGCATGCCATGTAGATAGGAAAGATAGATACATTACAACAAAACAGTAATTGTGGCACAATGAAATCAAGGACCACTGTATGTGCTATAGTCAAACATTTCTACACTGTACACAAGCTTTTAGGCACAAGGATTTTATCAAGTGACCGAGGACACCGATATGGAATGTCTTGTGATGATCGTAACAGAGACAACGGCAGAAAAAAACAGGCTGTAACTGCAACCTTCGAAAAGCAAAATACACAGTAAGAAATGAATGCTTATTCTACTGTAAATGCTTTTTGAAAGTTTTTGTCTCCATTGAAGTGTGACTGAAATAAAACTTTAATAAATCGAGCAATTATTGTATAGAATTCTAGAAAGAGAAATGATTTGTTAATCCTGCTCTTTCTTATTTAGGGTCAGTGCTCAAAGTGTTACACTTGTGGAACCCCATTTTTTTAAGAGGCTGAAGAAAAAAAAGCCAGCCACTCCAGAAACTTAGTCCAGGAGCTACCATTTAAAAAAAGAAATTTAAATAGGGGTAGCAAGGGAGACCACAAGGGTAGCAAGGGAGACCTCAGGGGTCGCTGGTGTGACCCCTGGCGACCCCCAAATGGCATCCCTGAAACTGCCCCGTGCCACCTCCCACTGACCCCATATTCTGCATGCTACTCTCATTCCCCACATAACTGCATCATGGCCTATGATTCACCTGTCGCCAGCCTTCCAGCAGTTAGACAATGAGCACTGAGCTGCAGGGCACTCAGCAGTAACTTGAAATGCTGCACGTAGGCTGAGCCCGCCGGGCCCTGTGTTTCATAAGAATTGTAACAAAAAATACGTGCACACAAAAACTGTGACAGAGCAGCTCGCCTCTCCTGCAGTTAGAAGAGGGCGGAGAAAAAGCGATTGAACACAAAACAGCAATAACCCTTCCCTGATGTTGACCTCATCAGTTTGTAATTAATAGAATAATGTGTAAACAATTCGGCCGAGTCATATTCTTATCAGACCGGCCCACTTAAGATGAAATCCAATTCGGCCATGGGAGGAATTGCCCGAATGGCCTGGCTTGTTAGCCAGAAAAGTCAAATATATACAAAATAATTGATTGGATCCCAATTCAGGAGGAATATAGTTAGTCTACTAAGACTTGTCTGGTGTGGCTAGTACAGCAGCACTCTGGCGGCCAATCAAGATGCTCGGATTGTTAGATGCATTCACATTTACAAGCCTTTGCTCCGAGCAGCCTGAGGGCTGCTCGACGAGCACTCCTCACCCACATTCTTTTACTGGTGCCCACGCAGCTGCCAGCACACCCCTTAGTGCTCGCAAATACCAGACGCTGGTCCTGAGGATCCTTTTGAACACCCAAAAACGAAAATCCAAACTTGCCTTCAGGACCCCTCGATGTTTAGGTCTCTCACAGTCCCTATTCCTTGTTGATGATGTCATGGTCATCAACATGGAAAAGACTTTGGCTCTTTATAGTGGCTTAAGCAGTGCCAGATTAAAAAGAAATGTCAGGGCCCCCTTGCAAATTATCACCTAATAGGTTTTTAATTTTACCAACCAACGATTTTAATACACAAATTTTGTACAAGCTGCCAGCTGCCAGAAGATGAGCTTTTAAGAGACAAACTGTTATGTGAATCTGATATCGCTGGTTTATGTACTTTAAGTTGTTAATGTGTACATTACATGAATACAGTATTTTCTCTTAAGAGTCTTCAATGTAAAGTTTTCTTCAATGTAAATTGTCTTTCAAGATCAAATCATATTATTTTGATCCATTGGCGTGGGGGCCCTAAAAGGAGTGGGCCCATAGGCCGGTGCCTACTTTGCCTATTTGGTAATCCGGGACTGGGCTTAAGGGATATTGCAGTACGTTCCCCACCCCCCAAAAGAGCCATTAGAACCTGTGTTTGGTTTTTGTGGGTGCTAATTGTGATATTTATTTATTTTACATTTGTATAAAGGGCTACACACCCTTAGGCCTCAGAGCGCACATCGGGGTTGGACTGAGCCAATAGCACTGCCAGTATTTTTACAGGCCCTCCCTTCCCTCTGGCCCTTTATTCGTGCAGTGGCCGTTAACAACAAAGTCGGCCTCCCATTGGTATTTCATCGCCTCAAGATTGAGCATTTGGTGAAATCTAACAGTATTTGGAAGAAACGATTTCCCTGTAGACAACACAGAATTGTATCATCTTCCACCTTAGACACATTTCTGTTGCGACTGTTCAGAGATCACAGAGGGGTCGTCACATGGCAAAGTTTGGTGTTGTTTGTGACATGCAGTCATGAGATACGATTCTGGTGTTTGTCCCTCTTTGTTAGTGCTCTGAAAGTTCCATTGAAAAGGGTTTTTATTAAGTTTGGTTTAGAGAAGCCTAGAAACTATTGATGGATATGTCATTTGATATAATGTCCTGTTCAGTGGGGAAATGATCCAGCAATCAAGAATTGCAATTGAAAGAAAACTGTTTTAGCGGTAGCACTCTCATAAACACACGCACCACATACTACACACACACACACCCACATGCACGCACACACACATCCACATCGACGCACACACCCACACACACATACCCGCACACACACACAGACACATGCACGTGCACACACACAGACCCACATGCCCTCGCACCCCCCCACATGCACGCACACACATGCACGCACACACACACACACCCACATACAGGCACACACATATCCACATGCACGCACCCTGCACCCTCCACATGCACACAAATACACACACACACACCCAAATACAGGCACACGCACACCACCACATGCACGCACATGCACCCCCCATGCACGCACACACACAAACAGACCTGTGCGCGTGCACACACACACACACACACACACACACACATACATACATACATACATACACACACACACCCCCAGTTGAGGCGTGCTATAACACCATTAGGACCCACACAAATTGTTCCAGTTCATTCGAATGTCGACACGCAGCACCCGGATTTTCTCCTACTGCACCCCAGACCAAGCCCTGTGTAGCAGCACCTGTTATTTCAGTTTTTAGACCGAAAACATTGATCTGCCCGTGCTCCCTGAAACAGATGTGCGATTCCAGCACTAGCCCCCAGCACCCTGAAGCAGCTTGTTTGCATGTGGCAGGATAAAAACACCAAATACACAAAGGGAAGAACAAACATCGATCCTGAGTCCTGTACGGTGTGCCTTTACCTATTACCAGGCTATTTGGGCGTGTGCGGGCTGTCCTTTCAATTCACATCAACTTGAAGTGCAGCAACACTTGGCTGTGCCAATATAGCTCATTTCTGCAGGCTTTTATTCCTCCACCACAGCCCCAGTGACGGACCTCTGCCGGGAAAAATTGATTGATGGACTCAATAGCCACTGTAGCACCATTATTGATGGGAAAAGTAAGCAGCAGCAAAGCAACAAAATCGAATAGCAAGACCTACAACACTATTTTATGTAATTATTTTAAACAGGCCAGTTCTTCACATGTTTGAAGTGCATGTTGCATCAATAGATGGAGTATTTATTGATCTCATGAAAGCCAATATTTGAACTTGGGTCCTGGCAGGAAAGTGCATGGCTTGATAGTGCTGGCTTAATAATCAGATAATAACTATGTGTGTTTTCATATAGTGCTTCAGGTCGGATTATTTCAGATACTAAGCTCTGTAATAGCAGCTCACCTGAGCATCCCATTTTTAATGGCACTTGATGTATCTACCTTGGACGTATAAAAGGCCAAGCTCTGCCAAGGGATTCAAACTTGGCACATGTAGCCTGCTCTCATGTCAGAGATCAGCGCTTTACCTTTGAGCAATCCATCTGGACTGGGTGGAAGAAAGAGCTGGAGTGTGGGCAGGGCTGTTGTCTAGGAGCAGCTGTGGGCAAAGCTAGTTTTGGTGGTAGGCTAGGCTAGGCTAAGGGTGGGTTTGGGTTGCAGTGAGTACTAGACGGCAGGCATCGCTGGGCTCGGCTTAGAAAAAGACAGCGCCGGCAATACTACAGAAAGGTCCTTCCCATCTCGGACAAACCTTGTTTACTGGACACTTTTTCCATCACAATTAAAACTGAAAGTAAATCAGAATTCATAACACTCGTCAATCACATTACACACAACAAGGAGGTTGGTTTTAGGCACAGCTATAATAAATAACCAGTGCAACAAAAGTTAACTTCAACAAACATGTTTTGGGTCCCAGGAAGGAATTGCGGGAATACTTGCGTGTATTGACAGAGCCATTTGCATGATGTGAATGCGTGAACGCTATGCTGAGATCCCGACACGCGTCGTCATCTACGTCGCAATTCCCGAAATATGAGCGACTCAAATCTCTGCCATTGCACCTCTTCAGGAGGATCCAGACCTGCCTGGCCTGTGACTCTCGCGGTACCACAAAGTTTCCACTAGAGGGCAGCAGAGGCACGTTGTATTTTCCTCTTTTCTCATACCTTGCTTCTCTGAGCCGCTCTGCGTGAGGTGAGATAATTGTTTTTCCTTGCTTTGTGTCACCATGGCAGTCAGGATCTGAGATTAAATAAATTGAGGTGTTAGGGTCGCTGCTCTGTATGATCCCTTTCCTTGCCAGAAACAAACAGAGATTGCCGTTGCCTTGGAGCTTGTACCTGCTTTATAAATTTACAAATAAATAAATAAATACATGTCGGCACAATCAGGATACGTGGGTGTAGGTGGAACTGCGTGCACGCAAGGGGAAGGCCAGACGTTAACGGATGAGTGAAGGGTCACCATATAATTCAGCCTGTAATTTTAATGGAATAAACTGCCGTAAACAGGGCTAATCTCAAATTTGTTTGTAAATTAAGACATGCAAGGTTAGTATGTAAAAGTTAAGACAGAGGCAACATTGGGAGCACCGATTTGGAGTTAACAGATGTAGGTCACGCACTAATGCATAAGAGATACATTTTCCATTAGTTTTACATTTATTAGCAGAGTGTCATGCCACAGAAAGAATAATATCACTGATGCTGCTTGCTTTATCAGAGATGCCCAACACAAAATGTCATGCCACAGTAAGAAATGGCTTGACTGGTTGCATACAAATGCAAGTCTTGCTTTATAATAATACTTATCATGCTTTCTTTACCAAAGTTGCCCAATACAAAATGTCATACCACAGTAAGACATGACTAGACTCACTGCATTGAAATGCCAGTCTAGCTATATTAACACTTATCAAAGATGCCCTATACAAAATGTAATGCCACAGAAAGAAAAATACAGCTGATCGTGCTTGCTTTATCAAAGATGCCCAATACAAAATGTCATGCCACAGTAAGAAATGGCTAGACTGGTTGCATAAAAATACCAGTCTACCTTCGTGATAACACTTATCATGTTTGCTTTACCATAGATGCCCCCATTCAAAATGTCATATCACATTAAGAAATGGCTAGACTGGTTGCATAAAAATACCAGTCTACCTTCGTGATAACACTTATCATGTTGGCTTTATCATAGATGCCCCCGTTCAAAATGTCATATCACATTAAGAAATGGCTAGACTGGCTGCACTGAAATGCCAATTTAGCTCAACAGTTATGCTGCTTGCTTTATCAAAGATGCCCGATACAAAATGTCATGCCACAGTAGGAAATGGCTGGGCTGGTTGCATAAAAATTCCAGTCTAGCTTTGTAATTACACTTATCATGCTTGCATCATCAAGCTGCCCAATACAAAATGTCATTCCACAATAAGAAATGGATGGACTGGCTGCATTAATATGCCAGTCTAGCTACATAGTAACACTTATGTTTGATTTATCAACCATGCCCAGTAGAAAATGACAATGTTGTCTCCCTTGCACCAGCCTTGGCTGATTTCTGTAATCACTCCTTTGCCACTGGATCCTTCCCCTCACTACTCAAGCATTCCCTTGTGCACCCTCATCTCAAAAAGCCTTCTGCCAACACTTACTGTCTGGAACTACCACCCTACCTCCACTAACCCCTTCCTGGGCAAACTTCTGGAGAAGCTGGCCATCTACCAGCTTATCCATCACTCTGAATCTGTTGGTTGTCTCCACTCCCACCAGTCTGGCTTCAGAACTGTTAGAGACATGTAAACTGCTCTCCTGATCACCCGTGACAACCTGCTCTCTTATCTCGATTCCAGCTCTCCTGCCGTTCTCATTCTTCTTGACCTTTCCTCTGCCTTTGATACAGTCAATCATGCCACCCTGATAAATGGGCTCCATGATGCAGTTGGTATCATAGAGCTGACTCTGGACTGCTTGACTTCCTTTCTCTTGGACGACCGTCCCAGGTTCAACTGGGCCCTTTTCTCTCCACCATCTCACTCTCCACCTGGGGTGTCCTCATGGCTTCTCTCACCCTGGATTTTCAATATCTACCTGGCCCCTCTAGCCCACTTCATCTCCACCTTCTCGCCTAACTTCCAGTGTTATGCGGATGACATGCAGCTCTCCTTCAAGCTACCCTTCTCTGTCTCCTCCTTCTCTTTCTTTCCTATTCCTGACTGCCTGTCTGCTATCCAGGCATGTGCACTGCTAACGGTCTCTGCCTTAATGTCAGTAAGACATATAGATCCTTCTCACTGGGACCCCTTCTCCCTCTTTCCCTCACACTCTCTGGCCGCCCTCCATGCTCCCTCTCCCCTCACCCTCCTGTGAGGCAAAACACCTTAATGTCATCCTTGACTCCTCTCTCTCCTTCTCTCCTCACATCAGGAACCTGACCAAGAAGGCCCACTTTCACTTGCACCTCCTCAGAGTCATTCTCCCTTTCCTCACCTTCCCCCAGAAGCTCACTGTCTCCAGAGCCCTGGTTCTCTCTAGGCTGGACTACTGCAACATCCTCTTCCTCAATCTCCTCCCTTCGCCCCTTCAACTATCCAGAACAGGACTGCAAGACTTATCTTTGGCCTTAAGCCCAGGGGCCGCATCTCTCCAGCCCTTAAATCTCTCCCCTGTCTCCCGGTTGCTGCGAGGATCAGGTTCAAGACCCTCTGCATCATCCACAAGGATTTCTGGGACCTGGGTCTCTGCTACATACAATTGTTCTCTCCCTAAATATCTCCCTGAAGCTGTCTACCTCTAACTCACGGATAGATCTCTCTCCTCCGCAGGTGCTCCCTCTGGAATGGCCTCCCTTCGCCTCTTAGACTTGAGCCGGACTTCCTGCTAATGTCTTCTCTGTCCTAGACTGGCTGCCTGGTTCCTTCAGTGTCCTACAGGGCACCAGACCTTCCTAGTCCAGTCTACCCCTGCACTTGGTCTCCTCTGATGCCCTTCCCCCTCTCCCTGCACTTGCCCTTCCGGGCTCCTCCACCTGCACTATACTTACTGGGCCTGCACCCTAAGCCCTTCCAGCCCCTTACCTCGCACTTAGTTTGTGGGCCCTCTTCCCTGCATTCTCTGCCTTCCCCTGGCTCTGTCCACCTGGCCTCACCTGCTTACAGGCCTTTTGCCCTAACCTGCACTTCCCCCTCTCCTCTCCCCTGCCCTTCTCGTTACTACATTTGCACTATCTGAATGTCACAAGGCCTAGTAGGATCGTTACTGTGCCCTCCCTGTTCCCCCACCCTCTTTTCTTGTTGCAACCTGAAACACTTGTGTATTGGCGCATTATAAATAACCTATAAATAAAAATAAATAAATGCCTACCCCATGGTGCGCCAGTGCCTTGCACTCAGACATAATCACATTAATTATGAATATGATTATGTGTGAGTGTGAGGTACTGGGGGGGGGAAAGGGGCTGATGCGTGTCAGGAGTTGGGGTCCCAGGGTACAGCGATGGAAATTTTTACTGGGCATAAATGCCTAGTACAAACTGCCATGCCTGCCCCCTGGGGCCCAGAGAGCCTCACAGGCACACATCAATTGTGTGTGTTGAGGTGCTGTGGGTCCCAGGCATGGCATTATTTACTGGACATCTATAATAGATGCTCATTAATAAATGGCATGCCTTGCAGCGCTACACATGCACAGAAAATCAAGTATGTGTACATGCGAATAGCTGGGGGGGTTAGGGGTCAGGCATGACATTACATGTGAGGTGCTAGGAATCCCAGCAGACTGGGCTGGCATTCTTTAAGGGGCATACCTATTAAAAAAAACATACCTGCCCTCTGGGCCCCAGTGACTCACATGCACACAATTAATGTGATTGTGTGTATGTAAGGTACTGGGTGGCAAACGGTCAGGCATGGTAGTTGTTTACTGGATATCTATCATAGATGCCTAGTAAAAAGAAAATGACATGCCTGTCCCCTCAGTCCCCTGCTCCTCACACACACACAAAATTGACGTGAGTATGTGCGAATTCCAGGCACTGCGGGTCCAGAGGTGGGCATGGAATGTTTTACTGGACATCTATCACAGTACCTAACACACACACACAATCAACATGGTTATGTGTGTATGCAAGGTGCTGCGGGGCCAGGGGTCAGGCATTGTATTTTTTACTAGACATCTTTCATAGATGTCCAGTAAAAAAATATCAGCCTTGTCCACTGGGCCCCACAGCGCCTCAGAAGGAGACCTGATTCTGTCTGGTGGCCAGGGGGATTGTGCCACAAAGGCATTTTCAAAATGCCTTTGTTGTACAACTCTCACCCCGCCCCCAACCCACTTGCCAAAATCAGCTCAGCTGACACACACACACACACACACACCCCCCCCACCCCCCACATGCACTCACTCCTAGTGCTCTGGCGCGTTAGCGCCGGCACGTTAAGGGCAAGCTGGTTAGTGCCGGTTTGTGTCTGGAGTGTCGGGCCACCCACTTTGCTCCTCCACAGACCATCAGGTACGAGCTCCTATCCATTCCCAAAATCACGCAGGAACTTGCAGAGATTGTACATCCCAACCCCATTTTAGAGCTTTGTTAATCCACGACACAACACAGTCATGCATTTCTCCTTGCTTAATACCCGCTCTTTACTAAAGCATGGGGTCGAAGTACACAATTATCTCACTAAGACACCCTGTGACATCATGGCCATTACTCAATCATGGCTAACGGACAAAACTCCTCCAGCCGCCACCCTTGCCATTGCTCTTGACCTCTGCATTTTTAGAGCAGACCACCCTGATCGCAGTGGTGCAGGGGTTGCTATTATCGCCAAAAAGCATTTGGATATTCACGTTAATACACAAACCTCACCTGAAGGCTGCAAAAGTTTGGTAGCCAAAATGAAGCTTCATGCCAATAGTTCCCTCACTATTGTGGTAATTTATCGGCCACCATCTGTTTCCCCCTTTTTTGAGGAGTAATTAATTAACTTACTTAACAACATAACTAGAGTAAGTACTCCTGTTATTGTTCATGGAGATTTTAATCTTTAGGCCAATGATCCCACGATAAACTGACAGTCTTGCTGCTCTCAGCATGGAATACCATTGGCTTCACTCAGAAGCTGTCTACTCTGACCCATAGAGATGGACACACAATAGACGGGGTGCTGACTCACCACCTAGCTACGATTTACATCACCGCTGAGCTTTGTCCATGGTCAGATCACTTCTTAGTGCAAGGTTCATTTTGACGGCCAGCCTATCCTCTGTCCTCCGAGTCTCACCCCCAAAAACTCTGTCACAGCCAGGAACCTAAAAAAGGTCACACCCTTGATTCTAGCTTCACAGCTCCTGGCCAAATTAGCCACAGTTGATACTTTCGTCAGTGCTGGGGATCTTGCTCCCCCTATAACCAACACCATTAATGACATTATAGATGTCTTAACACCTAGAAAAAACGTATAAATCCAATAAGAGTGACTGGTTTGAGGACTCCATCATCGTGCATCGCCGTGCCATGCGAAGAGCTGAGAGAGAGTGGAGGAAAAACCCATCCCCCTGCCTGCTAGACGTATATAAAGACTCAGTATATACCTTGAAACTAGCTATTATTTCAGCTAAATCACAAAGTTACAATGATGGGATCTCTTTGGCGCAATCTAATTCGCAAAAGCTCTTTTCAATCCTCAAAGAGTTTGAAGGTAACCTACCTAGTGCCACAACAATACCCAAGGGCTCTTTTTGGTATCAATCCATCTATGACAAATTTAATAACACCATTTTGGCTCACCAACGTTCCTTTGCTGTTCAGCAAAATAAATGTATTGAGGAGATCATCAGCTCCCCCACCCCTCTGATCCTGCTGCTTCTCTCCTCAATCGTTAATTCTTCCCATGCCATATTTCACTTTCAGCCATGTACAGAGGCCCAGATTTGCAAAATCGTAGCCGGTATGAAACCTACCTCGTGTTTCGGAGATAGTTGTCCCTCTACCATCTTCAAGGCCTGTATTGATACTCTAGCCCCTTGGATAACCACATTGGTTAATTTGTCCTTTGCTGAATCCACTGTACCCTCGGTCCTTAAGGAGTCGTGGATCACTCCGCTTTTGAGGAAAAATAATCTTGATCCCAGTATAGCTAAACACTACTGACCGATTACAAACGTCCCATTTCTCCTGAAAATATTGGATTGTGTCACATATATACAGCTCCAGCAATTCATAGAGAATAAACAAGTATTGAGCCAGAGACAATCAGGCTTTAGACACATGCATGGGACAGAAACTCTGATTGATCTCAAATCTAACATTGCAAACATTGCGGATAAAGGCAAACCTGCTCTCTTGCTGCTGCTTGGCCTCCCCACGGCGTTTGACCTGGTTGACCACTCACTATTGGTCACCAGGCTGAGTGAACAGGTGCAATGCTCTGGCATGGTAGCTCAGTGGATCCTATCGTTCCTTGGACCCAGGAGCGACAGAGTTGCTTTACAAAACGCTAGTTCAATGCCTATGTCACTACCTGTGGGGTTCCTCAGGAATCATGTATCTCTCCATTGTTGTTCAATGTTTATATCATGCCACTTCTTGCTCTTCTGGATGACCTGGGTGTGCAGTATACCAACTACGCAGATGACACTCAGGTCATCATAGAGTTAACCGGCTGTCATAGCACTGACTTTGAAGCCATCAACTGCATCAATAACTCTTTTCATTTTTGGATGATCACAAACTCCCTGGTTCTCAATCCCCCCCAACAAAAATCCTTTGATCTTAGCATCAGGACAAAGACTTAAAACTATGTCTCCTGACTAAAATAGTTTTCTTATAGCAGGAAATCAAATCAAAGTATCTAAGAAGGAGAAAACACTGGGTGTAGTGCTGGATGCAGAGCTATCCATGAAACCACATGTTGCATCTGTTCGGCCCTCCTGTGGGTATGTCACCAAACTATTGAGCTATATTCGCCCATACATCTAACTTAAAAACAGATCCCTTCTTGCTATGGCTCTGATTAATTCAGGCCTTGATTATTGTAACAGCTTTCTCATAGGGACATCAAAGGCGAATCTTCAAGCCCTGCAAGTCGCTCAAAATGGGGCAGTCAGAGCTGTTTATGGTCTCACCAGGAGGGA
Source organism: Ambystoma mexicanum (assembly GCF_040938575.1). Taxonomy (NCBI): domain Eukaryota; kingdom Metazoa; phylum Chordata; class Amphibia; order Caudata; family Ambystomatidae; genus Ambystoma; species Ambystoma mexicanum. The sequence goes on along the minus strand of NC_090924.1, from coordinate 92,325,451 downwards.
ACATGTTACAAGTGCCAGAAAAAGTCTTCACTGGTTTCCTATCAAACAATGTGTTACGCACAAGATACTCTCTTTGACTTACAAGTGTTGTCATTTTGAAGCCCTACAATACCTAACCAACTGTCTCACCATCATTCCACCTGGTCGATGTCTGCGTTCCTATGACCCCCGAGAACTCACCCAACCCAGGTATAATCTTAAAACGTTTGGCGGCTCCACATCTGACGTTCAGGCTCAAACTGGAACAAACTTCTGCGTGAACTCAGGCAGGCCAACTCTATTCACGAGTTCAAGATAAGTCTTAAAACTCACCTCTTTAATCTCGACCCAGACTAGGCCTCCCTTCTCTCAGATCTGATCAGACTAGACCAGTCTCCTCTGCTCCACCCGTCAATGCAACCTGCTCCATTTGTCCTGTTTTGTCTTTTGTGCGCTTTGAGGCCCATGGGCGAGTAGTGCTTTATAAAAATTACAAATAATAATAATAATAATAATAACACAAGCATACACACATCCATACACAAATTACATAATAAATAAATGATGAACATACAAACACATTCACACCACTTACACACACCAAGCACTCTCTCGTTCACACAAGCCCCCATCATCATGCACTCACTCATAACACACGCATACACACACCCTTACTCATAACTAAATAATAAATCATTGATGTACCCACAAACACACACATATACACAACATACACACATCAAACACTCTCTCATTCACACAAGCACCCATCCTCATGCACTCACTCATAACACAAGCATGCACGCATCCATACACATATTTAAATAATAAATAATTGATGAACCTACAAACACACACATTTACAAAACATACACACAGCAAACACTCTCTCATTCACACAAGTACCCATCATATTCACTCACTCATAACACAAGCATACACGCATCCATACACATATATAAATAATAAATAAATGAACATACAAACACACACATTTACACAACATACACACACAGCAAGCACTCTCTCATGCACACGAGCACCCATAATCATGCACTCACTCATAACACAAGCATACACGCGTCCATACACATATTTAAATGATACAAAATTGATGAACCTACAAAACAATGTTTTCCTTGGACAGTTCAGCCAACCAAAGGAGAGCTCCCTCAGCTAGAAAAAGCAGCTGAAGGAGCTCAACCCTTGTGCCGCCATCCTGTCCTTCTGATCCCTTACATCTTTATGGCACTCTGGGCCTAGTTGCCAGATAATTGGTTTCATAAAAGCTGAAGAACCTAAAAGAATTGAAATGCAGCCAAGTGAGCTGTAGTGTCCTTGTACATGGAAGGCAGGCAGGACGCAGTGTTCACAAGGGAGCCAGTAGGTACAAAAGGTAAGTGAGCTTTATTGTAGTTTCAGGGTACAGGCTAGAAGCAAGGGGAGAGCGTTGGTACAGACAACCTTCAGGTCATATCTCCCATCCTGAATCCCCAACTGTAATAAGTAGAATCCTGAGGGAACCCAAGGTTCCAACCTGAACAGCATTCTATGGCTTGCATTGCCATATACAATGCAAGTCCACACTACAAGAGCCCAGCTCATGAGTCTTCCACGTGTACCTAAAGAAGTTTCTTAGCATGCCTTCTTATTCTTTTGTTAATGGCACATACAAATATTTGCTCATTTTCAGGTACATCAATCATGTCACGAGCACATGCTCTGCCATGAGCACATCATGTGACAAACAGAAGTTGCAAGGCAGTTTCATGTACTGTTGATTCTGTACAGGTGTCTTCAGACTGCATGGATATGCTGATAGCTCGTATACTGTAGACACAAGAAGTACACAGTGCATGTTGCTAAAACTCACTGCCCTCCTAGGTTTATGAGTAAAACATTGTCTTTCACTGTGCATTAATGCAAGGCAATGCACATTCCAAGTTTCAGTGCTCAGTACCCAACACATAAAAATAGCTTTCATTAAGAAATTATAATCAGGGTGGAGTACTTCGTCACCTGGGAGCTCTTCAATACTAGACTTCATCAGTTCTACTAAGAAAGTTGCAGTGCCACACTGCTTGAGGTCCCTTAGTGGTATTGTTAGGTTATATTACATCATGTCTGTATGAAGTGTTGCCATGCTGCATCCTACTTTATTCCCACAGTAGCTCTGCTTTTCCTGCTTCACTGGACCATCTTTCCCTGACTAGGAAATGACTTTATTAATGTTACCTGTCATGTCCCAATGATGTCCCTAAGTGCTATGCAATTTGCAATGTTCTTATCCCAATGCCAGGTTTACATACCAGGTGATGTGTATATGCAATTAGTTTCCACTCTATGGTGAATAAATATCCGGGTAATATTTTCGCCAGCAAAAATATCGCCGAACATATGGTCGTCGGGAACGGCCATAGGCGATATTTTTGGTGGCGAAAATATTAGGTGCGGGAGTTGCGGGGGTGTCCCCCGCACATAAAAAAATTATGCAGGGGTTGCGGGGGGGGGGAGGTCCATGCGTTATTTTTGCTGCAAAAATATGGTGATATTTTTGCATCGCGATATTTTTGCGGCGAAAATATCACATGGGACCAATATCCGGTAGGCGTGGGATTTGAGAGTATTGTACAAGTATGCAAATCCAAGAATACTTGCCTCCATGGGACAGGAGGCCTCTTTGTCAGAGCTGGCATTGGACAGCAGCAGCCATTATGATCCTGGATCTTCAAATAGACCAGAGATCAAAATGGCAGAATTGTTTCACCTCTTGATAAAGCAGGGATGAGAGGAGCAGTCAGCAGTACTGCCGCGACCATAGGCTCCTCCCCTGAGCTCTGTCTCCTCTGCAAGTGCAGTGAAAGTAGTGCATTTTGACTTCTTTCCTTTTGCAAATGTTTTGCATCAGCTCAAGTCAGGACCTATCATTGCGTTTGTGGCCGCGCGTGCAATCCTGAACACGGATACTCTTGTTAGCAATATAAAAGCTTGCGGCATGTCCCATACGCTTGCATGCGGCAGAATTATTACATTTGCAGAGCCTTTGGTGTCTAGAGAAGGGAATGTGGGTCCAGAATGGTACAGTAGCCTGTGGCATGTACAACAAATTGACACAGAATTGTGAGAATCACATCAGCAGGAAATAGTTCCCTGCATGAGCAACTAGTGTGAGAAAATGTGTGTACAAAGAAGTAGAAGACAAAATAGGCTCAACTTGTTTATCACAGTTCTAAATTAGAATTAGGAGATGGTTAGTGTTGCCGTCCAAAAGGTCCAACATGGATTGAGTTTCACTGCCAAATAACCAAGAAAAGTTCAGTGAATTTCCAGCAATAAACATCAAGCAACAGGATGGTTTCAGTTTGAGCAAACTAAAGCTTGGGCAGGCACATAGAAAAAACAATTTCAAGTAGAGCAATATGGGGCATTTGGGGTTCAGTCAGAACTAGGGCATTTTCTGAAAGGGAACATTTTCAGGAAAGTCAATGCTTCGAGGGCAAAGTGGATATGTGCTAGCTCTCGTGAGCCATGATTACAGGTATTGCGGGTACAGGCGCATGCTCAGCCATCATGTATAAACACCGCTTAAAACATGTTCTTTGAAAATCGGAGGAGCATGTTCGAAGCCACGACACACACCAATCTACTTATTGGGCCTCATTACACGGACGGCGGTAAGGGTTTACCGCTACCGGTATTTTACCGGTACCGGTAAACCCTTACGCCTTACTACGAGGTCCCTTTGCGGGTTGGAGAATTTAACGCCTGCTTTTTGCAGGCGTTAAAATCCAACCCGCAAAGGGACCAGGGAGCTAATTTCGGCACCGCAATTTGCGGTGCCGTAATTAGCACCTTCCCCATTCCCATTATGTCCTATGGGCAAAAATGGGGAAGGGCAATGGTGGAAGGGGGAATTACCGCCCCGCCAACCTTGGAATAGGGCGGTAATTCCCCTTTCCACCAAGGCGGTGCCGGTATTTTACCGGCAAATAGCACCTTGGTCCACCGCCGTCCGTGTAATGAGGCCCATTGTTTCATGTACCTGACTGAGATGTTTCGGTGTGCCATGCTTCCAAGGCGCACGCCTGGAAAGGAAATGAGGCACTTACACAGAGAGCGAAAGTGAAACGAGTCATGACTCGAAGGGGGCGGGGGGTGAGTGGGAATGGGGGTGCATACAGAGGGAAGTGCAAAGGTTCCAACAGCAATATATACAACAGATGGGTACACAAACAGTGGGGCAGCAAACTATTCAACAGAGGGGAATGCTAAGAGAGAGCGGGCACAAAGAGGGATCTATTCAACACAGGGAAACATAATACAATTAATAGAAATGGGGGAGGGGGCTCCAGTAGGGCGCAAGAGCTATTTTGGGATGCGGCCAGGACTGAGCTGGGCCCTCTTAAACCTAGATCAGTGAGTACCTGCGCTTTGTTTTTTCATTACAAGCAATGTTTTTAAACAATCTTTAACGTGATGGCAGCAGCAGCAGCAAACGCACAAAGGCAGAGGACAAAAATCTGCCCAGGCAATATCACTGGACGTCCATGAGGGCCCCAAAGGGTTAGCTGCTGGGGTTAGCTTTTGGATGCGTCACACCTCCAATGAGTAGCATTTCCTTGTGAAACTAAGTAGCCTCTGAATTGGGGTCTAGGATGCATCTAATGGGCCAAAGGAAGGTGAAACAGTTATTCAGCCTCCTGGGCTTGGGCGGGGGGGGGGGGGGAAGATGGCAAGGGGGTTTCAACAGCGCAATGAGTTGAATGACTGCACGTACTACCAGATTTCAAAACTGCCATCCAGCCCCCCTCAATATTTTGAGGCTGGCTCCTCCCCTGGATGCACATATGGTATGCGATTGCATGGGGCTAGGGGGCTATTTAGTGGCAGCGCATGCAGAGGCACCAACTCAAAATGCATTTGTTGTGAATGGAAGGTTCCAGAAAGAAGGTGTTGCTTTGGATGAACTGTAGCACAGTAACCACATGGAATATGTACACCGCCAATGACTATTCCGAAATCATTGCTGTTTTTGGAATGACATCATAGACCACAGGAAAATGTGTGTATGTTGAAAAGAATGTTTATTTCTCTTCAGTGTAATTAATGTTCTTTATAAAATAACGCATGCAAATCATGTACATTGTCCTGTTGTTAATATACCTTAATGCATGTGGGGGGCCATTTTGTAATTTTGCATAGTCAGAAATGGGGGAGTAAAAGTAAGGCGCAATTCTTTTACACCTCCATTTCTACCCCTAGTCCATTTTCTTGTGCACCCCAGGTGGAGAAGGGGCATGAAGCGGAGTCCACATCTCCGCCGGGCCTTCCTCCTCTGCCCCAGGTGTACGCTCCGTTTTTAAGGACGCAGGAGATTTTCATGGAAGCGTAAAGTTAATGGATTCACATGAAATCCGCCACCATTTAGCATCTGCGGAAGATATCGTAGAAATTCAGTGCATCCACAAAGTGTAATTTTCAGGCAGCATTTACTATTTTCCAAGCAGGGAGTAAAACTGAGGAATCCAGGCGCTTACTCCTGCTTTTACTCTTCAGTTCTCCACTCCGCTTACATGCAGTGGCGTCAACAGCACCCAAGTGCTATCTTTGTTCGTCCCCTGCATGCAGTTTGCATTTCTTTTAATATGTCCCCTATAGTATAATATTTTTTCTTTGCAAGTGTAGTGTTCGTAAATATTTCAAATAATTACCTCTGTGTGATTATATTCGTAGAATTGAAATAGTAAACAGAACGATGCTGTACTTAGTCCAATGACAGGATGTTTCTATACCAGTGCTCACTATGAATAACAATGCTTCATGCTGGATTCTTCCCACTTGTAAGTGATGCAATAAGAGGAGCTGGGGTTACCCAATGTATCAACCTCGGAAGGATGGAAACTCAAGTTAGCCTTGCCGCGGGATCTGAACTTGCAAAGTGCTGGGGTGGCCTCAGGGGAAAGGGCACGCCCTTAACTCATGGGCAGCTTCCAAAGGTATTGTCAGAATCTCCCAAGCAAACTGCTGCAGGATCCCAGCTCAGTAGAAATTCTGCCAATGGCTGATTACTGTGACTAATATCTCCTTCTTGATAAAGCTGAAAATTGATCAGGAAAAAGCTCAGACTTATTTCGATGCCTCGGGGGCAGCCCCGCGAAACAAATTATTGCATAGGTAGGCAGCAGAAGTTATAGCCAGGAAGCCACAGGTGCAGTCAGGGCATTAAGATACCAAAACTGCAGTCACCAAAAGAACTCATCTTTTTCATATGTGATTTATGGACACCAACTTTGATGCTTCAAGTTAAGATCAGATACTCAAGACAAAGTGTAAGTCAAGCCACACCCGATTTAGTTAGATAAGTGCCGTAGTTGACCTGTTCTTCAGCATGCAACCAAAAAAGTGATGGGTGGAAGTTTTTGAATCGAAACCACTGGCATTGCTGTGGGCAACCTTTCACACCATTGTCTTTTAGCCCGCCTGCGCGATTGCAAAAGGGGTCCAGCCATGCAGGCTGGACTGCCCCTTTTGGTGTGGTGCCAAGCCAGATTTGCATGTGGTCGTTTCCCTTCTGTAATGGCTTGTCAGGTGAAGAACGATGGTCTGGAGGGTTGCCCAGAGTTAAGAATCATTCTAAACCTTCCAGCCATCACCTCTTTGTTTTTGCTATTGTCACCCAGAGTGGGACGGGTATGCCCAGGCGTGGGTCTCGTGCCGGCTGGGCCTACAGACCCAAGTTCCTCACTGATGTGGCCCAACAAGGCTGAAACATGTCTGAGGATGCTTGTGGTCTCATGCAGAAGGGATGTGACCATGCAGATCGGGCTGGACTGCCCCTTTTGGGGTGGGGCCAAGCCTGATTGGCATGTGGTCTTTCCCCTTGTGTAACAGCTTGGCATATGAAGAACGATGGTCTGGAGCGTTGCCCAGAGCAACGCCAGAGGTCAAGATTCATTCGAAACCTTCCAGCCATCACCTCTTAGTTTTACCTGTTCTTCAGCATCACAGGAGATTGACTGCAGAGGTGGATTTGGCAATCTGCAGATGAGACATTCACAGGGCACTGCTGGAGGAATGCATTTGTTTGTTGTTGCTGAAGCAAGACCCTTGTTTGGCTTTGTTCAATGAAGACAAACAACAGTGGCACCATACCCAGTCTTCACCAGAACACAACCTTTGCTCCCTGATCATCACTCCTTTTCCCACTCATTAGGCTTCACTACCTGTGCGGGTCAAAATCACATGTATGCTATTATAAGCTCTATTGCCACTCAAAGTTATGAAAGCACAGACATAAAAAAACATCAGATATTATAAAAACATCTCAAATATGATACAAATAAACACAAAACTCAGTTCAGATACATCAAGACATGCTATGCATTATAATATTTACGCAGTGCATAAGTGATAGCAACCAATTATGGTAACGTACTCACATGGCTTATTAACTAGGACTTCTAAGCCATGCTCTGTGAATAAAAGTAGCTACAGCTAAAAAAACGTGACACTAGATGTTGATTTACACAGATCCATGGCATCCTCAAGATTCCTGACACCATATTCCCTAAGGATTGTCTTTAGATATGCACTTCCATAATTCCTTGTAAATAGGGGAAAATACATAAGAAACGTTGAAGCGACTCTTGTGCATTAACACTGGAGATAAAATGGTCGCCATAGGCAGAATTCGATACTTTTTTCACAGTACCCAGAGACAGGGTACCCAGCCTCATCCTGCGCTATAATGACGTTGGGTATTGTTGGTCTATCAAGCCCAAGCCAAGATAGCTTTCAAATCCGATCTCAGTTTTTATTGACCAATAAGCACTTGAAAAAACCGAGTGTTGGCACCCCATGATTAATTGCTTACATCGTAGTCATGGTAAGTAGCTTTAACCAGGGCTTTTCTTTAAGGTCATTGGGTTATTCCGCAAGTCAAAGAGGTTCAGCAATGTAAATGTTGATCTTAAATGTTGTCACCAAGCAATCATTAAACCTCTATGAGCCACTCCACCAAAGATCGCTTACCTAAATGTAATTAACATATGGGACAACCAAATTCAACGCCAGAAAAGCACTCGCTTAACCTGCAGATCGCACGAAATTATGTGGTAATTCACTTCCATTCTGATTTATTTATTTATTTATAGTTTATTTATACAGCGCTTATGCACAGATCAAGTGCTCGAAAGCGCTTCAAGGCGGAAGGGAGCAAGGGAATACAGTAATCATTCTTAGACCTTGAAGATTCAGAATGATCAGAACAGAGAAAGAAAACTAGAATACTAGGCCTGAACGACATTTCTCCCAGTGTAAACGCATGAAGTGTTATAGTTGCGACCAAGCTCGGAAGGGGGAGCCGAGAAACTGTAGGGGACTGGGGGTGGGGGTGAGAGGGGACAGGACAGACAATTAACTGGTCCTAGAACATTTAGGTAATGCTTACGTACATACAGAGGTGTGGGGCCCGAGACGGGAGGGGGGAACAAAATGAATCCTGTCCAGCAGTGCAGAGAGGTTGCCCTGCTCCTGGAGTGTAAGCTGAAAGTGCAGTAATGCTGAAAACAAAAGTGCAGCGGCCAGGAGGCAAGTGCTAAAGAATGGCGGGGGAGTCTGGGACCTGTTAGGCTATGGAGGTGAACCAGGCAACCAGTCAGCAAAAATTGAACAGAGTTAGTGAGGGGGGACGAGGGGGGAGAGAAGGAAATGAGGGTTAGCAAACGAGAGGGAGAGAGAAGGAGGAAGAGAAAAGGAAGGTCTTGAGGAGTTTCCAGAACTTAAGATGCTCAGGCTCAAGATGGAGAGAGGCAGAGAGGCTGTTAAAGAGGGAGGCACCTGCAGAGGATAAAGATATACCCCCACATATCTGTTTGTGAAAGCGGCTCAGAGTGGAGAGCTCTAGAGGGAGAGTATTAGGAAGAGAGCGTTGTAGATAGTGCACCTCCCGCCCCAGAAAGCCTTGTAGACAATGCAGAGGATCTTGAACTTGATCCTTGCAGCCACAGGGAGCCAGTGGAGGGATTTCAGTGCCAGAGAGATTTGGTCCCAGGGCTTGAGGCCAAGGATAAGTCTTGCGGTTCTGTTCTGGATGAGTTGTAGAGGACGGAGAATAGAAGTAGGAGGATTGAGAAAGAGGCTGTTGCAATAGTCCAGCCTAGACAACCAGGGCTCTCAAGGTGATGAGCTTCTGGGGGAAAGTGAGAAAAGGTAGAATACCTCTGGGGAGGTGCAGTTGATATTTGGACTTTTTGGAGATGTCTGAGATGTGAGAGGAGAAGGAGAGAATGGAGTCGAAGATGAACCCAAGATTTTTTGCCTCATTGGTGCCAAAAAAGGTCAAGGGAGGCAGGCCAGTGAGAGAGTGGGAAAGCGGGAGCAGGGATCCCAATGAGTATAGTCTCTGTCTTACTGGCATTCAGGCAGAGCTCATTAGCAGCTCACCAAGCCTGAATTGCGGATAGACAATACGGGATAAGCAAGGAGGAGAAGGAGGCCGAGGGTAGCCTGAAAGAGAGCTGCGTGTCATCCGCATAACACTGAAAGTTAGAGGTAAAGGTAGAGATCCTATGGGCCAAGGGGGCCATGTAGATGTTGAAAAATCAAGGGGAAAGGTTAGATCCTGGGGGACACCACAACTAGAGAGAGTGGTAGAGGAGGGAAAAGGCCAGAGTTCCACCTGGGAGGTGGAGAGAGAGAAAGGAGGTGAGCCACACCAGGTTACTGCCCAGGGTATCACAGAGACGGATGATCAGGATGTTGTGGTTTACCGTTTCAACAGCAGAAGAAAGATCGACAAGACTGAGGACAGAGGGAGAGTTAGTGTCAAGATTTGATAGCAGGTCTTCACGGGTGTTGAGAAGAGCAGTTTATGTGCCTCTGGATGCTATAGCCAGACTGAAGGTCATGGTGACAACCATCAGATTCAGTATGGCGGGTAAGTTGAGTGATGGCTATTTTCTCCAGGAGTTTTCCCAGGAAAGGGGTGATGGAGATCGGGCTATAGTTTGCCAAAATAGACGGTCGGCAGAGCGTTTTTTGAGCATAGAGTGCACACAATAGTGCTTGAGAGGAGAGGGGAAAACACCAGTAGCAAAAGAGAGGTCGCCTAGGTCGGCTAAGGCTGGAGCAAGAGTATCAATATGGTCCTTGATGGTTTTGGAGGGGCAGGTGTCCACCTGTTTTGAAGAGGCTTTTATAGACTGGACTTGTCTAGCGACCTCATCAGGTGTGACTGGGGAGAGGGAGGAGAGAAGGAAAGGAGGGTTAGCAAGCGAGAGGGCGAGAGAAGGAGGAAGAGAAAAGGAAGGTCTTGAGGAGTTTCCGGAACTTAAGGTGTTCAGGCTCAAGATGGAGAGAGGCAGGGAGACTGTTGCAGGGGGAGGCACCTCAAGAGGATAAAGATATATCCCCAAATCTCTGTTTGTGAAAGCGGCTCGGAGTGGCGGGCTCTAGAGGGAGAGTATTAGGAAGAGAGCGTTGTAGATAGTACACCCCGCGGCCCTAGAAAGCCTTGTGGACAATGCAGAGGATCTTGAACTTGATCCTTGCAGCCACAGGGAGCCAGTGGAGGGATCTCAGTGCCAGAGAGATGCGGTGCCAGGGCTTGAGACCAAGGATAAGTCTTGCGGTTCTGTCTTGGATGAGTTGTAGAGGACGAAGAGTAGAAGTAGGAAGATTGAGAAAGAGGCTGTTGCAATAGTCCAGCCTAGACAACCAGGGCTCTCAAGGTGATGAGCTTCTGGGGGAAAGTGAGAAAAGGTAGAATACCTCTGGGGAGGTGCAGTTGGTAGTTGGACTTTTTGGAGGTGTCTGAGATGTGAGAAGAGAAGGAGAGAGTGGAGTCGAAGATGACGCCAAGATTTATTGCCTCATAGTGGCAAAAAAGGTCAAGGGAGGCAGGCCAGTGAGAGAGTGGGAAAGCGGGAGCAGGGATCCCAATGAGTATAGTCTCTGTCTTACTGGCATTCAGACAGAGCTCATTAGCAGCACACCAAGCCTGAATTGCGAATAGACAATCCGGGATAATCAAGGAGGAGAAGGAGGCCGAGGGTAGCCTGAAAGAGAGCTGCATGTCATCCGCATAACACTGAAAGTTAGAGGTGAAGGTAGAGATCCTATGGGCCAAGGGGGCCATGTAGATGTTGATAAATCAAGGGGAAAGGTTAGATCCCTGGGGGATACCACAACTAGAGAGAGTGGTAGAGGAGAGAAAAGGCCAGAGTTCCACCTGGGAGGTGGAGAGAGAGAAAGGAAGTGAGCCACGCCAGGGACTGATCTGTGATGCCCAGGATATCACAGCACAGAGACGGGTAATCAGGATGTTGTGGTTTACCGTTTCGACAGCAGAAGAAAGATCGACAAGAATGAGGACAGAGGGAGAGTTAGTGTCAAGATTTGAGAGCAGGTCTTCACGGGTGTTGAGAAGAGCAGTTTCTGTGCCTCTGGAAGCTCTATAGCCAGACTGAAGGTCATGGTGACACCCATCAGATTCAGTATGGCGGGTAAGTTGAGTGATAGCTAGCTTCTCCATGAGTTTTCCCAGGAAAGGGGTGATGGAGATCGGGCTACAGTTTTCCAGAATGGATGGTCATCAGAGGGTATTTTGAGCAGAGGGTGCACACAATAGTGCTTAAGAGGAGAGGGGAAAACACCAGTGGCAAAAGAGAGGTTGCCTAGGTCAGCTAAGGCTGGAGCAAGAGCGTCAATATGGTCCTTGATGGTTTTGGACGGGCAGGTGTCCACCTGTTTTGAAGAGGCTTTTATAGACTGGACTTGTCTAACGACCTCATCAGGTGTGACTGGGGAGAGGGAGGAGAGAAGAGGGGGAAGCGTGGGGGCAGCCAAAGTGGGCCCAAGAGATGTTGGTGCAGGAGGGGGAGCGGAAGAGAGTGAGGACAGGATGTCCTGTGTTTTGGTTGTGAAATGTGTGGCCAGGGCTGAGCAAAGGGCCTGGGTGTGTACAGTAGAGGATGCGGCTGCAGTAGGGTTGGCCAGCTCCCTGCAGACTTTTAAAAGTGTGGCTGTGCTGTTAGATTCAGCGGAGATGCAGCCTTGAATGTAGACTCTTTTCATGGAGCAGATGCAGAGTCTGTATTGCCTTTGAAGAAGGTAAGAAGGTGGCAGGTCAGTTTTTCAGAGGATGCACCTGAAGATCGCCATTTCCGTTCCTCTGCTCTGCACTTGGGGTTAAGGGAAGCCAGATCAGAGTCATACCAAGAGTTGCGCTTTTTGGCAGGCTTCAGTCGGACCCTCATGACAGGTGCAAGAATGTCAAGAGTGTTGGAGATGGAACAGTGAAGATTCGAGAGGGCTGTATCAGGGTGGGAGTCAGCCGTGTGAGTAGAAGGAGGAGAGTAGGTGGAGGCAAAGGCAGACACTGACACTCTTTTCATGGGTCGGATGATTGGTATATTGGGTGTTCCTTTAAACAGGCGTAATACTTTTCTTAAGACGGTATTCTGAATAAATGTTAGTTAATTAGCTTTGATGTGTCCCCAGAGCACAGAACCAAACATTGTGGCAGAATTAGCTATCCCTTTCCCAGTATACTTCAAGTGATGGGCTTGATGCTCTGTTTCCATGTGATTTCTCATCCGTAACAATAGCATTTCTTATTCTGGCACGGGTTTGCCCCACCTTAGTAATTTAATTGGTCAAGCTACATTTACCCTCAAATCTAATACCAATGTAGTCGTACAAAGAAACTTGCTCAAGGAGTTTGGCCTCAATTGATATAGCCAGTTTGTTTGGGCTCCTTGGCCCGCGGTAATTGGAACACTATCGTTTTGGTTTTAGATTGGTTGATCTCCAATCTATTGTTAATACAAAAGCGATGAAAGAACGCTCACTGTGTTTCTAAGCCAACTAGTGTCAAGGAAACAGTATAGTGTCCTCAGCAAAAAGAAGAAGCAGGATGTTATCAGACCCCAGTGTGGGCACATCTGTGGGTGTTTGTACTATATCTTTAATGAGGGAATTAATAAAAAAAAGGATAGGTGCCAGGTCGCAGCCCTGATGCACCACTTTTTGGATTAAAAAAGTAAGATGTTACATTGCCAGCAAGGCTCCAGTCTATACATGACTCGTTATCACTTTGCAATGTAATCAATTCTCTTACCAACTCATGGGGAACGCAGATCAATACCAGCCTCTCCCATAATCATTATCTTGGGGCACCATTAAGGCTCTTTGCAAATTGACGAGGAGTACATACAATGTAGCCTTTCTTAGTGCCACATATTTTGGCTGCAAAAAAAAAAGTCTAAAACATCGATCCATGGGGTACAGCCCAAGCTAGAAGCCTGCTTGTCGATGGTCAATCACCCCCCCCCCTTTCCTCTAACCAATGTAGAAGGCGATTAAGCAGCACTTTTGTGTACATTTTTCCAGTGGTGTCCAACAGTGAGAGAGATCTATAACTGGTGACTTAATTTTTATCAACCTTTTTAACTATTAGAATCATCTCAGCCCACGCCCACGTTTTGTTACCACAGAGAGGACGGCTAATGGGTTCAGCAGGTGGAGAAACAAAGGGGCCCAAATATCAATATGCCTCTTGAAAAAGTCCACTGGGATCTTATCCCCACCAGGTGCTCTGCCACTTATCTGTGAGGAAATAGCTATCCTTATCCAATACGAATTCTTCTGTAGACTCACAGTGGGCTCATAGCTTTACATCAAACTACTAATAGGGTAGGGACAAAATGGCAATATAGTTTCCTCATACAGTGTGCTATAATAGCTAAGATGCTTATCTTCACTAATGTTGGCAAGACCCAAATTTCTTGGTCCTGAGCCCCAAATATTATTAACTTCCAAAATCTACTACTGTCCCCATCTGTATTAGATTTTAACAGTATCCAGGCAATATATCTAAAACATTACAGAGTTGTACATTTCAGAGTGGACGCTAATACGGGGGCCTGGAGGAGTACCCCCAAATAAAAAAAAATAAAGATCTGTTTTTTTCGGTATTTTGTCCACAATGAAATTTACCACTCTGTAATTGTGGTTGGTAAAATCAGATAACCGCTTCTAACATAGCTTTCCACTTACTCTCCACATACGATTTATTTTTACTCTTAACAAGTCTTTATATGAACCCTGCAAAGACTGTATGGAATCCCTGGAGTGCTCATCCATATGTTTTAAGCACATGATCAAATTCTGCTTTGCCTCTCAGCATTCCTTGTCAAGCAATGGGGTTCTTTTCACCATGACCTTTACTACAAGTTTATCAGGCTTGGTTATGAATGGGAGAACATCTGTGATCACAGTATCCAATGACTTCTCACTGTTAGCAATATAAGTACCAGTGAGGACAATTTCCAAGATTGGTAAAATACTACTGACCATGTCCAAATCCAAGTGCTCCCACTTCACAGTTTTTCTTACCTGCCCCTGTATGTCAACAAGACTGCTTCTCAATAGCCTGGCATGTGATACCCCACTCTCAATATAAGGAGATAATTCCAGAGGAAGAAGGCAGTGGTCACTCGAGGAGTGACTGAAAACGTACTCAAGTATTTCCAGTCGTGCACATCAATAAAAATGTACTCTAATTAAGTACACTGGATGATCTCCCGCTACAAGCCCGCAGTTCCAAGTTAAGGATAATATGTCAGCCCTCAGAAGCATGGTCACTAATACATTTTGGGCGAATGATCAGCAACGGGGCGGGGACATTCGAGGCCACATCTTCCTCTTCCATTTTATGATCCAGCTTGGCTATGGGCTCCAATTGAAGATTGAAATCCCTAAACAGAACTACATGTAGATCATTGATAGTGAATGTTTGCCTCTCTTCTATACACTTTTATACCTGGATAAGTCTATTCATATCACTCCTAGAGTTGGGCCTATTGTAAATATTAAAAATTGCCAATGTAAACCCTGCCTTTAAGACAATTAGCAATTCCTGCAAATCAGTGGTGCTGACTTTGCTCTCCAGGATAGAAATGCAGGAGGAGGATTTGACCCAGGTTGTGAGGCCCTCACTAGTGCTCCACTAATGCACCTATATTGGCATATTTAGTAAAAAATAGCATAGCCTTGCATGTGAAATGGTTTCGCAGCCTATGTCTCCGGGAAGCAGACTATGTCATTGCATTTTAAGAAGTCAGAGACAACTGATCGCCTTGGAGATTCTTTTCAAACAAGCGATATTCCAGCCTAGTTATTTTAATTTAGGTTTTGTGTTACTAGAGAAGACATGATCAATTATTGGCAGACTGGTGCAGTTCTACCTCAATCAATCATCTCCCTCCAGTACTTACCCATGTTCTGACATGGGGGAAATACTATCTCCCATCTGCCTGCCAGCTAACATGTTTCCCTCGCCTCTAACCTGCCTCCGTCCATCACTTCCTCTGCCTCCACTCTAGCACTTCACCTGTTGGTTGTCCTTAATCTATGTATGTCCACTTATGTATTGCCCGTGGTGACTGTTCCATTTACTCCCCTCCACAACCTGGTCAGAATGTTCCTCAAACTCACCCCACTGTAAAAAGCCCACTGCTTCTCGTCAAATCTGATTTCTTACCCATTGTACATTGTTTTGTCATCAAAAGAAACATTTTTCTCCTGTATATAAATAAATAAATACAAAATAAATCAGGACGTGCATGAGTATCATTTGTTTTGGTTTAGTTTTACCCCTTTTTGCTAAATAGAAAACAATCTGTGGTGTTGGCGAGCACACGCGCTGAATCAATTTTAGCTCCATATGGGGTCCCCAAGGGGTCCAATTCTCTCTCTTGTGTTATTTCATTTATATATGGAGCCATTGGGGATCATAACAACTAAATATGCAGTTGGCATTCATGAATATGCCGATGGCACCCACGTATATTTTAGAATTGCATCCCAGCACGATCTGCAACAGTTACTTGATTGCTTAACAGAGATGCAATCCTGGATGTCCTCGCATTTTCTAAAACAAATCCAGTCAAAGACGGAGTGTTTCATATTTACAAACTCCTCAAATCAATAATTACTCCCTATGTCCAGGATAGTTGGGTCAATAAATGACCCTGCTTCTGTAGCCACATCCCTAGGTTTTTTTATGCTAGTGAAAAACTATTCTTCACTGCTCATATTAATATGCTGGTTAAGTCTACCAATTTTCAACATTCTGATCAAAATCCCGTGAAGAACTATATTTCGCTTGATCATTTGTCAGACTTTAGTCCAGTCTCTGGTATTTTCCAGGATTGATTATGCCCATTCTATTCTAATCAGAATCTGACAGAGATCCCTAGCACTCTAAAGGCGATACTTCACGCAGCTGCATGCTTTATTTCAGGAGTCAGAAAATGGGACCGCACTAGTCTGATCTGATTCTGTACTCCCTCCGTTGCTTACCTTTAAAAGCTAGTATCATTTTTAAATGTCTGCATAATTTATAGGGTGATCCATTATCAGACCCTCACATATTTGGCGGTTAAACTAAAAATCTCAGGAGGGTTGAGAGTTCCTTGCAGTCGAGACGCTTTGCTTCTTGAAGTTCACAAGTCTAAGCGTACATCCTCTGCTAAAAGACCTTTTTCAGGGGCTGTCGTTCGCTTCTAGAATCTGTTACCAGTGGAAGTGTGTAAAATCTCAGTATACCAAACGTTTAGGCATATGCTGAAAGCATGGCTTTGGAAATCCAAAATGAAATAAGCAGGTTCTTGAGTTTTGATTTTTAAATTCCTTTTGCTTCCTAAACGTATATGTTTTGAACAAATTAAAAAATATTGGTTTAATTTGTTGTTTTGTACTTACTGGTTATGTATATAATTATTGTTCGCGCTATACAAAAATTGTAATAAATAAATAAATATCAGTATTCCAAAGTACCTTACGCCCCCTCTCATTTGGGCACTGGGGATTCATCCCGCCATCGTGATCAATCATGCTCTGCTTGTGCCCCGAACTCTGGAGCTTCGCCATGGGCAATGGAGGGACACCTTTCAGTGCAACCTTAGAGCCCAGAAGATGACAAGTTCGATACTTATTCAAGAGAAGTCCTTGGGCATCGGAGTCGAGGCGGATATTGTCATAGTTATAATTGGGCATGGAATGCCTGGAAAATCTAATACACATAAACTACTCATCCTGACTCACAAATGCTAGAACCACGACGCTCCTCGATACCTTATGGACCGCCTTAAGGTCAGCCGTCCTTGTCGCATCCTCCGGTCTCAAGATCAGACATAGATGGTGCAATCCAGGATCAAGCTCACTAAATTTGGCAGAACCATCTTTGATGTCCACATACCCTCTGCCTGGAATAAGCTTCCTCTGACTCTGTGCCAACTGTGCTTGCGGGCATGTTGGCGCGTTATAAGAATTAAATAAATACAAGCACCTCCAACAGATTTGAAACAGAGATATTACATGTGTACTCCTTTCCTTTAGGGGATGGTTGGGCACCCTCATCACTGGTATGCAATGGGTTTTCCTGAGATCTTATGTCAGAATCAGTATGTATTATTAATGTTACTATCTAATTTTAGAGGATGAATTTCAGCTGGTATGTTTTAGTTGCTGTCCCCTTTTCGAAGGCTCTAGTCTCTGAATTTCAAATGCGTCCAGGTCATCTTCTCTCTTGCAGTGGTATAGCACAAAATGTGGGCCCCCTGCTATGAGCTTTGCTGAGGGCCCCCACCCTAAGCTCGGCAACAAAAAACACCCTGAGCTGGCCTAGACCACCACACATGTGCAATTCACACGATGGTCATGCTACTGCAGGGGCACAAACCACACTACAATAGGAGAAAGATATAAATATATGTTTTAATCAAACCTTAAATTGTTCACCTAGCTTAGAAATAAGGGGACTTTGCCGGGCTCCGGGCACCCAAATGTACCAGCCAACTCTGTGTGGGACCAGTAATATTACGCAAAATAATGATACAATAAGAACACATTTTCATGCTGGCTCTGCAGAACTCTCCTGTTGGTTTTGCCCTTAATGCCAGTAAAACCCACCTTCCATAGGAGGAAATTATGTTATTGCTGACTACACAAATGCCTGGCCACCTCCTGCATCACTATGCAAAGATACTCTTTAAGTGGACTTTGCCCTCAACGCCAGTAAATCTTGTGGTGCTACAGTAAGGAAACATTTCCTTGTTTGGCTGCTGAAATACCTCCACCCACCGTGTAAGAACGCACATATGTGAGTAAAATGGCCACGCCACTGAAAATGTACAGTCTGCTTTGCGCTATAACATCCCACCCCGAACACCCATAAATGGCAGCAAAACATGTAAGAAAACATCCATGTTTTGTCTGAGCCTCAAGCTTGCACACACACATTCATAGCCCATTCTCCCACCAGTCGCTCACCCAGTAGTGCCTGATGATTTTTTTAATTGAAGGGGCTAAAATATTCCTCACAATATATCATGGTGCCGAGCCAAACCATCCAAAGGAGATTTGTGGGTCCCACCCCACAGATTCATGTTTGAATAATAGGTTTAAATGGTGCATGATACAGCACACTTTCTGTGAAAATTTGGCTAAAAAGCCAGAGCGTTTACAATTGTTTTTGTACGGAAACACCAATCCAAAAAATCCAATACAAGCAAGTCACCAATAGTGCACAGGAACATTAATGCTTTAATTAATGTAATGGTTTGTTATTAAAAATGCCATGCCACAACAAGAAAACATGTCCAAACTGACTGCACAATGTAGGCCAGTCTAGACATGTAATAATTTGTAATAACATGTAATATCATGCTTATTTTATCACAGATGCACAGAAAAATATACAGTGTCAAAGTAAGAAAACATCTAGTCTGGCTGCTCCCAAATTCCAGTCTTGCCAGTTAATTACACTTATCAGGGCTACTTTACCAGAGATAGCAAGTACAAAAAAGTTAAGTCACAGTAAGAAATGGCTGACTGCACCAAAATGCTAGTCTAGCCACGTAATAACACCTATGATGCTTACTGGATTTAGATGCCCAGAAAAATATCCCATTCCACAGTAAGAATTGCTAGACTGGCTGCACCCAAATGACAGTCTAGACAGGTAATAACATTTATCTTGCTTACTTTATTATAGAAGCACAGTAAAAGAAAGTCATGCCACAGCAAGAAATTACTAGACTGGCTGCATCAAGATGCCAGTCTAGCCACTAATAACACATTTCATGTCTGCTTTACTATAGATGTCCATTACAATTTAGCGCACCAACTCCCTCCCCACCATCCCCACATGTCCCGTCCCCCGTACCCCAACCACCAAATTCAGCTCCTCAGCCCAGAAATTACCCACATGTCCCTCTTCTTCATCGCAGTACTTACGCATGATAAACCTTGCCTCATATGTAAGTACTGAAACGAGGTAGAGTGGGACTAGGAGTAATGAAGATTACACATAACTAGGCCAGGTATTACTCAATGCCTCTCTGTCTCATCCCAGTACTTGGGTATGAGGCAAAGTGCCTCATTCACAAGTACTGGGATGAGGAAGAGCAGGGCTAGGAGTAATGAAGATTACCAGTAAGTAATCCATGCATTAAGCACAAGCACACACATTTACATGTGCACCCATTCCCCATACACTCACACACCCAGCCACCCATATGTTTACATGTGCACTGATTCACATATTTACTTATTTATGTTTACATTTTATAGCACTGTACAGACCCTCCGGCATCAGGGGGCTACTTACATTGAGTGCAAAGTGAACCTTCCTCCAAGTGCAGGACCATTCATACAGGTTACAAAATACAAGTGGTTTTTGAAAAGCATAGTCTGGTGAAGACACACCTCAAGGTACGAGGAGGGGGGGCTACTTCAGGTATTCAGACAGGTAAGGTAAAATCAGGTAGGTGTACAGTCTGGCAAAGCCATGCCTCATGGTATGGGGGGCTACATCCACCAGTATACAGATAGGTAAAGCAAGATCAGGTAGGTAGCAGATAAGAAAAATACATATTCAGCATTAGTGTGCTGGTCAGGACGGATGCAGATGTATTGGGATACAATATTACGCACTGGGCTGCAAGATGCAAAGATGTTTGGATCCAAATTACACTTGCAGCAAAATGCAGCTAGGTCATAATAGTTAAGTAGCGAGTGAAGTACAGTTACAGCAGAAGGCCGACAGGTCATAGTAGGTAGTTTGCTAGTGACAGACATTTGCAGCAAAATACTGGTGGGCTGCAGTGCCGTGAGCCAGTTACAAAGTGCGGAATACAGCATATGACAGCGTTGCATAAGATGCATCTGAGTCTGCGGATAAAGTCAATAGACTCAAAGACTGACATTAAAATACAGCATTAGTGTTCAAAGGCAATCCGGCCAGGGTGGTCGCGCTCATCAGGGGTGTTGCTAGGTCTGGAAAAGACCCGGGGCTACTCTGATGTCGGGACTGTTGAGACTGGGGGCTAGCCAGCATTTTGGCTGTAGCTCCTGAGATTCTATCCGGGGCTACAACCAAATGACCAGGGGCTATAGCCCCCTCCTAGCAACGCCTCTGGCGCTCATCATGGTACATGCTGAGATAGCCTCATCAGCGGCTTTAAGTTTGAGGTTGTCCGGTGCAAGCAAACAAAGTCATGGGATCAGTGTGAAAAAGTTGTTTGAATAGATACGTCCAGAGAGTGCAGAGAGTAAAGGGAGCCAAATCAAAACAGCATCTACACCCGGCCCCCCCCCGGTTGGGAGGCCCGGGGCCGTAAACTGGGAGGTGGGAGGTTTGTGCTAGGTCCGACGGAACCACTTAGCATGCAGATGGTAGGGGCGGGCAGTTGGGTCCCCAAGACAAAGAAGACCCAGACTGCTGGTTGCCAGTGCAGGAAAGCGAGGTGAGGAGGGCAGGTGACAACACGTAGTCCCTGACCTCTGTCGCCTCGCTCCACACTTCAAAGGTCCCCCATTCCCGTCATGGCGGATGCAGAGTGGGGACCTTTGATGTTCAAAGAGGGACCGCCTTGCCCCCAGGCTGAATTTTGCCTTTATCTGGTGGGGGCAAGGTTGCCCCTCCCATTCTTTCCCCCCGCCATCTCGGTGATAGCAGCAGGACAGCTGCAAGAATAAAAAATACCTCCCTCCCGTCCTGCAAATAGCTGTAAAGAACCCCAATAGCGGGGGCCAGATAGACTATGGAATGTACACAAACACAAGGGGAGGCTAAACCGCCTCGATTTAAAAATAAAAATAAAATTCAACTCCAAGAAGGGCTTTAAAAAACACTGAGGGGTTTTTTGTTTCTTATTTAATTTCTCTATAAAAATACACAGTTATGTATGACCCAGATGCTCAGAATCCACCACCGAGGATAAAATAGCAATTAAACCTCACAGAGGACCTAAAAACGAGTGGGGTCAGGAGCAGAAGATAAATCCGTTAGGCTCTAGAACCCTCCCTAGAGGGAAACTGAACAAGTCAAGCGCCTACGGGGGGTTTCTTTTTTCATTCAAAACAAAAGTGGATCACGAGCCGGAAGGATTCTTAGTAAGTCTCCTGGAACCCCCCCCCCCTTTTCTGATAAAGTCAATACAGGTTAGAGCTCTACGGTCTTACAAAACAGATAAGGAGAGAGGACCTTGAGCAGAAACATGTACTAGTAAGCCTCAAGTATCCACCTCCATGCATGTATAAGGGGGTCTTACCGCAAGTGGATCAGGAGCAGGGTAAGTTCATAGTAAGGCTCTGGAACCCATCCCCCTTGCATTTAATACCCAAGATAAGCGCACTGGGGGGCCCAAACACAAGTGGATCAGGCGCAGGGGAAGTTCCCAGTAAAGCCCTTAGAACCCACCCCAGCGGCAAAATATTACAACACAAGCGCTGAAGGGGTCTCACAACACAAGTGGATCGGGACCTGGGAAAAATCCTTGTAAGGCTCTCGAATCCACCCCGGCTGAAAATTAAGCAGCCTAAAGCGCAGAGGGGGTCTCATAGCACAAGTGGATCAGGAGCAGGGAAGACGTTAGTAAGGCTCCTGGAACCCACCCCTGAGGAAATAACTATCCTACAAACAGAGCGTGGGGGCTTCAAAAACGCAAGTAGATCATGTGAGTAGAAAATGGTAAATACATCTCCAAGGACTACACCAAAAGGCTAAAACGCCTCCATCAATGGAAAACTACAAAACACATGTCCAAAAACCTAGTGGCTCAAAGGACCCACCCCGAGGAGTATCAAGTGAAATGTTTCACAGAAGGGGGTTGTTTTTTTCAGAGAAAAACAGATCAAGAGCCATCAAATCAGCAAAAATCACCCTGTGAGCAAGCGAGGGCGCAAGTGCTAAACCTGGTCAGGGTGGACACTAAACGAAAGGCACATAAGCGCCCACCTCCCCACCTCACAAGGAAAGGACAAGAGAAAGCAGGCAGAACCTGCTCCAAAAGACAAGCATATTATGAACAAGTCATAGCTCACACGCTGTGTCCAACCAATTGTCATAAAATTTCATATTAATAGCGGCGGGGATCAGCCTCGAGCGGACCCTAATTGGGAGTAGGGCCCCCCGCTCACCTGATTCCTCTGTCCCCAAAATATATTATTGTTATCCTTCTTATGTGATGTTATGGTTGGTTTTTCTTTTGCACCATGGCTGGTACTAAAATAAAGCTTGTGGCCAAAGTTTTTCCACCTCACATCCTGGTTTCAGTCTCCTCATTCCTATAACTGTCATTACTGTTCTTTTCTGTCATGTCATACTTGTCATCCATGACACCTGTCACCCGCATGCCACTCCCCCGCACAAAAACACTTCCAGGTTTATGATATTTGAGTCTGAGTTTGCGACCAAATCAGATAATGCGGACAGTTGTAAGGAAGAGGAAGTAGGTTAGGGGGTGGTAGCATAGCAAAGTGGGGGAGAGGGGGAGTTTCAAAGCAAATAGCGGGCTCCAGTGTTAGGGTGGGGTCCGGGCCGTGGCAAATGACAAGTTTCGAGAAGAAAAGTCATTCTCTCAAGGAGTGAAGATCACGCAGCCAGTCCAGGATGGCTAATTGCAGAAGCAGGGAAGTTCGGCGAGTGGAAATGCTGATAGTGTTATAAACAATTGGTATGGCAGAAGAGCTATCAGTGTACGGCTCTGTATGCGCAGGAGGTAGGCAATGTCGGGAACTAAGGTGAGAAGGCAGGAACAGTTTGAGGCGAAGGTAGTATCGAGTCAGCTAACAGCAAATTCAGGAGACTTGGGAGTGAAGGTGTAACAAGCCAGTGTGGACATCATATGCGGCGTGCTCGTCTTTTCTTCACATTCAGTGTTAGCTGGTCGGTCAGCTGGTACACACACGCACACATAGCCACCAATACGTCATACACTCACTCATTCACACACAATACATAATATCCAAATACAAACACACTTACATGAGTAGTGTCGGGAGTTGTAGTCCGGGAAGGGAAGGGGCGGGACCAGGGTGTGGAGAGGGAAGTGACATGAGCTGAACGGTAAAGACAGTCTGCATCGTGGACGCATAGAATAAAGAGGTGTTGAGTGTAACTCTGTCCCCGCCTGTTTTCTCCCACGCAGCGATGTGCGCACAGGGATTGCTGAAGACTGGATGTCCTGGTCTAGGTCTGGAGGCCCGACCTGACAACTGGCGACGAGGAGAATGCCCACAATGGGGTGTTTAAAAAAAAAAGAAGAATATTTGCAAACATCCGGGGGAAGAGTGCAGAGGAGGCACGTGGGAAATGCTGGAAATGTCATTGGGGAGTGGTGCTCGTGCCTACTCAGGCAGCCACGTTAAGGAGTACTACCCATTTCGAGCGGGACACTCCACATTCGAAGTGGGGAAGCAGGGCGATCTGCCCACATCATGTCTGATCAGGACATCCCAGACACAGTGCCTGTGACCCCACAACAACAGGGCCATCAGCGAGTGGCAGACTCGCTAACAGTACTGCTACCTGGCACATTTAATGTCACTGACACTACCAACATGGGGCCAAGATGGGCCAGGTGGGTCCGAGACTTTGACCTGTATCTATGAGACATAGTTGATGAGTTCCTGGTCTACTCCATCGACACGAAACCAAAATAGCCCTAGTCACATACTTGATGCCTCACACCAATGTGGACTACGAAAGGCATCTTTTCCACTGCAGGAAGCAGGTGAAAGGGAAGACGATGGATGCCTTTGTAATGAGACTATGCAGCAAAATGAAACACTGAAGTGCTCCGCTTGCAGATCATTGTAGGGTGCGAGTCGTAGTCATTCAGGAGAAAGCTACTACAGAAGGCACGGTCCCTGGAGGAAATACTCATGCTGGCAAGGGTGGAAATGGCTATCGACTCACAAGTAGAATCATTTGGGATCCAGAAAGGTCAGAAATCACGATGACACAATGGCACGAGTATGCATGACTCTGGAGGCAGCCAACCTCACATTAAATCGCAAGATGTGTGAATTCAGGAAAGGTGTCCTCCAGTTTTTCCATTTTCTCGGCTAATGGAATTATTCCTGACCTGGAGAAGGTACATGCACCAAACAAGATGTCGCTCCCAACTAATGTGTCGCAACTTCGATTGTTCTTAGGCCTGGTGAGAAATTGCGCTTGTTACATCAAGACCTTTGCAGCGATAAGTGAGCCCCTGAGGGCCCTAACCAAGCAACACATACCTTTCACTGGTCAGCAGAGTGCCAAGCAAGGTTCACAGCCATCCCCGAAAGAATAGCAGGGGCAGAAAACATGGCCTATTTTGACGTTGACAGGGAAACAGAACTGACGGTTGATGCAAGCCCGGCAGGTCTGGGAACTACATTAGCACAGAAGAGCCCTGATGGCTCAGGACAGAGACACATCGTCTCCTATGCTTGCAGAAGTTTGTCTAAAACTGAACAAGCCTATTCACAGGGGGAAAAATAAAGTTTGGCAGTTGTGTGGGCCTGCAAACATTTCCATCGGTTCCTGTACAGTAAATCCTTCATAATCGTAACGGACCACCAAGCATTATTGTTCCTCTATAGCAACCTGCAGACACAAATGCCTCCCCGCATCGCACGATGGGGCCTGCGGCTACAAAACTAGTCTTTTAACATCATCCAGAGACCTGGCAAGGAAGCCAACTTGTCTGACCACTTGTCACGCCACCGGAGACAAAAACACCCCCCAGATCTGTCGGTTGCAGATCGCTACATCAGGTACCTCATCTAGCAAACCATCCTGCAAGGCAAAGAACCCCTGGAGCTAGTAAAAGCAGCAGAGGATGATGTTGCATTTCAGATAATAATGGAGGGGCTGAAGACAGGGAAATGGTGTTCAGTTAAAGAAAGAAGCGAAGGGGAGTCGGTCAAAACAAGGAAGGATGTGGACAGTCTACTACTGGTCAGAGATGAGCTAGCTCTGTCGGAAGAGAATATACTCCTAAAGGAGAACAAGATCGAGACGAGTGCTAGATCTTGCACACAAGGGACACCGAGGGATATTCTCAACAAAAAGAATGCTACGCCAGAAAGTGTGGTTTCCAAAACTGGATGGAATGGTGGAAGACTTGCTGAAAGACTGATCCACATGCAGTCTCATCACCACTGAAAGACACCCTAAACCACTGAACATGTCACCATTACCTGAAGGTGTGTGGGTGGAGGTTGCCATAGACTTCTTTGGGCCGATGGAAGCGGGAAATATGTGGTGGCAGTGATGGATGAATATTCCACGTACCCAGAGGCACAAGTGATTTCATCTACTGTGGCTCATCATATCATTCCTGTGTTAGACAGAATCTTCACCGCCTATTGAATTCCCTGGCAGGTTAAATATGATAATGGGCCACTTTCTATGAGCCAAGACTTCCGTGACTTTGCAGAATACATAGGCTTCAAACATTGGAAGGTGACCCCATTGTGGCCTCAGGCGAATGGCATGATTGAAAGATTCATGGCCAACCTGAAGAGAACATTGCAAATATCCCAATTGACTAGGCAACCTTTTCAGCAAGTGCTTCATCAATTATTGAGGGATTACAGGAGCACCCCTCGCAGCTGAACAGGGAAGTGCACGCTAAGTCATGTTTGGACGGAGTGTTCACACCCGATTGCCTCACCACAAATGGACTGCAGAACACCAAGGGGAAGACCGAGAGATGAGAAATAGGCACTTTCAATCAAAAGAAAATATGAAGGCCTATGCTGATCACAGTAGGCAAGCAAGACCGTCAACCCTAGAGCTCAAAGACGTGGTGGTCGTGAAACAAACCCGGACCAAGCATGCTCTTTCATAAAGATCCACTCACTATAACCAGAAAGAAGGGTTCTCTTGTCACTGCAGAAGGGGACCGACGTCAAGGGGACCAGGAACTCATCAAACTTCAAAAGAGTGTCTGGGACACTTCAAGAGCAACAACAGGGATCACAGGAAGACAAAAGAGAATATTCCTCAGACAAGTCATATCAGGGAGATGGAGTGGAGTCGGATGCTTCGAGCCAGGAAGAAGGTGGACCTGAGAATCCGAGGCAGAGGCCTGAACCAGGGACCTCTGGTCCACAAAGGGCTTGAGCCCTGCAGACTCATTGAAGAAATGGGGTAAAGTTGGGTTGTTGAGATTGTTGTTAGTGTTTAAATCAGGGCAAGGGGTAGTGTCAGGAGTTGTAGTCCGGGAAGCGAAGGGACGGGATCAAGGTGTGGGGAGGGAATTGACGTGGGGAGAAACGGGAAGGACAGTCTGTATTGTGGAGGTTGTTTGCTCCCGCACAGCGAGGCACGTGCATGGATTGCTGAAGACCGGAGGTCCCGGTATAGGTCAGGGGGCCTGACCTGACAACATGCACCCACACACATTTACACAAATTACATTTTCTTACCTTTTTCTAATCCATTGCTCAAAGTAACGAGGCCTCTATCTCCCTGCTCCACACAGCAGGAACTATTGTTCCTATCATGCACAGAGGAATAATTGCTTCTTGAAGTCACTCTGACTTCAGAAAAAAAATATTTCGATTACGAAACAGAACTGTAACGAAAATCATTTCTTTTTGAAGTCAACGTGACCTAAAAAAGAAACAATTTCTTTTTAAGTCTGAGGGCCTCCCTCTTCTCCCTGGGCACGTTACGGAGGGGCCTCCCAGCACCCCAAGTGCTGCAGGGGCCCCTGCCACGGCGGCGCTCTTTTGGGCATACAGTACAGATTCACAGTAGGTCGTAAAATAAAAGGAGCCATCGAGCCTAGATTTTCACTAATGGCCTATGCTCTGCTTCCCAAATATACAAAGTTATTCATTATATACATTTTGTATGTTCAATAATATATTCCATCTACTTATTAATAACAATAATATAATAATAATAATATAACAATAATAATAATAATAATAATAATAATAATAATAATAGTAATATTTGTTGTTTTCTATATTGCTTCCTACCCTAAATTCCAGTTTCAGAGTGTCTGGTAACAGGCGCTATTAATTGCCATTATTGTTACATGTGTTTAACGGACGAAGTGGGTGTGCGCTAAAGGGTTCAACATTCCTCTACTTTTGTGAAAATCCAAAATTGTTCCCTTACTTTCTATCACCCAGAACACCGTTCCTGGATGACAGACAATGGCACTTTAGTTTTTTGTTTTTGGTTCCCCTCCCTACTGGCGATTCGAACCTGCTCTCTGCTGGGAATGCTCTATTGAATCTTTTACTGAGCAGATACTGGCTTTCTTGCAGATACTGGCTTGCCTTTCTTTATTTCAATAACCTGCTTCACACATGAAGCCAATTTCCAAGCTGCCACCTAGTCCTACACCCACCATGATTAGTGTTTGTCTTCGGCATTTGAGCATGATGAGGGAGAAATTGCTGCGGGCAGAGCTGTGTGATTAGGTAATGATTGGGTGTGGGGGTGGCTATAGTCCTTGGCATTTTCCTCCAGAGGTGCGAATGGAGGGTGATTAAAAAGGGGAGAATATATAAAGTTGCATGCATTGGGGGTCTGTGATTTAAAGCAATGGCGGTCGCTAAAGATGCATTTTCTTCTGCTGTGTATCTTTCAGTCTTGATAGTAAAGTTGCAGAAAACATTTTGGGGGGTGGAGTGGAGGAAAGGTGTGATCCAGGTATGGGGATTGTATTGTGTGCGTGGTGAGTGAGGGTGGGTCCGTGGGGAGTGGGAGTGAGGGTGTGGGGGATGGAGGCGAGATAGTTCCACAACTTTCCTTTGTCCCCTGACTTTTTTCGAGCTCCTCCTCAAGGGAGATGTCTGTAGTTATCTGCTCCGCCATAAAAAGAAGCCAACATTTCATCTAGGATTCAAAAGTGTCCTACAGACTCACATCAGATTTCAAATGCAGACGGTTAATTCACTTACCTCATAGTTGTAGTTCATGTTAAAAAAGTTTGTCTACATTATAGTTTTCATTTTAAATAAATGCTGTAATGATATTTAGCTGGTTAATAACTTTCTCTGTTGTTCATATTTGTGTGATGTGAAGTGTGTGTGTATTTGCACACACCTTATTAACAGGGGTGTACGACCATCAGAAAGATATTGTTAGGTTTGAACACTGGTGTTGTGCTTATGTGTGTGTGTGTGGATTGTTACCGGATGCAAATTCCATATGTAATGAGCCCTGATGCAAATTTTGCATAGTTGCTAATTTCAGGAGTTGCTTCTACTCAAATACTTTTCATGAGTTCTCACATGGGTGTTTGTGCTGTATGGCTCCGGATGCACACAGTAGATGAGGCCTATATCGTATAGGTGTGTTGCTGTATTGTGGATTAGGAGCAAGTTATTCATAGACCACTTCTCATTGCATGGATTTTCCTGCTAGTGCAAATGCTTTTGATCCCTACGGTTTTATGCACCAGCAAAAACCAGGCAGACCTCATAGGGATCCATTAGAAACGCTCCCTGCCATGCATATGTGGCAGGCAGCGTTTTAACTCAATTTGCATGCTTGTATGTCACTTTTTGCCCAGTGTGTTTTATATGTTTGAAATCTGTTCACTTTCCAAAAAATGATGTACACTTGTTAAACTGTGAAAGCCTGTTCATTCTTACAAATGTAGAAAGATGGACTTTTTTGCTTATGCTAGATCATGAATGTGTGTCTGTGCTTTCTATAATACCTTGTTGTCGAAGGTATGTTCACTTTGCCCATGCACGCTGTGTATGCATTTGCATCTGTATTTGCATGGGTATTGTGAGGTGAAATGTCCTTGTTTGGCGTATGTGTTGTGTATGCAAAATTTACAATTGTGTCTGCGCGTGTGTATTTATGTGCTATGATAAAGTCCTTTTTATTAGGTTGCGTGAAGAGGCTGGGTTGACTAAGGGGGTGTGGTACCACCATCTGCTCTGTGATGTAGGACCCGGGAGAGGCAGACTGGAGAACCCCCAGGCTCCCCAGCCCATCACCAGCCATAATTCAATAAACTAACACAGACCCTACGGTACCCTAGTATAGGCGCGGTTCGGCTCCTACAAGGCAAGGGGAGCCCAAAATGCAGACTAGGTGGGACCTGTGCGAAGAGCCCCACTCTTCAAAAGGGGAGCACTAACTGGCAGAGGTACATTTGAGGTTTGTGTCTTGGGGATATACCAGGCTAAGTCATTGGGCCTCATTAGGAGTCCGGCAGCAGCCGTGCACTTCTTTAGGGCACGGCTGCCGCCGGTAATTATTTTTTACCGGGCCCATAGAATGGGCAATTACCAGGTAATGCCGACCTTGGCGGACCCGGTAATTGCCCATTCCATGGACCTGGTAAAAATAATTTCCCATTCCCATTTGAGCCGCATAGGGCTCAAATATGAATGGGGAGGGAGCTAACAACGGGCCCGTTAATAACGGGCCCGTTGGTATCTCCATGGTCCCCTCGCAGGACCCGGAAAGGACGTCTGGTCTGACCAGACGTCCTTTCCAGGACCCGCGAGGGAACCTGGTAATAGGGTGGAGTGGGTTTAACGGCACAGGCACCATTACCGATGCCGTCAAACCCATTCCGCCAGCCTCGTAATGAGGCCCATTGTATTTATCCTCAGTACCATAAGACCCAATTACCTCATACCAACACTAACCCAGACAGCTACTCATTAAACTATATGGGCTTAT
Organism: Ambystoma mexicanum; assembly: GCF_040938575.1. Lineage (NCBI taxonomy): Eukaryota > Metazoa > Chordata > Amphibia > Caudata > Ambystomatidae > Ambystoma > Ambystoma mexicanum. Next base: position 92,295,459 of record NC_090924.1, on the reverse strand, counting down.
CTAATCTGCCCCACCACCATAGACCTGGTGCTCCAGTGGCAAGGAGCCATAGGTAAGACCCAGAGATGGTGTAACATTTCCCATAGCAGAGGTGAGCATGAGAAGGCCCTGTCTGCACAGCCATGGGCATCGGCTATATTTATCACTCATAGACGGCAACCCAATGTTGAGAACCCTGCACCGGAGGTGACCGGTTCAATCTGTGACTAGGGGCAGCACTCCCGATAAACAGTGCACAAGACACTTTTACTCTCTGAAACTTGGCAAATAAAAAGAAATAGGGAGTAAAAATACCCGGAACAGAAAAGAGGCAAAAACAGGGACATATGGACCTGCCCCTTTTTTCACCTACACAACGCCACATATATGTTCAGATCAATAGTACCAGCAGAGCAGTGCCACCGGAAACGGCTTTAAAATCACTGAAGAGCGACTATGAACTAACAATGCATCTTTTGTTTTTCATGAATCACCAGGTGAAAATAAATATTTCAAAGGATATCTGTGTTAGAGGTTACATTTATTTTTAATCGCCTAAAAAATATCAACATTGGGGATGGGAATTATTTTTGTATTCCTTAAACACATGTGACTTCTACATTGAAAAAGTAGCTGGTATACTGTTTCTACTTCAAAATCTTATCTGAAGTTCTGACTTGGGGTGTTTTCAACTTCCCTGAATGTACGCAGCGGGCCGCCCAAGCACGTTCAGCCGTGCACCGCCCCCCCACCACCCGATGACATGTCCACAGATTCTCTCACAGAGGCACAAGGCTCTACATGGGTTTTGAGTCCTGCCATCGAATCACGAGGCTTGAGACTTGTGTGGGGTTTGACCAGCCACTCAGAGGCCATTTTAAAGAAGGCCTAGCTCAGCGGGCTGCCTGCTTCCTTTCGGGTCTTGGGCTGTCTAGTTTGGGATGATAGGTAAAGCTCTCTTACTAGAGACGTTTTGCATTGCATTTGGTGAGTTCTGAAGGAGATATTTTTAGTGGTGTTTGACTCTTACCCTACCATGATTATTTTCTCTTTCTTTAGCACTAAAAATGCTCCTATTTTTGCCCTTTGTGTCAACCAAAAATAATGAAAAAAAATCATATATTTGCTACAACACCTTTCTTTTCCTGTATTTGTCAGCATCTGGGTACATGCCTGGGAAGTCTTCCTGTGCTGTCTAGTCAGTCACCTTACCTACTGATGGTGTCATCTAAGAAACCTTTTCAGTTGTCTAAGTCTAGTTTGAATCCCTTTCTTTGAATTGTCACTTGTTTTGAGTTTTAATCATTGACACCTTGGGCAACATTTCCTTTTGTTTGGAGGGAGCGCGCCAGGTGGACAAAGGGCGAAAATGAGGAGCAGGACTTTTCCTCATCCTCTGTGTCAGGGTTGAAGCGAGGTAGTCACCCAGAAGGGGGAGAAGGACGTTAATGAAGGTAAAATAGGGGGTGAGATGGAACGTGAGGTGGAGGAGGAAAGAGGTGTCCAGTGATAAATAATAAATAGATACCTGATGTTACATAGATCCAATAACATGTGCAAATTGCATAGGAACTAAATGCTGTTAAAGGGACAGTACATTGATTGAATAATCACCTAGCAGGTGTCTATGACCATGGTTAATTATACCCTTCCTGTTAAATACCAAATGAAAGCGGTCAAAATAACTTAAACACTGCAGTGTAAATGTTCTGAACCTGTAACAATTAGTTTTAGTAACTAATTCGGCCTTTCTTACATCTAGGCAGTTCACCAGCTTTTGAAACTTTCGTCTGAGCTGGCCTTAACAGCTAAGCCCATAAATGAATAACATGGACTTCTGTTTGATTCTGGCATAATCACGACCGGATAAGAAGGCACACACATAGATGTGTTTTATTTGTAAGTCTCTCTTGCTAATTAGATGCGTATTTTTACCTGAGTCAGTTTAAATAGAAGGTTGATGGGTTCTTTTTCCTCATTAATATAGGAACTTGAATACCGTACGCTAAATTACTGCAACAATCCAAGTGTCCCACACATCTCAATAGTCCAAATTACAGTTTATGGACCGCAGGTGGGTTTTGTGTTTTTGTCTAGAATAGGATATACTAGCCATCACCTTTAATAAGTTATATTGGGAAGCACAATCTCTTTTTCTATACTAATGTATGTATATTTATGTTTTTAGATGTGTCATTTTGTGTCAAAGGGGGGACAAGATTGATCTTCCAGAAGTAACCTTAGTCCTGAAGATGGCCCAACATCTATTTCAGTGACCACTGTTGACATAAGTGGTGCACCATCAAGGGCCAAAACATATGTCGACTGATAAGGGAAAATCTAATTTCTTTTTCCTATGTCTTGTACGCATATTTACAACAACTGTTATGCACAAAAGATTCTTCAAGTTAGAGTACCCCTTTGTTAGAATAGGAGCATGGTGATTGAATTGTATGACTGATGATCATTAGAAAATGTCTGTAATGTCTTTTAATGTGTTTTTATGAAAAATAATTAAAGAGATTTATATTTTGCAAAGTTGATTTGCTTCAGTAATTCCCCCTATAAGGTGGAATCAAACAGGTTAACCTTTACCCTTACCTGCGTTACATACAGGACTTGAAGAGAGGGGTAGTCAATCTGTAATATATTTTTCCAGTGATAAAGTCGCCAACAAAAATCCTACTATGGCCAAAAATGGCGATTAAAAAAAATGCACTTTTCAACGCATATATATGTGGGAGGTGGGTTAGGGCAATAATTTATTGTATGAGGAGTATAGGGCAACTGCGGGGGGTCTCCCCGGCATATAAATGTTGTGAAACGTGCAAAAAAAACAGGTTTTTGGCCTCAGGACTTTTCCAGCGACCACATGATATGATAGGTTATTTATAATAAGCTTAATACCGAGAGGTTTCTAACTACAGACCAGGGGATCGAACCTGTGTTGCTGCGTGTTGTCTTGCTTCCAAGGCGAGCACGTTGCCACTGAGCTATCCTCCCGAGACCAGAAAAGATTGGTAGATGAAGGAGTGGCCACAGATTGAGGAAGGGCAGGCCTATTGTGAGGAGAAGGCGGTAGAAGTGGCTAGTCCATTAGAGTTGACCATGATCGGGCTGTGCGACTTTGGACTTGACGCGTGCAGTTGCAGGGTGAGGATACAGCTTCCATTCAGGGGGAGGCTGTGGTAGTTGCAGAGTCACTCCTGGAGTTCCTGCAGGATGTGGGCGAGGTCATTCACCTGGGACCAGAAGGGAGAAGGTGGTTCTTCACCAGCAGCAGGTCAAAATATCTACAGAGGTGTAGGGGATGACAGGCAGAGGGGAGAGCAGGAATTGGTGCTGTGGGAAATTGAAGACCATCAAATGGATGAGCTAGAAATGGTCACCCATCAGATGGCTCAGGAGAGAGAGACTGGGGCGTCGGCACCATTGCCCATGCAGACAGTGCAAGTCAGGCATCCTTGCAAACATGAAGGTGAATCAGAGTCATCCTCGCCCATGACATCAACAACCATCTAGTCAGAGATGTGGAAATACTTCAGCTTGCAAACACGGTGAAACAGGGCAGGAGGGATTAGCAAAATGCATCCTCCGAGAAAAGACAGTTACATGGTGGCCAACACAATGAGGCACAAGCACTGTAGGCTGTGTCACAATGATATATACAAGGACTCCACAGCAAGTGTGGCATACTCACTCCGGAAGCACCCTCCTCCATCGGTGAAACTGGCGACAAAGGAGTGTTGGATAATAAACCAGTTTGACACTGGCCGTGCTTTAGAAAGCAGCCCTCACCTCCCGTGGTTATGGGCCAGTCCAAACATCTTCATTGCTCCTCTTGAGTGACCCAGCACAGTCTGACTCACTGCCACCATTGGTCACCTCCAGAAATGCAGCCTCTGTCTCCACTAGGGGGTTGGGGGAGGGGTTGAGAAGTGTTAAAATGGCACTGCGCATTAGGTGGCCTACGTCATTTGCCAGCCCCTTCAGGAAATATGCTTAAGGGGCACGCATGATGCACTACTGGCGGAACATATCATGCTTCCGCAGTGGTATTCTGAACGCCCCCTGCTACCCAGAGGCTGGAAATACCTGCTGGCGTCTCAGGCTTGATCGCGTGCTCTGCGATTTTGGATTTTTGTTAGGCCCTGCTGGGTGCCTCTCACATGCGCCTTCCCTCCTTTATGACTTAATAACCCGCTTGGATATTGTTGCACAACTTTTCAGCATGCTTTTGTACTGATCTGACATATTGCGCAAAGTACTTCAGCACTGAAGTGGTATAGAAATTCAATAACGGAAATAAAAGGAAAGTGGTGTTGGCGCTGGAACTTTCATCTTTAATCACAGGCGTAGCGTAATAAGCAATTCAGTGCTCAGCAGCAGGGCCAGCCTTGGCGCAGGCAGCTTCATGTCCTCGCCTACCTTTCGCTGTGTTGATCCGCGGCATCAGCAATGGCGCCTGCTGCTTCTATAGCAGCCCTACGAACCTTTCTACGAGCGCGTGCATAGTAACACGCTCATGGTCTTCCTATGCCTGCACACCCAGGGGCACCGGTCATGTCTCATTGGTTCATCCTGCCTTTCGCAAGATCCCTGTAATTTCTCATGTCTTTCTTTGTCCTTCCTTTGGAATCCATCAGTAAAGTCTTAAGGTCTCATCATGGTGTTACTGTGTGTCTCTGCCAGCCACCAGAACGCATAAGTCATACCTCGCATGGTTCATACCTGTCTTTTGGCGTGCTACCAGTGATGTCTCATGGTCTCTGCCTGACATTTTGAGGGTATACATAAGGACGTGTGGTTTCTTTGACTGTCCTGCAGAAGGTTTCATAATGTCTTGTGGCCTCTTTGCCTGCCTTTTGGGTGGCGTTGGTGTTGTTGCCTCATCTCCCGTCCTTCTGAAAGCTTCCGTGATATCTCAATGTCTCTTGGTTTTCCCAGCAGAGAGTTCAGTCATTTCTGCTGGTCTCCGCCTGTCTTTTGGGCTACTTCAGTCTTATGGTCTTTTTACCTGTCCTTCATGAGGCAACCATATGGTCTCATGCTTTCCAGTGTAGGGATATATTATGTGATGATATATAATTGATTATTATTTAGAACGCACTTAATACCCTGAGGTTTCTAAGAGGGGACTTGGGGATCGAACCTGTGTTGCTCCATGTCGTCCTGCTTCCAAGGCAAGCACGTTGCCCTTGAGCAATCCTCCGTTGAGGGAAGATATTATAATCTCTTGCTCAACTCTTAAAAGCCTCAATATCGCGTGCATTCATTTTGCCAGTCAATCAGGAGGCTTCGGTAAAACGGCACGCTTTTTTACGTTTGTTGTGGTTCATCTCATTGGTTTACAGTCATTTGTTTGCAGTCCATTTTGCCAGATGCCAGTTGGATGCAACCATATGATTGATCAATAACGGTTTGAATATGCCCTGGGTGGTAGCTCTCAGCGTTTAATCTATGCCAAACAAGGATGGAGGTGGTAAACGAGTGGGTAATTACAGAGAAAGGATTCCAAAATGGAGCCTGATGGGCTGTAGGTGTGAATTTCGGCTGACAGCTGTGTCTGTCCGTCATTACATATACTGCACGTTCAGACAATTTTGCTCTTGATCATCAAATAACATATAACGGCCATGTTCACATCTGCCTGTCTTTCACATAGTAACGCTTTATGTTTTCTCTTGACTATACTTAAGGCATCTTCCATATGGATGTCACTGGCCCTTTAAAAGGCTCCTCTAGTATCCAAACCATCAATCCATCCTTCCGATAGGTGTTCTTTTTTATTGTTTCATATTCTTTTTTGCCCATGCTTAGGCTTTGATACTGTATTGTGCCCTCAATATTCTTTTGCATAGTGCGTGTGAACACTGTTCCAACCTCGAGTTCTCACCTGCTGGTGGTCCATGTAATGCCTAATGGTCTTTTGCTGCTGGAATTTCAGAAATTACTTTTGAGTAAGTGGAACATTTGCAAGAAAACAAGGACATAGATATACTTGTTTTGTTATGAGGAACAATTCACTTAAAAAATGCACACCTTCTGTTCTGTGTTGAATAAAAGTACATTAGATGACAAAATGAGAAAGTTATACCTGGAACTACAGATATAAGGTAACTGCTCACTCACCCAGGGGGTCTGTCGGGAAAACTCTGTTGCCCCAAGATGCCAATGCCTGCTTTTCTTGGATTCCTTAGATATTATAGCTGCATTCTGTGGGGTACATTTACCAGCCCAGCAGAACTCCACTGCACCACCAAACTGCATTTTCAGCAGTTACAAGAAGAATGGCTGCGCTGGCTCTGCTTAGCACTTATTCCCTTACATCAAAACCGCAATTTTAGCAGTTACCAAAAATAATGGCTGCGCTGACTCTGCTGAGCATATATGGAGCGAGGTGAAACATAGAACACCCAGAAAATGGCTGCAGTAATTTCTACATGTGCACCAAAAAGAAGAATTCAAATGCAGCCTGGCTCAGCGCTGCTATGGTGCCAGCTCAAGACTTCCAACTGAAAGAGAAAAATGTTCTGTGTTTAAAATGACTGTGCATTGATGCTATTTCCATCTTTTCAACATTACACAGTTGGTGCCAGTAAGACGCATCCATGCCCATCTATCTTCGGGATGAACACCATCACAGGAGGGCCATTCCTCCTTGAAAGGCATTGTGTGTCAAGTACAAACTGTGAAAGAGCCGAGACATTTGTTTTAGGTCGTACGGCAATTGTTTACTTTTGCAACAAATTAACACATGCAAAACTCTTCACAAAAAGCTTTCTCTCTCCCTCTGTTTATGTCAGTTTCAAAGAACCTTTTTCTTGAACAGATTCCTGTGTATAAGAAAGTGACCAGAGCTATGGAAATGTTCAGAATGAAGATGTGAGGAAAATCGCATTTGTAAATGACCAGGGAAAGTAGAATGAACCCGTGTGTCAGGAATGGCACTCTGTCAAGAGTGGCACAGGGTACCCAGGTAGGGTTGGGGTGGCTTTGCTGAAGCAAGGTAGCAGATAAGCACACACAGCAGGAAGTTCAACAAGAAAGAAGAGTAGGAAACTGTAGCTGTGAGCCAAAAGATACGAAGGTACAAACAAACTGGATCCCGTCTTGGGGTGTATGCTGAAATGGGAAAGAGTGTTCCACGAACCTTAGGAAACTCCAGCCTTCTGTACAGATTGCTATAACAGAGGCCCACACTGTATGCTCATGGCTGGGAACAACAGCAGTGGGTGTCTGTAACACTGAAAACACGACAAGGGAAGGGGCATAGGTTGCCTGCCGGAAACCAACAGGCAAGCTCTGTACAAAGGGATTACATAAGACACATGAGAAGACAAGAACAGAAATATCCAGCGAAAAGGAAGTCAATGAGCAATCTAGCAGAAGGAAATGAAGGAAAGGCAGTTATACTGAAATAGATAACCTAAGGTGGAGTACAGAGGACTCAAGGAAGAGAAGGGAGCAGCAGTCAGGAAAACAGAAGGGCTGCAAAGTAGGAAGCAGGTCTGCAGTCAAGAGTGGCACTAGGTGCAGGCAAACTGTAGTGGACTGCGGAGGACTGTAGTAGGCTGCAAGGCAGGGAGTCCAGAAGAACAGGACAGAGAGAGATTAGTAGTAGCCGACAGACAGAGAGCCCAAAAGAATAGGGTCGCGTGGTAGGGAGCCCAGAGGAGCAGGGCTGTAGGCAGCTAAGTGTAAAACAGGCTGTAAGGCAGAGGAGTGTAGCAAGCTGCAAGGCAGGGAGCCCAGAGGACAAGGGCTGTAGGCAGCGGAGGGAGACAGGCTACAAGGAAGGAGCCCAGAGGACACGGGCTGTAGGCAGCGGAGGGAGCAGGCTGCAAGGGAGGAGCCCAGAGGACAAGGACTGTAGGCAGCGAAGAGGTGCAGGCTGCAAGGTAGGGAGCCCAGAGGACAAGGGCTTGGAGACATCAGAGGGTTACAAGCTGCAAGGTAGGGAGCCCAGAGGACAAGGGCTGTAGGCAGCCGGAGTGAGGCAGGCTGCAGGGCAGGGAGCCCAGAGGACAAGGGCTTGGAGACAGCAGAGGGTTGCAAGCTGCAAGGTAGGGAGCCCAGAGGACAAGGGCTGTAGGCAGCCGGAGTGAGGCAGGCTGCAGGGCAGGGAGCCCAGAGGACAAGGACTGTAGGCAGCCAGAGTGAGGCTGGCTGCAAGGCAAGGAGAACAGAAGAGCATGGCAGCAAGAAGTGAGCCCAGAGGAGCAGGGCTGCTGACTGTAGAGGGCTGCAGAGGACTGTAGTAGGCTGCAAGGCAGGAAGCCCAGAGGACAAGGGCTGTAGGTAGAAGGCAGCAGAGCGTGATCGGCTGCAAGGCAGGGAGCCCGGAAAGGGCACTGGATCAAAACAGGATAATGCAGCAACAGGAACAGCATACAAAGTAGCGGGTCAAGGCAACCAGGAGCGGGTAGATCTCAAGATGCAAGACACTGTGCTCCTGCAGGCAGCTGCTTATATACAGCCCTGCCCTATTCTGAGGCAGGCTAATTGACAGCACCTGGAGCAGCACACCTGAAGACAATCTGCCTCCTCCCTCTCTGGTCCTGAGCAGGTGGAAGCAGCACTGGCCGCTAGGGCTTCTGGGGATTGTGGTCCCAATAACGATGAATGAGAATAGCCAGGAATTGAGGACTGTAGCCAGGTGCATTATGGTAAATGTAGTTAATTGAATAAAATAAGAAAGAACCAAAGTTGAGCAAATGGAAATAAAAGACCAAGGCGTGAATAGGAGCTGTTCAAAGAGTATTAGGAGGATAAATGAGTACCAAGTAGTCCATGATGTTTGCCAATGCGTGCACCAGCGGCGCGGGCATGACACCGTGTTGCACTGCTCTGCAAAGCAGTGAATTGACTTTGGACAAGCTAAATGGAAATAGTACTGTAACATGCTCAGAAACAAAACTACATATGTTGGGAAGAAAAGCTGCCAAAATATATGTGTAGTTTATTTCTCCCCACAAAAAGAACTTCATCATCCTGGCTAGGCCCAGGAATTGCTGTCAAATCAGTTTTTGCAAGGCAGGCACTTCTAAATGTACCAGCCACATGGGAAAGGAAGTTCCTTTAAAACATGTAATGCCCAGAGGTGTAGGAAGTAGTCACTTTGTCAGACGGACTGGAATAACCCCTGCCAGGAATAATAGATCAATGGGAACTGGCCTTGTCACAGACAGGTGTGAATTCCTTGTGACACATCTCTTCAGCTGCATCTGCCAAAATGAAAGGGTGCTATGGTAACCCTGCTGCCTAGAACTGACACAGTGGGGGCGGGATGGCTGGGGAAATTTTAATGACCACCCTCCAGTGACAGATGCCATCATTTGATCTAAAAGAATTTTTATGTTAAAGTTTTTTTCAGTGACTTGAAGAAGCAGCAATGTGCAATTATGACCGTTAAATGTAAATTGTGTACCATTAAAACAAGACCATGTCGGTTATCTTAGCATGTGGGGGACACGAAGGGCATGAAAGTGGCCTTTCTGGGGAAAGCCTAAATGACACAGTTATAAAACTTGATAGCAATGTGTACGATACTATTAGGCTTATGTGTATCCATTTGCAGGATGTTTGATACAATATTTTCCATAGAAATTGAGAAAGAATGCCAGGAGAACAAAGCAATTTGGCACAAACTTGCCGTTTGGACAGGCATGTTCCTTGTGAAATATGAGATCTGCCTATCTAATTTTCCTGATGATGATATTTGTAAATATAGGGGTTTTGCTCCATAACTGATTTTGGCAAAAGTAACTTTGGTAGAGCAAAGCACATCGGAAAAACACACACACTAAAACTGAGTCACTTCCTTCAGTCCAATCAACTCGGAGGGAGGTGGCGACAGGAATAGCCTGAACTAATCGATCTTAGAGGTATGACCCAGTTATTTCCTCCCACATAGTAAAAATCCTCTGATGTCATCCGGCCTATATAAGGAGGGGACATTCAAAAGACAGACATTCAAAAAAAATCCAGCATTCAAAAATCCAACCCGCAACATCCAGAGATCCATGCATTCCACATTCACCCTGCAAGATTCCAGATACCAGTGCCAGGCCAGGGGTAGCAGTACCTCCTATCCAGGCAGAACCACTATCCAGAATTAAAACCCTACAAAAATCCCAATAATTGAGGGAAAAAGGTGAATGCACCCCGCTGTCCACTGAGACCAGACCCTGGTTGCTTTGCTGTGGCCCTAGAGGAGAGCCGCTGCTGCGCAGTGACCAGATCCCTGTCCCGCTGTCCAAAGACCCGGCTGGCTGTCCACACTATTCAATTTAAGTGCTTGTTGTAAGTATTACCCTTCCCCCATAACCAACAAGCTGCCTCCCTTGCTTTATGTCCAATCCCATAGAAATCCTATAAATGCCCTAGTAAATTCTAAAATTGTCAGAATCCTCTGTGTAGCCTGTCCTTAGGAAAATCTGTGTAAATCTCCATGTGTTAGGGGAATTCTTTCCAAATCATTTCAGTCCGCTATATAAATCCTTAGTACTATTAGGAAAACATTAATTAATTCCCATATAGAGAGGCACACGGCATGAATGAGTTAACACTTCAAATTAACCTTTTTGCAGGCAGTGTCTCTCTTTTATTATCTAGCCACTAAAAAATAGTCTCAGTAGAACTTGTCATTTTCCTCTTAAAACTGATTATGTCCATGTAACTGCTTTTAAAATCAGAGTATTCCCTTCCATTAAGAATCCCATACTGTCACCTTCAAGAGTTATGCTTTCTCTTTCATATCACACCTGTTATGTGCCTTTGTAACTTAGCATCAAAAAAGATTTCTGATTATGTCTGTTTATCTCATTTTACAAGCCGTGTTGCTATTTTAAACCTGCAAAATGGAGCAATTTAAATGTTGCCACGTGTGATTCTTGCTGCACTGTGTTTTTCCTTCCAAAGTCGATTTTCTAAATAGTATGCCCCTTGTTTAGTACATTGTCTTGTAGCTTGTAAGTTTTCTTTTCTCGTTAGTACAGCCACACACATTCTTGCCTTATCCGTTCAACCGCACATGTAAAATAACTATTCAGTAATTCAGAGTGCCATTTTGCTCATTTATCAAAGGAGCTTAATCCGATTTTGGCCTCCCATTCAGGGGTGGTAGGTCAGATTTGCATTCTGATTTTTGCCTACCTGACTCCTTGCTACTCCTTTCTACCCACACAACATTTGGTTAACAGCGGTTTGAGAGAGTGTCAAAGGGGGAATGCCTAACTGTGGTGCAATCTGAAAATAATACCCGAAAAGTAATCTTGTTTTCATGCAATTGTGCATTGTGTATCTTATGTTAAAATGTTAAACTAAGTGTATCTTATCATTTTATTGTGTAATTACCACCACACTGGTGATTACTGCCCTATATTGAATGTGTATGATTTTTTATTCATAATTAAAAAATAAATAAATATTTCATTATTACACACCGGCCTGGTTCATGGTCCATTGTGACACAGGGTGTACTTTAAGGGGGTGTGAGACGGGTTGGCTGCCTTCTTAAAAATTGAATCTGAATTGAATTAACTCAAAAGCGTTTTAATTGTGCGCTGTATCCCTGGCCAGTAAAAGGAGTCCTGGCCTGGAGTGTACCGCCTCTTTAAAATCCTTAACGCAGTGGAGGCTCATTGCCGGGATTGAGATGTTTCCACCCTTGACAGCTTAACACAGCAGGTTAACCTTCAAGGTAGTGATACTTTTGGGGTTTAGAAAGCTGTGTTACAAAACACCTTCCCAAAACTTCAGCCCTAACTATCAGGCCTGTGTGAAAAATAAAGTATATTCAACCCTGAACTACACAAAGAGCAACAGATTACAGGTTTACCCTTATATAAATATATTAATAAAGCAAGAACACCCTTCAATAATGACCACAGTGGAGATAAACATGGCTAGCTAGGCAGCACCTTCTGCACAAACTATTTGTCAGAAGGGAATGAGCAGAGCAAGATGAGGAGGCCTGGCTAGAGGAAATGATGCAACAGGTCACCGCCATGAACATGGATGTTTGGCAAGACGGTAGCTTGTTACATCAAGCCTTGAGGGAACTGTATATGACTCCAAGCATTAAAGAGGAACAGATTAAATGGTCCGAATCACAGCCTACATATATCTCCAAATGGGTGTTATGGAGGAAAAATATGAAGAAAATAGAACCCTTGCACAAAACCAGTCTGAGCTCTTAACCCAAATCCAGACTGAACTAAAAGTAGTAGAAGAGAAATTGCAAAATAGCTAAGATTAAGATTCTGAGGTAGAAATGGAAAACTATAGCCAACAGCTAAAACAGGACTTGGCTCTACAACACCAAAATAATTCAGTGCAAAAGGCCCAATTAGATGCATTAAAAGTGGAGTGTCAGGAAAGGGGTCACTCACTGGAAGTGAGTCAACAGGAACTTAATCGACAAATTAAATATAATAGAATCTGCTCAGAACAAATAACCATATTACAAAATCAGATCAAAAAGTTGGAAAAGGATAATAATAAATTAATTATTAAAGAACTCCACTTCCAAACAGAATTTAACCAAGAACGCCAGACATAATGTACTATCAAAAAACAGCGGGATAACCTAGCTGAACAGAGGGGTGCCCTGTATCAAGAAAAAGATGCCCTATGTCAGGAAGTGTGCAACTTAAAAACAGACTTACAGAGAAGGAAGTCAGACATTCAGGGACTGACAGACCTAAACGAAGAGTACGAAAAAGTAATGGGAAATAAGAGGCAAATGGAATTTGATTTAGAACAGGCCATAGAGGCCCAAAATGTGCAGAGAAAGGAGGTTCACCTCCTGCAACAGAAATTGTCTCAGTGTTCCCAGGCCATACAGACAGCACAAAAAGACAATGAGGCCCTCTGTGATGAGAACAGTGGACTTCAGAGCCAGGTGGCCGCTCAAGAAAAGGTCATAGAAGTAAGTTAAGCCCTGATAGCAGAGCAAAAGGCTCAGGCCTTAGCCTATTGTCAGGAAATAGCGGCTGAGAGAAAGAAACTGGAGCTGTTAGAAAAAGAGTATGCTAGGCGAAATCAAAATTTGAGGGACCTTGAACAAGGAGAGAGGGACCGAGCCATCCCCGGTTACTGTGTGATGCCCTCTGTACCAAGGGCTCTCAAAACCATTTATCGCCTTGTATACACCTGGTACTGCTAACTTCATGTTCAACGGCTCACAAGAACCGGGAATCATGGGGAAGCCAGAATCTAGTAGGTCCAGCATGATTGAACAGGCAGGCCGCCGCCCATCAGAGATTGATGGACGGACATCCCTGTACATATTCCAAAATGTTAGGATCAATATATCTGACCAGGAAGGCTCCTATGAGGAGAAAATCAGGTAGCTAGACCTGCAGAAGCATAACCTACAATGGGACCATTTGTTCCGCTTTGCAGAACAAAAAGAGTGTGAATTGAGGCCCCAGAAGAGCATTCTAAAAACCTCCACCCAAACAGGGCAGTGGGGGGGGGGATTCTCTGCTAACCCTGGAAGCAGGGAGGAGTCAGAAGACCACTCTCGTTTGCGAAAAAGAGAGCAACTCACAAGCTCAAAGAATCAGGGAGCGCCTAGAAGATAACGAGGGGACCTAAAACAGTAGCAGCTCCAGGTCTGAAGGCGAATGGACTCAGGTGAAGCAGCAAAAGAAGGCCAATAAACAAAAGAGAGCTCTGGTGAAAGAACCCATTAGGCAGATTAAGGCTATTAGGAATTTCATAACTCTATACCACAAAAATGCAAAATATTATGTCGGGGTGCATCTGGAGCTATATGAACAGATGATGGACTCTATTAACATCAAAAATAGCCAGAATTGCATAGACTATGCCAAATGGACATTCTCTCCAGAGTACTCCAGCTTGTTTGCTTGGCTGGAAGACCAAAACCATTCAAGATGGTACACCTATAAGGCGGCCACCTTGAAGCACTTTTCCGCCCACAGAAACCCTCAGGAGGCTTGCAAAGCAGCCTACAATCTGCAGTACGGAGAGGATCAGGCCCCAAGAGAATGTGTGCAGGAGTTAAAACGCCTTTGCACAAACTACCAGGTGGGTGCGCACGAATAGTAGAGAATTTATCACTATCTATTTTCATGCACACCTAAAATATATAATGACCCAGCTGGTAAGGTATTTTTATGACAACATGACCCTGAACTCGGTAATAGACCAGGCTACCCAGATCTATGAAGTCCAAAAACTTGCAGAAAACAAAAGACAAATACAAAAACCCAAACCAACCAACACTCTGCTGCTGCTAAGGTGGCAGAAGTGAAGGTTGCCCCCATTTTGGACCTTGAAATGGGGGGGGGGCAAAGAACACACCTTCTCAAAACCAGCCAAATCAGAGGCAAAGAAGGCCATCTGATCAATCAGCAGCAGGTGGTGGTCAGTTAGGTAACCCCACCAATGTGACGTCTAACTCTGCTAATTTTATCAACCCCAGGTATAAGGGCAATAGACCTATCTTGGGGTACGTATGGACTCGCCAAGCCTAAGGGGGGATCCAACCAGGTGAGTATTGCCCCAGGAAACTCCCCTCCTAACTTCCATCAGGAGGGTGGTAATCCTCCAAATCCTGGGTTAAGTTTCTTCCCCCGTACCTTCCAAATGCCAACATACAGGACAACCTTCCTTTCTCTCCCCGATTTCAGGAGTTCAGACTACCCAATCCGGGAGAGGGGAGGCCAAGGGTGCAGGGTTACCAAGGGAATCCCCAATACCAAGGGTACTCCGGGAGAAGGGATAGTTATCCATCCCGAGAACAACCTAGGTTTGAGCAAAGACCCCCGTACCAGCCGAAATGGGTGTCCCAATTGGAGCACCAGGTCCAGAAGGTTCCATGTGATATTTTCGCCGCAAAAATATCGCCATACAAAAATGTTGCCATATTTTTGCAGCGAAAATAACACATGGACTCTGCAGGGGACACCCCTGCAAACCCCGCATCATTTTTTTATGTGCAGGGGACACCCCCGCAATCCCCGCACCTAATATTTTTACCACCAAAAATATCGCCTATGGCCGTTCTGGACGACCATATGTACAGCGATATTTTTGGTGGCGAAAATATTACCTGATACCGTCCAGAATCTCACTCAGGATCTGAGTTTCATGTTGAGGGCTCAGCAGAACCCTCAGATGAACATGGCGGCTGAAACCCCTCAAACCAAGGGTCTGGCATCCCGGAACAATGTTGGGAAGAGAACCCTGACAACCCACCAGTTCCAGAGGAGGAGGCACGGGAGGAAGGGGGGTGCAAAGCCCTAGAGGAAGCTTCCTTCCTCATCCGTGAAAAGCCCCTGGACACCCCAGAACCAGAACTACAACTACCCCCGAAAATCTGCAACCCAGGGAAAAGAGGGTGGGTAGGAGAAACAAAGAAATCAAAAAGACCCATTTTGTGGAGGAAGTCAGTGTCCTCCAGTTTTAAGGAGAAGAAACCTTGGAGGATTAAGGGAAGAAAATCTTCTCCTTCAGGGATTGGGGAATTCCTCCCAAAGACAAATGAGTTCCAAGAGACCAGAATTTAGACTGGATAGGGGTGGTGACTGATTCAGAATCACCCATCCCTGAACCCCAGAATTGTCATCGAGTCAACGATGGAGGGATCCTCCCCAGAAACTGGTTCCAGTGATTGCCACCAGTAAGAGGGGGCAGGATAGAGCTGAGGGAAAAAAGGGGATTTTGAAATCCCACATATTTCAGGATGCCAAATTTTTGTTACAGATTCCCAGACACCGGCACAGAAAACTGTCCAAAAACCCACCGTGTCGGAGTCCAAAACAAAGAAACTGACCGCTCAGCTTGCCCAAAATGCCCATTACCTTTGCCCTTTGGAGGAGAAAGAAGGTAGATTCTACGCCCCCGTCCGAGTGTAAGGGCAATGTGAATTTTCAGCACTGGTGGACACTGGATCCCAAGCCACTCTTCTGTCCAAAAGGGCCTTTAAGCAGCTAAATTCTGGAAGGGGGGAGAGAAACCAGATCCCTCTCACCTCTCTTCCTTGACAGCTCCAGAACTTCGACAGGAATGAAATTCCTGTCGAGGGGACTGCGGATCTGGAAATTAAAATTGGGTGACATGAGGCGAAGCACCCGGTCATAGTCGTGACTCCAGATGGAACCCCCTGTCTATTAGGGAATGTCATCTTGCGCAGGTTGTCTCCCCTGATAGACTGTGTAAATAAGGTCCTCTGCACTCAGACTAACCGGCCAATAAAATTAAAACAAAGGGCCTCATTACGATTTTGGCAGTAGCCATGCAGCTATTCCGGTCCGGGTCCGGGTGCCCAGAATGGGGAATTACCGGGCAATTCCGAGTTCAGAGGGCCCGGTAATTCCTCCCTCCAGGAACCGGGGCCCGGACCTTCCCCATTCCCATTTCAGCCCCCTTAGGGCTGAATGGGAATGGGGGAGGGAGCAAACAACGGGCTGATTACGAGTGAGATTAATGAGGCAGAACGGGTTTAACGGGTCCGCCTCCTTTAGCGGGTCCCGTTAACCATTCTGCCTCACTTGTAATGAGGCCCAAAGTGTCAACCATGTCAGTTTAAATGGCACATGCCACATGGTTGAACAAAAATCTGATCAAATTGAGTTTCATTTCCAAAATAATCAAATACCTGACATTAAAGTAATTTCTGTAGGACAACAAACCGGTGATGGGAACTCCTCTCCATTTCTGAAAATCAACCTTCCTTCCAGTTTCAAGTGGCATTCCACACTGGAAGGAAATACTTTGAAATTTTATACCAATTCCCAATCTGAAAATCCAAATCCTATAGTCAAAAGTGATGAAAAACCAGTTCAAAGCTTAGCTGAAATTCAGAAAATAAGAGAACACCTGTTCCTCTATATTCAGTCAAATGGGGGGAAGCAGTCTGTTCTCGCCAGAGTTTGCTTGGACAACGGAAAGAGCTTCATCAGCCAAGCCGTGTTCAGGAAACTCCCAAAAGATCCAACCATTCCCACATTTAAATGAATTGATAAGTGGGAAATAGGCCTGGAAACTCCCAATTCCAAACATCTCCTGCCTAGCAGGTGAATGCTCAAAATTTCCATAGGTGACAAAAGCATAGAACATAATTGTTGGGTGATGCGAGATGTTCCTGCTGCATTCTATTTAGGCAGTGACATTCTCAATCGGTTTGCAATTCATTTGGACTTTATAAATTACAAGGCCTGGTCCCGACTAGGGGGCAATCCCATGGGCTTTGATTAGTCTGAAAAGGCATTTCGGTCAGCTCAAATGCTGCCGTATGCGGTTGAAGTTCAAATTGGAGAGGAGGTCAACATCCCAGGATGGACCGGAAAAATTCCCACTTGACTTAAAAATTAAAAGAGGACAGAAACTACAAAATCCAGGCGCATATGTACACCACAATGCCCATCTCCAACAACAGGGGTTGGGTTAAAACCAACACCATTAGTCAATGTAGAAAACAACACCATTCCAATAGTGGTGGATAACAGCGACCTTAGGAGTATCACTCTATGTGCAGGCACCATTATTGGAATGGCGGTTGATGACCAGCATTTTTCCATGGATCTAGGAAATGAACTCATAGGACCAATCCCCAATGACTGCTATGACAATGACAATGACGATGACATACCACCAGAAAGGATCTTCATCCGGCAAGGGGGGAATTTCCCGGTGTACTCTTCCCGCTCTTATGGGTGGAAGAGGTGACCTGTGAAATCAGGAGGGATGAGGTGATCTTCCAGGTCCACAATGACTGCCTCTCCTACCTGAAACCCTCTGCCCAGGTCAACACCATAACCAGAGACCTCTCCACCCAGCTGGAGGAGGCCGCTGTGATCCCAAAATCCGAAGTCTTTCCAAGCTTCAGGCAGATGGTTGAAGAGCAGGTCAACCTCGCTGATGCCTGTGAGACTGAGGAACAAAAGCAAAAGTTAAAACAGGTGTTTTTAGATTTTCAAGATATCTTTGCTGTGGACTCGTATGACTGAGGTCACACCGAGATACATACTACCTCAATTCCCACGGACCATGGAATGACTCCTGTGTTTGTGAAGCAATATCGCTTGCCTCCCGCATCTATGGAGTCCCTGACAGAAATTATCAAAAACCTAGAGTCCCGTGGGATAATTCATCCAGTCCACAGCACTTTTAATAATCTGGTGCTGGGGATTTTAAAACCAAATTGCCAATGGAGACTTTGCGTAGACCTTAGGGAGCTGAACAAATGGGTCCACATGTCCCGATGGCCTCTTCCCTACATTGACTAGGGGCTGGCCCAGGCCATTGACCTGACAAATGGATACTGGACCATGCCCGTCAGTAGGGAGGACCAGTACAAGCGGGCCTTTACCTTCGGGGGGCAGCAGTACACATGGACCCAGACATTATTGGATACATAAACTCCGGCAAAAAATTCAACATCTTCCTACACAAGACCATGCCCGACTTGGGTGAAAGGGGTAACCTGGCCTATGTAGATGATGTCTTGTTTAAAAGTGCAACTGTAGAGGAACACATAGCAGAAATCCGCTATGTTCTGACTCAGTTGAGGGTTGCCGGAGCAAAACTGTCCTTCCAGAAGGCACAGTGGTGCAGGATGAGTGTCAACTTCTTGAGACATGAAATAAGCCCTGAGGGTCTCTGCCCCCAGGCGAAGAAAGTGGAAGCCCTACTAAAACTCAAAGACTCCATAACTCTGCGTGAGCTAAGAAGCCTCCTTGGACTGATTAATTACAGTAGGAAGTTAATTGGGGATTAGGCAGGTCCATCTGTTGGAGGGGGGGGGGTCAAGTGTGAGTGGAGTCCAGAACAAGCCAAGACAGTAAAACGACTCAAAAGAAGTCTATCACAAGCGCCTTGTCTAGCTTATCCTGTCAAAAACAAGGAGTTCTTCTTGGAGACGGGGTTCTCGAATACATGCTTGACTGTAGTATTATATCAAAAGCATTACAAGGTCGATAAAGTAATCTCCTATGCAAGTAATACTTTATCCTCTGTGGAGGAAAAATTCAACGATTGTGAGAAGGCACTCCTGGCAACGGTGTGTGCATTGAAAAATTACCGCCTGTTCATCCAGGGGCAGCACATCATAGTGGAGACTCCACACCGGCCTTTGCAATACCTCCAAAGTGACAGAATCTGGGCAGGAAAGGTAAGTAATTGCAGAATTACCCCCTGGATTCTGTCCATGCAAGGCTTTTCTGTGGAGGTCAGATATGGCCAAAATAAGAAGAGTCTAATTGTGCAAGGTCTGGCTGACTTGCATGACTTTGCCACAGAAAAAAGTCTTGAGGACGAAAGTCTCAAAACCCAGGACAACATGGAGGCGTACATGAATTCCCTGCACAATGTCTACAAAGAAGACAAGTGCGAGGGGATGCCCATGGTAGGATGGGTGCTCCTACCATGTTGAAAACAGGGAAAAAGAACTGGTGTCTGGCGTTGGGAATGCCTGGGTGAATGATGCCCTGGAACCCTCTGCGGGGTACAAAATCGGTCCCCGCAGTAGTCAGGTGGCAGAGTTGATGGCAGTTCACCAGGCCATCCTCACTGCTGTGCAACACCGACTCCACAAACTGGTCATAATCAGTGATTCAGATTATGTCCAGAACAGGTTCGTGGAGCACCTGATTAATTGGAGAACCAGAGGCATGCTGTGTGCAAATAACAAACCACTTAAACATGGCGAGCTCATACAAAATATTGATGATCTGGTCACCTCCAACTGGATGACCATCTATTGGAAAAAGATTAAGGGTCATTCCAGAATAGAGGGGCCAGACAAAACTGGAAACAACCTGGCTGATCAGTTGGCCAAAACCTGAGCCATCCAGGGGGATCTCCTTGAGACTGTGCTATCAACAAGTCCCAGACAAATGCTCACAATTAACTCTCAACTGCCAAGTAAGGAGACCCCAGATGCTGATTTAATCACAGCACAAAAAGGGGATCAGATTATTGGGAAATTCTACCAACACATTGAGGACCCTGAGAACTTTCCTCTGACGAAAACCAATTACATGGGGAAAGAGGACCGCAGGGTGTTGATGAAGTGTCCCAAAATGTTCAGAATCCAAGGCGGTTTGTTGGTAAGGAGATCCGTCTCTGGATGTGACCAGTGGGTGGTACCTACCTCTTTCCAAAGCCTGATTCAAAGTCACACCCATGACGCAGCCACAGCCAGTCATCGTGAGTTTCATACTACTCTGGAAATCTTGCGGGAGGTTGCATACTGGCCACACATGGGGCAGGACCTCGACCACTATTTGAAGGGGTGTCTTGTGTGTGCACAATTTCAGCCAAGTTCACCCACACACCGAGCTCCCCTCCAGAAGAAGGCGATGAAACTATCTTGGTCAGATTTACAAGTAGATTTCATTGGGCCCGTGATTCGCTCCTCTAGGGGGAATAAGTACATGTTAACAGTAACATGCTTGTTAATAGTAACACGGCCAATGCAAAATCGCACATAGCGCGGCGCACATCACAAAAGTAGGCTGAACACGGGGCGTAACACTCGGAATGGGGAACAACGTGTGAAAATATGGGCGTCACGGGGGAAGTACAGGAGGCAAGTGCGCGGGACGCCCACACGCACGCCTACAACCCGTATTCATGGAATCGAATAGGGCAAACCAGCGCATGGTCAAAGACGCGCACAGGGCCAAACAAGTACGCCACAAGAAAGCAGGCGGTAGCGTCCCTGCGCCTGAAAAAAATGTGCGCCAAAATGTGCGCTAACAAAAAGCACCCATATACAGCCATGATGAATGGTTCATACAGTGGCCCTCTAGGACAAATGAGGTGTAAAGGGGTACCGACAAACAAGGACACCCGCTGTGTGAAAAATAGCATGTGCGTGTGTTCCTGGGTGCGCGGGAAGTTACACACGCGATTGGCCTGGGTACGTCGGGGTGCGCGGGAAGTTCCACACGCGATTGGCCTGGGTAGGGTACTTGTACTTCGGGGTGCGTGGGAAGTTCCACACGCGATTAGCCTGGGTACGTGTACTACGGGGTGCGCGGGAAGTTCCACACGCGATTAGCCTGGGTACGTGTGTTTCTGGGTGCGCGGGAAGTTCCACACGCGATTGGCCTGGGTACGTGTACTTCGGGATGCGCGGGAAGTTCCACACGCGATTGGCCTTGGTACGTGTACTTCGGGTGCTCGGGAAGTTCCACATGCGATTGGCCTGGGTACGTGTATTCCGAGGTGCGCGGGAAGATTCACACGCAATTTCAGCATGGTACGTGTATTTCGGTGGTGCCGGGGAACGCTACATGTGATTTGGCCTTGTGGGTCCTCCCCAGGTGTTCCCTCTACACCCTCCACGGCCCCTGCAGGCAGCCCACACCACAGGGGACTACCCTGCACCCCTGCTCATGTCCCACAGGCAACCCATCCACCATGGCCATGCCCCCCCCAGCACTACTGATCACCAACACATATCTCCCAGCACCCCCACCCCCCAGCATCCAGGGGCTCCCTCCACAAGGCCCCCACACATGTCTCCCACCACCCCCACCCCTCAGCAGTGCAGGGGCAGCTTCCACCAGGCCCCCACTCATGTCTCCCATCACCCCCACCCTCCAGCAGTACAGGGGCAGCCTCCACCAGGCACCCACTCATGTCTCCCACCACCCCCACCCCCCAGCATTCAGGGGCACCCTTCACCAGGCCCCCACTCATGTCCAACTCATGTCTCCCTGCACCCCCACCCCCCAGCAGTGCAGGGGCAGCCTCCACCAGGCCCCCACTCATGTCTCCCACCACCCCCACCCCCTAGCAGTGCAGGGCACCCTCCACCAGGCCCCCACACATGTCTCCCACAACCCCCACCCCCCAGCAGTGCAGGGGCAGCCTCCACCAGGCCCTCACTCATGTCTCCCATCATCCCCACCCCCAGCAGTGCAGGGGCAGCCTCCACCAGGCCCCCATTCATGTCTCCCATCACCCCACCCCCCAGCAGTGCAGGGCACCCTCCACCATGCCCCCACTCATGTCCCCCTGAACCCCCACCCCCCAGCATTGCAGGGCACCCTCCACCAGGCCCCCACACATGTCTCCCACCACCCCCATCCCCCAGCAGTGCAGGGCACCCTCCACCAGGCCCCCACACATGTCTCCCACCACCCCCACCCCCCAGCAGTGCAGGGGCAGCCTCCACCAGGCCCCCACTCATGTCTCCCATCACCCCCACCCCCAACAGTCCAGGGGAAGCCTCCACCAGGCCCCCACTCATGTCTCCCACCACCCCCACCCCCCAGCAGTGAAGGGCACCCTCCACCAGGCCCCCACACATGTCTCCTACCACCCCCACCCCCAGCAGTGCAGGGGCAGCCTCTCCAGGCCCCCACTCATGTCTCCCATCACCCCCACCCCCAGCAGTGCAGGGGCAGCCTCCACCAGGCCCCCACTCATGTCTCCCATCACCCCCAGCCACCAGCAGTGCAGGGCACCCTCCACCATGCCCCCACTCATGTCCCCCTGCACCCCCATCCCCCAGCAGTGCAGGGGCAGCCTCCACCAGGCCCCCACTCATGTCTCCCATCACCCCCACCCCCCAGCAGTGCAGGGGCAGCCTTCACCAGGCCCCCACTCATGTCTCCCTGCACCCCCACCTCCCAGCAGTGCAGGGGCAGCCTCCACCAGGCCCCCACTCATGTCTCCCTGCACCCCCACCCCCCAGCAGTGCAGGGGCAGCCTCCACCAGGCCCCCACTCATGTCTCCCACCACCCCCACCCCCCAGCAGTGCAGGGCAGCCTCCACCAGGCCCCACTCATGTCTCCCACCACCCCCACCCCCAGCAGTGCAGGGGCAGCCTCCACCAGGCCCCCACTCATGTCTCCCATCACCCCCACCCCCCAGCAGTGCAGGGCACCCTCCACCAGGCCCCCACACATGTCTCCCACCACCCCACCCCCCAGCAGTGCAGGGCACCCTCCACCAGGCCCCCACACATGTCTCCCACCACCCCCACCCCCCAGCAGCGCAGGGGCAGCCTCCACCAGGCCCCCACTCATGTCTCCCATCACCCCCACCCCCCAGCAGTGCAGGGGCAGCCTCCACCAGGCCCCCACTCATGTCCCCCTGCACCCCCACCCCCCAGCCGTGCGATTTGCCTGGGTACGTGTATTCCTGGGGTGCGCGGGTAGTCTCCCATGCGATACCATTAGGGTACGTGTATTATGGGTCCGCGTGAACTTCCACACGCGATACCAGCAGGCTACGTGTATTACGGGGTTCGCAGGAAGTTCCACACGCGATTGCCCTGGGTATGTGTAGTTCGGGGTGCGCGTGAACTTCCACACGCGACTGGGCCTGTGAGAGTGGGGTACGTGTATTCCAGGGGTGGGTGGGAATATTTACTTGCGACTGGGCCTGGGAGAGCGTGTTACGTGTATTCCTGGGGTGGGCGGGAAGATTCACACGTTCGCCTACAATGCGCCAAAAATAAATGGTTCAATCCTGAAACACGTACGCCAGCATGAAGCAGGCGTACGTCGACCCGCGCAGCATGAAAGTGCGCGCAAACAACAAACAAGCTCAGACGCCAGGATGAATATACCGTTCCTAGCAGCAGTGGCCGTGGGTTACCAAAGGAGGAGGAGGAGGATAGTGAGGGCCCGAATTTTCATTCCCAGAACCAGCCTTTTTGGGATGCCTGATGACCAGGTGTATGGGAGGTACAGGTTTCCACCACACATAATACTGGACCTGGTCAGTGAGTGGGAGGATGACCTCACATCACCCACCCTGTGCTCCCAAGCACTCAGCCCCCTGGAGAAGGTCCTCAATGTACTGCACTTCTTGGCCACAGGATCATTTCAGCGGACAAGTGCCATAGTGGGTGGGGTGTCACTGGCCACGCAGTCACGCTGCCTACACCAGGTCTTGAACATCATCACTGCACGCCCATCAGTCCGTAGGCACATATACCTGCCCAGGACACCTGCAGAAAGGCAGGCTGCTGCCCTCGATTTCTACGGTGTGGCACAATTCCCCAAAGTGCTAGGTGCCATTGACTGCACCCATGTGGCACTACGTCCCCCCAGGGCATCTGAGCACATCTATAGGAACCGCAAGCACTGGCATTCCATCAACGTGCAGGTAGTATGTAATGCCAAGGGAATCATCACCTCAGTATATGCCAACTATCCAGGGTCCACCCACGACAGCTTCATTTACCGAATGTCTACCCTAAGCCGGGACCTAGAAGCTGGGCGGCATGGCGATACATGGCTGCTTGGTGAGTATGAATGCCACTGCACAATCATGCATGTCAGATGCAGAGTTATGTCACTACCCCACTAATGATACCCATCACCTCCTCACCAGGGGACAGTGCCTACCCTCTGAGCACCCACATGATGACGCCAATTCGGAACCCCATCACGCCTCCCGAGGTAAGATACAACACAGCCCACATTGCAACCCGGGGCATAGTGGAGCGCACATTCGGAGTGCTCAAGTCACGCTTTCACTCCCTTGACCGTTCTGGCGGGCAGCTGTTATATGCGCCCCCAGTAGTGTGCAGGATCATAGTGGCAGCATGTGTCCTGCACAATGTTGCAACACGCCGGGGCCTGGCTGTGGACATGGTGGTGCCCCCACATCCCCAACCACATGCACGCCCGCTGCGCATGGGAGGGGAAAGGGCACGGGGTGAGGCAGCCCGTACGCAGCTGGTGGCTAATTACTTCACATAGAAATCACACTCCTTGGAGTGCACACAGCCCTGGCACATACCATCTGATAAGCAATGATGACTCGACCTGACAATTATGACGAACAAAGGGACAGTCAACTGTCAGAACCATAGCAGCCTGAGATTGTTCATGTGGAAGTGTCACAATGTGTGCATCCCTACCTACACAAACACCACCAATGCAGTGCCATCAATAGACACACTTCCATGCTGCAGAAATGAATACCCACTTGCAAAATACTACATGAGAACATTGCCATGTCACCCAACCCCTCCCCGGCACGGCCACACAACACACCATGGCATGTCATGCAATGTGAGAGCAAACAAATTAATCCCCACAACATGCCCCAAGTGTCACCAGCTACAGTGTCCCTAATGGAAACATGGCCACACATGAAATGCTCACAGTAATGCAGGACCTACAACACACATTACCAAATACTTACCAAGAATAGCAATCACCTACACAACCTCCAACCTACCTTAAACATGACATTACAGACTTAAAAATTTGCTAGCCTCACTACCTGATGATGCCAGCACTTCGAACACTTCCAAGTATACAGTGTTAGCGCCACGCAAGAGTGTAGGTGCACTGCTTACAACATGGACTCCAGTTCCAAGGTGGACCGCCTTGTGAAGACATGAGAAATGGACCTGCAAATTAGGAGGATGAGATGGATGCAGATGCACATATCAATACACCATGCAGTGTACAATACAACAACAATATGCACTATGAATGTATACACAGTATTGACTACGGACTGCCCACACATCGAATGGGAGTCCAACGTCACTATGTACGTCAATGTCACTTGGGCACACCCTTTGCAAGCCCATGGAAACGGGAAGCAGGAGGGGTGTGTGTCACACAAACTCAAGCATCTGAACCAAATTCATGACAAGCCTGCATGTGCCCAGCCACAATACAGTGTATGACCACGGGAGCCACACAAGGCAACACACTGTCCAAAAAAAAAGAAAAAAAAAAGAAATCAAAAATGGCCATTAATGGGCCCGTGGGGTGGGGGAGGCCACCCAGGAGGTCCGAGGACAGGGTGCACACCAAAACCCACCTGTGTGGATCTTGCGGAAAAAAAACACCTCCATGGGCTCATGGCTTACACAGCTACCCTATTGTGGGAGAATCACTGCTGTCGCTCTCCTCACCCTCTGCAGCTGCATCAGGAGGTGGTGGCACTATGGGAGGCAGCCCATGCAAAGCCCTAGTCTGTTCCTCCATGGCAGCAAGCATGCGGGTGTGGTAGGTCTCGTTCTGGAGGATAATTGTGCATAGGTCCCCATGCAACAACTCACGGGATGCCCGGACCTCTGCCCTAGTTGCCTGCATCTCAGCTGAGAGCGTACGTGTGAGACGCTCCAGCTGCTGTTCTGTCCTTCTGTTTGTTGAAGCCTCAAGCTCAACAAGAGTCGTCCTGAGGTGAAGGAGTTCCACCCTCAGGGCTTCCCTGTGGCCCTGGGACTCTACGGAAATGGCTTCCCGCAGAGTCGCCAGTGCCGCCCGCCTGTCCCTGTCGGACGCCAACATGTCCTCCCTGTGTGACTGGCAGATGGAGTCTGTTGCCTGCTGTAGTCGCTCCATCAGCCTTTCGGGGGGACAATGGAAGTGGCCACCCTATCCATGGCCTGAGCCATCATCTCTGATGATGCTGCCTGTTGGGTTGCCATACCGTATATGGATTGCTCCCATGCGGTATTGCCAGGTGGCGTACGGCCACCACATCGGCGGGCACCACACCTGTCTGGGGCAAGGCGAACTGCGCCTTGCTGTGCCGGCACTGCCTGAGGCTGCAGGACTGCATTCCCCCTCTGATCTGCTGGCCCAGGAACAGGATCAGATGTTGCTGAGTGTGACCCTGCATCCGTAACCACCAAAGGCGTACCTGCCAACACTGACATCCCCATTGAGGGTTCTAACCCTGGTGCAGGTGGGTCGGACAGAACAGAATCCCTCCCAGGAACACTCA
The DNA here is from genome assembly GCF_040938575.1 of Ambystoma mexicanum. Taxonomy (NCBI): domain Eukaryota; kingdom Metazoa; phylum Chordata; class Amphibia; order Caudata; family Ambystomatidae; genus Ambystoma; species Ambystoma mexicanum. Next base: position 92,268,779 of record NC_090924.1, on the reverse strand, counting down.
CCTGCGACGGCACATAGGTCTCATCATCCGAATCGACACCTGAATACAGCTCGGGGGAGGTGCAGCCAGAGACACCCCTTGAGAGCACGACCTGCAGCAGTTGTGGGTTCTCACCCACCACCACACCACGTCCCTCACTGGTGGTCGGTCGGGCCTCAGACCCCTCCTGGGTCTGCACCATCTCCACAACCCCAGCAGTATCAAGTGCGTCATCCCCTGCAAAAACATAAAAGAAAACAAATGGAAACAGGCATTAGCACTATGGCACACAATTAGGGCTGAGAGGCTACAGAAACAGTACTTGATTGACACATGTCCCACATGACTAAAACCTTCCCATGCACGCACCGTCACTGCGTGTGAAGGGTAGGCAGATGGCACACATTGATGACACCAAGATGGAAGATGAACACATTTGCTGCATGCTGCCTAGCAGTGGCATCACACATTGGCCAGTGATTGGCAGGTCAGATACACATGCCATCACACAGATGGCATGTACCCTAGCCATAAAGTGAAGAGTGAGAGGAGGGCACCAATTGTTCATTCAGTCCAGTTTGCTCATGAAATTGATTTTTTCATTGAAATGGTTCAAATGTTTAACCTGGAGCTGCCAGTCCAAAATGGTCCTATAGCACAGGGACATGTCTAAACAAATCATGTCCAGGAAACAAAGCCAGTCCACTGTACCATAGCCATGTCAGACATGTGACAATAGGACTGAGAAATGCCAAGTAAAAGTGGTGGTATGCAAACAATCTGCCTGAATAAACAGAGGAAAATAAGCAACAATGTTGTGGCAAGATGACACTTCAAGGGCAACTGGCGTGGTGTTGGCCTGGATGTCTAATGTTAGCAGAAGGGATACTGCTATACCCAAATGCTGGTGCGCAGAATGTATTGGATGAGGCACATGGGTGACCCAAACCACTCAGGCACACACACCCTCACCTGGCACCCAAACAGAAGCCCTCCCACACACACCATGCACATGGATGACACACACATGCATGTGCACTCACCGGACAATGCCTCGTAATCTGCCAGTTCTCCCATGCCTTGGATCTGTTCCTCCGTGACGTAGGTCCCAGCAACCTGCTCATGTGGAGTGAGTTCTATGTCCTCTGCTGGAGACCCACCTCCAGTCACTAGAGTTGCGGCATGACTTGAGGCCAGCTTATTCTTGGCCCTGCGCTTCAGGTCATTCCAGCGCTTGTAGCATTCAGTAGCTGTGCGCCTCACGATTCCAAGGGCACTTATGATGTCCGCGATGGTCTGCCAGTGTGTCTGACGTTGTGCAGGTGTGGTCTTGGATCCTGCAACAATCACCATTTTGCGGTCTCGTGCGGACACATACTCTACAAGTGCATTAGGTTCGGCCTCATTGAAGCTGGGCTTCCTTGACGGGCTGGACTGTGTAGCCGTGTCTGGGGCATCAGCCTCTACTGGACGAGCACTCTTCCTCTTCCGCTTGGAAGGTAGTGGGGATCCTGAGTGTCCTACGCCGCTGTGGACACTAGGGGCAGGAGCCCCGGTGGACTCTGTACTAGGAGTGTGGGATTGCACACTCAGCATGGGAGTTGGTGCAGGCATTAGCTCAAGTGTGATGGTGTCAGGGGGAATGTCAGCATGATGGACTTAGACCGACACTGTCCTGGCTGGGTGTGTGAGAGGTGGGGTGGATGGAGCCGCAGCTGCCCCTGCAGCCTCCCCAGCCTGCCTACGCGGGGCAGCAGATGACCTAACTGCCCCTGATCCACGTGGCCTGATGACACCAACGTGCACCGGCGCACGTGGCCTAGACCTGCTGACCTGGAAGTCAGCCAAGGAGTCACCCTGTGCCAGGTCTGGTTTCACAGTGGGCTGGTCCAACAAGGGCTGAGCATGGATGGTGTCAGCCACGTTACCCTCAACCAGGGGGGGGGCATGGGTGTCCCTGACTGCTCCTCCACACATGGGGGGCTAGGGGCACCCTGCAAGTCACAGCCACGTCCCCTACCGGATCCACCACGGCCACCACTTGGGGCTCGGCCACCTTTGCCACCCTTACGGCTTGTTCGCCTCCCAGCCATGGCACTGATGTTATTGTGCATATGGGAGTCAATGTGAAATATTGTCCTGGGCAATTGGGGGTCAAAGGGGTTGGGTACCAGATGGTAATCGTACCCTAGTGCTCTAGCAAGGCTGTATGTCACCCCTGGGGAAAGATGACGGGCCACGCAACGCACAGGCACCCCAAAAAAGGGAAGTAAGGTGCACGCAACCCCTCCTAGACCACGTGTGTGGAAAAATAAACGTGCACTACGCTGTGGCACCCAGAAACACAAGAATGAACGTATGCGTGTCACACGCAGCCTAGAATGACCTCTGAAGGGGTATGCGACACACGGGTCAAGCACAGATGTTAAATACATGCGCGACTCACCGTCTGCCAGGAACAAAAGCGTGAAAAATATGCGCGTGTGCGCGTTGGCAACACCCCCGCCAAAAGAAGAATTGTACGCTGTCTGAGGAAACAGAACAACAGTAGAAGGGAACGCTGTTTGAGGAAACAGGCCCAGGAAAAAGAGGAAAAGAGAAAAAGCTGTCAGAGGTAACAGGGAGTACGAACTTGAAACGCTGTGAAGTAAATCGCGTGTGAACCGACAAGAAGTACAGATTTCACCCACTCGCGCTCCACGAAAAGCACGTACAAGGAAATGGCGTTCTACACGTACCTTTTATACACACGTCACAGACGCGCATACGCGATGAGGCCATTTCCACCAATTACACGCTTTGACACTCGGATGTGTATCATTTTTTTTACACGCGCCATTCTCTACGGCCATGCGCGTGACGTCATAGCTGCGCATGGGGGCCTTTGGGCCAATTAAATCGCGTATACGTGCAGACGCGCTTACGCGCTAAGGGCCTTTCCTCGAATTACACGCAGACGTGCAGGATTTTCACGTGCCAAATCACTCCGTATCAAGCTGGCCACGCGTAAGCACACGGAAGACCACGCTCCTGCCCAGAAAGCCGATTTACTGCCCCCCAGAGCCCCGAGCACACTCCCACCTGCCATCTGCTGCTGCCTGACTGCCTGCTGCACACGTGCCCTGCCATTTGCTGCCTGCACATAAACCAGGGGTGCTGTTGCTGTGACCACCCCTGCTGGAACCGAAGACTCCCGACTGGGATTCCATCGCTCCACAGCCCAGCCCCAGGACCCAGTTGCCCACCCACTCCTGCCTCTGGGGTTGTCATGTCGGGCACTGCAACATCTGGCACCACTGACAACCCCCGGCCAGAGAGGCAGAGGGGCACCAGCTTCAGTGCCAGGGAAAGTGGTGTCCTGGTGGAGCAAGTCCTGGGGCAGTATGATGCCCTCTTCGGAAGTGTGCGCGCCGACAAGGAAGGACGGACTCGGATCTGGACGGACATCGTGACTGCCATCAACGTGGAGGGGGTGGCAGTCTGCGACTTCCAACATGTCAAGAAGCGCTGGGAGGACTTCAGGTCCAGGACCCTGAACAAGGCCCGGCGCCTCTTGAAGGCAGCGGATGCTAAGGGGCGCCGGGGCCACTTGTCGGAAGATCAGATGAGGGTCCTGGAACGCATATCCCCAGCGCTCCACGTCCAGGTCCTGGAGAGGCAGACCCGTCTGGAGTCGAGCGGTAAGTGTACATGCATCATGATTGTAAGCTGTGCGTGTGGTGATGTGCCAGTAGTGTGCCGGTTGCACATCTGTTTGTATGGGGCCGAGTATGGGTGGGGGTGTACAGGGCCATGAGGCTAACGCATGCAAGGGCTGTCATGTGTGAGACATGGATGGTGCTTGTGTGTGTAGGCTTGCATGCCATATGCAGTTGTGTGGGCACACATGTTTGGATGAATGTGTATGTAAGTAGGCATGTTCGTGATGTCACGCATGTATGTTGTTTTCAGCTGCATGTATCAGCACTGTGTACATGTGCATGTGTGTGTATTTGACAAGGGTGCAACAGTGATGCAACATGGATGCATGTGACAGCGGGATGTGGAAGCCTGATTGGCAGATGTGACATGGATGCCCATCGGAACACTGCGACAGTTGGCTGAGGTGTACACATGCATGCAAGTGTGGTGGTGTGCGTGCATGTGTAGTGCACTCCCTGTGTTGCATGTGATGTCTGGCTCACCTTTGCCTGCTCATGCTGTTGTATGTGTATGGATGGTGCTGGCAGTTGCGATGTGGCTGTGGTATGGCTCATGTGTGCAAGTTGAAATGACATGTGTGTTGCCAATTGTGATGCCATGTCTGAGGTTTGCCAATGCCACTCATGTGCAACTGTCATGTGTGTATGTGTCCATTGTACAGTGCCCTGATGCCTGTGTTTTATTTCTCCCTGTCTGCAGCGTCAACTGATGAAGAGGGCGGAGAAGGTGCTCTGGAGCACAGCGGCGGGGATCGCACCGCCAGCCGGAGACGCATGGCCCGGCTCCCCTCCCAGGTTGTGATCTCGTCGGGGAGTGAGGAGTCCGGTGCCGTGTCCCAGGCCGCAGCTTCCGGGGGGAGGTCCAAGAGGCGGAGGTCGGAGTTGGACTCCTCGGCAGCAGAAGGGGCAGCTGGGACCCCACAGGGCCCAACGGGGGAAGATGGCACAGAGTCATCCAGGTTGGTGGGGGGTTTGGTGGAGGAAGAGTCCGTGCAAGCAACAGAGAAGGGGTCTGGAGGTGAGGATTCCACTGGTGCTAGTGGTGCAGTGCAGGACCAGGGACAGGAGGCAGCACAGGTCGCCGCGGAGGAGCCTGTGTGCAATCCTGTCCCTGATCCTGTCACTGCATCATCTTGCACCAGCAGGGATGCCTACGTCCAGACCCGTTTTCAGGCAGGGGATGAGCTCACGTCAACTGGCCTTCCTCTGCCTGCGGACGTGGCTAGCCAGGTCCGGGTTGAGCCTGTCCTGACTGGTGTGGTGTTGCGTCAACGGGCCATGGCTCGTTGACCGCGTTGGCCTACTGGGACAGGTCACCCAGGTCGGATTCCTCCGTTTGATGGGGCTTGCTCAGACCCCCTCCTCAAATGAACCCCCTATGCACCAGTCGTCCTCCGTGCCATCTTCCCACCCATCAGTCACCTGGGTGCCCTGTGGAGCTGCCTCTGACGGTACAGCCAGACTGGTGGAGGAGGCATCCCTGCCACAGTCGGGAGTCGGACGTCCAGCAGGGGTGGCCACATCAACGACTGCACCCCAGCCAGCGGAGGATGTGCAGGCAGCAGGAGGCAGTGCACGGGCAGATGCGCAGCAGCAGCAGCAACGTGGTGGGAGCCATGATGGCTCGGGGCCTTCGACATCGGAGGGGCAGGCATCGGCCGGAGGGCAGGAGGACCCAGGACGGGAAGTGTCTTCCGTGTGGTAGCGGTTGGGCCACACCATAGATGCGCAGCGGGCGAAAGAGGCACAGCTCACAATGGTCAGGGTGGAGAACTCCTCGAGGCAATCCGCAGGGAGTTTGGGGTGAACATGTGGACGGCCCTGCGGACCCTCGTGGCCATGGAGGAGGACTGCCTCCGGGACATTGAGCAGGAGTTCGATGATGCCCTGGCCCGGAACATCCCGAAGTGAGCCGTCAGACTAGCCCGCTGCCCTTGTAAATAGTTCTGTAGTTAGTGTTAGGTTTCCTTTGGTTTTGCATTTTTTTTGGACCTTTTGGACAATGGGCCATATTTTTGTATATAGTTTTTTTTTTAGGTAGTGTTATTAGATAGGTTTCATTTCTTCGGTTGGGATCATGGACCCTGGATTGTTTATCTGTATATAGTTGACTTTTGGATTTTCAATTTTTTTTATGATTTCCCCATGGAGCAATGATTTTCGATTTTAATTTTCCATTGGATTTACTTTTGTGGACTGTGACTTTGGACACCTTTCCTTTGCATTATGATTTGTGGTTTTGCATTATTTCATGGACCTGCTGTTTTTTTTTTTTTAATTTCCATTATTCTTTGTTTATTTTTTATTCAATTTATGTTGCTTTTAATACATATTTTTTATTCAAAGTTCAATGTTTAGTATCATCTCATTGGTTTCATGCATATCATGATATGGGTTTTGACATTCACTGACACCCATTGGGTGTATGTGAGGGACATGTGCTCATTTCCAAACTTGCAATTGGGGTTCTATCATGTTTTTGCCATTTCTAAGTGGGTGGATGCAATACTCAGGTGGGTGTTTGGCATTTGGAGGCTGACCATAAGGGCCAGGGATCTACATTGTGGTGACATGTTGGCTGGGGGACATGAGTGTGGGCCTGGTGGAGGGTGCCCCTGGATGCTGGGGGTGGGGGTGGTGGTAGACATGAGTGGGGGCCTGGTGGAGGCTGCCCCTGCACTGCTGGGGGGTGGGGGTGGTGGTAGACATGAGTGGGGGCCTGGTGGAGGCTGCCCCTGCACTGCTGGGGGGTGGGGGTGCAGGGAGACATGAGTTGGACATGAGTGGGGGCCTGGTGGAGGGTGCCCCTGGATGCTGGGGGGTGGGGTGGTGGTAGACATGAGTGGGGGCCTGGTGGAGGCTGCCCCTGGATGCTGTGTGGTGGGGGATCAATGGGACATGTGTGGGGGCCTGGTGGAGGGTGCCCCTGGATGCTGGGGGGTGGGGTGCAGGGGGACATGAGTGGGGGCCAGGTGGAGGCTGCCCCTGCACTGCTGGGGGGTGGGGGTGGTGGTAGACATGGATGGGGGCCTGGTGGAGGCTGCCCCTGCACTGCTGGGGGGTGGGGGTGCAGGGAGACATGAGTTGGACATGAGTGGGGGCCTGGTGGAGGGTGCCCCTGGATGCTGGGGGGTGGGGGTGGTGGGAGACATGAGTGGGGGCCTGGTGGAGGCTGCCCCTGGATGCTGGGGGTGGGGGTGCAGGGGGGCATGAGTGGGGGCCAGGTGGAGGCTGCCCCTGCACTGCTGGGGGGTGGGGGTGGTGGGAGACACGAGTGGGGGCCTGGTGGAGGCTGCCCCTGCACTGCTGGGGGGTGGGGGTGGTGGTAGACATGAATGGGGGCCTGGTGGAGGCTGCCCCTGCACTGCTGGGGGGTGGGGGTGCAGGGAGACATGAGTTGGACATGAGTGGGGGCCTGGTGGAGGGTGCCCCTGGATGCTGGGGGGTGGGGGTGGTGGGAGACATGAGTGGGGGCCTGGTGGAGGCTGCCCCTGGAGGCTGGGGGGTGGGGTGCAGGGGGACATGAGTGGGGGCCTGGTGGAGGCTGCCCCTGCACTGCTGGGGGGTGCGGGTGGTGGGAGACATGAGTGGGGGCCTGGTGGAGGCTGCCCCTGGATGCTGGGGGGTGGGGGTGGTGGGAGACATGAGTGGGGGCCTGGTGGAGGCTGCCCCTGCACTGCTGGGGGTTGGGGGTGATGGGAGACATGAGCGGGGTCCTGGTGGAGGCTGCCCCTGCATTGCTGGGGGGTGGGGGTGATGGGAGACATGAGTGGGGGCCTGGTGGAGGGTGCCCCTGGATTCTGGGGGGTGGGGGTGGTGGTAGACATGAGTGGGGGCCTGGTGGAGGCTGCCCCTGCACTGCTGGGGGGTGGGGGTGGTGGTAGACATGAGTGGGGGTCTGGTGGAGGCTGCCCCTGCACTGCTGGGGGGTGGGGGTGCAGGGAGACATGAGTTGGACATGAGTGGGGGCCTGGTGGAGGGTGCCCCTGGATGCTGGGGGGTGGGGGTGGTGGGAGACATGAGTGGGGGCCTGGTGGAGGCTGCCCTTGGATGCTGTGGGGTGGGGGTGCAGGGGGACATGTGTGGGGGCCTGGTGGAGGGTGCCCCTGGATGCTGGGGGTGCAGGGGGACATGAGTGGGGGCCTGGTGGAGGCTGCCCCTGGATGCTGGTGGTTGGGGGTGGTGGGAGACATGAGTGGGGGCCTGGTGGAGGCTGCCCCTGCACTGCTGGGGGGTGGGGGTGATGGGAGACATGAGTGGGGGCCTGGTGGAGGCTGCCCCTGCACTGCCGGGGGGTGGGGGTGATGGGAGACATGAGTGGGGGCCTGGTGGAGGGTGCCCCTGGATGCCGGGGGGTGGGGGTGGTGGTAGACATGAGTTGGGGCCTGGTGGAGGCTGCCCCTGCACTGATGGGGGGTGGGGGTGGTGGTAGACATGAGTGGGGGCCTGGTGGAGGCTGCCCCTGCACTGCTGGGGGGTGGGGATGCAGGGAGACATGAGTTGGACATGAGTGGGGGCCTGGTGGAGTGTGCCCCTGGATGCTGTGGGGTGGGGGTGCAGGGGGACATGTGTGGGGGCCTGGTGGAGGGTACCCCTGGATGGTGGGGGTGCAGGGGGACATGAGTGGGGGCCTGGTGGAGGCTGCCCCTGCATTGCTGGGGGGTGGTGGGAGACATGAGTGGGGGCCTGGTGGAGGCTGCCCCTGGATGCTGGGGGGGTGGGAGACATGAGTGGGGGCCTGGTGGAGGCTGCCCCTGCACTGCTGGGGTGTGGGGGTGATGGGAGACATGAGTGGGGGCCTGGTGGAGGCTGCCCCTGCACTGCTGGGGAGTGAGGGTGATGGGAGACATGAGTGGGGGCCTAGTGGAGGGTGCCCCTGGATGCTGGGGGGTTGGGGTGGTGGTAGACATGAGTGGGGGCCTGGTGGAGGCTGCCTCTGCACTGCTGGGGGGTGGGGGTGGTGGTAGACATGAGTGGGGGCCTGGTGGAGGCTGCCCCTGGATGCTGGGGGGTGGTGGCAGACATGAGTGGGGGCCTGGTGGAGGCTGCCCCTGGATGCTGTGGGGTGGGGGTGCAGGGGGACATGTGTGGGGGCCTGGTGGAGGGTGCTCCTGGATGCTGGGGGGTGGAGGTGCAGGGGGACATAAGTGGGGGCCTGGTGGAGGCTGCCCCTGCACTGCTGGGGGGTGGGGGTGGTGTGAGACATGAGTGGGGGCCTGGTGGAGGCTGCCCCTGGATGCTGGGGGTTGCGGGTGGTGGGAGACATGAGTGGGGGCCTGGTGGAGGCTGTCCCTGCACTGCTGGGGGGTGGGGGTGATGGGAGACATGAGTGGGGGCCTGGTGGAGGCTGCCCCTGCACTGCTGGGGGGTGGGGGTGCAGGGAGACATGAGTTGGACATGAGTGGGGGCCTGGTGGAGGGTGCCCCTGGATGCTGGGGGGTGGGGGTGGTGGGAGACATGAGTGGGGGCCTGGTGGAGGCTGCCCCTGGATGCTGTGTGGTTGGGGTGGTGGTAGACATGAGTGGGGGCCTGGTGGAGGCTGCCTCTGCACTGCTGGGGGGTGGGGGTGGTGGTAGACATGAGTGGGGGCCTGGTGGAGGCTGCCCCTGGATGCTGGGGGGTGGTGGCAGACATGAGTGGGGGCCTGGTGGAGGCTGCCCCTGGATGCTGTGGGGTGGGGGTGCAGGGGGACATGTGTGGGGGCCTGGTGGAGGGTGCTCCTGGATGCTGGGGGGTGGAGGTGCAGGGGGACATAAGTGGGGGCCTGGTGGAGGCTGCCCCTGCACTGCTGGGGGGTGGGGGTGGTGTGAGACATGAGTGGGGGCCTGGTGGAGGCTGCCCCTGGATGCTGGGGGTTGGGGGTGGTGGGAGACATGAGTGGGGGCCTGGTGGAGGCTGGCCCTGCACTGCTGGGGGGTGGGGGTGATGGGAGACATGAGTGGGGGCCTGGTGGAGGCTGCCCCTGGATGCTGTGTGGTGGGGGATCAGTGGGACCTGTGTGGGGGCCTGGTGGAGGGTGCCCCTGGATGCTGGGGGATGGGGGTGGTGGGAGACATGAGTGGGGGCCTGGTGGAGGCTGCCCCTGGATGCTGTGTGGTGGGGGATCAGTGGGACCTGTGTGGGGGCCTGGTGGAGGGTGCCCCTGGATGCTGGGGGGTGGGGGTGGTGGGAGACATGAGTGGGGGCCTGGTGGAGGCTGCCCCTGGATGCTGTGTGGTGGGGGATCAGTGGGACCTGTGTGGGGGCCTGGTGGAGGGTGCCCCTGGATGCTGGGGGATGGGGGTGGTGGGAGACATGAGTGGGGGCCTGGTGGAGGCTGCCCCTGCACTGCTGGGGGGTGGGGGTGGTGGGAGACATGAGTGGGGGCCTGGTGGAGGCTGCCCCTGGATGCTGTTCGGTGGGGGTGGTGGGAGACATGAGTGGGGGCCTGGTGGAGGCTGCCCCTGCACTGCTGGGGGGTGGGGGTGATGGGAGACATGAGTGGGGGCCTGGTGGAGGCTGCCCCTGGATGCTGGGGGGTGGGGGTGGTGGGAGACATGAGTGGGGGCCTGGTGGAGGCTGCCCCTGGATGCTGGGGGGGTGGGAGACATGAGTGGGGGCCTGGTGGAGGCTGCCCCTGGATGCTGAGGGGGGGGTGGGAGACATGAATGGGGGCCTGGTGGAGGCTGCCCCTGCACTGCTGGGGGGTGGGGGTGATGGTAGACATGAGTGCGGGCCTGGTGGAGGCTGCCCCTGCACTGCTGGGGGGTGGGGGTGATGGGAGACATGAGTGGGGGCCTAGTGGAGGGTGCCCCTGGATGCTGGGGGGTGGGGGTGGTGGTAAACATGAGTGGGGGCCTGGTGGAGGCTGCCCCTGCACTGCTAGGGGGGTGGGGGTGGTGGTAGACATGAGTGGGGGCCTGGTGGAGGCTGCCCCTGGATGCTGGGGTGTGGTGGCAGACATGAGTGGGGGCCTGGTGGAGGCTGCCCCTGGATGCTGTGGGGTGGGGGTGCAGGGGGACATGTGTGGGGGCCTGGTGGAGGGTGCTCCTGGATGCTGGGGGGTGGGGGTGCAGGGGGACATAAGTGGGGGCCTGGTGGAGGCTGCCCCTGCACTGCTGGGGGGTGGTGGGAGACATGAGTGGGGGCCTGGTGGAGGCTGCCCCTGGATGCTGGGGGGTGGGGGTGGTGGGAGACATGAGTGGGGGCCTGGTGGAGGATGTCCCTGCACTGCTGGGGGGTGGGGGTGATGGGAGACATGAGTGGGGGCCTGGTGGAGGCTGCCCCTGCACTGCTGGGGGTTGGGGGTGCAGGGAGACATGAGTTGGACATGAGTGGGGGCCTGGTGGAGGGTGCCCCTGGATGCTGGGGGGTGTGGGTGGTGGGAGACATGAGTGGGGGCCTGGTGGAGGCTGCCCCTGGATGCTGTGTGGTGGGGGATCAGTGGGACCTGTGTGGGGGCCTGGTGGAGGGTGCCCCTGGATGCTGGGGGGTGCGGGTGCAGGGGGACATGAGTGGGGGCCTGGTGGAGGCTGCCCCTGCACTGCTGGGGGGTGGAGGTGGTGGGAGACATGAGTGGGGGCCTGGTGGAGGCTGCCCCTGGATGCTGGGGGGTGGGGTGGTGGGAGACATGAGTGGGGGCCTGGTGGAGGCTGCCCCTGCACTGCTGGGGGGTGGGGTGATGGGAGACATGAGTGGGGGCCTGGTGGAGGCTGCCCCTGCACTGCTGGGGGGTGGGGGTGATGGGAGACATGAGTGGGGGCCTGGTGGAGGGTGCCCCTGGATCCTGGGGGGTGGGGGTGGTGGTAGACATGAGTGGGGGCCTGATGTAGGCTGCCCCTGCACTGCTGGGGGGTGGGTGTGGGGGTGGTGGTAGACATGAGTGGGGGCCTGGTGGAGGCTGCCCCTGCACTGCTGGGGGGTGGGGGTGCAGGGAGACATGAGTTGGACATGAGTGGGGGCCTGGTGGAGGGTGCCCTTGGATGCTGGGGGGTGGGGGTGGTGGGAGACATGAGTGGGGGCCTGGTGGAGGCTGCCCCTGGATGCTGTGGGGTGGGGGTGCAGGGAGACATGAGTTGGACATGAGTGGGGGCCTGGTGGAAGGGTGCCCCTGGATGCTGGGGGGTGGGGGTGCAGGGGGACATGAGTGGGGGCCTGGTGGAGGCTGCCCCTGGATGCTGAGGGGGGGGTGGGAGACATGAATGGGGGCCTGGTGGAGGCTGCCCCTGCACTGCTGGGGGGTGGGGGTGATGGTAGACATGAGTGGGGGCCTGGTGGAGGCTGCCCCTGCACTGCTGGGGGGTGGGGGTGATGGGAGACATGAGTGGGGGCCTAGTGGAGGGTGCCCCTGGATGCTGGGGGGTGGGGGTGGTGGTAAACATGAGTGGGGGCCTGGTGGAGGCTGCCCCTGCACTGCTAGGGGGGTGGGGGTGGTGGTAGACATGAGTGGGGGCCTGGTGGAGGCTGCCCCTGGATGCTGGGGTGTGGTGGCAGACATGAGTGGGGGCCTGGTGGAGGCTGCCCCTGGATGCTGTGGGGTGGGGGTGCAGGGGGACATGTGTGGGGGCCTGGTGGAGGGTGCTCCTGGATGCTGGGGGGTGGGGGTGCAGGGGGACATAAGTGGGGGCCTGGTGGAGGCTGCCCCTGCACTGCTGGGGGGTGGGGGTGGTGGGAGACATGAGTGGGGGCCTGGTGGAGGCTGCCCCTGGATGCTGGGGGGTGGGGGTGGTGGGAGACATGAGTGGGGGCCTGGTGGAGGATGTCCCTGCACTGCTGGGGGGTGGGGGTGATGGGAGACATGAGTGGGGGCCTGGTGGAGGCTGCCCCTGCACTGCTGGGGGTTGGGGGTGCAGGGAGACATGAGTTGGACATGAGTGGGGGCCTGGTGGAGGGTGCCCCTGGATGCTGGGGGGTGTGGGTGGTGGGAGACATGAGTGGGGGCCTGGTGGAGGCTGCCCCTGGATGCTGTGTGGTGGGGGATCAGTGGGACCTGTGTGGGGGCCTGGTGGAGGGTGCCCCTGGATGCTGGGGGGTGCGGGTGCAGGGGGACATGAGTGGGGGCCTGGTGGAGGCTGCCCCTGCACTGCTGGGGGGTGGAGGTGGTGGGAGACATGAGTGGGGGCCTGGTGGAGGCTGCCCCTGGATGCTGGGGGGTGGGGTGGTGGGAGACATGAGTGGGGGCCTGGTGGAGGCTGCCCCTGCACTGCTGGGGGGTGGGGTGATGGGAGACATGAGTGGGGGCCTGGTGGAGGCTGCCCCTGCACTGCTGGGGGGTGGGGGTGATGGGAGACATGAGTGGGGGCCTGGTGGAGGGTGCCCCTGGATCCTGGGGGGTGGGGGTGGTGGTAGACATGAGTGGGGGCCTGATGTAGGCTGCCCCTGCACTGCTGGGGGGTGGGTGTGGGGGTGGTGGTAGACATGAGTGGGGGCCTGGTGGAGGCTGCCCCTGCACTGCTGGGGGGTGGGGGTGCAGGGAGACATGAGTTGGACATGAGTGGGGGCCTGGTGGAGGGTGCCCTTGGATGCTGGGGGGTGGGGGTGGTGGGAGACATGAGTGGGGGCCTGGTGGAGGCTGCCCCTGGATGCTGTGGGGTGGGGGTGCAGGGAGACATGAGTTGGACATGAGTGGGGGCCTGGTGGAGGGTGCCCCTGGATGCTGGGGGGTGGGGGTGCAGGGGGACATGAGTGGGGGCCTGGTGGAGGCTGCCCCTGCACTGCTGGGGGGTGGGGGTGGTGGTAGACATGAGTGGGGGCCTGGTGGAGGCTGCCCCTGCACTGCTGGGGGGTGGGGGTGGTGGTAGACATGAGTGGGGGCCTGGTGGAGGCTGGTCCTGCACTGCTGGGGGGTTGGGAGTGCAGGGGGACATGAGTTGGACATGAGTGGGGGCCTGGTGGAGGGTGCCCCTGGATGCTGGGGGGTGGGGGTGGTGGCAGACATGAGTGGGGGCCTGGTGAAGCTGCCCCTGGATGCTGTGGGGTCAGGGTGCAGGGGGACAAGTGTGGGGGCCTGGTGGAGGGTGCTCCTGGATGCTGGGGGGTGGGGGTGCAGGGGGACATGAGTGGGGGCCTGGTGGAGGCTGCCCCTGCACTGCTGGGGGTGGGGGTGGTGGGAGACATGAGTGGGGGCCTGGTGGAGGCTGCCCCTGCACTGCTGGGGGGTGGGAGTGATGGGAGACATGAGTAGGGGCCTGGTGGAGGCTGCCCCTGCACTGCTGGGGGGTGGGGGTGATGAGAGACATGAGTGGGGGCCTGATGGAGGGTGCCCCTGGATGCTGGGGGTATTGGTAGACATGAGTGGGGACCTGGTGGAGGCTCCCCCTGCACTGCTGGGGGGTGGGGTGGTGGTAGACAGGAGTGGGGGCCTGGTGGAGGCTGCCCCTGCACTGCTGGGGGGTGGGGGTGGTGGTAGACATGAGTGGGGTCCTGGTGGAGGCTGCCCCTGCACTGCTGGGGGGTGGGGGTGCAGGGAGACATGAGTTGGACATGAGTGGGGGCCTGGTGGAGGGTGCCCCTGGATGCTGGGGGGTGGGGGTGGTGGGAGACATGAGTGGGGGCCTGGTAGAGGCTGCCCCTGGATGCTGTGGGGTGGGGGTGCAGGGGGAAATTTGTGGGGGCATGGTGGAGGCTGCCCCTGGATGCTTGGGGTGGGGGTGGTGGTAGACATGAGTGGGGGCCTGGTGGAGGGTGCCCCTGGTGGCTGGGGGTGTAGGGGGACATGCGTTGGTGGGCAGTAGTGCAAGGTGACATGTGGGTTGGCTGGGGGCATGGCCATGGTGGATGGGGTGCCTGCGGGACATGTGCAGGGTAGGCCCCTGTGGTGTGGGCCACCTGCAGGGGCCGTGGAGGCTGTAGAGGGAACACCTGGGAGGACCCACACGTTCAATTCACGTGTGGTGCTCCCCGCGCACCCCTGGAATACACGTACCCTGATGGAATCGTGTGTGATACTTCCTGCGCACCCCTGAAATACACGTACCCTGCTGCTTTTGCGTGTGATACTTCCCGCGCACCCTTGGAATACACGTACCCTGATGGAATTGCGTGTGATACTTCCCGCGCACCCCTGAAATACACGTACCCTGCTGCTTTTGTGTGTGATACTTCCCACGCACCCCTGGAATACACGTACCCTGCTGTTTTTCCGTGTGATACTTCCCGCGCACCCCTGGAATACACGTGCCCTGATGGAATCGCGTGTGTTACTTCCCACGCTCCCCCGGATGTACACGTACCCAGGACAATCGTGTATGAAACTTCCCGCGAACCACTGAAATACATGTTCCCCGCTTGGCGTTTGCTGTTTGGCAGCCCTGTGAACTGGTCCAGGGTTAGTGCAGCCCTTTGCGATGATTTGGGGATTTTGAAGGCTTTTCCTTGCATGAGGGCGTTCTTGGGGGCGTAACTGGCGCTGCTGCAGGGTCGCTGCGCCACTCTGCGCCACGGCTGGTTTCGGAGGCTAAAATCCATGAATACGCTGTGCGATGAAAAGGATTTTTTCGCACGCGGCTGGCGCAGTGTATCGCACAGGGACACTGTGCGCCAGCCGCGTGCGCCACTTTTGTGCGACTTCTATGAATTACCCTGCGAGTTTCTTCTCCTTGATAAGATCCCACAAATTCACGGTGCTGGTTTTAGAAATGAGTATCGGGGCCTAATTCACAGCAAAATTTCCGATGGGGATTTGCCATTATAAAAACACTTCTGTGAATTAGGCCCTCTGTATTTTGAACTCATCATACAATCTCATACCAATAGCATGGAGTTGTCAAACACCTTTTGTAAAACTCTCACTAAAAACTGCCTTAGTTGTGATGCTGACAAGTTCAGGTGCATCATAGGAAAATGGATTCCTAATACAATTATGGCAATATCCTCTCTTTTTACTGCCTCTTTTAGAGGCGTAATGCTGTTTATGTGAGGCTGCTTGTTCCGGTATCTCTGCCATGCTCGATGCCTGTTCAGATGTATGGTCAAGCACTGGAAACGTTACAAAAGAGCATGCAAGTGACCTCAGGCGCTGTGTTATTTCTACTAAACCTCCAGTAATTCTACCTGACCTGCATATTCTGGCACCTATCAAAGCTCTGTTTGATATTCAAGTGCTTCATCTTCTCCAAGAGCACAGAATATTAGTTTTCCTCAATAACCAGTTTACTTTTACAAACTCTTCCCATATTGCAGGATATAGCTCTTTCAAAGCACCCATGTTTGCAAGATTGTTTACTCTCATACCAGAGAAATTATGGCAGTTGAAGGCAAAGGAACATCAAATGACTGCTTCCAATGATGAGGTGTGTGCATTTTAGACAACACATCTAACATACGTTAATACTTACTAAGATTCCACCATTGCCATGTAATCCAGCATCATTTTAAATGTTGGGGTAAAACTGTCTTTGAACATTGTAAAACTCCTCAATTTTTTCAGTCATATTACATTTGCCCATGGTTGCTAGCAGGGCTTCAATACACCAGCTCTTGATATATTCAGTTTGCAATTCTTTTATACCATGTTACGAATTTCTGCATTCAGATGTTTCATGAACAGATGTTTCTTGAACATTTCCAAGTAGCAAGTATACAGTACAATGCATGTGTGTTTATGAGCTTCAGAAATACAGCCAATATGTGTTGCTTGTACTCATTCTCTGTACAGTGCTCTCATTGTACCAGACATCCTACTTTTCCACAATACTGAATCCATCAATAAAAGAGCCATTAGTACAAGGTAATCTCATACAGGTGTGCTGTTCACCGGGCAAATTAATCACCTGGACACGTTTGAGACATTATTAATTGTTGCACAGGACCATACAGACCGAAATGTAATGTCACAAGACACTTTTCATTTGTTTCAAAATATGTTTTGTTATATTGTTCAGATATGGCAACAAAGTCAACTGAGTTGAATGATCTGCTGAGGTAGAAGGTATGTTCGACAGAACACAGAAGTGAGTTAGTTGTTTCCGCACTTCCTGCAATATTGCATAGAAAGCAGTCCAGGTTGGAACACGCTCAGGATGAGTACTTGTTTGCCTAGGTTCATTTTGGGAGTCTGTAACCATTGGATCATCTTCAGTCCTGCTTGCAGATTCAGTGCTCGCAACATTAAAAGTAATAGAATGTGCTAAACTGCCAGTTTTGCATAGAAAACATGTCAAGTCTACTTCTCAAAAGGATTTCAAATCTGTATCCCTTCTATTACCATCAAATTGCTTTAAAACTATGCTCTTTTGCTTTAGGAACTTTGGGCTATTGTAGGAGATGAAGTTTGTCTTGTAACAGGGTATCTTTTGTAGTGATCTATTCAGCATTCTTGCATCGTACAATTTTATAGAGTCTGATTCATCTCTGTCATGACCCTCCTGATAACAAGTCATCACAGTTGCTTGTAGGGTTCCCTTCCTATCAGGTGTCTCCTCAAGGAAGTCCAGTTTATCTGCAGCACAGCACGTACATCTTCCGTTCACATTGTTGAGTGCGATATGCTGCTCCATTATCTTCCATGTGGTCTAGACTTCATTACTAAAATCTGTATTAGGCCGGGGAACTTTTCTTACAATAATTGAGGAACCCAGGCCATGCATAAGCTTCACCAATAATTTGCTGCACGTTTTGGAAAGCACCATTAGTTAAACAAAACCTAAAGTGGAAGCTCATGCGTGTATCTTAACTTTACTGTAGTTAAGGCACCATAAGAGAACTTTCAAGAAGGCACTCATACATAAGAATCTGCGAAAACTGTCTTCTTTTTTTAATTGTGTATTTTAAATCTGCAAGCTATTAAACATTCTGCTGTCACCAATACATCATTTGAAAAAGGATTACATTTCTTGTGGTATTGCTCTCGTACCTTCTTCCTGCCCTTTTCTTATGCCAGGATGGTTTTCTATAGTAATCTAACAGCCTTATTTTGAGTCTTTGTATTGGATTTTATGATGGAACTTGCTTCTGCATGCGAAAGCACATCATTGTTAACTGATTACAAAAAATACACTGTGATTGGTTCTTGGAGGAAGGATTACTGAAATCTACAGCCATGTCAACAAATACATTTTCAATAAGTGTTTTCTGTGATTTTGTCGATATCATACATTCCTCTTTAAGACCTTTTGAGGGACAGATTTCCTTGTACTCACTCAGCATTTGCCACCATGATAACCTTAAGTTCCAAACCAGCTACTAGAAAATGGTCAATGAATTCTACCTGACATGCACATTCTGGCACCGACGGTGGTGTTTCCAGAGATTTTTCTGCACTTCACAAGATGTGTACATTTTTCTATTAGCATTCTTTGTGATATACTATAACACCCTGTTGCAATTCCTTGCTTTTAAACATTACAATCCCACTATTGTAGTTTCATCTACCTAAAGGTTGCAAATAATTATACATACTTAATAGATTACAGACCTAGTCAGGTCTCCTCCGCCACCCCACGACCTACCCCTATTGTCTCCTTGCACACATTTATACACATCCAACTCTTTGTGATGACACATCTGTCAACTGACTTGGCAAACCAAGTGCTCTTCCCT
Source organism: Ambystoma mexicanum (assembly GCF_040938575.1). NCBI lineage: Eukaryota > Metazoa > Chordata > Amphibia > Caudata > Ambystomatidae > Ambystoma > Ambystoma mexicanum. The sequence continues at coordinate 92,250,582 of NC_090924.1, read as the reverse complement.
GATACAGGGATTGTTTCTGACAAACTAATCTGGTAATAGCCTCTACACTACAAGGGTCTCCTTGCGCACACCTCCAGGCTTTTAAGCTATTCATTCATGTTACATCTCCTTTTCAATCATTTGTATTCCAGAGAGGAGGGGCGGAACACAACTTGCATTTTACAACACCTCCCTTCCTCTGCGCCATACAAATACTCCAGCATTTGTGCCAGCATGGACTTTCATGACAACGCATATGCTGGAGAGCCCTCTGGGGTCTGCCAGCTCTATGCACCAACATAGAGGTGGTAGATCCCAGAGGCAGCCACTGTACATGCTGCCTGCATGGTTGCATGGTAGGCAGTGTGTACAATTACTACAAGTAAACCTTGCTTGCAGGTTGGGCAGGGTTTAATTGTAATTGTGAACACTGCTTACCAGATTGTTTTTTTAATGCAATGGTCACATAATTATTGTAGGAGATTTCAACAGTGAATGTCTTGACCCAGAATGGTATTTAATGAATACGAATTTAACACCTATTATCGAGCTACAGAACATGGGCAATTGTTCCATCAAGAGATGGACTCCTGAGATCTGAAACTACTGAAGGGATGTGTGAATGTTGAAAGTCTGTCAATGTCTACCTGGCACAATCATATGTTGTTACCTACCCTGGTTTGCAGTGTTATTTCTAGGGATATTTATAATAGCTGTTCTAAACTGGATATTCGAGACATATAAGCAAGTGATCATAGCATTCTGAGTTTGGACATACTTGTTTTACTGCATTGGGAGGAATATAGAGCTATCAGTATGCCATTAGAGGTTCGTCCAAGCAGGGGCGTTGCTTGGGGGGGGGGCTAAGGAGGCTATAGCCCCTGATCTTTTGGTTGTAGCCCCGGATAGAATCTCAGGAGCTACAGCCAAAAGACTAGCTAGCCCCCAGTCCCAACAGTTCTGATATCAGCTTAGCCCCGGGTCTTTTCCAGACCTAGCAACTCCCCTGCGTCCAAGAGACTGCACCTTGATATGGAGGCCTTCTTTAGCTAATTGTTTTAATGAACGAATTACTGAAATGCTAAATCACAATGCGGGGGAGTTAATAGATCCATTTAAATACAGAATGGTAGTTGTAAGGAACTCATGGTGACAACAGTAAAAACAGACACAAGTGATCACAGTTCAAGCGTGTTTATTAAACTGTATAATGGTGAGATAAACACCTAATCTAAACCTAAATCTAAGATGGAAGCAAGCTACAACCATAAAATAATAATAACACCATCCAAGTAGAGTCTAGTGAAATGAAAAGGGCCTATACTAAAAAATCTATTGCCAATTCTTACCGCTATGCTACAAGAAAAGTGTGGGATAATGTTCTCATGAAAAGAAAGAAGTGTTCACAAAATGAAAAGTCAGGCTGGTATAGCTGGGGTCTCCCTTCCTCACGTTTTCAGCACGGACAAGGTGGGACTGCTGAGCACGACACACTCCTGTCCCTCTTCAGCATGAGGTCACAGTTCCAGTAGACAATATCAGGACCTTCTGGGGCCAAGTCTCTTTTATGCTAAAAGTCTCTTGCCTTAGAGGGCCTTATGGACCATAAACAACAAACAAACAAAAGTTCCTTCGGTAATCTTTTATGTTGGGCAATTCCTCTTCACCCTTCAGATCCTCCCTCAGCCGGACTCTGATTTTTCTTTCAACAATAGCCTCTCTCAGTCGGATTCACCACGGCCTTTCTTTCAAAATATCACCATCTATAATATTAGAGAGTCCCAATGTGTTTTAAAACAATCATTCACTGTGGACATCCCTCGGTCAGGTTCACTCTTGTCAACACAATGTTCATGGGTGTATTATGATTCTCCCACCGATTCGCAGGCATCCCTCAGCCGGGTTAACATTTGCCAAATACACAGTTCACTTTGCTTTACCACAATGTGGGATTCACTCCCCTTAGTTTTCTCTTGACAATGTGTCAGAGACTTTCGATTGTACAAGGGGTTCGACTCCACTCTCGTATGACCACTCTGACTTCTCACGCCGGCTCTCCTGGGGCCTCCTGGAACTTGTAGTTTAAAAAAAAAATGGGATCAGCCAGCGCCATTCGATGAGCGCCCACATGGTGCCTGACCACTCTGCAGCTGGTCCTTCACTGTACTTTCTTTCAAGATCAAACACACACAAGTTCTTTGTTCACAAGTTCACATAATGTAACAGTTTGAAACCTTGGGCTCAACACAATGCGGTTTAATATCAGCTCTTTCTGACTCACTGGCTGATGGGCTCCGGGTACTGTTGACATCTAATACACCATGTGTCAGCTGTAGTTCCCCGTCTTATGATTCCTTTTACAGAGGCTTTGTGGGTCTCAGTTGAAAAGGGCAAAGGCACTTCCCTTCTTGTCATTCTTTCAGTTCTTGCCGCCTTTCTTCTCCGTTTGAACTGCCGTCTTGCAATAGCTGTGTCGTAATGCATTTGGCCTTGCTCAAAGTGTGCTCACATTCTCTCCCTTTTATCGCTGTGGGGACGGGAAAGGGTCGTCAGGTGTGTTTAGTTATTGTCAATTGCCTGACTCTGCCTGACCCTTGTGTTGGGACATGTCCAGTAAACGGCTCTGGTGTTAGTCTATTGTCTTTCATGGTGTAAGAACGTTTTTTTGTTGGAAAAGGTGGGTAGATGTTTTATCCTCCGGGGAAGGATGGGTAACAGGTGTTATTGGGAAGGGTGTACCGCGTCTCACCTTTCGGTGTCTCACTTCCACTCCCCGAAGACACCCCACCCAGATGATCATCCGCCACTGGTCCACCCCAGGAACTGGATTCAATAGCGTTGGCCGTGTCCTGGCCACCTGGATGTCAGATCTCCATGGACTAGCGGGTGAGACACCTTCAGGTTACTCACAGAGTGCAAAACATTTTGGATAGGCTTCAAATGGCTAGTCGGCTCAGTGGGCTTACCATGAGTAATACTCACATGCATACGTTTGATGCTGCTATATTGGATTAAAAGACAGAATTGTGATGCAGTCTCAGGCAGCTCAGAGGTATGGATACTTTGGCCAGTATTGAAGAGGTTCTTATATTGAAACAGAGGTACAAAAATTGGCTTCAAAGCCATAAGATTGTGATGAACTTTAGAGAATCAGGAAATATGGTAAGATGTTTACCGAATAAAAACTCTGGTGATTTCTGGTCCTTAATCAAACATCCTGGTGTTTAAGACTCACTCCAAGCTCAGTCCATTGCAGAAACTATAATGGTCGAACACTTTTCTAACTTGTTTTGTATAACTACGGATACAAGGAGTACATTGCAAATAGTTGATGACTCCTCGTGGTGTTTAGAGCTCAATGTGTTCGATATTGTTGAGATTGTTATAAAGTGTAAACCCTCCAGGGCACCTGAGCCCAATGGGCTGTCAAACACAACATTTAAAACCAACCCAAATTGATGGGCGGAAATTCTTCTGGGCCTATTTTGTAATATAATAAGGTCACAATCGATTCCCTGTTCCTGGAAATGTGGTATCATTATACTGCTATATAAAAAAGGAGATAAACTGACCCCTTGCAATTATCACCCAATTTCATTACTGGATGCAAATAGCAATGTCTTTTCAATAATTGCATTAAAGGTGCTCCAGTTATGGGTGTTTTCTACTGGGGTTACGAAAAGATTCCGGGCTGGTTTTAAAAAGGGAGTGGGCACCCCCTTAAACTGTTTTCTGTTGCAATAGCTAGCCTCTCAAGCAGAATTTCCCAAAAGACCACTTTATTTGGTCTTTTTAGAACTGTCCCATGCGTTTGATTGTGTGGATTGCCAGACATTATGGGAAAAAGTATTCCAAAAGAGCTGTCCTAGTACGTTGTTGAACATTGTGATAGTCCTTCATACATATACAATGATCAAAAATCAGGCTAGATCAGTGGTCGAAGTGAGCAGGAGCGGTCGGGAGCGTTGTTCCTATGCTTCTTTTAAATAGGTTTTACAGCTCCTATACTTTTATTTTAAAAAGAAACCGTTCCGGAACGGTTTCGTTTTAAAATAAAGGCGTAGGAACACTTTGAAGCTTTCACTTTCAGTGCCCTGCACTGGATGCTCCCTTAAACATCAGGCGCATGTGCTTTGGGGTTTTTATTGTGCATGGGAGGGGGTGCATCAATGGGGTTTGTGGGGAGCGGTGCAGGCCAGTAGGGAACATAGCTCCACTACTTCTTTTCATACACTTCGACCACTGGGCTAGATTGGGTGGGGAACTGCTCTAGATGGATTAGGATGCATCAAGCTTTGCACCAAGGATTTGTCCTGGCGCCCTTCTTATTTAATTTTTATATTAGCAACATTTGTATTTCCCTCTATAATATTAAGGCGTATCCTCTACGCCTGGGTATGACACAGATTCACTATGTGGCATATACGCTGATGATTTGATCCTACGTGACCAGACACCTATTGGTCTCCAACGATCCTTGAATGCTCTAAATAAACATCTGACTGATATTGACGTGCAGGTCAATGTGATTAAAAATAAAATTATAGTCCGGCAAGTTAAAAAACGAATTAACAATATGAGAAGTTCAGTCAGTTGGTATTCGGAGCAACAAAGGATTAAGCTAGTTGAACACTTTAAATACCTTCTGGCTGTATTCTATGCCAGGATGAAAATGCAACAAGTGGTTAAATCGTTGCAATCAGAAGCCAAGGTTGCAGCAACTTCATTGCGAATCCACAAAAAACACTATGCCTGTTTTTCTATTGGTTTTATCATATAAAAATAGTGCCTACTCTTATTTATGGAGTAGAAAATGTTATGCTGGATGTGGACTGGGCAGAACTGAGGCGCTGATACGGCAGAAGACCTTAGCTCTGTCCCAGGGAGTACCAATTGATTTTATCAGACATGAGTAAGGTTTGTTATCACTACAGGCTCATATTGATTGGAGGTTATTACATATTCATAGTATGATATGATATGGCAGTTATAACGCGCCTATATACAAGTGTTTCAAAGCACGACGAGGCAAGGGAGGGAGATCAGAGGGAAGACAGAGATAACGATCTTACTAGGCCAGGTGACACTGAGATCGCGCAAGTGCAGGGGAAGGGGGAAAGGGAAAGTACAGGTAGTGGGAGGGGCAGTGCAATCCATAGGATCAACAGTAAAAAAATAAATAGAACAAATAAAAACAGTACGTAAAAGTGCAGCCAACTAGTGGCAAGTGCAGGGGTAAGTGCAGACATCAGGTGTCAAGAGCTGGTGGGGACTGTAGGGATACAGAAACAGCCCCCAAGTGAAGGGGTGGCCCGGGAGGCAGTGCAGGTGTGCAGCTGGTCGGGGAGGGGACCTGGGTCCGAGATTAGAGGGTAGGTAAGTGACCAGTGCAGTTTCTGTCAGGAGTTCAGCAGGGGAGAGGAGGAGAGAAACCAGAAGCAAACAGGAAAGTCTTGAGGTGTTCCGGAACCAGAGATGGTTCTTCTCAAGTTTCAAGGAGGCAGGGAGGCTGTTCCAGAAAGAGGCCACAGACGAAGAAAGAGATCTACCACCAACTTGTTGCTTGGAGAAGCGACTGACCTTGAGGGAGTTGGGGGCGGATGAACGAAGAGCTCGAGAAGGAAGATATTTAAGAAGAGACAGTTGGAGGTATTGAGGCCCCAGCCACAGAAGGCCTTATGGACAATGCAGAGGGTTTTGAACTTAATCCTCTCAGCCACTGGGAGCCAGTGGAGAGATTTCAGTCCTGGAGAGATAGAATCCCTGGGCTTGAGGCTAAGGACAAGTCTCACAGTCCCATTCTGGATGAGTTGCAGAGGGCGGAGAGTAGAAGCAGGCAGATTTAGAAAGAGGCTGTTGCAATAGTCCAGCCTAGAGAGAACCAGAGCTCTGGGGACCGTGAGTTTCTGGGGGAAGGAGAGGAAAGGAAGAATACCTCTGAGGAGGTGCAGCTGGTAGTGTGACTTCTTAGAGATGTCAGAGATGTGAGGAGAGAAAGTGAGTGTGGAGTCTAAGATGACCCTGAGGTTTTTAGCCTCACAGGTGGGAGCAGGCAGAGGGCCAAGAGATGCTGGCTAGAGAGTGACAGGAACGGGGGGAGCGGGTGTACAGATGAGGAGAATCTCAGTCTTACTGGCATTAAGGCAGAGATTATTGGTGGCACACCACTTCTGCATAGCAGACAGACAGTCAGAGATGAGAGACGGAGAAGAGGTGGCCGAAGGTAGCCTGAAAATGAGCTGAGTGTCATCCACATAGCACTGAAAGTTGGGGCAGAGAGCGGCAATGTGGTGGGCAGGAATTGCCAGGTATTGGTTGAACAACCAAGGAGAGAGGTTAGACCCCTAGGGATTACCACAGGTAGAGGTGGAGATAGAGATAGAGGAGAGGAAGGACCCAAGTTGGACCTGGGAGGGTCGATCAGAGAGGAAAGAAGTCAGCCATACCATGGCCTGACCAGTGATACCCAAGTTATCACGCAGACGGTTGAGCAGGATGGCATAGTTGATTGTTTCAAAGGTAGAAGAGAGATCAAGTAAGATGAGGGCACAGAGGGTGTTGAAATCAAGGTTTGAGAGCAGGTCTTCACAGATGTTCAGGGGAGAAGTTTCCGTGCTTCTGGCAGCTCTGAAGCCAGACTGATGGTCATGAAGACAACCAACGGATTCAGTTTGAAGATTAAGTGGGAAAATTGCCAGATTTTCCAGGAGTTTTCCCAGGAAGGGAGTGATTGAGATTGGGCGATAGTTAGCTGGGTAGGACGGGTTGGCAGAGGGTTTCTTAAGGAGAGGGTGCACAAGGGAGTGCTTAAAGGGGGATGGGAAGAATCCAGTGGCGAAGGAGTGGTTGCAAAGGTCAGCCAGAGCAGGAGTCAATGTGATCCTTGATGGTTTTGGAGGGACAGGGATGAAACTTTTTTGACAAGTCTTTCATAGATCGGAGGGGGAGAGGAAGAGAGAGACTACAGGATGTACTGAGTTTTAGAGATGAAATGAGAAGCCAGAGCCGTGCAGAGGGCCTGGGAAGGGACAGGAGAGGTAGAGTCTGCAGCAGGATTGGCCAGTTCCAGATTTTAAAGAGTTCATCCGAGTTGTTAGATGTCTCAGAGACGCAGGTGTTTGTTTTACTGTTACCTGACACTCTAAATGTGGTTCTGCTACCATTAATTAACCTTCGTTTCCAGATCATGAGAGATTATGTGTGGTTAAACTCTCAGAACTAACACTCAATCACAGCTACTAATTTCTTTCCAAAAACCTTTTAAACGTGTGTCATATCCTACTCTGGCCAGAGGGGTCAGATGGGTCATGTCCATAACTGGTATTGATATTTCGGTATTTGGAGCCCATTCTACCAGGGTGCTATGGCTTTTAAGTCTTTCTTAGCAGGCGGTCTCCTGCAAGACATACTGAGATTGGTTGATTGTTCTAGTGATTCCACCTTTAAGATGTTTTTTTCTCCAAACCTGTCATGCATGATTTGCAGACGGTAGTGGATGTACTTTAAACATGCAAAATCACAGCCTCGTTTCTTGACCTAGAATGGTAATTTTCTTAGCTAGCATTGTATGAAGAAATGGAGGCATAGATTTGTCCACCCATTACCGTCACTTCTCAATTTTTTATTGTATTAATTCCTAGAAAGTAATTTGTAATATCATTGGAAGGTTAGATGGAGACATTTTGTTACCTACACTGACGGAACTCGACGGAATTTAGTTTAGGAATACAACTGAACATCAAAGAAGCGGAAGGGATACAGCAGTTCATCATATTTATAGACTGGTCAATATGCTACAGTGCACTGGGATAACGTTGATAATGTACTGGGTGCTTTTCTTGTTTTTTTCTCCACAGAGCGAACACTTTAATCTTTGCTGCTGTCAGTTCAGTAAAGAAATTACAACCAAAATATACGCCTCCATTGTCTTTATTAAAATTACCATTTCCATACACAGCCAGCTACGAAAATCGCTATTTTGCTAGTAGTACTCTATGTTCTGTGAGGTCTATTAAATCGATGTATGCTGGCAACTCCCCCCCTCACTAATGATTTAAGCACGCTTTGCAAAAATTATTTAATTAGTGCTTTATTACAATCCTAATCTAGTTCGTCAGCTAGCACATTTGTTTTTATAAATCTCTTAACTAGGGAAAGTATCTTATCTTGATATTGAAACCAAGGTTCTCTAGCTAAGCCACTAAGAAAATCTTGCATACAACTGAACCATGATAATTTATCTTTCTTCGTCACAAGTCAGCTAATAAATCATGACACAAAGAATATCCATTAGTTGGACAAAGGTTCAGGAGGCCTTTTGTAAAACACTACCCGGAATGAAAGTGGTAGCTAATACCCATTCATTTTAGCTGATTGGGAGCCCTTTAATGCAGCAATTAGTATTTTATAATTGTGAGATTACATTTTGGCTTATAGATGATGCACCACAATCATCTTTGGTTTACGTATTGTGCTTCATTACCAAAATTAGCTTTGTTTCATAGGTTGCGCTTTGGTGCACCAATCAGTTTTTACCTATAGATGGCACTTTTGCACGAATATGTATTTTACTCATAGATGGTGCTTCAATGCAACAATTAGTTTTGGGTCAAAGGTGGCACTCAACACTACAATAAAGGGTACATAGTGATCACTTACATCTCGCAGACCTTGCAAATTTCCTGCTTAAATACACGCGCTCATGCCCTAAAATAGGAAAAAGCCCTGTTAACCTCTTAGCCTATGCCGATGACATTGTCCTGATTGATCACACCCCCTATCAGGCTTCAACATCTAATTAAAGCAACATAACAATATGCTGATATAAATGAATTAAAAATGTATCTGAGTAAATCAAACATAATGATCCTAGGATCAAAACTGAATCAGAAAACATTACCCAAATAGTGCGTAAACAATTGTACCCTAACAGTATTAAATAAGATAAAGTACCTCATATTTAATTTGAGAACGACTTAATCTTTCTGGAATTAGAAAGCAAGATCAGACAATATGTGAGTCAGTTAAAAAAACTACTGAACTCCTTTTGTAGATTTTCAATCATACCTTTGCTAAAAATGTATAAAGGAAAGGTAATACCAGCAATTTTGTACAGGCTGGAACTCAACCCCATTGCTTGGCAATTTAACTGGTCCATTATCGAAGGACGTTTGTGGAAAAAAAACATGTAACTTCCAATGACACTATCAACATCTCGTCTCAGATATGAATTAGGCCTCCATTCTTTACAATCACAATTTGATTGGAAAGTATTACTTCTATATAGATCTATTACAACCCATGTAAAAATTCACTATATGAAGATATACGAGACCATACAAGTTCACAAAAAAAGTCACTATCATTGAAAATTGCAGCAACATGCTGAACATGTCCTTAATAAATGTGAAACAACCTATGAGGTTCTCATTGCAAGTCTGGACAAAGTAAAACAGGCTTTAATGAGGACAGACTGGATTACAACTAGAGCTTCATTCGGTGATCTTAAAAATACCAGAAATGTTGCCGTTTGTGAAAAACCTAGTAAATATGTTTTGCCATACCTAAGGAGATTTCCAGACCCAAAGTGGTGAGCCGAATTCCTGCGCTTCTGCCTCAATCTGGTAAAAACATAAGAACCACTAAGAATTTGGCAACATTTAGATTCGAAGAAAGGAGAATGTGATCTCTATGGTGAAGTTTTAACACCAGGACATCAGGCATCTTCTGTTAACTTGTTCAGCCACACAACCAGCTCGCGAGAAATATTTCTCCAAATTTGTCTGTGATAACGATTGGCTAGAAACTCATGAGTTTTGGTATAGACTTTCAGCGGGTAAAGAGATCTCCTTATCTATAGAATTGTTAAAATGATTGAATAAATGACATCTCATTGAAATTCCCTTGTAAAAAGAAAGATAACTCGAAACGTATGGATAATTGTCAAACTGTTAAGTTTTGGGTCAATACCTAAACATATTTCTTTATTCTTTTAAAATTAAATGTATTATTGAAATGAAAAATACACTAGGTGTTATTTTTAGTGCATTTTTTGTAAACTTTGAGAACACTGTGCAAAATGTATTTGCATGACTAATGACACAATAAAAAAAATAAAAAAAATAGTGCTCACTAATGGTGCCTTAGTGACACAGTTGGTTTCTGCTCAGCGGTGGAACGTTAGCACCCCCAATTTTGGCTACATAGCTTTGGCACACAGCAGGAGTTTAAACTGTACAGTTAGTTTTGACTCATATGTCGCTTTAGCCCAACAAACTAGCTTTGGCTCTACTGCTACAGTACTTGTTTCTCCCAGATTTAAGCTTGCACAATTTGGAGGTACCAGCCTTGATTCTCAGGGTCCTCTGCTCTGGAACTTACTCCCAGCTGCTAAACGCCAAATACAGAATTATCATCTATTTAAAAAGGCTATAAAGGCTCACCTGTTTAACACAGAGTAAACCATTGACTTCCCTTTACTTTATCTGGCCAGTCTTTTTATATATTGTTTGTCTTGTTCTCGTTCTTTTGTGCGCCCTGAGGCCCATGGGCATGTGGCGCGTAACAAGAATTAAAATAAAATAAAATCAATTGTTGGTGCTTTACGTTCTTGCTGTAGATGGATTTGCAGCTGGTATCAGAGCAAACATTCCCTTTTCTGCAACAACTGTAAAATATGTTATCACCCTTGGTGGCTGTGTGTTTTATGGATTAACAATTGGAGTGTATTTTTGATAGCACATTACAGTGCATTTTTTGTTTTTACTTAAAATATTATTGATGGTTCGGTTGTATCAGTAAAAGCTTGAGCTATGCAAAGCATTTTAATTATCTTGCATTGATGAGCCCAGAGCAGGGCGAAACATGCTCGTGATTGTTGAAGACCGGTTTGTCCTCGACTGACAAAGTCGCATTGGAAGGGACACAGCCTGCAGATTTCGCTGGATCACAGTGGTCATGATAAGTGTGGCTTTCTCGTGTCTATGGACATACACAGGGCCAGCGTCAGGGCCTTTCATCGTTTTCAACTGGCATGGGCCCCCGTACCTTGGCAGAGCCTGATAAAGAAGGCTTAATTGTTTTGCTGAAATGATAGTCACGATTGTGAGCTCCCCTGCTGTCTGCCTTTCTTTGCTCTGCCTCCAGAGAACAATAATTATGTCCTGTGATAATCTCCAACCCTCACACCTGCTGCAATTTTGTCATCTAGAATTTCCCCTCAATCCTACCCACTAACCCCCGTGCCCTCCTCCGCACCAAATCAAAACAAAAGTTGAGTCTCGGGGAATGCACATACCTACCGAGGGAACCAAAGATTTTGCAGTATGTCGATCTAGGAGACCTGTAATCCAGCAAGGAAGATGTTAAAATGATGTAACATAGGAGAAAAAACACAGATCATTTTCTAAAATGTGATCCCATTATTTATAATCCATTAATTGCGTGATCGGATAAGTGCCCCGGGGATACACAATTGCACCAACTCAGACTGCTTGTTGTTCCCCCAAAAAATATGTACCTTTTTTCCAATACCCTTTTGCTTTGTTTTTGCTGAAATGTGGTGGCAGGCATTCCCAGTTCAAGGCATGCGATCCCCCAGACATCATGTTGAAATGGGCCCCAGCGCATCTTCAGTGGGTCCCCGTGGAATGTGTCTTAACTCTGGGGATAAAGGAATCCAGCGTCTGTGCAGGTAGGGTGGGTTTGTTCATAACATTATGGGCAATGTTTCTTGTCTGCTGCACAGTAAGAACAAAGAGTGCCAGCCAGCCAGAGGCTGAAATAATTAACCTTCCCTTTTGAAAGGACACCCTTTGATGTTCCCTGAGAGCTTCAGAGGGGCCCCATGTTGGGAATACTTTGAATTGAGATGTTCAGCTGCTTTTACCACCCACCGTGATATGATATGATAGGTTATTTATAATGCGCTTAATACCCAGAGATTTCTAAGCACGGACCCCGGATCGAACGCGTGCTGCTCTGTGTCATCTTGCTTCCAAGGCAAGCACATTGCTGCTGAGCTCTCCTCTCGAGACTCCGCTACAGCCTGGTCTCAAATGCTGGACTGCTCAGGCTCCTTTTCTCCACTAGTCACCGCAGCTTTGTGGGTTTCCAGGCTCTGGTGAACAGCACATTACATGTTCAGTCCCTTTAGAGAAAAACAAGCACTGGCAAAGCCAACATGCCTGGCATCAGAGAGTGGAGAGGCACGGTCAGACTGGTATAGAGAATAAAACATTTTGTAACAAAAAGTAGCCGACATTCGCAAATTGGGATTTTTACTGTGTTGCTACAAGCTGGTTCGATATTTCCTGGGGCACATTTTGGGGTATACTTTAGGCAATTTGGGCAAGTTAAGGCATATTGGACGAGTAACATTGCTCAAACAACTTTGGGTTGGGATCTCCTTCGAAAATGATGGCATGGCGAAGACAAAATAAATCTGCATTTGACCATTATTTACCTCCCGGAGTGCTTTCCATATTCCATGCCCTCATTTCCTCATGTGATTCCTACTCATAATCAAGCAGTATTTTCACAATAGGGGGTATTTAACCGCTTAAGTGCCAAGGACGAGTATGCTCGTCCTTTTTGCATAGACTTGCATAATAGCCAACTACAACATGTTTTTACCTTTATCACCTTAGCCATAATTGTCCCGACATGACATCACTATAGACCAGGGGCGTTGCTAGGGGGGGTAAGGGAGCTATAGCCCCTGATCCTTTGGTTGTAGCCCCAGATAGAATCTCAGGAGCTACAGCCAAAAGACTAGCTAGCCCCCAGTCCCAACAGTTCCGACATCAGCGTAGCCCCGGGTCTTTTCCAGACCTAGCAACTCCCCTGCTATAGACAGTGTCTACAGACGGTGTATTGCGTCTTGAACCTAGTCAAAGTCTACAAGTGACAACAGTAGCCAGAGCCGTCAATCACCCTGTCGCCTTCATTTTACTTGTAGAAACCTGGCGAGTTGGTATTTCATACTGGTGATTGATGGTAGAGGCCCCCACCAGGAAAATAGCTTGTGGTCTAAATTCAGCTTCAGCACTGAAGCCCTATTTCTACATGCCCCAACATTATAGCGTCTAAGGTTCGACCCCATTCCAAGAGGACTGACCTTGGGACACTCAGACATTACATGGAAGGGTGAATTGCACGTGCCGACGGCCAAGGGGCCTGGATACCCTGTGCCAATGGAATGTTTCTTGCGATTTGTAAATTGAACATTGCCCAAAAGGGCCCAATATAATATTTTCCTTAATGATTCATGGGAAACTGTTGCCAGTCTTCTCCCAGGAGTAAGCAGCCATTGCAGTTGACAATAGTTCCAACACCACGTGACCTGAATGCCAGGCAGTAAGCTGCTGTAAATGCACACCTCTCTTCATCTGCATATCTCTCTTTAGCATAGGGGAAACAGAAAAAAGCCACTTTTGGATTCTGAAACGCCCCTTTTGATTTAAGCCCCACTCCTACCATGAACATATTGTTTGGGCTCACAAAATGCACTTGGTACCAAAAACCCACCTCACCACGCAGCAACCCTGAAAATAATCTTTTCCATTTCAGAGTCCTGCCCACCAGGAGCCAAGACGAGATGTCCATTTTGGGGACACAACCCATGCCCCTAAGATGCCATCTTGGGATTTCAAACTTCGTGGGGTTCTAGCAGCAAGCCCTTTGTTTTTCGTGGTGCACATGGACAGACTCCCGAGAACTCAGTCAAACCACCAGGGCCATTCCCCCAAGCACAGTGGTTGCTGGGGCCCTCTCTTGGAGGAGAGGTTCGAAGTGAGGTTGTCCCTTAGAGGGAAGGACATCAAATAAACAGTTTTGGCTTTTGTGTAGGCATGGGAAAGGCATTTGCCAGGCATTGCGGTGTTGGCAACAACAGACCATTGATGGGAGCAGCATCAAAATGATGTGAGTACCTGGGCATATAGTAGCATTGCCTGGCAAAGGCCTAATAGCACTTAAGTGAAGGAAAGGCATCATGCTTTTAAATCGAGGGGCTGAAGGCAGACCTGGTTAAGACATTTTCATGACACCAGTAGCACCTTTACAGCTCCAACTAAGTCATTAACTTTCAGAAGAGCGCTTTTAAAATGCTGGCAGGCACTTTGAGTTCAAAGTCTGATCGTAAGGCATGATAAACCTAGCTCAAAGAGATCCTAGGAGGATGTGTTTTGGGCAGGGAGGGGCAGAACGTGGTTGGGAATGGCCATAGGGATTAGCATGGGCATGGGCAGTCAATTGGTGGGTAAATAACCAATCAACACCCACAAGCTTTGTAGCCCTCATCATATGCTATTCCTCCCTAGCTGTAATTTAATGCAATCGTTTCGGTTTATAGGTGGCGCTTAATAGCCAAAACTAAAAAGGAACAGAGGCTTGAACCAGAATTTACAGATAAAAGTAAAAGATTTAAAATACCAGGAAATGTAAATTGTTAAAAAGATACCTATCAATGACAATGACCTGGGTGTAGATGACGTTTCATCGACCAGAAATAACAAAAGGAGAAAAGCACACAATATAGAATGCATACAAAGGGGTGGGGATGAGTGACCACAGTCGTATCCGCGTATTTGCCTGGCACGCATTACATAGCACCCAATAACATGCTGCAAACAGCAGCAGGATTTGGCTCAGGTGATCCCTGGCACGTCTATCTTGCTCTAATACAGGGAACCAGAATTCAGACTTTAACACACACACTGACGTTCTGGAACATAAGTCAAAAGAGAAAGGACTGCTGCCACATATTGATACCACTGCTGAGAAGTTGTGCAAAGTTTGTTGGTATCAGACTATGGGCCTCATTACGAGGTTGGCGGTAAGGGGTTAACGGCAACGGTAAGGGTGCTGCTACCATTAAGCCCTTACCGCACTATTATGAGGTCCTTTAGCGAGTCCCGCTAAGGGACCAGGGAGCTAATAACGGGCCTGTTATTTGCGGGCCCGTTATTAGCTCCTACCCCATTCCCACTGAGCCCTACGGGGGCTCGAATGGGAATGGGGAATGGTTTTCGGAATGGGGACCTACCGGGTCCTCCAAGGTTGGAATGACCCGGTAAGTCCCCATACCGAGAACCCGGACCCGGTATGCGGTAAGGGGGTAGCCATGGTGCTAATAGCTAATAGCACCATGGCTAACTCCTACCTCGAAATGAGGCCCAATGACTTTAGGATAATAACCAAATCCTAATAAAGAAATTCACTGGGGGGCGCGTAACTAGTTAGCATGGAGGAGTCACGCTCGTTATCGGAATTAACCAGACAAATCGCTCCACCAACTAAGAACGGCCATGCACCACCACCCACAGAATCGAGAAAGAGCTATCAATATGTCAATCCTTTCCGTGTATGGGTCGGGTGAGGTTTCCCGTGTTCTGGATCAGCCAACCAGCAGGAGTTCAGACTGAAAGATTGTCAATGGTTCTGCCCATTACGTTGTAGTGAGTGGTGTTTTAAAAAAGAATGAGAAACAGTAGGGAAATCTAAGCATTGTCCTCTAAGTAGGAGGGGAGGCCAGAGTAGATGTATGAGTAATTGCAGTAAAATATCCTAGGAACTGCAGCTCCTCCCAGATGCAGAGTTAGAGAAGCTTTTTCTTAAAACGTACCCAAAAGCCAGACCAAGCTGAAGAGTAGAGGCTAAAGCGCCTGCTCAGCCCTCACACTTTTACAAACCAAGAGTGAATGCAATCATAAAGGTAAAGCAGGCACAGGTTCAGAGCTATACCTCCTTTGTCTTTTGTGGTAACGTGGGCCGAGGGAAGGCTATACCCTCAAGAGGTGTGTGAATGTGAAGGAGTAGCAAACCGAACCGCAAAGTAAAACCTTCAAAAATAAACTAATGTGCAATCAAGGGTCTAAAAAAGATAGATACTTTAATTGAACACACCATATCCAATATTAACTAAATAGATATCACTACAAAAGCCCATCCCTGTAAAAAGAAAACAGAATATCCAAGATCGCAAGATGCAGCACTCTGGGTAATGAGACAAAGGGGAAAACACGGCAAAGGCAATAAAAAACACAACATTATTTGAAAATGATATGTTCTTCATTTACAAAAAAGGATAATGTGACCTAGCCAGTGTTTAGGGTCCAGAATGTATCAGGGGGCATTTATCAGGTAATAAACAATACCTTTGCAGTGTCTTGGAAGTTCGACAACGGCAAACCTGGCTTTTCAGTGCTATTTAGTGGTTCGATTCAGTTCAAAATACGGCAGTCATGGTTGTCCAGCGGCAAGCAGATGTCGAGGTGGGGTCGAACTGAAGAACGCTGAGGTTCGAAGTGATGCTTGAATGAATGGGCAGAACTGCAATTTGAGGGCCGGTGAGTTCCAAAGGCAGCTCCAGCGGGTCCTGTTGGTTTGAACGGTGTCGATCATGCTCGAATCACAAATTGCAGCAGTTCACCACTGGAAGTTCAGGATTCCTGGTTGTCTTTGCTCTCAGGAGCTGTGAATCCCACACCAGGGTCTCAGGAGCAAGCACATTCCTATTCTCAGGCACCCAAACATGGACACACCTTCAGTGGTCCTTCAGCACAGTGACGTCTTGGGGAGCCATGTGGCTGGTAAGGGTTCAGGTCTTGCTACATCAGCAGGTCACCCCAATGTGCCCTGGAGATGGTTAGTGGACAGAGTTTGCCTCTGCCTTGGTTTACCTGTAATTACCTTGCAGCTGGAAAACATTTGAAAGACTTATATCCCAACAGGGGTCCATGGCATCTTTTTGAAGCTTGAAGTCTAGAGATGATTCAAAGAAGGACTGGGAGACCCCCCTCTTCAAGGCAAATGTCTTCAGGTGATTGATCACAAGCATGTCTGCTTTAAGGGTCCAATCCCTGTGCTTGGAATAAATGGATGGTGCCTTCTGATATTACACCCACAATGATTTGTGTTAAAAAAGTTGAGGAGACAGGAAGGAAGAGAAAACATGATGGTCAATGGCGGCTGGTAAATATTTGCCACAAATATGCGAGAGTGACCGAGTGTAGCCAGGGAGCTTAAACCAACCTAGGCATGGTTTGGGTTGTTCTCCACAGCAAAACATTTTTGAATAATGGATGGGTTAACATGGGGTATTAAACAGCAAATTATCTGTGAACATTTTGATAAAAAGCCTAACAGTTTGCAATCGGTTTTGTAGGGTGACTCATGAAAAATGAAATAGATGTAAGTCACCAACAGTGCACAGGGGCATTTCCCAACACATTGTTATGATGCCTTTCCCCACAATATATTCCAGTGTAAAAAACAATTTCATGCTGACTGTGCCTATACATTTCCATGCTGGCTGCACCTATATATGCCAGTATTCCCTTATAAGTACATACTAATTTTTGCTTTGTGCATACTGCCACAAATGCAACTATAGGAAAACATGCCCAAGCTGGCTCTATCAATATATGTCAGTAGCCGCATGTAAGAAACACTCCTGTTGAA
This sequence comes from Ambystoma mexicanum, assembly GCF_040938575.1. Lineage (NCBI taxonomy): Eukaryota > Metazoa > Chordata > Amphibia > Caudata > Ambystomatidae > Ambystoma > Ambystoma mexicanum. The sequence goes on along the minus strand of NC_090924.1, from coordinate 92,233,140 downwards.
TTTGCCATTAAAAATGGCTTGTAACAATAATGAAACATGTCCAATACGTAATAACACCTATCACGTTTGCTTTATCACTGATGTCTAGTAAAAAATACCATGCCACAGCAAGAAATGGCTAGACTGACTGACCAACAATGCCAGTCACCACGTAATAACTAGTATCATGCTAACTCTGTCATAAATGCCCAGTAAAAAATGTAATGCCACAGTAAGACATGGCTAGAATGTCTGCAAATAAATACCAGTCTAGCCACGTATTAGCACTTATAATGCTTGTTTTATCAGAGATCATCTGCGATCAAACAAGCATGATACGTGTTATTATGTGGCCAGACTGGTATTTTGGTATAGCTAGTCTAGCCATTTCTCACTGTGGCATGACATTTTTTACTAGGCATCTGATAAATATCATGCCGCAATAAGACAATCACATGACCTGCGATAAAGCAAGCATGATATGTGTTATTACTTGGTTAGAATGGCATTTTGGTGTAGCCAGTCTAAAGATCTGTTTTGCAACTTCACAATTTAAAAAAAAATTCTTGACATTATTCAAATGTATTATTCATAGAATGGAAAAATATATATTACAATCGTACTTTTCTGCAATCAAACACCATTTCAGTACTAATCTTGCCTGGAGCAAAGGAAGCAGCTTTCTCTCACCTCGTAACATACTTTGGCAACTTCTGCGGATGAATAGACATAAAAGCGCGGTCCCGGCTACTCTGAAAGCAGCACTTTAATGCAAATGTGTAAAAGACTTGCTGTCAAAAAAGCCACAGTTCAGTGACATTCGACATTTTACAGACTTATTCGCCAGCGCATTTGATCGTTGTATGCCACTTTTGTAACTTGGTATTCTCTGCGACTTCTGGAAAAATAGCAAAAATTATATGTGTTTGCAGTTTGTTTTTTTGTGTTGTTTTTCATTTGAGCGTGCCACCCTCCATGCCCACCCCCCTTTACACCCACTTCTCCTATAGCCTCCCTTTCACATTCCACACTTGTTTCACTAGTTCCTCTTCCTTTTGCCTTCCTTTCCATATAGATCATGTATATGTGTATATGCTGGGTTTGGAAATTCGTCAGCATGAGCTCGAACCAACGTGTTTTTCATTTGTCATTTTCCCTGGCTGCGATCCATTTGGCATTTTACAAATCTCGTTAGCGAGGGAGCTGACATTTTGTTTCGGCGTCGCCATTTTGCCGGAGCTGCTGATCACAGAGCTTACTTCGGTTTCCTTAAAAGTCACTACAGGGATCGCGCTTCCCACGCCAGCCAGAAGGAAACGCATTCTAAAGCCTGCGTATCTGACAGACTAGAATAACAGTTCATTTGATAAGGTTGGGCTTCATCTTTCTCTTGCAATTTCGGTTGTTTTAATGTTTATTTTAGCTTTATTATTCATGTTATTTCAGTCAGTTATTTTTGTTTTCTGTACATAGTTTTCACCATGGTGTTCTTTTCAGATGTGCTTTCTACAGATTGTTTTCATTTCAATAGTTTTCCATTCATTTATTGCTTATTCCTTTTATAGATTTGCTTTTATGTCAACATTTTCAGTTTGGGGGAAAATGGGGGATGTGTACCATTTTACCACAACTGGAATGTTTAGTAGAATGTAGAATGTACAAGGGAAGACAAGAGAATTTAGTTCCATTAAGAGACAGGCACTGCTGTATCTGATGGGGGTGAAGAGACGCTCTTCATAAAGGACATTTCCTCACTTACCTGTGTCCTTGGCCCTTTCAGAAACACTTTCTAAAATAAGAAGTCGAGGTGTCAGTAAATACCGCAGCTCCACCTCAGGCCCTCATCTTTAAAAAACGTTTTTTAAAAATGTGAATTGTAATTCAACTGTTGTTTTATATTTGGGCCTTTTACTAATGGCTTGAATGGTAGCTCCTGCCTCTAGGCCCGTGGTGTTACCAGACGATTGTGACACGGAGTAGGGGGAACGAACAGAACTGACATGGGAAATAGGCTTAAGACTCACTTATCCTGAACCGGTTCATCACAGGTAAACATTATTCTAACAATGTTGTTTTTCCAAAGACAGGCGGCTTTTTTAGGTAAAGCTTCAAAAGGAAATTGATTAATCAATATAAAATGGTGTTGCTAGAACAGTCATCAATCTTAACTGGTTTTGGTGCTGCCTCAGTAATACATTGTGTTGGAGTTATGTTATTTATGTACGCGGAGGAGTAGGAGGAGAGTTGGGTGCAGCCACTGCAGTCAGGGGCCGGCGTGCCCGGGCAGCCCGGCTTGTGTGCGACACAAATAATTCTTTGCGGCACTAACGGAATACACCACGTGGGTCGCAGTGGACTGTAAGTACCCTCCGTTTCTTAAACACTATCTGGGAGTGCGGCTTTCACCGTGTAGTGAAGAGTCCAACGCAGCCCGTTTGGACGTGTCTTTGCTTCTATTGTCACTGCGACGATTCTGTTTATTGGACATGGGGAGACCCCGCAGACTTTGCAACCTGCTCCCGTAGGTGTTGGTCGGCTCGAAAGCCGTTTCTATTACAAACGTCTGACCACAATAATGTCTCTCTCTTTTCAGCTCAACTCCACGGCTCCCTCCAACTGTTTCACACTGACCATATATCGTATTGCTTTAATACAGCCTGCATTTCAAAGTCATTTTAAGACGGATATTTATATTGTCGGGTCTTGTTGGATGCGTTTGGTAGTGTCCACAAGAATTCATTTTTAAACATGCCCGGAAAGTCCAATTTGAGGTTGAACATTCATATACCCAGGATTAATGCCTAATATCTTAAAATACAGGCTGGGGGTGGGGATCGTGAACAAGCAAAAAGGAATAAAGGTACCGTTTCAAAATCTCTTAATACGAGCTCCCCCAGCGGTTCGCCCAGTAAAGGAAAAGGGGATGGCACCATTGAGTCTTATTTCTTGCCGGAATCGGTGCCTCAAAGCTCACCTCCCCCCTCTCACGGTGTTGGAGAACGCACAACTGGATACTGTCCCTTCTGACACTATTCTTGCAAGTAGGGAAATTAACATTACTCATTCAGACTTTTCATTTTCAGCTATGGATAATGATCATTCCCTGCCGGCTTTGTGTAACTCCTTACGTGACTCTTTGGCGCCTGAATCTCAGCCGCATCACTTGCCATCAGCACAGAATGCGTCGGAAGAATCAGTACCTCGGTCATAATACTCCCACTCTGCCTTGATACTTTTTTTGCATGTTTTATTTTCATTTTACTTATAACAACAAAACATGAAATAACAAAGAAATTCGTAGCATAGACTGTCGGCCTCCCCCAACTTGTGCCCTTTGGAGGATGGGGGTCAATGATGCCAGCACTACGACTGAGCAAGAGAGTCAGCAAATTGAGACTTCTGCTCAGCTTTCTGTATTACAGTGTACAATGAAAGTTGTATTGAAAATGTGTGGAAGGATTCTGGACGAGGTTTGAGTCCTGGCAAATGCCAGGTCTTCCAAGGCCGATGATGACAGGGAATTAGATGCACTCATTGCCGCTGCTGTGCCATATACATCTACTAATCTGAACCCACAAAACGAGACACCTTCGATTGAAGTGGTGAATATCACTGATGTCGATCCTATGATTTTTGAGTCAGTGGAAATGGCTGAACTCCCTAGTGAGACCTCAACCATTTACTTGACCCGCAAACAACGTAGGAAAAAAAGAGGAAAAACTGTAATGGCACAGCAAGTAATTTGAGACAACGAGGCCTAGACACTGTTGCAGGTTCAAATGTATTTTCTGCAGCCATAGTGCACAATAAGAAACCTAAAAAGGCAAAAGGAGAGGCAAGAAGGTTGGTACGCCCATGGGACCCTAAGCAGCTGGTATCAAATGAGGGTAGCCCCCTACCTGATGCGAATGAGGAGACTGAGCATATCATCAGTGCTGATCATCCTCTGCCCCCTCGCCCCCCGCACTATTTCTATCTGCCGTGTGGGTCACTCACATCATTTAATTCTGGTAACTCCAGCTGTTATTTTATTGAACATTTAGCAACAGGGTGCGAACACTGTCTCAGATAAAATGCTGGAGGAGGTTTGGGCTGACCTTCCCTGCGCAATTACTATCAAGAAGCAAACTAGGGGGAACCCTGATTGTCAGGCAGAATTATATTCAGTACCTTTTAGGAACACTACACACAATTAAGACTACAGGTGTAAGCACAATCTCACCTTTGGTACAAGCCTGTACTACACAGTTATGTGGTATCAGTGGCTGAGCAGCCAGACTTCTCTCAAAAGTAATGTGAGCAGTACAAGATGTTACACAAAGGACTTGCAATCACAGTAGTTCAAACAAACACTATTTAAGATTTCTTGGTAAAAGAATATACATTTATTTACACAGTCATTTGGAAAACATTCCACTAGTAAGAAAGCAGCTCAATATCACACACTAATATACTACAGTACACAACCAATACGTTTCTGAACACGTTAAGCTCCCCTGAAGTGGGAGTAAAATGGCACTTCGGTTACTTTCAAAAGGGGTAAAAAGACAAGGTTAAAAGAAGTTAAAGCACAATTACTTTCATAGGCATGGCAAATAGTTTCAGTTCACTACAACCAGCAATTCAATTCAAAAGGCTTGGGCCAAAGTCAATGGTTCAGAGTCTTGGATAGGATAGCACAGTTCTGGTAGTAAACGGTTAAGTCTTTGCCAATATTCGAAGAAGTAGTTTGCCAGAAGAAGAGTTATATGTCGGTTTAGGAGCGAACGAGGCCCGAAAGTTGGGAAAGTTTCACAAACTTCCACCGCGGCAGAAACGATTTCCACACCGTACCTTAGTGATGAAGAAAAGCTGTAGCTGAGGCAGTTGTTCCTGGCAGTCCCTGCAGATCTCGCTGTTCCTGAGCTTCAGTCGTGGGGACAAGAAGGAGGATGTCGGGAGGTTCCTCCACTGCCCAGGGAAGAGGCCACAAGCTTGGCTAAGTGTCGGTTTAAGGTGTGAGTGCCTTAAAGCCCACAAACTGGTATCCTTCTCACTAGCTATCCGGTTTTCAACAGTACTCTGAAGAAAATTCGATCAGTATGGAGACGGTGTCCTGGCGGGTTACGAGTTGGTTGCTCCCACCAGCTCAAGGGAAGAAGTCGTCTTTGAAAGAGCTTCTCTGTCGATGGAGTTTCAGGCAATTCGGACCTGCATCAGGGCTTCATCGGACAAACCAAGGGTCCAGGAGTTGCAGCAGTCATCTTCCTTCAGCTCGTCTTTTGTTCTTTCGTTCCAGTGGTAAACTCTGCTTTCCAGTCCTGGAGACTCGCCTTTTAAACAGTTTTCTCCCATTCATCCAAGCCTAGCTGCCACTCACCCAGCAGGGTGGCTGTCCTTGCCAGACAGTCAGCCAGCCAATCACGCCAGAGTGCATTCAAGTCTCCTAGGAGACTAAGCACAGAGAGTTTCGGGCACCTCCCTCACATCCTGTCCACCCCAGAAAAACTCCATATCCAAAGAACACAAAAGTAAAACACTAATCAAAATACATGAAAGAGTGGGAAAAAAAGGCTCACACTCTTTCCAGGTAAAAGTTAAAATCCTAGAAATCCAGCAAAGTTGCTGGGGGTCTCAAAAAGGTAAGGGGAATTAGCATATTCTTGAGAATTCTCCCTAACACTGATCCAAGCCCCCAAATCAATAGGGTGGATTTTCTGTCCTTAACCCGCGAAATCCTTCCACTCAGAATTCTTGACACTAAGGATTTTGATTTTATTGAACCCATTGAGAAACCTAAACATCAGTTTAGCAGGATACAACCAAAGGCACGAAGGAAACTGCGTTAATGATAAAGAACAATGTAACAAGCTTGGGTATGATCTTGATTTAGTTGAGGAGATTACCATACAGAAACCTACTGACCTGAATATAATTAAGGAAAAAAATTATTGCCATTGGTAACAAAACCTCCAATATCAATAACGATGGCACTTTACAATTTGATATTTTGGGCATTTTGAATTGGCGAGTTCAAAACCATGGAAATTGATATTTAGTTATCTCTTGCTGGAATACCCGGGGATTCTCTCATTTGCTTGAGGCTGGAGGGTCTTCAGATTTCTTGCCACAGAATGATATCTTCCTTTTACAGGAAGTATGGCTGCTCTCGGTGCTGCTAATCAACAGAGATTAGGGGCTGAGAGGACACCCATATGGGGGCCTCATTATCAGCATTAAAAACCCTTTAAACATGGTATGAATAAAGACCTGTACTGATAACTTCCACATCCTTGCTGTCAGAATATGTCACGAAAAAATAGCTATTGACACTAATATCATAAATATATAAGACCCTCCAGGCTCAAGTAAGTCTGAAGATATCTCAGAATCTGTAATTGAATTGATTTGCAACATCAAGAATGTAGTTGAAGAGGATCTGATTTATGTTGGGGTGGAATTTGATGTAAGATGTAATTGTCCTAATGAAATCCAGTGTAAATCTGAGACAAACCATTCAGGTAAAAAATGTTCTAAATGCCTTCTGTGGGTAAATTTACTTTTCCATTGAGACTGCTACCTGTTAAATGGAAGGTTGTGGGGGATATATCAGGAAGGGGCACTTGGAGATCGGTGATGAAAACCTCGACCCTTCACTACTTTTACTGCAACTCCCTGGCTCTTCCTTTTGTCATGAAGCTTGAAATCATGGATACATATTATGTGACCACGCCATCCTCACACTGCACATGACTGGTAGTGTAGAAATTGTCCATCATGCCCCGGTCGGGGAATAAGATGGGGACCCGTCAGGAAGTAGGATATGCTGGACCAACAGAAGTATCAAGAGTGCTGGGAATGACTTTATTGCACAGGCTGAACATTTGCTGGCCTTATTGGGCAATCTATCTGCCAACGGCATTGAAGTATCTGTAGTCTGGGGTTGCAAAAGGCCTATTTAGCAATGTTGAATTGCCCATCTAAGAGGTGCCGATCCGATATAACCATTAGTGAAGCAAAAAAGCATTTAGGGTGAGAATCGGCTGAGATTTAAAAAAGCGGCTGCTCCATCATGGAGGTAAAGGCCGCATTACTACTCGCCAAAAATAAATACCGTTGGTGGGTAAAGGATTGGGCCTCCTGAGGCAATAATGTCCAGTGCCAACACTTGGTAGCTATTGCAAAGATTAAGGACTCTCGTAATCGTTGGAAATTGTTGAGCACCTACAATTCCAAATCTATAAGATATGAGACTTGTGTTATTGGGGAGCAGGAATGGCTGAACCACATCAGAAATGCTTTTCACGATCCAACTGACTCTACGGGAAGTCACCTAATGACAGGATACAAGTTTAGCCTAGGCTTTGGCTGGGCAGAGATTCTATTGAAAGTTAAAGCGCTCAAACACTCTAGAGCGCCTGGCCCTAATGGACCTCCCCAATGTAATCATAAAAATGATCCTGCATTTTGGGGAGAGGTAATATTCCGGTTATTTGAAAAAGTGTCACTGGAGGGACGTATTACCATGTCATGGCAGCGTTCAATCCTTGTGCCTATATTTAAAAATGTCCAGCTTTCCCTGAGAACTTCAGACTTTGAGCAATGCTAGACACTACAAGAAAAATATTTGCGTCATTGCTGCTCGACAGACTAACCCAATGGATCGACTCTGTTGGATTGCTCAGTACATTCCAAATGGGCTTCAGGGCAGGATCAGGAACTAGCCATTGCCTTTGGTTGTTTGACTCTCTCACTGGGGCGGCAAGGATTAAGGAGATTTTATACTTATACTTATTACATTGTCTACACCATGGAACTTACCCACGTACCAAATTCCAGGTTTGTAGCTTATTGGGAAGCGTGCTGAACATTTGAAACAGAAGGACACACACATATCCACACATTTCCCACCAACAAATTAATTAGACAAAGGTATTTTTATATTTTATACTTTTTACATTGTCTACACCATGCAACCTACCCACATGCCAAATGTCAGGTGTGTAGCAAGTTGGGAAGTATGCTGAACATTTGGAACAGACACACCCACATATCCACAGATTTCCCTTTTATATATGGAGATGTACTGAGAGTGGACCATGCTTCGAGAAGCACTTGCATGCTTTACAATAATGGTTTAGTAGGCATACATGGAAGGGGACACGAGTTACAGCAGGGCAGCAATACGTTACACTGAAGCTATGGCAGCAGTAACTAGGGTTGAGGTGGGGTTGGCCAGCAGATTGGAGAGAGTCTATCTAAAATAAATGAAGAATGTTCCCCTTGAAGATGCCTCTTGAAGAAGAGGAACATGCGCTCCTTTCTGAGTTGGAGAAGGGTGGGTGCATGTCTAAAGTTGATGGGTATGAGGTACCACAACCTGACGGCATAGATCGAGAAATGTGAGTTTGCTGTTTTTTCTTTCTTTTCTTTTTTTTGCATCTCTAACCAGACCAGGTTGTGCCTTCTTGTGGAGCACTGTCTGTCAGAGATGGTGACCTTGTCATCTATGCAAGAGAGAGCATCCAAAGTGACCGCTTTGTAAATTATACAACTGGTCTAGAAGGATATGCATGCTTGCAAAGGGAACCAGTGTAGTTTGGTGAGTATGGACATAATGCGGTGAAATTTGGAGAGAACTTTGATGAGGAGGTCTGCGGTGTGAATGATGCTTCTAATTGATACTAGGATGGAGATGGATGGACCATTAAGTGGGACATTTCCACTGTCTAGGTGAGACGTATGAGGTCCTCTAAGTATTGTCTGGAAGGGATGGCCTGATTTTCTGTGAACGAAAGAGATGGTAGCAAGCTGTCTGGTTTCCCTTTGCCATGTGTATTTTAAAGGAGAGATGGCTGTCGATGTGGAATCCTAGGGACTTGGCGCATAGAGCCAAGTCTGGATGTGGCTGTGTTTGGTGGTATTGGAGAAGAGAAGGAATTACGTTTTTGTGGGGTTGCGTTTAATGTATGGGCTGGGTATGGTGGTTAGTATCAGGATGAGGCAGTACTACATTTTGAGGTTCAGTTGAGTTTTATCTGCAGATTGATGGATGTGAATGTTATGGCTGACAAGGAGGGATCCCAGGGCTCACTTAGAGGATGATGATGAAAGGTGAGAAAATTGGGATTTCATAGGTGACCGGTAGGCAAGATTATCTGGAGGTATTCATCTGGACTAACTGATCGTGGTCTTCTGTATGTTTGATGAAATTACTACTGCTATACAGGACTACTGGGATGAGTAATGTGTATAAAACCTACTCAGCCCCTTACTACAAAACTAGTAGGGATTCCAGTCATAAAGGTGAAACAGGTACACCTTTATTATACCTCCTTTGCTTCTTGTGATAACATGGGCTACGGGCAGACTGTACTTTTCAGGAGAAGTGGGAGCTAGCAAAAAATGTATCCAAGCAACAATAACCTTATAATACCAAAATAAAGGAAATGCCCAATCAATATTCAATAAAAATAGAAGTCTTTAATGAAAACAAAAAGAAAAAAAGACTAATAACACACCCCGGGTGCAGGCTTTAAGATGAAAGAGGTAATAGTCTCTGCAGCAATATTCAACTTCAAAGGATATGTCATTAGACGGTAACGAGTGGGATCCTAAATGTCTCTGGGGCTCTTGAAACTAAGTCACTATTGCTACCTTTATCTTCTTCTTGAGTGGCTTGGTAGCATTGACACAAGCTTATATGAGCTTTGCAATGGGTTCAGGACACTTTGAGAATGTAGAGTCAGGTGCTCACAATGGATCCAATGGGTGTGGAGATGGTTGAGTCGGTTCAAGGTGGTCCTGTCATGTGCTGTGGTCCTGCAGCAGTGATATAGGCTTGAATAGACTGAAGAATAGGCTGGCAATGGTTGAGTCAGTATTTTGAACTGGTTGAGTTGGTTTGACGAATTCCATCGATGTGATGCGGTTCTGCAGAGCTGATCGGTTTGATGACAATAATTTAGCATCTGCACATGTAATTCATTACCATCTGGCCAAACCTACATATTGTTGCTTTGTTCATAATTGAATACAACCAAACATACACGCACGCACACACATACTCACACATACACTCATTCTGTTGAATTATTTTATCATTCTCAATTTGGTGCAAAAACAAGGGTAATGTCAGAACTACTGTGGATAAGGGTGGAGAAGGAGAACATTATTTGTCCAATATCACCACTGGATATAAGTGGTGAAGCCAGGATTTGAGATCAGCCCACAGATTAGGGAATTGACAGATTATTTTCTCAGGCCAAATTGATACACACGTGTTCAATTAGTGAATTTCAAATGTACTCTCTTTTAAAGGTGTTGCTTGTAAAGTACAAAGATTAAAATAAACCAACTTGACCAATGTAAACCCAATAGCAAAAAGAGTATAATTGTATAGCAGTGAAGAGCAGGGTGGTCAGGCGAAGACAAACAAAACTCACTGACAACTGTACTTGGCTGATAGCTCAAAGTGCTGAATGCCTGTTGACACTGTGGTTTCTTGTGGGGTCTTGGATCAAATCCAGTCAAAGATTCCAAGCATGATTATTTACTTTCAACTGCAAAATCATTTCTGCAAACCGTAAATCACAGAGGTCTCCTACTGTCTGCCAGATATCCAGAGAAAGTCTCAAAACTCCAGAGTCTCCAGGCCAGTCCCAAAGGATATATGCAAACACTACTGTTTCATCTGCACCCTTCACTTCCGATGTATGGTGAATTAGTACCCAGCGAGGGTCAATGAGCTTGTTACAAGCAAGCTCATTGGCCTTCGCCCGTCCTTAACTTGCCGAGAAGGCTCAGCAGCCTCTGCTTCACCGCTGCGGCTCCAGTGTTCCTTCCATGACTGGCTGTAGTCCTTTCTCCCTATTCCATGGCGGCCATTTTTATTGTTTACTTTTGTTCCCATTCAACTGAATGGCCACCATGGAAAGGGAGAAGTGGCTACATGTAGTCCCTTCTCCTGGTCCCTGGCGGCCATTTGTTTTGCTTTTTGTATCGATTCAAGAAATGGTCGCAGCACTGTTCTCGACTTGAGAAAAATTGCAATTAGTATCCCGGTATGACATGCTGAGGTACTAATGGCAATATGACCCTCGATGGGGGGGCCAGTACTGTTCGGGTAAGGCCCTGAGGCTTATTTAAAGCCCTTCCTTTTCTCAGGCTTCTAACTAGGGCCCCAGGGACATTACCAGACTGGTAATGCCCCCCCCCCTCGTCAGGTCATATTACCTAAATCAACACCTTCATCTGGATAAACATGTTTCAAGCACATTCAATGCATGCGCACATTTAAGAGTGGAATGAGATCTGCCTCACAATCCATACAGAACTCAGCCTCCATCCTATCCTGGGTCACAGTCTCACTCTGTCTCTCCCAATACGCACAATACCCATGGGGATAATTGACACATTTAAAAAAAAATGTTTTATAAAGTATAATTCCGCCAAACCAATGGTTTTATATACATACATTTTATACAACCATTACAGTCAATAATATGGTATAAAAGCTCAGATAGAGCAATAGGTAAAGGAAGGAAGGGTTTAAAAAAAGAATAAAAGAAAGAATCAACCAATTCTATACATAATCAAGCATAATCCCCTAGGAAGAATTTCTTTTTATTACCTAGTCGATCCAATGTACAATTAATTTTGGGCCAATTTCAATTAAGATGGTATATCAATTAAATATAATTTCTCAGCATATAATGTCTCCATAAAACATCTTCAGTAAAGTATGAATAATCCCTGTGCATTGTAGCCCTAAGGACTTCGCCCCTAAATGAAGTTTAAGATGTACAAGAAAGATTTACATTTCTAGTCATTTCAAGAGATGCTATTTTATACAGTCTACAGTTAAAATCTTTTTATCAATAAATAATCTAACACCAATAATATCCAAAGAGTCCACGAGGTTAAATTTAACTTGCAGATATTCAATTCTAATGTACACACTCAGAAATTATTTGCTTTACAATGGCAAGGGCTGTGAAAAGCCAGGCCAAGGATGTAGTCTTGGCTGATATGTTTAGCGGCTAGATTTACCCAATATTGCTCTTTATCAAACTCAACCAGAGGCTTTTTCAGTAATACTTTAAATGTGGATATCGTGGTAACTAGTGGGTTGAGATTCAGTGTAGAGCATCAGCTCCTACCTTCTTCCAAAATCTTAGCACAGATGGTAATTATCCTATCGGAATGGGCTGACCTGGCCTCTTCTCTCTTCTCCTCCTCTTCCCACCTCCTCCTGCTGGGGGATTTTAACATCCATCTCGACTCTCCTGACTCTTCAGGACCTTTCTGCAACCTTTGTGACTCTCTCTGTTTTTCCATTCTACCCTCTGGTCCAATGCACACTGCTGGCCACACCTTGGATGCTCTCATCTCCACAAACACCCCACTCTCTACTCCTCTTACTACCTCACTCTCATGGACTGATCATTCTCTTCTTTCTTCTCACTTGAATCTCCCTTCTCCTTTAGCAATGGCACACTCTATACCTCCGCCTGCCTTCAAGGTCATCCGACCCATGAAAAGAGTGTCAGTGGCTGCCTTTACCTCTAACTACTCTCTTCCTTCTACTCCTGCGTCTGACTCCCACCCTGATACAGCCCTCTCTAACTTTCACAGTTCCACCTCCAACACTCTTGACATTCTTGCCCCTGTCATGAGGGTCTGACTGAAGCCTGCCAAAAAGTGCAACTCTTAGTATGACTCCGATCTGGCTGCCCTTAAACGCAAGTGCAGAGCAGTGGAACGGAAATGGGGATCTTCAGGTGCACCCTCTGACAAACTGGCATGCTGCCTTCTTCAGTGACAATATAGACTCTGCATCTGCTCCAAGAAAAGAGTCTACATTCAAGCCTGCATCTCCATGACATCTAACAACACGGCCAAACCTTCGAAGTCTGCAAGGAAGTGACCAACCCTACTGCAGCAGCCTCCTCTACTGCACCCTCCCAGGCCCTTTGCTCGCCCCTGGCCACACATTTCACCACCAAAACACAAATCATTCTGTCCTCTCTCTCTACTGCTCCCCCTCCTGCACCAACATCTCTTGCGCCCCCCTCGGCCGCCTCCACTGCTCCCCCTCTTCTTCCCTCCTTCTCCCCTGTCACACCTGATGAGGTCTCTAGACAAGTCCGATCTATGAAAGCCACTTTCAAACAGGTGGACCCCTGCCACTCAAAAACCATCAAAGACAATATTGACACTCCCACTCCAGCCTTTGCAGACCTCTTCATCCTCTTTTTCACCACTGTTTTTTTCCCCTCTCCTCTCAATCACTCTCTTGTGCACTCTCTGCTCAAAAAACCCTCCACCGACCTGTCTATTCTGGAAAACTATCACCCAATCTCCATCATCCCTTTCCTAGGGAAACTCCTGGAGAAGCTGGCTATCACTCAACTTACCCTCCACACTGAATCTGCTGGTTGTCTCTGTTACTCACCGAAAGGGAGTGGACAAGACAGGAGGCCAAACCAGCGAGACTGTGCGTTGATCGAAGAGCTCGGGTTGGAGCCTCCACCCGAGCCTCCTTTCTATGAGGGAAAATGACCTTCCTGATGATATGACCCACTGCTGATAATTGTGCCAGACAGAGGGACCGATCACCCGAAAGAGCGGGGAGAAACACGCCGCCACGGACCCAGCTGCAAGAAACAACACACGATTAATCACTTGGAATAACAGCAACTACGAATAGATGGAGATAAGACAGAATAGTACCTGAACAACCCAGTCCCTGGATCCTGAAACCACAATGCCCTGATATCCCCTGGAATTATGGACAAGGAATTAGAAACTATCCTGAGTGGTGTAGGTAACAAAGAGAAAAAAGGCACTGAAAGTCTTACCCTAGGAAGTCAAAGTTCCCTTATACTCCAGGATGCAGAACACAACGACAGTGCAAAATAATAAACGGGGAATGTTAGTTGGGTAGCTAGTCCCGGGCGGAACGAGGGACGCACTAGATCCGGGTGGGTGCACAACTGCAAGGCGTCCCCAAAGTGCACTTAAAGGGCGGAACCAGGTAGAATCCGAACCAGCAAACGTCCTTTAACAGTATAGCAAAATGGAAAGATTCGGTACACAGGCGAGCAAGAAGGTAACAGAATCAGCAGGCAGGCAGTCCTTACAACAATCCTCAAGTCAGTACACGGGCGAGCAAGAAGGTAACAGAATCAGCAGGCAGGTAGGCAGTCCTTAGTTCAAAAGAGGGTTCGATACACGGAGCACGGAATGAAGGAGAAGGAAACAGGAATCCGTGGAGCAGACTGGAAACAATAAAGAGTAGCTTCAGAAACAAGGCGATAAGACAGAACTTAAGCGCCGGCTGTAACTTTCAAACAGAAGCAGCGTCCTCCGGGCTGCAGCCGCTTAAATCAATGAGGAGGTGGAGCCAAGTGAGGGAGGCACACGTGATGTTATGGACTACGAATTCCCTTAGGTTTCATGGGAATCGTAGTTCGAAAACCGTCTGGCTGGTGCAGTAGTCGTTAGCCTCCAGGGCATTCTCCACTTCATCAGGAATGGCGCTGCAGAATGCCGAACAGAACGGCGAAGCGCAATAGTTTTGCCAGATGTCCTTTTCCGCTGTCGGCCCTGAGGTAAGTATGAAGCACTGGGTCTTAGTGTGGAACGGTGCCGAGGTGTGACAGTCTCCATGACCATCAGTCTGGCTTTAGAACATCCAGAGGCACGGAAACTGCTCTTCTGAACACACATGAAGACCTGCTCTGGAATCTTGACTATAGCTCGTCCTCATTCTTCTTGACCTCTCTTCTGCTTTTGATATGGTAAACCACAACATCCTGATCACACATCTCCATCTCCAAATCAGGCCCTGGTATGGCTCGCCCCCTTTCTCTCTGACCGGCCCTCCCAGATGGAACTTGGGTCCTTTCTCTCCTCTATGACTCTCACTACTTGTGGTGTCCCCCAGGGATCTAACCTATCCCCCTGGTTCTTCAATATCTACATGGCCCCCTTGGCCCACAGGATCTTTACCTTTACCTCTAACTTTCAGTGTTATGGGGGTGACTCACAGCTCTCTTCCAGGCTACTCTTTGCCTTCTCCTCCTCCTCGCTCATCCCTGACTGTCTATCCACAATTCAGTCTTGGTGTGCTGCTTACGATCTCTGTCTGAATGCCAGTAAGACAGCGATTGCACTCATTGGGACCCCTGCTCCCGCATTCCCACTCTGACACTGGCCGGCCTCCCTTGGCCCTTTACCCTCACCTACCAATGAGGCAACAAATCTAGGGGTAATCTTCAACTCCACTCTCTCCTTCTCTTCTCACATCTCAGACATCTCCAAAAAGATCCACTACCAACTGCACCTCCTCATCGGTATTCCACCTTTTCTCACTTTCGCCCAGAGGCTGACCACCTTGCAAGCCCTGGTTCTCTCTAGGCTGGATTATTGCAACAGTCTCTTTCTCAATTTTCCTACCTCTACTCTACGTCCTCTACAACTCATCCAGAACAGAACCGTGAGACTTATCCTTGGCCTCAAGCCCAGGGACTGCCTCTCTCTGGCGCTGAAACCCCTCTACTGGCTCCCTGTGGCTGCAAGGATCAAGTTCAAGGCCCTCTGCATAATCCACAAGGCTTTCTGGGGCTGGGGCCCACACTATCTACAACGCTCTCTTCCTAAATACTCTTCCTCTAGAGTCCTCTGCTCATCCTCCTCCAACTCTCTGCGGGTGAGCCACTTTCACAAATAGAGATTTGGGGGTAGATCTCTATTCTCTGCAGGTGCCTCCCTCTGGAACAAGCTCCCTGCCTCTCACCGTCTTAAGCCGGACCACCTTAAGTTCCGGAAACTCCTCAAGACCTTCCTCATTCTCTTCCACCTGCTATCTCCCTCTCCCCTGCTAACCTCCATTCTTTTTCTCGCCACCCTCCTTCTCCTCCCAAACTCTGTTCAGTTTTTCTGACTGGTTCACCTCCAAAGCCTTACTGGTCCCAGGCTTCCCAGCCAGTCTTGTGCACTTGCCTCCGGGCCACTGGACTATGTTCAGCATTACTGCACTTTCAGCTTACGCTCCCTGACTGGGGCAACCTCTCTGCACTTAACCCAGTGTCCTCCTGGACTGGACTCGTTTGTCCACCCTACACCCCTTTCCTCGCACCTCAGGCTGTATTCATGCATAACCTAAATGTACTAGGATTAGGTAATTCATCTGTCCTGTCCGGTCCTCACCACCACCCTTTTATTGTCCCCCCTCCCTGTCTTGGTCGCTACTGTAATACGTTATGCCCTTGTACTAGGAAAAATGCTGTCAGGCCTAGTATGCTAGTTTTTCTGTTAGATCATTCAGAAACTTCAAGGCCTAAGAATGATTAATGAATTCCCATGTTCTCTTACCGCCTTGAAGCTCTTTGAAGCACTCCACCTGTGTATAAGCGCTGTATAAATATACAATAAATAAATACATTAAATAAATACCAATAAATAGAATAGCTATTCATCTTATTAGCCTCATCCGAAAATAATTCGAAGAGATTTGTATTACCTGATTTTACAATTTTCAGTGATAGGGCAACTATCGAATTAGGGCAACAGTCAAGATTGGACAATGGTCAAATTCACAGTAAATAACTTCTACTGGGAATGGAGTAGGCAGGAGCAGGATTGATTTTACACAGTGCCCTTGCAATTTACTCAGTTCTTTATCAAACATACCTTTCCATGCTTCAGTACCATATGTTATTTTAGAGATGATTTTCATCTTGTAAATCATCAAGAGAGAAGACAAGAAATACCCGGCATGCTGACTTGAGAATGATTTTAATAGCGCCAGCCATCAGCTTGGCTTCTGTTCGGGTTTTTAGCTAATTGGCGGGACTGCTTCAGCCAGTAATAGTAACACCTAAATAGTGATGATGGGGTGTAAGCAAGCATTGGTTGTCAGACCATGGGGCTGCGCCTGTCTAAGAGATTAAGGTTGTAGTGGAGCAGCTATCTGTAAGGTGAGTAACACACAACCATGTGTTACATATGTCTAAGTATAATTGTATGAAGATGCACCCCAAAGCAGGTGATCCATACTCAAAAATTATACTGTTTTTGATATTTCTATTATTTTTTACATCGTAAAATGACAAAGCTTATTTAAATTTGCATAGACACTAAGGCCTTTTATTAGTGAGAGTGTTAGTAAGTGACTTAGAACATTAATTACTGTTATAAAAATAGGTCAACATGCTTCACAAATAACTACTATTTTAAACAGAAACAAAAAAATCTGACAACTTTATGGCCATTAGTTTCTCCCATCTGCGCTTTCTCAAGACAAGGATCAAGATCAATAATAGTAATAGTTCTGATTTATAAACCCAATTGTATCTGGCCGAGTGGGTGGTAAAGTCAAATAATGGATATTGAGGTCAAATAAAGGGGCTAATTCCCGCACACATTGAGGTAAGTTGATGAAAAGTCGTTCCATCCACCACCTTTCAAAATATAGATGATGAGGTTAGATAAATTATAAATGTTCTTTTATAATGTGCCTAATACCAGTGAGTGGTTTCTAAGCACGGGACACGCAGCTTTGTCTTGCTTCCAAGACA
This sequence comes from Ambystoma mexicanum, assembly GCF_040938575.1. Lineage (NCBI taxonomy): Eukaryota > Metazoa > Chordata > Amphibia > Caudata > Ambystomatidae > Ambystoma > Ambystoma mexicanum. Next base: position 92,215,597 of record NC_090924.1, on the reverse strand, counting down.
AACGTGCTGCCCCTGAGCTATCCTTTCTCTTGGGCTGGTTCCCGCACACATAGTAATGGGTTGGTACAAATCATTCTGTCCACGACATTTCACTGGTTCCTGCAACCATTGCAGTGAGTTAGTCATTCCATTTGGAACCTATTAGGAGGGCTGTTTCCCATACAAACGTAGTAAAGTTTCATTAGAAATGGTCAATTCCATGACCAGTGCTCTGCCTTGGTCTCTTCGCCATCTTTTCGCAAAGAACGGGAGCTGTGTACAGCTGCCGAGATCAAGGTAGAGCACTGGTAACAAAATGGAATTAGCATTTTCAAATTTCACTTTGAGAACAGAAAACATGCGTATACATTTTCAAACTCTCAACATCATGTGTAAGAGAATACAGTTGAAATATGATACTTTATAACATAGTTTAATCTCATGTAGAAAAAACATGTATGAAACAAAGAAATACATTAATAGTAAAGTACACAATAAATATGCACAATGAAAACATTTTTGTAACAATGTTCCCACACAATGGGGATGGGCAGTGGAGGAAAGACATACATGCTGTTATATTTTTTTGTGTAGCAGTAGTAACAATTAGTTTGTAGGTGAAATGCAGGATAGTGGGTCCGGCTATTGTCTCATTATGCTGAAATAGGTGGAAACAGGTGAGGTGGTTCATTTTGCATATTTTGTTTATTAGGATGGTTAAGGAGGGTGCGGAAGAAGCAAGGGTGTGGTAGGGCCTGTTATGTGACTAGCAGTATACTCAAAGCTGAGTGTCTGGAGTTGGTGTACAGTTGTTAAGTCGAGGCTTCTAAGGTGTGAAAAACTGGAGCTGGGTGAAGCAACTAAGTGGCAGTGCGTTATCTTGGTGCTTTGTTCTCTTATCACGTTATTTATGAATTGAGAACATACCAGAGATGAATGAATAGTTGGTTGGTATATGAAAGCATAGATGTGTTGTGCATTATTTTTGAACACCTTTATGAATGTGAATGAAGAAATGACAGTCATTTTTGTCATGTTGTTTCTTCTATTTTGAAGTTGTTTGGGAATTGTAGATTCAAGTTATGTGTAGAGTATGTGAGGTATTATTATTTAATGATAATGATAATAATGATAATGATGTGTTGTTTATATAGCGCCTTAATCCAAAGCGCTTCACAGAGCACATATTTACATACAATATCATCCAACCGAAATTGGTACTCATTTATTGACCTCAGAAGGATGAAAGGCTGAGTTGGCCTTGCCAGGATTTGAACCTGCGACCTGCAGATTACACTCAGATCGCAGCAGCGAGTGTTCAACCCGCTGAGCTATTTTACTGGCTTAAGAAATGTATAGTGGTATAGGATTATGGTATTATGGATTAGGTGGTTTGGTAGGGTAGCTTTATGGGGCTCCCCAGGGGACTTGTCCATTGAAACTCTAGTGATAGTGGGGATAGGTAGTGGAGGGAGGATATATTTGCTGATATGTTTTGTTGAGCAGCAGTAGTAATGATTAGTTTGAAGGTCCCTTTTCAAATCACAGCTGCCAATTTGGAACAGGTTTTGTATGGTCCCTGTCATCCAAAAATTGACTTAGTCTCTTTTTGATTTAGATGGTGGTGGCATTTATTATTATTTTTTTCTGATGAGAGATGTGCTCTACTTGAGCATATCTTCTGTCATGAGCAAAAAAAAAGAAAATGTTCCACACTCCAGGCAAATCCTGGGGTGTGAATAATCATTACGTCTGGGCTGATGGGCGGATATAAGGTTTTACGTCCCACAGCCTTGACTGAGGCCCTTGTTTTGCTTGGCCCTACAATTCCTGGGTTGGCGGGCTGTTAAACCCTGTCCCCGCCCATCAACCTGGGCATGAAAGTTAAATTATATATTGGAAATATAAAGAAACACAATGCATGACCTTTACCATTTCAATATTTTTTTTATACAGCTTTTTTGTAAGAATTCATCAAGAAAGCAAGAACAATGAGCCAGAAGAAAGGATCGTCTGCAGGGAAGTATATTTGTACAGTGTAATATTTCAAAAAGTAGTATTGTTAAATCTGTAGATACAAATCCTGTAGATAATACAACAATACCTATTATCGATAATACTTCTGAAAATGTGCAATTTCAAATAGGAGATGTGCCAACCGAATATATTGATGGAACCAAGAATGTTTTTCTTGAAAGTAAAATAAGAAAAAATGTATCAAATGTGTTTCTTGCTAGTAAAAAAAAGGATTTTGAGAAGAAAAAGGTAGCAAATGTGCTATTAATTTGAAACAGAGGAATACAGATATATATAGAAAAATATATCACTCTCGAGTTTTTACACATCTTTGGAGAAATGTGAAACAAAAATCTAGATATGTTGATAAAGTGCTTTTAGCAAAAAGATAAAAGTAGAAATAATAATTAAGAAAGCTTTTGATACGTAAAGAAAATAGTTCATTTTCATATTGAATACACTTAAGAAATTACTTAAGGTGACTACACAATTCTATACAAATATAGAAACGTGTTTGGTGGAGAGTGGAAACATACTTCTCATACAGAAAGATGTTTTAATGAGGAATTTACATCCAAGGAAAGAATGTTCCCTTAGCTGTTGATGAGAGTGGACGTAGCTATGAAGTCGAAAATGGTGTGATTTCTAAAAAATAAGAAATCGTACGGTGTAATACAGAAATGGAAAGTGTAAATCAGTCAAATGTAAAACCAAATTGCAGTTTTGAATCAAATACTTTTCATTAGAACAGTAAAAAGTTTTGTTTCTAAAATGCAAATGATGAATATGATGTATTTAAAAGAGTATGTGTATGTGGATGAAACACTTACAGGGAGTGGAAATGAAGATCGTATGCTTTCACAGCATCAGATTTTTAAACAGTGTAAAAGAAGTATTGTAAAGTTTGAGTTGTCTTCTAGGGAAGGACCTGACATTGTTTTTGTATCTTGTTGACACACTTCTTATAAGTGTCAAGAGCAACTAGTTTACATTGAGGATAACATTAAAATCAGTGTGGAAGATTTTTGGGAATAACTTTATCTGTATTTGTTTGTAGAAGAGCAATCTGACACAACAGAGGCACTATGTGTTTGTAGACACTGTGTTGGGTTTCATAATCAAAGAGGTAATCCTCCAAGAAATGTTTTGAATATGATATCCCTTCTCTGCTTCAAGAATTAAACATGTTTGAAGTCATTGCATTGCAAACTGTTAATCCTTTCCAAGTTATTTTTAGATTGCAAACAAAGATGTGAAATCTGCATAAGAAATAATTTGTGCAAGATATTAGAGGCAAGTTTGTGTATTTACCTCTCAATTTGGAAGACGATGTCAATACTCTAGGAGTAAAGTGTGACATTGGAGATTCTTTGTTTGTTTTAGTAAATGGTGTTGCCACTAAAAGTAAGAGCATTTGGCAACAATTTATAGATATTGAAAAAGTGAAAAATGCATTGGCGTTTCTATTGGAGCACACTGATTTATACAAGGACAGTCTGACTCTGCCAGACTTGTCTATCCTTGATGTTGAGTCAACAAACAAAAGCAGCGGTCAGTTTCAGTGTCTATCTGTTGCAGAAGGGAATAGTTTGTATGAACATTACACTGTTCATCCTTTACACTCATGTGAAGTCATGGGTGACAATTTGGCATTATATCAAATGAAAGCAATGAAAGGTGCACCAATCAGTATGTGGGAAACGAGATTAGAAGCCTATTGTTTGCCCTATGCTTTTTCCAACTGGTACAGGAGGGAGATTGGATGATCAGAAGGTGCAAATCTCTGCTTCAGAATATCGTTGTACAAGAATGTATTCAGAAGATTCACAATTCTGCACCAATGTTGAATATATTTTTCACATATTATATGAAAGTGAATTTTCAACATTATGTTATGCTGTTGCTCATACATTCAAACTGGAACTAGATTTCAAGATGTTTCTGCATGTGAGATGCTGCAACAAGTAAAAGAAAAAAGTGTAAACTTAGAAATGTTCTTGCTACAATGAGATGAACCAAAGAATATTGGTATAGGATACACTCTGAGGTTAGATGCATGATCAGAAACTTGGGCTCTCCAACTTTTGTTTGTGACTTTCAATTGTGCTGAGTATGGTTGGGATGATCTTGCAGAGTGGATTCATGAAACTAATCCATGGAAAGAAAACAGAACACATGACACCTGGAGTATTGTGTTCCATGGACCCTGTAAGTGTATCACAGTTCTTTCATCAGAGACTTTTAGTCATGTTACACTTCATATGTAATAAAGAAAATGGTCCATTAGGCACTGTGGAACACTTATTTTGGCAGAAAGAGTATCAGGCATGTGGAGTTCCACATATACATATGCTGTTGTGGATTAAAGATGCTCTTCAGTTTGGTAAGGAAAGTGATGGCTGTGTAATGGAGTTCATTGAAAAATATGTTACTTGTTCCATTCCAGCTCAGCATGTGAATGCTGATCTATGGAAAAAGGTGGAAAGGTTTCAAAAGCACCTTTGTGGAAAGCACTGTGAGAGGAAAGACAAAGGTAAAGATAAAATACTACACTAAGTGCAGATTTGGCATTCCAAGGCCTGTGACAACAGTTGGTTGAGTGAACAGTTTAATGTCATCTGTTCAACACCATGTTACAGATATATGACCAAGAAATACATATAATTTAAAAAGAAGTAAGGAATGCCAATTCATTAATGATTATAATCCTGTCATTGCTCAGCTATGGAATGAAAATACTGATGTAGAGTTTATTGCTGATGATGCAATAGCTGTTGCTCATTATGTTACCGCACACATGACAAAAGCTAAAAATAAAAATTCAGCAGAAGTATGGGCGAATTTATCTGCAGCTAAAAATCTTAGTCAGAAATGTTTAAGCTTTGGTCTGAAGATGCCTTCATATAGATAGTGTGGTAGCTATGAAGCTGGCGATCTGCTATGGATTTAGCATTAATGTAGTTTGGTTAAGTACTGGACTAACTAGTACTAGAAATCAGGTACTGAAGCCTTTAAGTGAAATTGAGCAGTTAGCTGAAGCAGTACCTTACAGTACAGAGATTTTGAAAACCAACTTGATTGATACATACTATCCATATCAATGTGAAATGTTGGAAAATCTTTTTTTTATATGAAGTAGCCCAACGCTACTCATATCAAAATATTGAAGCAAACAGTGACAGAGGACAGTTTAAAGTACATTGATGTAGTGGTTGTCTAGATAGACATGAGAAGCCAAGTCTCATTAGCCACATAAAACTGTTTTGCCCAACTGCAGAGAAAATGGAATTATTTTAGTTTTATCTTTTGCAGTTGTTCTTCAAATGGCATGAAGAAAGTGATTTGCTTGGAAGTTTTGAAACATTTGAAGAATAACTTTTTGCTAAAAAAGCTAAATTACATATCCAAAATGTGAAACATACGTGGAGTTACTGGGGAAAGAACTAAGTCAAGAAAAACATTTGGCAGCTGAATTCGCAAAAGAAACTCTTGAGGGAAGCCAAGATTCTACAGTAGGATGTCAAAATGTGCTTGGTGAGAAAATTATTCAAACTGATGTTGAGCTTGCCATGGAGGACGTAGAAAGTGCAATGCAACAAAGTAAAGTTGCAGATGCGAATTGTGATGATATTGTTATTAAACTTAATTTAGAGCAAATAGAAGTATATTTTAAAATTAAAGATAGGATTTTACTTAGTTTACTGCATGACAAGCGTGAATGTTCTTGTGAGCAGTACAAACCTGTATTGATGTATGTTAGTGCACAAGCAGGAACAGGTATATCTTTTTTAATTCATGCAATAAGAGCTTTCATCCAAAATGCAATGAATTCCTCATTGTCATGTATCGCGCCTTGAAACACTTGTGTATAGGCCCGTTACAAATGCCATATCATATCATATCCAACAGGTTTAGCAGCATTGAATGTATCGTTACTGGCACCGTTGGTACCGTACTGCCATACTAGGAGTTCTGCTTGTGGGTGCCCTTGCAGCCACCAGGTCTGACCTGGATGCCATACCGGCACCTGCGAGCAGAACATGATGGTAGCAACAGTACCATTATTAACGGTATCAGTGCTACCATCCTCCACATTCCCATTGAGACGTATGCCCCAGCAAGGCTACCTCCAAACACTCATCCGAGAATGGCACCCGCGAAAGGGCAATTATCGGGTCTGGCTGGGCCGGAATAGCCCTGTAATTGCCCATTCGGGGGTGCCGGCAAGGCTACCTTGAACCTCGTAATGAGGCCCAATGCCTCTAAAAATGAAAAGTTATTTAAAAAAAAGAAAAAAAAAGTCAAACAAAAATTAGACAAACTGAGCAAATCACAAGACTGGGTAAAAAGGATGTAGAATTTAAGGGGTAAAGGGCCAAAAGTGCTTGCAGTTACTCAGAAACACTTTCACAACCAAGTACAGAAAGCCATGATAAATGTAGACTTGGGTGTTGTGATTATTCACGGCTACAGACTGCCGCCCCTGCTGATTGGATGGTATTGTATGTGTGGATGCTGTGATGCGGCATGGGCGTAGCTGAGTCAATACATCTGAGTGTGCGATTGAAGGGTCTCTGGGTGCCGCTAACAACGATTTGTAGACTCGAAGCCACAGCATGTAATTTGATTGGCTGTAGGGTGACTGATGTGGATGCATAGCTGCGTCGATGTAATTTGACATGCTATTGCTGATTTTGCATGTGCGGATGTCACGTGATGGCATGGAGGTAGTCGTGTCAATGCGCCACGGTGTGCCATTGGCTCATTTGTTGATGTGAGTACGCAACATAGGACTTTGCACATGCGAATTACGCAGAATGGCATGGGCGTAGTCACGTCAATGCATCTCAGTGTGCCTAGGTTTAGCTGTAGCTGCCGGGAGAACTGCAAACCCCAGCATTTTTGTAGTCTTGTAGGACTATTTCTTTGCAGATCAGGCACAAGAGTGCCAGCGCGAGAGGAACCAGCCAGTTAGTGCCGGTTTGTGTCTGGTTTGGATACGAATACCGGATCAAGGGCTGTGTGAGGTCTTACTGCATTGTTTCTTGTTTGTAAGTTAAATTAATTTCATTACTTAAAAATGTGCGACCAATTGCGCAACCTTCGACAGCACCCTAAGGGAAAAATCATTAATCTCACTCCTTTTGGGGAATCTCCCCAGATACCGAATGCTATTGACCTCGAAAATATTGTTCTATCACCACTCGATCCTAAAAACACTCAGTGCAACACAAATAAACAAACCTCCCTCCATCTCTCCTTGCTTAACACTCGTTCTTTGGCTAAGCATGGGGTTGAAGTCTCTGATTATTTATCTGATACCTCCTGTGACCTTTTCGCTATTACTGAATCATGGCTGTCAGATTCCATCCCAGATGCTGCCACGTTGGCCGTTACATCTGATTACACTATGTTAAGAGCAGATTGCATTGGCCGTAGAGAGGGGGAGGGGTGGCTACTATTGTATTGATATACATATAAATTCCCATCTGTCTCCTGAAGGATGTGATAGTTTGGTGGAAAAAATTAAGTTGAATTCTATCTACTCCTTGACTGTTGTCATATATCGCCCACCTTCTATTGCTTCCGGTTTTGAAGAGCAATTCCTTAGCCTCATTAATACAGTAACTAAGGCTAACACCCATGTGATTGTAATGAGTGACATTAATTTATTGGCAGGTTATTCCCAATATATACATGTACCCACGCATAGTGATGGACAAAGCCTTGTTTGGGTCTTAGCCCATCAAGTAGTGGCTCTGGACACTGTGGTTACTTCCTGTCCATGGTCCGATCATTCATTGGTGAAATGTACCCTCGCAATACCCCTTTCTACTTTGTCCAACGAAAATAGTAAGGGAAAAAGTTTGTGATGGCACGCAATTTAAAAAAGATGACACCTTCTATGATTTGCGTTCAGCCACAAAAGAAACTGCTTCCTGCTGATACTTTTAATAAGTCTGAGTTAGCTGAACACATCATGGATACTCTGAACGATATTATGAACAATCTTGCTCCAAAAAAGCACAAGTTAGTGAAAAATAAATCCACTAAGAGTGCTTAGTTTGGAAATACCATTGTTGTCTCTTGGCGTCTTAAAAGGAAAGCGGAGAGAGATCAGCGAAAGTCCCTTCACCTGTAACATTAGCTATTTATAAACAAGCAACCGTTGACTTAAAACAAACAATAATTGATGCTAAAGACGAAAGCTTCAATGACAGAATTGAATCGGATGATTCCAGCTCTCGTGAACTCTTTTGTATTCTGAAAGAATTTGGAGGCAACTCACCCTCAAGCCTTTCATGTCACAAAAACACTGATTAGTGTCAAATGATTCATGATGAATTTAATCGCAAAGTCACTGGACATCAACATGCATTTGCTATTAAACAAAATAATCTTTGCCCAAATAGGAAGTTTAATTCACATCTTATTGCAGACCAACCAGGCATAGGAGTGGGAGAGCAGCTAGCTGGTCCTGTTTTTGAATTTAGTCCCTGTACGGAGGCTCAAATTATGAAAATTGTGTCAGGCATGAAGCCCACCACCTCCTTGTGGGGTAGTTGCCCTGCCAGCATATTCAAGGCATGCATGCCTACCCTTGCCTCATGGGCCAAACTGGTCAACTTGTCTTTTGGAGAGCCTGTCGTTCCAATTAGGCTTAAGGAAGCATGGATTACTCCTCTCCTTATGAAAAATAATCTTGGTCCTAATAAGGCAAAACATTATCGACCTATCACAAACGTACCGTTCCTGCAAAAAATTCTGGACTATGTTGCCTATGTACAACTAAGGGACTTTACAGAGAATAATAACCTCCTTAATCCCAGACAGACAGGCTTCCGAGCCGGATATGGGACTGCGACAGCACTGTTGGACCTTAAATCCAACATTGCGGGCATTGTGGACCATGGCAAGCAAGCATTGCTTATGCTGTTGGATATGTCCGCTGCATTCGTCATAGTAGATCATCCATTGTTGATCTCCAGGTTGAGCATCCAGACCCATTGTTCCAGCAGTGTCACCCAGTGGATTGCTTCTTTTTTAGGTCCACGAAATGCAAGAGTGGCTGTGGGAAACGCTTGCTCTTCTGTTACATCCATTTCCTGCGGAGTCTCTCAGGGATCCTGTATTTCGCCAATGTTCTTTAACATTTATATAATGTCTCTCCTTAAACTTCTAGATGACCTGGGTGTCCAGTATACAAATTATGCTGATGATACCCAGGTCGTCTTTGAATTGTCAGGCTGGTATACCAAAGATGTGTCTGTCTTTAGTGTGGTATATGAAGCAATTCAAGAGTGGATGTGCATGAACTCTTTGGTGCTGAATGCGGTCAAAACAGAGCTGTTGATTATAGCTTCAGTAAAAAAACGTAATAAATTACCATCAGAATATGAATGTTTCCTCATAGCGGGGAATAAAATCAACGTATCTGGGAAAGTCAAAACATTGGGTATCATCCTAGATACAGAACTGTCAATGAAACCACATCTAGCCAGGTTTGTGCATCCTGTGGATATGTTATGAAACTTCTTCACTATATTCACCCATATTTCTCCCAAAAAAATAGCACTCACCCGGCCTCAGCCCTGATTAATTCATGGCTAGACTATTACAATAGTCTATTATTGGGTAAAGCAGAGACCAATATCCAGAGCTTGCAAGTTACTAAAAATGGGGCGGTGAGAGCAGTCTGGGGCCTTTCTAGTAAAGAACACATCACAGAGGTTAGAAGAGGATTACACTAGCTCCTGGTTAAACATCGATTCACACATACTCTCCATTACCTTTAAATGTTGCAATGGAGCGGCACCATGTATTTGTCAAAACGCCTTACCACTTCTGTCCCTGGTCGTTATCTGCGTTCCCATGATCTGCGTTCCCATGATCCATCAAAGTTATCTCAGTCGAGATTTAAACTTAAAACCTTTGGAGGTATCACGTTTGACTGTCAGGTGCCAACCTTATGGAACAAACTCTCACTTGAGCTTCGGCAAAAAACTTCCTTTACAGATTTTTAAAAAGACCTTAAGACCCTTTTGTTTAATGAAAGTACTGACTAGCTACAATAAATGGCTCGATCTGCTCCTTCCTTGATGACTGCAGACTATTTTTTCTCTGCTTGTTGTCGTTACCCACTTTGTTTTGTCTGTTTTGTTTAAGCGCTTTGAGGCCTATAGCACTATACAACAATTGAATCAAAAATATTATGAAAAAAAACATATGTACATATGTATTTGGGCAGTTGTGTTGTAAACATTTGTTTTTTTTTCAAATTTGTTTTTATTAGGTTTTTTGAGAGAAGGAAAAAAAGACATTGATAGTACATATTCAATACACAGCACTTTTTACATGGCATCCTGTGGCGTCAAAAAACAACTCAATCAAATGCATATGAAGTGCCTATTTTCAGTCTCTAATTTAAAAAAAAAAGAATAGGAAAACAACCCCCTTCCCCTCTCACCTCCCCCCTTTCGCTCTACTTGCATTACACAACAATGTAAGGACAAAGATTAGAATAAAAAATGAAGAGACTAGGAAGAAAGAAGAAACTATTCCCCATGTAACTCTCCACGCATCATCATCAATATATTCTTGGTGGTACCACGTATCAAACTGCAGTCATTATTAACGTTGGTTAATGCCTGGCAGTGTAAGGGCATTCTTATGGCCTGTTACATCGTCTGCTGTAAATTATGTCTTTGGTCAGATCCCTGATTCCCAGTATGCTGTATAGTACTCTAGGAAAGGCAACCATATCATTCCAATGCTACTGCGTGAGTCAAGTAACACAGCCGTAAGATTTTCCATTTCATATATGGAATGTGCTTTAATCAGCCACTCTCTCTTTGATGGGAGAGCAGATTCCTTCCACTTGCTGGTGAGACTCAGGGCCTCATTACATGGATGGCGTTAGGGATTTACCGGTAAAATACCGGTACCGGTAAATCCCTACCGCCTTACTACGAGGTCCCTTAGCGGGTTGGGGGATTTAACGCCTGCTTTTTGCAGGCGTTAAAATCCAACCCGCTAAGGGACCTCGGAGCTAATTACGGCACCGCAAAATTGCGGTGCCGTAATTAGCACCTTCCCCATTCCCATAGAGCCCTATGGGGCAGAAATGGGAATGGGGAAGGGCAATGGCGGAAGGGGGATTTACCACCCCTCCAACCTTGGAATGGGGCGGTAAATCCCCTTTCCGCCAAGGCGGTGCCGGTATTTTACCAGCATGAGCCATGGCGCTAATAGCGCCATGGCTCACCGCCTTCCGTGTAATGAGGTCCACACTCTTGCTGCCAATAACAGGTTTCGCGGCAAGTGAGTTAGCGATTCGTATGTATCCTCTCCATCGGATTCAACTCCGAAAAGAAGCAATGTTGGTGTTAGTTCCCTAGTAATGCCATCAATGGCCAGAATCCACCCCAGAACTTTCTTCCAGTACATTTGTACCTCATCACATTTCCACCATTGATGCCAGTAGTTGGAATATTCTCCACGGCCTCTCCAACAATAAGGAGATGTGCCTGGGAACATTTTAGACAGGCATGAGGGAGTGTAGTGCCACCTCATCAACAACCTTACATTGTGCATTTTACATTGCATGGAGATCAAAGAACCCCACACTGCCTTGTATATAGCCCCCCACATCTCTGGTTGGGATGTTGTTGACATTTCTGTTTCTCAATTAACCTCTGATGGCCGGCGCTGAAGATGAACTCTGTTAATTAAGGTTTTATATATTCGTGCTATGAAACCCTTCGTTGTTTGAGGAGTACTTAATATTTGCTCGAATGGCGTCAGAGTACGCTTTAGGGAGTCTCCCCACCTACTCCAAGGTTACAAAGGAGCCTTTTTTCCAAAGTTGTCACGCACGGGTCAGCCCAGCTTCATACCAATGCTGAAACCGCTGCACTTCCTGTACTAGGTCACGGATAGGGGGGGGGCCGGATACAACTAAGGGGGGACGGCCAGGATGTTATGCCCCGCATGGCCTGGGACGGACGCCAGAGGCACCACAAGACTTTGAGGATGGGGTGTTCTTTTATGTGATGTGTCAAAGCAGCTTGTGGGACCCATAACCATTCCCCCAATGTGACTGGAGCGAATATGTCATTTTCTATTGCCACCCACTGTTTTTCAGGGTTTTCCCACAAATGATCCGGAAGTATGCAGAGTTGGGACGGTTTATAGTACTCTTCTAGGCCTGGATATCCCATCCCACCCCCTTCTTTGGGTAGTATTAATGTAGAGAACGGTATCCTCGGTCTTTTGTCAGCCCATAAGAATCTTAGTAGGGTGCGTTTTACTTCAGCTAAAAAGGTTTCAGGGATGATAATTGGGAGAGATTGGAAGAAAATAAAAATCTTGGTAATATATTCATTTTTATGGTGGTGAAGCACGCTGTCCACGACATGGGCAGTGTGCGCCATCTCTTGATGTCTTCTTGGATGGCCTTCCAGAGAGGCGTGTAGTTGGCCTCAAAGAGGGCCAGAAGGGAGACTGTGATATTTACCCCCAAGTACCTCACTGAGGCCGTTTGCACCCGGAAACCCCAATTTGTGTGCAAAAGTGTCAGTAGATCGGCGTTATTTTTTAGAGGAACAGCTATTGTTTTTTGCACATTAGCCCGAAAACCTGATAGGGTGCCATAGTGTGTTCATTCTTGTAAAAAAGCGGGGACAGATTCTTCTGGACGGGTGAGATACAACAAGATGTCATCTGCAAACATGGCTAACTTATATTCCTTCCCCCCCCCCGGGGAATACCTTTAATCATTGGATTAGACCTGATGGCTTGGGCAAAGGGCTCTACGACTCTTGCGTAAATGAGTGGGGAAAGTGGGCACCCCTGCCTCGTGTAAGGTCAAAGGGGCGGGAGGAAACACCATTTATTGAAACTTTGGCTTAAGCCGACTTATACAAAGCCCGTGCTCCCTGTATCCATGTGGCTCCTAGTCCCACCCATTTCAACACTGCATTCAAAAAAGGCCATTCGACACAATCAAATGCCTTTTCGGCGTCTACAGAAAGCAGAAGCGGATCATTCCCCGCTTCCCGGAGTGTGGCCATGAGGTCGAGGGTCTTTCTAATGTTATCCACCCCTTGCCTAACTCTGACATATCCCACTTGATCAGTGTGGACTTGTTGGGGGAGGACTAGTGCAAGACGTGAGGCCAGAATGCTGGAATAAATCTTGGTGTCGACATTTATTAGGGAAATTGGGCGGAATGAGGAGCATTCCAAAGGGTCTTTACCTTCCTTAGGAATTACTATAATTATGGATTCCGTGAAAGTTTTAGGGGCTTGTCCCGATTCTAAAATCGAGTTGAATATTTTAGGTAAGAAGTATATGAATAGAATCAGAATCAAAATAATTTAGCTAAGAAGGGGGAAAGTGTATTGGAGTTTATTTTGTAGAAAGCTGGAGTAAATCCGTCTTGCCCCTGCGCTGACCCCGCCTTCAGAGCGGCAATGGCTCCTTGCACTTCTGTTTCGGTAATAGGAGCGTTCAGTATGGCCAGGTGGTTGAAGGGTATGGGAGGGCGTGGAAGAGCAGCCAGATAATCTTCAATGGTTGATGTGGGATTACTGTCTTCTGCCGTATATATAACTTTGCATAGTATCTTGAGAAGCGGTCAACAATGTCCTGTGGCCACGTGAGGGGAGAGCCCGATTCACTGTTAATTTTGAAAACTGCTCTGTCTGCTCTCTGCCTGCGGAGCTTATTAGCTAACATCGTGTGGGCTTTATCCACTTTTTCTAAATATTTTTGCTTAAGGTATCTGCGCTGCGTGAGGGCCTTGCCGTTCCATATATCTCTCAACTCCTCCCTCATTTTTCTAACTTTCACAATCGCCTCTTCCTCGCCAGTGGGGTGTTTGCGTTGGGTCTGCTCTAACTGGGCGATGTCTTTCCTCAGCTCCTTCTCTCTCTGCATTCTGAGCCTCTTGTTAGACGCCCCTTCCGATATTAAGAGCCCTCTTATTGTGGCCTTCCCCGCCACCCAGATTGTATTTAAAGGCATACCATCCCTGTCGTTTATCTCAAAAAACTCTATGATGGCTACAGACAAGGTTTCCTTGAATATTGGGTCCCTGCACAAAAAATCATTGCATCGACACCTACGATCTGGGGTGGGAAGTGGGACCATGTCTAAATCTAGGGTGCACAACTCATGGTCCGACCAGGCTATCACTTGAATGGCCGTACCCAGGATGTTGCTTTCACTCTCTGCTCCCAACAAGATGTAATCAATCCTGGAGTATGTGTGGTGCGGAGGAGAGAAAAAGGTGTAGGCTCTCGTCTCGAGTTGTGTTGTGTGCCAGGTGTCTATTAAGTGGTGCTCCTTTAATCGGCTAAGAAACCTGTCCCCTTGGAGATTGCTCGGGGGTAGAGAGCTCTGTTGCAGCGGGTGCCAGTCTTTTTCGCGCTCAGCCACGACGTTAAAATCTCCGCCACAAACCAGGGTGCCATCTCTCCAGTTTTCCAAAATATCAAACAAGGGTTCAAAGAAATTGGATTGTCCCTGGTTGGGTGCATAGGCTGAGCACAAATGTAACGGGATGGGTTCTTAGTTTACCCATGAGTGCAACATACCTCCCCTGTTTACCCCTATATACATGTTCTATCTGGAGTCCCAAGGATTTCCTTAGCAGTATGCCCACCCCACCTTTCTTTTGGGCGCCAGATGCCCAAATTACTTCACCAATCCCTTTCCCCAGGATTTTCCTTTCTGAACCACTGGCATATTTTGATTCCTGTACAAAGAGAACATCGAGTTTCGACTGATTAAACTTTCGCACCAACATTGACCTCTTCTGAGGGGAGTTTAAGCCTTTCACGTTAAGGGATCCAAAGACTATGCTTTCAGGACGGGCCATGCCCCTTGTGTAAAGTTATCGTTAGTGCCCCTTTGCCATGACAGCTACACAACGTTTCCCCCTTCCTCCTACCGGCAAGGTGGTAGATCAGTCGCAATACTGAGGGATGTGTGCGCCGAGTTTTAATATGATCTAGTCTTGTCTTGAATTGATGAGCGATTCCCCTTCGCCCCCTGCCCCACCCCCCCAATGAGTAGCTGACAAGAGCATCCCCTTCTGGGAGAGTAGAGAAACAGAAAACAAAACAGAAAAAAATGAAACACCCTTAATCAAGAAGGGCCACTTTGGGTGGACCCCTCTCCGGGCCTCAACCTGTGATTTAACATTAGTACAAGGAAGAGAAGAAACCATCTTCGCTTGAATAAGGAACATTATGTCTACAAACGTGTACAACGTGCCGTAACTCATATAACATTCTATTGGAGCTTCATTAAGGTTTTTAACACTTAGTGTGACTCGGGCATTAACAAATCTCAATGAAAGCTCTTGGTATAAGTGTGCCGTATAAGCTCCTCAGGGAGTATTCAAATGTTTATATTTCCATTTCTGTTGGGAACACCCTCGTCTCAGTGGTTTGTTAATTGACTCTCTGTAGGGACCCGAGGGTTTTCTCCTACTGTCTGTATCTCAACTTTCTGCTGGGCTTTGGAGATAGCGACGGGCCCGTTCGGCTTCCTCCACAGAGGTGATCCTGAATTCTTCTCCATTGTACTCAAATGTGAGAGAGAAGTGGTGACCCCATCAATAGCGCACTCCCTTCCCCTGCAGCCAACTTGTCAGGGGGCGACAACCTCTTCTTTTTGCCAGAATCATTGCCGACAGATCTTGGTAAAGTCAGATTTGTGAGCCCCGAAAGTCTATTACGCTTTTAATTCTCGCTTTCTGCAGGATGTCTTGTTTCTGGGCGTAGTAGTGGCACTTGACAAGTACTGAGCGCGGGCCTTTCGGAGGCAGGGGCCCTGTGCTCTCTGTCGAATTCTAACACAGGTGGTGTTGTGTCGTCATAAAGGGTCAAGAGAAGAGCTTTCACCTTGCTTTCTAGAGTAGAGGGAGTCTCCCCCTTCTCCTCCTCCAGCCCCATTATGCGGATATTTGAACGTTGTTCTCGATTTTCCAAATCATCAAGCTTGGATTCTATGTCCCGCTCCTTCTGTTCTAAGTCTATGAGTCTAGCTTCATATTGCATGGTGGCAACATCACCTGATTGCTGATTGTTCTCAACCGCCTCTAAACGATCCTCGATTTTTGCCACCTTCATCTGTAGATCAGACACTGTTTCTGTAAGACTAGTTTTCATCGATCTTATTTCCCCGAGGAGGAGGCGAATATCTAATTTAGTTGCACTGTCGCCGTCATTGCCGGGGATATCAGAGGAGCTCTGGACTACTTCTACTTCCATGGCTGGGTCTGTGCGGCTGAATTTCCGCAGAGCAGCTAGAGTGCGAGGATCCAATTTTGGCTTAGGCCAAGTCCGCGAGTTCCACTTGCAGTGTCGGGAACTAGAGGTCAGTGGGCTAGCATTACTTATAGTCTATGTGCAGTGCCCAGCCTGATGTGGGGGAGGCGAAGGGGCACCGCCGCCCACCGCGTGAATTTCTGACTTGCCCACCTTTGCCGCTGAGAGCCGACGGTGATGTTGTGTCCTTGCCCTCCTTCTGTTAATCCTTTGCAATGTCTAGTGGAGGGCTAATTTAGAGATGCTATTATGAGCTCCGGCTCTACACTTTGTTCTGAAGTGACAGGGCTCCTCTTTACCTCGAAGGGTGGGGCAGCAGGATGATGACCTCATTTATTTCCTGCTTTACAGGGATGGATGAGAAGACAGTACGCCATGTGGGAGTGCAGCTTTGTGACGGTAGCACATGCCCCCTTGTGTGTGTTTATTTGAGAAAAAAAAAGGGGAGGGGGAAAAGAGCAATAGCCCCTTGATCGGGGGTGCTGGGGCAAAGCTTCAGTCCCTGAGGCACTGCACAAAGTCAGGGAGCGCAGCAGCTCCCTTTCATGAAGGGGTAACTGTTGAGATGCTGCATGGCGCACCTCGTATAGCTCTTTTATGATAAATGTTAAATTTTAAGTTGCCCGGGTGTAGCGTGTGAGATGGTGTGTCACACCCTGGGGTCGCGGAGGTGCCAAGCCCACGACTTGCGCGCAACTATGCGAGCGGGTGCTCTGGTATCGGGTAGCAGGTGAGTCAAGTCTTTCCAATAGTGGGAAGGCGAGACACCTGACCCGATTCCCCGCACGGTTCCTGCAGCCGCGCGGGAGAAGGGGGCCGCTGCTGCTAAGTCTGCGGTGCTCAACGCAAAGCGGGGCCCCTCAACCGACTTACTTGTCTTGCAGGGGTCCCCGCAATGCTAACGATCCTCCTCTTCCGGTGCCCCGGGCGGCCGACGCGTATTCTTGGCAGTGGTGAGGCAGCTGGGCGCAGAAACTCACCCCATGCAGCCGCGGACATTCAAGTAGAGCCTCTCACACACGGGAGTCTCTCCACACTGCAGGGCTGTTAAGGGTCTGAACATCGGCTTTCCTCCCCCCTATGTCCTCTCTTCTATTCAGTGGCCCACCACAGTAGTTCCGGGCGCCATTTTCGGCCAATGTGCTTTCAGTGAAGTAATGGAGGCCTGAGCGCAGAAGGTGATTTCGAGTACTTCTGCTGCTCGGATTCCGGAGCGGGTCAGTCCGTAGCTGCTCGATCGGTTCCTCTTAATAATTCTTCTTTTTCCAGACGGTTTCTTCACTCCAAATGGGTGCAAATGTCGGTCGGTCACAGGCCTGGAGAGGGAGACGGTGGTCTAGGCTGCCATCACGTCTGCGGCCCCTGGTGGTCTCCCAAACATTTGTTTTAAGATATATTGAGTGTATTCTTTGTACATAGTTACTGTAACACTTTAACACGTTTCTATTCATTAACAGTACATATAATTGCAAACACTTTTAAAAGGAAGGAAAGACATATTTTTAAGAATAGAGTTATTTTGGGGAATATGGGTGCACAAGTGCTTTTTATTTTACTTTGTACACATGATACATCGTTTTCATTAGCACAATTGTCTGTATTATTAATGTCAATCATGTATGGAATAACACTGTAAAAATATCCTTGAAATTCAGGAAAAAAACGTTACTTGCAGGGACGTTAAGGTGAGCAATACATTGTAACGAAACCTTTGAAATTCAAGGAAAAACCTTGGTTGCAGAGATCTTAAGGAGAGAACATAACGCAACAAAACCTCTGAAATTCAGCAAAAGCCAAAAGCCACCTGAACTCTATGCCCCCTGTTGCGCAACCTATGACCACAATGATGACATCACAGATCACATCAATGATGACATCACTAATAACATTACAACAGTAACTGTCATAAAGCAAAGCCTTCAGCCATTTTAGTGTGCATGGCAAAATATATTTTAACACATGAATGGGTACTAGTCATGGCCTTCATGATGGACAGTGGTCACAACCTTCACCCATGTGCACTGAATATTTTAAAACACTAACAGGCTACCAACCATAGATGTTGGCCTTTACCAGTAGCTACAGCTTTCAACCGTGTCCACTGTATATTATATACACTGGTCAGGCACTAGCCATGGACTTTAGCACAATACTGGCCAGTGGCCACAATTTTTGGCTGTGCCCACTATATATTCTTACATATTAATGGGCCACTAGCCATGGCCCTTGACCTTGAGCAATTTGTACATCTTTTGTCCATGTCCACTGTATATTTTAAAATAATAAAATGCAATAAGCGATGGCCTTCGGCTGTGTACCGCTGTGCATTACACTAACCAGCCACTAGCCATGGTCTTCAACACAGTACTAGCCAGAGGCCACGTCCTTTAGCTGTGCTGACTCTATATTCTCACAAATTAATGGGCACTAGCTATGGCCTTAATCCATGGTGACTGACTACAGCTTTCAAAGTTGCCCACTGTATATTTTAAAACAATGATAGGCTACTAGGCATGGCTTTTAACCACGCACTTTGGTATTTCTGAACACTAACCCACCACTAGCTATGGCCTTTGGTGCTGGACAGTGACACCAGCCTTTGTTTTAGAATGGGTCCCAGCTAAGAAAGGTAGAAGTGGGCGATGTTATGGTGGCTTGGCTATCTTACTGAAGGCTTCTCTAACATTAATTCTAACAGTAAGAGAAACTAAAAATATGAATATACAATGTATCATTGCACGCCCTGAGAACTTTTGTGAACTTTTATAACAGTCCACACATTGCTCATCAAGGGTGCCCAGGGGCATTGAATGATATCATTGATTTGCAGGGCATTGCTAATGGGAGCCAGGACTCACTGCTAATTCTGGGTGGTGACTTTAATGTGAAAGTAGGGCTGGGGATATTGTCAGAGAACATAGGTCCCGGTGACTTCCCGCTCAAATGGTAGATTAAAGAATGTGTGCAAGGGGATTGCAGTTTAGTGAGTGGTTCTTGGAGTGGGGTATTCGCTCACTGAATGGCTGTGTAGGAGCAGACCGACCTGGGAAGCCAACTTGTTTTGGCACCCAGGGACATCCACGATTGACTACTTTTGCACTTACATACAGGATTGGCACCTAATAAAGGAGTTTGAGGTGGTTGAAAATCTGTTTAGTGATCACTATGCGCTGCGGTTGGTATTAAGAATTGTTCTGACAGTGGTCCCACTTATTAATCTCCCTCAATTGGATCACTGCAGAATCAATCCACTGTGTAAGCACTTAGTAAAATGGGCTAAGCTGGACTCCAAGGCTACACAATGTCTGTAAGTCGAATTTAGAGGAAATGTTACGCTCACCTGGTTCCCACAGGGGCGTCGATCGGACCCGGACAGCTGCGGTCTCTATCAACGTGATGCGTAGTGAAGAGATGACAGTCTGGACTGGCCCGCCTAATCTTGTCTGCTGGACTTGTAGAAGTATTCTCCTGCAAGTGGAGAAAGGGATTTAGCCACCCGTGGACTTTAGTGATGGCCCCCCCAACTGTTCTCGTTCTCCCCACTAATCACCTCCGATATCCCCTCTTGGTAACCTCGCCTTATGTTTTTAAATGATGAGCTCTCCATCCTGCATGGCATGCAGGGGTGCGTAGATACCAGTTACTTCACTGGTTTGAAGGTACTGGAGGAGTTCCGGAGGAATATTGACTCCAGTGTCTATAAAGTTCAAAGAGTTCAATATGTCCGATGTTCACTCTTGTTCCATTCCCTCGTTAGGTTGCAGCTGGGTCCAAAAATAATATTGCCTGGAGGCAGCTGATGGCGTTCAGGTAAGAGTCTGTGTCCGGTAAAAGTTGCATGAGTTTAACTTGCTGTTTTCTCTCCCTTTATAGGTGCGGCATAGAAAGAAGCAGCGAATTAAAGGATAATACCTCCGGTGGTAAAGCAGGTAAGCCTATGGTGGCAAAGAGATTGTCTTTGTCGGTTTTCTCGGCTCATCTTGTTATTCCTTTTGTTTTCCCCCCAGGTGCTGGGTTTCGACGAAGAAAATGATGGAGGCAGCGCTGAGTTGAAAGATGCGGTGGACTGGTGAGTATAACGCGGCGCTGCTGCTGGCGAAGCGACATAATATATATATATATATATATATATATGGTGCTGATATAATGTCCTTTCCAGGCTCGGAGATGTGCTGGGTCCGGAATCAGGTAAAGAATCAAATAATGTCAGTGATCTAACCTCTTCTCCTTTCTTTTCCTTTTGTCTAGGAGCTCCGGATTCGAGGTGGGCGTGGCTGAAGACTGGATGCTGACTTGCAGACACAGTGAGCGTTACGCTGCTGGATGCAGAATAACACGAAGCATGAGCTGCTGTTCGGGCGTGGTTTAAATAGCCTGCTAAGTAGTCCCAGGTAAGAAGATCCCCAGAACCACCCCCGAGTAAAAAATAGTCCCTGTAATAAAATAGTCCCATCCAGGCCTCACGTTGGCTTGGACTCATTTGCAGCATGGTCCGGGGCTGTTGGGGTTTTAATGAGTATCTGGATGCCTGCTCCCGGGGCTGATGGGCTCGATCCGGATGCCCGGGGGTAGGCAATATGACAGGAAATGACTACTATCCTCTCAAATGGTTCCTGTCCTGGCACAATATTTTGGCTTTGCAAAAAATATGGAGCATAATGTCTGACATTTTTCAAAAGGATTTTAAATCAGGGAGATTGAACCCCCAGACTTGGTTCGATGAACCATGTCGGATAGCACAGGGGAACCTTAAAAGAATCTTACATGCAAAAGAGAGCACAAGGCAGGAGGTAATTAGCGCTATGGCGCACTATAAATATGTTCTGGCAAAAAGGAAGAGTCATTTAGAAGAGCTGGCTTGGCTAGAACTGTAGAACCTGATAGTATGGAGAGGCCTGGTTTGTTATCATTACAGAATCATTACCCATTTAGGGATCCAGTTATGCATCATTGTATCCTATTTAGTTATCCATCATAAATTCTGATTAGTACTGATTAGTAGTGACATGAAATAGTAACATTAGACTATCCACATTATTCTGCCACTTTGTATGCTTTTTCAATTGAATATAGAATGAGGCCTGTTATATTTGAAGTGCCATGTAGAGACACGTTACACATGTAGAGATATTTTGTTATGTATTATGTATGCCTTGTAGAGAGACAAACATTGAGTGTGCACTTAGAATATGCATGAAGTCTGGATATAGATAGCGCTTGGGTTTGCGAGAGAAAGAGTAAATGCTAGACAGAGCATTTAGCTGGCATTATGAAGCCATTCAGAAGCTGTTTGTTCCGCGGAGTGCAAAGATTGTTATGAGTTACAGTGTACAAGTATTCGTAAAAAGTTTGCTTGGCAGACAGAGATAAACGTGAACCTTTATCCGAGAGGGCGAAGGTGACTTATCAGCATGGTTTGTACCTCGCAGACAGAGAGGAAGGCGGGGGCAGTGCCATGGAGAGGGAGAAGAGCTTTGCAGGGAGAGCTTTGCAGCAGGAGGATAGAGGGAGTGAATGGAGAAATATGAAATGATGGTGTACCGCAGGCAGACAGGAGAAGGCCATGATATAGATAGGCCAAAGAAGACACAGTGATTGCAAAGTAAAGTACATGCAACACAGACACTTAGGCACTGCTCATATTTAGAATGGCTATGTATGAATATAAGTGTTTCTATTGTTGAATAGATTCATGTGTTTTCTTTGCGTCGTATGTTAATGTGTCCATTGGAGTAAGATAGGAGTAATCTGGGAGTAACACAGTGCACAAAGGCCCTGAGATACAAAAGCACAGGGGGGGGGGCATAGTGATCCACACCCCCCTAGGAGGTAGTCTAAGACTGATTCATGGTGGCCCACTAAGGGGTAGGCCAATGGTAGATTTGTCTCATCTGTATTACGGTCTCACAGAACTTACCCAGGCCGTACAGCTAAGAGACTCCAAATAATGTTGGGAGTTTGTGGCTGATGGGCCCCCTTTTAAAAGAATAAGGACCCATAAAGAGAACAACGTAACTGCAATGGCATAGTCTAACCATTTCAGCTCCCTATACAAAGCGGATCCCCCTAGCAGGTATATTGGCCCTAGAGGTGCATCTATGCGTTTAACTGTAAAAGAGGAAGAGGCTGCAGTTAACAGGCAACTTCATAACTGAGCCCCTGGCCCGGACGCCATCCCAGCTGATATTTTTTGTGATGAGTTGTACGTGTGTGCGCCACTATTGACCAAGTCTTTCAATGCATTTTTGGAACTTGGTACTTATCCAGCCACTTGGGGACAGGCAATAATTTACCCACATTTTAAGAAGGGTGACCCAGGCAGTCCCCTTTCTTATAGACCGATATCCTTGTTGGACACTTCTTTTTTCAGTCAGGCTGTTCTAGCACGGCTTGAACAGTGGATCACTGATTCAGGGGTACTTACAGAGACACAATATGGTTTTCGCCCCGGTCTGGGGACCAGAGACCAGGCCTTGAACCTATATTTGGTGGATGCGACATTAATATTTGTGAGGGGTGAACCATTGTATTTAGCATTCATGGTCCTGAGCACCACATTTGATAAGGTGGACAGGGCTATGCTCTGGGCTGTGCTCAGGTCCATGGGCTGCCCGGAGGACTTGGTCAAAGTCCTCCAATTGATCCATGAAAACACATCGGCTTGTGTTAGATCTGGAGACCAGGGACAATGTGCAGCCTTTTTTGGGTGTTCATCGGAGCTGTGTTGTGGCCCCTGTACTATTCGCCTTGTATATAAATGGTGTCTATCAGGCATTGGTTGAGTCAAAGGCCGACTATATCAGGGTAGGTGGAGTTCTGCTCAGAGTACTTGATTATGCCGACGATATGGTCTTAATTGCTAGTACCCCCATAGCTTTACAATGTTTGGTGGATGTTTATACACAATTTATGTCCACTCATAAAATGACAGTGAACTCCAAAAAATTGGCTGTTATGGCCTGTAGGAGTACAGGTGGAAATCATCTCAAGATGCGCACGATTTGGAATGGCGGAGAACCTATAGCCAGGGTTACTAAATTTGAATATTTGGGAGTCTGTTTCACTGAGAATTGGCGGGGGTCTGGCCATGTAGATAAACAATCTATGAGGATGAGACAGGCTCTCGGGGGTTTGTCTCGTTTTCAAAATAATTGTGTAAGACAACCCATTAATTTAATTCTTGAAGTGTATAGAGCTCAAACAAAAACTGCCACTAACTATGGTGCTGCATTATGGGGCATGGAAAAAATTACAAACATTGAAAATGTGGAGAACACTTTTCTCCAAAAACTATTCGGGCTACCGCAGTCTTCACCTAACTATGGTATTTATTTGGAACTGGGGTGCCGGCATATTGTTGATGAGTGGTTGTTGGCTCCCATCTTGCATTGGCTGGCAATGTGGTAAAACCCAAAAGCCACCCTCTCACATAAGATTGTAAGAGCCTTGGTGAGTAGTCCAGCTGTAAAGAAAATCCTGTGGCTTTCTTACATTCAGAAATGCATTATTCAGCTAAACTGTGAGAGCCTCGTATGTCCATCATCATTTTTGACTCCCAGTTCCGTGAGGAAGTATAAGCAACTGTTTAATGCCATTTTTGTGTTGAAAAGGAAGTCTCTTGCTTTGGACATACCTGCAAACAGAAGGCACATTGTTCTAACAACCACAAAGTGTATTCAGCTGTATTTCCTTCACAGTGATAAACCTTCAGACAGATGGGCTCTGACACATGCTCGATTTAACTCTCTTTGCCTTGGGGCTCGAACAAAAAGCTGGTCACACAATGTACAGCTCACAGCATGCCCTTGTTGTCAGTGGCCCATGGAGGACCTTTTACACTTTGGGCCTCATCACGAGTTGGGTGGTAATGGCGGCGCTAATAGCGCTGGTGTTATTAGCCCTACCGCCAGATCCCACCGGCGCTATTCGCGCTGGATCACGGGTTTGGCAGAAAGGGAAATCCCCATTTCCCATTGAGCCCATTCGGGAATGCCCCATTCCCCATTGGGCTCAATGGGGAAATTTCACGCTTTTACCGCCGCTGGCTCAGAGCTGGGGGGAAATCAGCTGAACCCGTGATTTGGTGGACCCTTAAATCCGGCGGTAACAGCACTACCGCTGGATTTAAGGGCTACCGCCAAACTCGTGATGAGACCCTTTGTTTTGTTTTGCCCAGCTTATATGGACCTGAGAAGGAAAACATTATTGCCACTACTTAAGACTGCAGGCATTACCCAGGCAAGACCTGCCTTATGTTATTTGCTATCAGCTGCCACGATGCCGGTGGCTTGGGGCTTGGTGGACTATTTGAGAAAAGCTTGGTATCGGCAGACTAAAATTAGGGCAATCTGACAGAACATATATAATCCTAAAATCATTTAAGAATTTCATTGGTGGATACCATTTTTACTGTACTTTGACTGCACCATGCACTTTTTATTTGTTTTCTATATGAAATGTTTCTATGTTTGAACTGTTGACTTCTAACACTAGAACTGTATTTTGTATTGTTATATTTATTTTATCTTGCAAATGTTGTTTATGGATCATTTTTCAGAATAACCTTTTCGAATTGGATTATTGAGGTAATCAAAGTTTTCATGAGCTAATTTATAACTGATGTTATGTCTAATTCCATTATTGATATAATCAGTTATATACAATGGGCCTGATGCCGAGTTTGCCGGTCCGGAAATAAGGGTGCCGGTAAACTCACTGGCACCCCTGTTTCTGGACTGGCAAACTACGGGTTTGCCTGCCATAGCAACTGTACCTGACAGGTCTGACCCTGCCGGGCACAGCGGTCACAGTATGCAAAGCCATCACAGAAGCACTGGCACCGTTAACAACAGTGCCGGTACTTCCGTGACCCCACTCCCATAGAGTCCTATGGGAATCTATGGGAATGCGGATTAAATAAATTACCAGGCACCAGTAATTTCTTATGGGTCTGGCAGCAACCTGCCAGTAGCACTGGCAGGATTACCACCGGACCCGTAACAAGGCCCAATGTAATTAGTGTTGTTACCAATGATAGCATATGTATATTTCTTTTTCACTTTTTACACAGTGTTAGGTGGCAGATGACAAAGACAGGTGCACAATGGATAATATTTTTATGCCGCAAGTTGTATGTTGCATATTGGAGAGGGCTAATAAAGTTTAATTCGTTTTTTGTTTCTTTGTCTGTTGTTCTTTTTTACCTTTTCTTTCCTCATTTTGATCTGATAATGTGATTTGGGTGCTGGTAATGGAGGGTTTGCCCTGAAGACGGACACACGTCCAAAATGCATTGGGTGACCCATGTGATATTTGCACACTGCCTCGCTCGATTGGGATGAATACAAATGGGCACTTTTATATTTTGGTTGGTTAATAGATTGTAATATACATATAAAGCTCAGTTGAGCAGTGTGTGAGCACACAGTTTTCTAAAGGTGGTCCTCTTAGATACATTTTAGTATATCTATTACCACCACTTTTTTGGTGATAGTGGCACTACCACCACATGTTACTGCCCTTCCGAATTCTGAGTTCAAAGATAAAGTGGAGGCTTCACCTCCTGCAAAAAGATGAGGGCGAATCCTCCACTTTACCTCAGACAATCTGCAGAGTTACTGCAACAGAATTATTGCTGTCAGTAATTCAAACAAAATCCAATAATGGCGATTTTCCCTACGTCGCCACCTGTAAGTGTGCAGATGTAAGGCTCAGACGCAAAGGTGGAATAGTTTGGTTATAAGCTTGTATTAACCAGTAAAAGGGTTGGGAAAAGGCCTCTCCATTTCTAAAGCTCAGAGGCGTTTCGCTGCGTCAAAGAAATCTACGGAAAACATCAGGATGTCAAACAAATAGTCAGACACTGTTTTTTCCTAAACCCCTGCTTCTGACCCTAACACTAATAACTCATATCTAATATTCAAGGACGTTGTTTTCCAAAACTTAAAGTGGTAATGACAGATCTTGTCAACTGAAAAGTTTTCTATGTCTTGGTGGTCAAAAACAATAAAAGAAATGCTCCTTTTCCACAATGTATAATTCCTATGCTCCGGGGTTAGGCTCCTTTCCCCTGGATTCCTTCTGGTCTTCTCATTTGCTTTCCTTTGTATTATACCAGCTTGGTATACTCTCCTGCCACGCATATATTTTCTTTTGATCTGTCTCGTTTGTTTTTAGGGTCCCAGAACCTCTTATTTTCTGGTTCTCATGTGGGTGCGAGTAACAGACTCGCAATGCACTGTCACAATAGCTTGGTATATTCTCTTGCCAAGCATATACTTTCCTTTGGACTGTGTCTGTTTCTCCCAGGGTCTTAGACCCTCTGATTCTCTGCTCTCATAAGGGTGCGGGTTGCATATTCGCAATAATGTATCTTGCCTGGTTTACTCTTCTGCCAATCATACATGTGTTTGGTCCTTTCTCTCGTGTTCCCAGGGTTCCAGAAACTCTTATCTTGTAGTCTACAGTTCTTCCCCGGCTACTCCCTGACTTGTAGCACCTCTCAGTCTGCCCGCGTTTCAGTTTGTGTGGTTTTCATCTTCAGAGCACTAGTGCTCGGCTGTGGAACTCCAGCAGCGTCCAGTGTTCTCTCGTGTCA
This sequence comes from Ambystoma mexicanum, assembly GCF_040938575.1. NCBI lineage: Eukaryota > Metazoa > Chordata > Amphibia > Caudata > Ambystomatidae > Ambystoma > Ambystoma mexicanum. Next base: position 92,188,666 of record NC_090924.1, on the reverse strand, counting down.
GCGCCGTCTCTGCTGGTCAATTCTTCCTTCTCGGGCTGGACCTTCTGTCTGCAGCCACACTCGGGTTCTCCTTCTCATCAATGTCTGCTCTGCCAGTTGCTGCCCCTTCTCAAGCTGCGCCCTTGCTTTCCGGTGGCTTGCCAGACTTCGGGACCCGTGGAGGGCTGTTGGGGCAGCGTACACAGTAGATCCTTCTCCCTGGACGACCTTTGTGCTCCTGTTCGCCTCTGTGCATGGCGACTCCTGTTGCGGTCCCCCATTCGCCAGGTCGGCATCTATCGGGTTTCCTCATCAGAGGATGGCTCTCTCCATGTTGGTTTCACTCTGCTATTTTATATTTCCTATGACCAATCAAATGCTGTGAGAGACTAGATCGTTCACTCCGGTTCTCTGGAATGATCATCATAATCCTGGTCATCTTCTTCACAGTACTTGTATTGGAGCAATATGGAAAGCAATTTGTATTTTCAGGGACACTAGTCAGGCCTCACATACTAGGTTGATTAACGTTACAATAACATATATTGCAACTGGTTGAAAGAGGGAAGGTGAGTTTGGCTTGGGGAAAGTGGGAGGGTCTAACATAGCAGACGTATTCAACGTTCTCAAGGGATGGACTTCCCTAATTCCATAAGGGGTTTCCTCTCCCATGTGATCCTCCCCCGGTGCACCACCCACAGGGGGAATATTGTACTGTGGGCACACCACCCTGTCCGCATGAGAAAGGTCTCCCACTAGGGGAGAAGGAACGACGTCCACTGATTCGTCCCACGCCACGTGTAATCAACTGAATTACCGCAAAATGTACTAAGTGTAATAGTACACATTTTACATATGAGTATGGCCTCAATAAATGAGACTGCTACATTTGTGGATGTTTGTTTCTTCTGAGCTCGTCTTCTTGCTCTTTGTACAAGAATCGAGAAAATGTTTTATTCTGCTGATAGGAGTAATGACAATCTTTACATGCATAATGTTCTATTACTCCGCTACAGTGAGTTGGTATCATCTTTTAATGTGTGTTATTTTTATTTCACCAGTGAAAACATCTTTTGCGAATGGAGGTTGTCAAGTTTGTAAAGGAAGTAGTCCTGCTGGATACTTTAAGAAACAAGTAAACATTCCGTGATTGCTAGTTGCACTTATGCATATCACAATCATTTTAGTAAAGTCTGTACTATTGTACAGTTATTCTTTTACTGTTTCGCCATGATATGTTGTGGAATTGAAAGTGAGTTAACCTCCTATGTATTCATTTTAGAATAAAATGTGTGCTTTTAGATTTTGTCATTACATTACATTTGTAATGGTCTTACCTAAGTTTGTGAGAGTTTTTATTTGGGCCACAAGTTATCTGAAAATTGGCCTCAGCTTCAGCATAGTCAGGGATCTTTTCTTTTAGTGGTTTGCAACAGTAAGAGAGGGAGTTTCTTTAGCGTGTTAAGAGTGTATTGTCTAAAGCTATGGTAATTTGTGCATCCATGGTGCCAAATGTGTTAATGTCATAGGACTGTTGGTTGGCTTGTTTTCAAATTGTGAAAAATATGTGAGCCTATTACAATGTTGTGCTTCCTATCTTCTGTACACTTGCTTTTAATTTTTCTATGTTGTATGTGTTTCTCAGAAGTGATAAGTGTGCCACCACTGTGGTATGGCAAAGGCATGTAAAGGGCATATGACCTGTACATGTGTGTTTATTTTTTCTACATTGTAATAGTTGCATTTTGTCCTGGTGTATGAGTGTTCTGTTGTATGATGATTTTGTTTTAGAATACATTTTGCTTCCAAGTTGTATGTTGTTTTGGTTGGTTTTGTCGGTTGCTCAATATATTTATTACATTGCGTCAGTCTGACTGTATGTTGCACAGAACATTTTTCAATTAGTTTGTTTCATAGTTTGAATGATTGAATAGGAGTATGTGTGTGTGTGAGTGGCTGTAGATGGTTTTGTTTGTTTTGTAGGATATTTTTCATTTCTTTTGTAATCTTGATTTGTCCCTCTAATCCTACTGTGCATATCGAAGACCTTTTGCTTGTTTGGCATCACAGTTTATCTTATAGAATTGGTGGAATATATTTAATTTTGTTCTGTCCCTCTAAACCTATTTTACATGAAAAATCGGTGTGTGTGCTGTATATATTGTGTCTGCAGATGTTTTCATGTGTCTGGCATAATATATTTCTTTTTGTAGAATATTTTCATTTTGTTTTGTCCCTCTTACCTTATTCAGCATGTACAGCAGAACAGCTGCATGTTGGATATGGCCAATCATGTTTTGTGTTTTGTGGAATACTTATTTTTAGCAGAATGTATTTCATTGTTGTGACTTTGATATGAGATTTCGTGTATATATAGGAGATGCACATTTGCATACATTTACAAAATGTAAAACTAATTTATGCCTCCTATACGTATAAAAACTCACATCAAAGTCAGACCTCAATTCAATGGCAATTTTCATATCTATATCAGGAATATAGAGCTGCAGAATGAAAGTGCAACTAATGTAGGTTTGAAAACTCACAATCAAATTATTACATGGATAAAATGTAAGACTCTTATATACCACCTATACATATACAATCTCCCATCAAAATCTGACCTCACTTTAATGTACTTTCGTAAATATAAGAGCAATATAGGACATGCACATTTCACATGATTTTACACCAAACCTATTACTTATACACCATGGACTCACATGCCAGACACTTACACACCAAACCCTCATATGCCTTAAAACGATATACCATTACACTACACACACTTAGACCACATGCTCCTACACCACACACTTTTACACCACATGCTCTTATGCCACACTCTTAGTCCATGCCCTCTAATTCCATACACTCTTATGCTACACACATTTATGTTGCACACTCTTACAACACACACTTTTACAACATATGCTCGTATGCCACCTGCTCTTATGCCAAATACACTTATTCCTTGTGCGCTTTCCCCATGCATTCCTATGCCACACACACTCTTATGACACACACACTCTTTCTTATGACACATGATCTTATGCCACACACTTAAACCACACACTCTTGAGGCACACACTCTTTTGTACATGGCCTTATTCCACACACACTTACACCACAAACTCTTAAACAACTCACTATTATGCAACACACTGTTAAACCACACCCACTTATCCCACATGCTGTTAGACAACATTCTTTTACACCACACATTCTTACACCATCCACTCTTATGGCACACACTCTTGGAGCAGAAATTGTTACACCCACACTCTTAAACACTGGCTCCCAGTTAAAGAAAGGATCACATTTAAGATCCTCACCTTAATGCACAAGTGCCTCAGTCTATCAACCCCATCCTACTTATCTGAAACCATTACCAGATACACCTCTACGCGCCCCAAAAGAAGTCACCATGCCAACCAACTCCGCCTACCACCCATTAAAAGGACTGATGCTGGAGGCATCGGCTTCGTCATATAGCACCCAAACTCTGGAATGCCCTTCTCAAGCACTCAGAGCTGAAACCTCAATTTTTACCTTCTGCAAATCCCTCAAAACCACACTGTTCAACTAGCAGCTTCCTGTTTCCCCCCACCCCTGCTCCTTCCCCGCACCACCACTCTACTCCATGTATCATCCTGTACATTCTAAACGCTGTATATCATGTAACTACGTTTCTATACCCACTGTAACCAGCACATTTCTCTATAACAGCCCCACCATGCTTCAGGGCTGATGTACGCTCTATAAATGCTAATAAATAAATAAATAAACCAGAAACACTTATGGCACATGCTCTTATGCCACACACTCTTACGCCATATGCTCTTGCACCACACACTTACACCACATGCTCTTATGCCACATATTTGTATGCCACATGTTGTTATGCGACACACTCTTATGGGACACACTTGCAACGTTTGCTCTTACACCACGTATACTTATGCCACACACTTATGCCACATGATCTTACATTATGCACTCTCTAAGAGTGCAGAAATAGGAATTGTACTTTTTGCCCGACAATGAAGGTCTGTAAGGACCAAAAGTTCTAAAAATGCTACTACCAAAGGTTCGAACACCAAAAGTTTGAACCTTTGGTGGTAGCATTGCGGGTAAGTTAAAAAAAAAACTGTGTGGTATGGGGAGTGGGTGTTGCAGGGGACACCCCCGCAGCACAACTGCAAAAAAAAAAGAAAAAAAAACAGGGGCTGCGGGGGTGTCCCCGCAAACACCCCAATCACTATACTTCACACTTTCGTGAGCGGGACATGTGGGGGAAACCCCTGCTGCCCCCGTAGTAGGAACCTGTGTTCGCATGAGAAAGATGCAAACTTTTGGTAGTTCGCACCTTTCTCATGCGAACGTTCCGACCGTGGCAAAATCAGCCACGGTCGGATCACTTAGATCCCAGAAATACAAGTCTGACATAGTTGTCGCATGTTTGTTAGCAAAGACTTTTATTCAAAGAAGTAAAAGAAAGGAAACACCTATCTGGACCTACTTCTATGAGAGATTGTCCTACATCAACAAAAAGACTAAGATTCTGTTAGGATGTCTAGGCAAATAATATGTCGACTGTCCTGTGTCAAAACCTATATCCATCCCTTACACTCTAGATTAAATAAGGACAACTGAGTGTATAATACATCCAGAAGGAGGCTCCTTTCGATCTGGATATTAGGTAACATGTTCAATTCTTGGTGAAAAAGCACAATGAATGTTTCTTTGACTTAAAAGTTCTTAATGTTGGATCCTCCTTGAAATGTGAACAAAAACATGAAGAGGATTACTGGGGAATCATTTCCCCTCCCCTTCTTTTCCACAGGTTTTCATATTTTACAAAACACAATTTCCAGGTATCAAAAGCGGGCTCTCTTCGTTCTCCAATACACAAATGTAACCTCAACTCTGGTATAATCTCCTGCCAGACTGGAGAGATTCTTTCACAAACAGAGTTTTCAAGTATCATGGGGAGTCTCTTCTCCCATGCTCCTTCTCCAGCTCACAAACTTAATGTCAAGTCTGGTTCACTAGCCTGCCAGACTTGACTGCAGATCTTATGATTCCAAAAATAATTCTCCTTTGGGCAGTGGGTCCTCGACCCCTTATTGTCACTTCTTGTATGCCTCTCTCTCATGTGGGTTCCAGACCCCTCTAACTTTTCTCTGGGTCTTCACCGACTTGCTGTGTACTTTCTCCTTTTCATGGGTCCCAGACTCCTCTATGCTGTCTTGGGACTTTCACAGCTTGTTGTGGGCCCTAGCCCCTTCGTTGCGTGTGTCCCTTGGTTCTTTTGGCTCCCAGACCCCTTTGATTTGCTTTTGCGGGTCTTCCCCAACTCTGCATGGGTAACGGACCCTGGTATCTTGCTTTTGTGGGGCCTCCCTGACTTTGTATAGGTCCCACAACGTAGTGTACTTTTTTTGCCTTCCCGACTTCGTATGGATTCCAGGCCCTGCTCTCTGGTTTCTTGTGTTTCGCACCCAGGCCCGGTTCACTAACCTGACAGGCACTGGTGTTCATATATATTCTTCTTACTTTCTCACAGGTATTGGCACGAGAGAAATCGGGTTCTTCAGCCTTCCCCAACTGCCTCCTTGGCTCTTTCTTTCCTTCACCACCCGTTACGATAACATAGGTACCTTTCGTGTTGTTACCATCCTGCTCTGGCGGCTTTGTGCAACTGCTTTTTCCAGCTGCAGGCTTCTGCACGCCTGTCACTGATCTCTGTGTCTTCTCACCATGTTTCCATGTGTGGTCCATCTCAGGTTCAGCTTCTCAGTCTGAGTGCGTGGTTTGACTCCTGGTCTCTCTTGGGCCTCTGATCCTCCAGCCTGGAAAAGAAAATAAACTGTGTATGTTCGGCAAGGCTCCGACAGCCCTTTCGGCTATCGGTTCCTTCGGGAAGGATCTGTCAGCAAGCATAATCCTTCTTCCTTTTTTATGTTTAGCTTTGGCTGTGAATGACTTTACCGCGCATGTTGATTCCGCGGTATGCTTTTGCCTCCTGGCCAGCTCTTCTTCAGCACAGTGTTTTTTCAACTCCATCTGCATAGGCCTCACTCTCCCTCATCCCAGTATCGTCTATATGGACGGCGTCCTCCACACTGCAGAAGCATATAGATGTGTGGGGAGCCTGAGAGGGTTGAGAGGAAAGAGGCAACAGAGATGGGGGTTTTATCTACAGCAATGTGCCAGGATATCCATCACTAGTCCCATGGAGGGTTTCTCTCCCCATGAGATCTACCCACTGAGTACCACCCCCAGGAAAACTATCGTGTAGTGGCCTCACCTCTCTGGACTCATGGGAATGGGCTCCCCTCATACCCTGGAATTTGTCACAACTCTTTTGATATGGATTCTTACACCACACACTCTTATGCCACATACTTTTCCACCACACACCAATTGCACACGCTCAAATGGCATACAGTCACACAACATACACTGATACTTCATTCAGCCATATATCATACATTTGACACTATTATGCTAGACACTGTACATCATATCTGTATGCAATACACACACATGATATGCACTCATATGGCAAACACCCATACACTCAAATGCTATACACAAATGCTATACACTCATCACGGTAAACACAGAAGTCATATACTCATACACCATGCATGCTACACTCATAAAATACACTATGATATACACTCATATGCCATACATGCATGACATAGACCCAAACACCACTCACTGAAAAGTCAAACACTTACATGGTATATGCCCATATGCTGTACACCAGACACTGATATGCATCACACTCGTATGCTAGATGCTCCCATTCAAAGCACTCATACCCCACACATACACAATAGAAGCATTTGCCATGGGCTCATTTGCCATGCACCATATGCTGTACAACCATATGCCATATACAAATGCTCCATACACTTATATTCCAAACACATATATGCAAGAAACACAAGAAAAACTCACACAATTTATACTCATTTGCCATACACCACACAACATATGCCATACACTCATATACCCCATTATGAGTCATACCCCCTACACTCATAGGCCATACACCCAAACACGATACATACATATGAAATGCATATAAGAAAACATGCTCATATGCTATACACTTATACAACATACACTCAAACACTATACTCCATACTCCCTACAAAGAATTGTGAAATACAATTTTAAACGTCTGAAAAAAAAGAGTTACTATTACTGTAACAAAATGTAAAGTCTACAAAAAGCAAATAACAAGCGGGGTCCTGGGAGACTCTCTGCCAGACATGAGTCCTGGTTACGAGAGCCTTACCCAGAGTCTTTAGCTCACTATCTTTCACAGAGAAGAAATATCCCAAACATATCAGTCTTTGTCCTGCCCTGGGGCAGTCCAGCACCGAAATGCTAGGCAATTCTCCTCTGAACCAGAGTACCAACAGCAATCCCAGACATGTGTTTCGGTCTGGTTGAACCTCATCAGTAGGGTGCAGCTGTGCCTCTCTAAGAATAGTGGGCAAGGGGTCCACGTCTGGATTACCCTAGTAACTTAGGGTGAGACCCAAAGTTACTTGAAATATGCAAATAAAAAGGGGGGTCCTGGGAGACTCTCTGCCAGACATGAGTCCTGCTTACAAGAACCTTACCCAGATTCTTTTGCTCACTATCTTTCACAGAGAAGAAATATCCCAAACATATCAGTCTTTGTCCTTCCCTGGGGCAGTCCAGCACCGAAATGCTAGGCAACTCTCCACTGAACAAGAGTACCAACAGCAACCCCAGACACGTGTTTCGGTCTGGTTGAACCTCATCAGTAGGGTGTAGCTGTGCCTCTCTAAGACTAGTGAGCAAGGGGTCCACGTCTGGATTACCCTAGTAACTTAGTTTGAGACCCAAAGTTACTTGAAATATGCAAATAACAAGGGGGGTCCTGGGAGACTCTCTGCCAGACATGAGTCCTGGTTACAAGAGCCTTACCCAGAGTCGTTAGCTCACTATCTTTCACAGAGGAGAAATATCCCAAACATATCAGTCTTTGTCCTGCCCTGGGGCAGTCCAGCACCGAAATGCTAGGCAATTCTCCTCTGAACAAGAGTACCAACAGCAACCCCAGACACCAGTTTCGGTCTGGTTGAACCTCATCAGTAGGGTGTAGCTGTGCCTCTCTAAGAATAGTGAGCAAGGGGTCCACGTCTGGATTACCCCAGTAACTTAGGGTGAGACCCAAAGTTACTTGAAATATGCAAATAACAAGGGTGGTCCTGGGAGACTCGCTGCCAGACATGAGTCCTGGTTACAAGAGCCTTACCCAGAGTCTTTAGCTCACTATCTTTCACAGAGAAGAAATATCCCAAACATATCAGGCTTTGTCCTGCCCTGGGGCAGTCCAGCACCGAAATGCTAGGCAACTCTCCACTGAACAAGAGTACCAACAGCAACCCCAGACACGTGTTTCGGTCTGGTTGAACCTCATCAGTAGGGTGTAGCTGTGCCTCTCTAAGAATAGTGAGCAAGGGGTCCACATCTGGATTACCCTAGTAACTTAGGGTGAGACCCAAAATTACTTGAAATATGCAAATAACAAGGGGGGTCCTGGGAGACTCTCTGCCAGACATGAGTCCTGCTTACAAGAGCCTTACCCAGAGTCTTTAGCTCACTATCTTTCACATATGTTAGGGTCATGTTTGGAGACCTTGTCCTTCGTTGACTTGTAGATCGAGGATTACCTGAGCCAATGAAACTGATCCGCGAGCATATATTAAGCACAATGTTGTTTAAATACTGAATATGAACACTTGTTGAACTACATTGTATAAAACATGTACGAAAGCTTAATGTAAAATCCGAAGATACACTGTTGCCATTGTGACCTATTTGTATATAAACTGGGAATAATCCATATGCATATAGATGAATAAATTAGAAGCTGATGCGGCACAAACCCCTAGCCCTAGGAATAATTAACCTGTACATGGGCTGGACATCATGTTACAAATTGTATAAAAGAGTGAATGTTCTGATGTACAGTCCCACTCACTTCTCACACCGACACGCCTGGTATTTGTTGTGATGTACTGAGGGCCAGATAGCTATCTAATACTCTGTTCCTTTGAAAACTGTTCAGTTGTAGAATAAAGATCTGTGTATCTTTATAAGCCCGTGTTTGGTGTATTTCCTTTTGTGGTACTCAGCCTCGATATTCTCTTTTGGTTTTACAGATGGTGCCCGAATAGGGACCCTCAAGATTGATGCCAGCTCGTTGAAGGTTGACACAGCTACCGGACTGGGATCGGATGGTGTAAAGGGGGCCCCTTTCTTGGATGAGAAGCGTCACCTCAGCAGCACTGCACGACCCGATCCCTGGATGGTGAGCACGTGGACCGAGTCGGCATCTTAACGATGGTCCATATATCGAGGCGGGTAGATTTGCTTAAATCACCAACCACAAGGAAATCTTTGTTAGAAAACTTTCTAATATGATCAGACCTCCTTAGAATTTGATCAGGTGAGTCGTGACCTGATTCTTAAGTATCCTGATAATTTGTTTTGGCATATTGCACTCGCGAGTTCAATTATTGACCAGGTAATACCAGTATTCTGATATGCCTGGGAAATTGTCTGCCTGCTTCAGGGCATTATTCCGCAAGGACAATCTTTGGAATTTGGCCGACCGGCACAAATGGGGGGGTCACCGCCGTGTACTATGTACTGTAAGCACGGCATTGGTAGTATAGTATTTAATCATATTTGGTACATATAAACTAGACATGCTTCTGAACTTCAGTGGCCAATCAATGGTAGTTTCAGAATCCCTCGTATTGAATACTTAGAATCTATATTATTGAAGAAAAAGGCTAGACCTGCAGCATTCGATGTATTACAGAATTGGAAGAAAGAAGCTTTGCAGCAGCTTAAGAGTAGAGAAAATCATGGGCGCGTCATATGACGAACGCTGAAAAAGTGTTGTTGTATGACCAAAATAAACAGTCTGAGTCAGTTAGGAATATGGATAGGGCTTTCTCACTTGGTATCCCGAAAATCTATCCTTCTAAAGACTTTTATGTTTCTGATGAACTTATCGATAAACTGTTAAATGAGCGAAGGCCTGGTGCCACTGCGCCACCTCCGTATGTTCCTCTTCCTGCTGCTTTGCCTCTCCCTGCTGTTATTCCTCCTCTCATAGTTCCTCCTGCTCCACCTATCGTTCCTCCTATTGTTCATCCTGCTGTTCCTCTTCCTCCAGTCGTTGTTCCTCCTCTTGTCGTTGCTCCTCCACCCGTTCCTCCATCTTTGCCTGCTGTACCAGTAATAGGACCTCTGTTCTCTGATGTTCAAAACTTGCCTACTCTCCCTCTTCCAAGTGGTTCTGCGCCACTTGTAGTAGATGGGGGAGCGGAATCGAGGGTTGTAACTCGTAATACTGTCTCTCCAGAGAAAAAACATGAGTTAACTGCGTGGGCTGAGCATTGCATGGAGAATGGTGAACAAGCTAATGTTTTTGCCACACTTTCTAATATAGACAATCTTCCTGAGAAAAACGTTTTTATTGAAGGATTAGGAATTCATGTATGTGTAATGTGGAACAGGCTAAATAATATAGATCTCGCACAAGGGTTGAGGATCTGAATACTTTATAGCATTTTCTAGAGATACTGCTGAGAAGGTGCTAGAGCATGTTGAGAGGAAATGCAGAGGAAAGTGATACAGGTAATGGTAGAGTACCTACAGGATGAGTGTGTAAAGAAGAAGATTTGTTGTCCCGCAGAGTTATTGAGTATTTATAAAAGGGCTTTTTCGTTTGACACTTCTTCAGCTGCTTTAGCGCTCGATTTGGCTCTGTTGCTTAGTAAGCGTTTGGGTTCTACAAAGAAATAGAGTCTGTCTTGCAATCATCAGTATTCACCTTAAGTGATATCAACCTGTTATTTCCTGTACTCCTGCCTGTCGACTTGTGGAAACAGATTGGAACTGTAGATGACGTACCAGGACTAGGAGATACATGGATTACATGATTAGACTCGATGGAGAAAGGCCAGCTGGCGAAAGACCGCCTCAGGTATTGCTAACTTTACCTGACAGAATAGTTACAAATTTGAAAACTATAATTCCTGAGAAGAGAATTATTTGGGACAAACTTACTGCCTGTGTCCAAGGGACCGAGTTCTTTAATCGGTTCAAACAGGTATTTTCAGATTTCAGTGGACAAGATTTAGGCACAGAGTCTGGGAAAAGATTATTTGTGGACACATTTGTGCGTGGATTGCTGCCTGACATCCAGTCGCAAATTATGTCCTCTGGGAGCACTTGGCAAGCGAAGTGTCAGTCAGAAGTATTGCACATGGCTCAGTACTATGAGAATCGTGTCAATAATGAAAAAGAAAGAGTTGAAAAGAGAAAAGGAGACTTAAAGACTAAAGTTCTACTGCAGCAAATTGTTAGAGGCTCTAGAGGGGAGTAATTAGCAATTTAGAGGTCAGTACGTTCCACAAGAAAATGCGCTCTTGGGTCCTGTAAACATTGACCAGTGTGCTTATTGTACGCAAGAGGGTCATTGGCGTGCACAATGCCCGATCCTCCAGCAGAGGTCAAATAACACATTTGGAAATATGGGTAGACGATCTAGAGGTCGCACAGGTGTAGGGGGTCCTGGTAGAGGTCAGTTTTCACAGGATTCACAGCAACCTTTTTCGCAGGACAATCAGGCATCGAGTGTGGATAATAGAAACATTTTTGATCATCCTTCTGCTGCTTACCTCTCTGAAGAACTTCCTTTTGATGACATTCTGTTTCGCTAGGATTGCCCGAAACAGGGTTTGGCACCAACGCCTATTCCGGTTAATCAGAAAGGTCCCTACGTTAAGATGTTAGTGGGAAATAGGAAACATATATTCTTGATAGATACAGGGGCACAGAAGTGTTCCATTGACCATTCACGGGTTCCAAACATTCCACTGTCAGGGCAAACCAATGCATCTGTAGGGTTTTCTGGCATACCAGTTGTCTGTCCGGTTTCTTCGCCAGTACCGATTACCTTGGGTCCGTTCACGGACCACTGTCCATTTCTTTTGACTACGAATTGTGGAGAGAATTTGTTGGGGTGAATCTGTTGAAGGAATTAAATGTGGTAATTCATTGTTCTTCTGATGGAGTGCGTTTGACGATTTCACCACAGCAACTTTCTTTCTCTCAATTCTTGACCAGACCTTTGCCGCCAGAATTTAGTGATGTTACGGAGTGTTTATGGGCTATTGATGATAATGATGTCTGTGTCTTGCAAAATGAACCTGTTAAGATTGTCTTGAAACATGGAGTAAAGCTGCCACGTATTCCACAGTATAAGATCTCGGTCGATGGTGAGCAAGCTTTGAAATGCATCGTCTCCGATTTTGTGCATTGAGGGGTGATTGAGGAAATTGCACCTAGTTTGTGCAATAGTCCGATTTTACCCGTGTACAAAAAAGGCGATAATGCAATTCCTTTTCGTTTCATAATTGACCTATGTGCCATCAATAAGTTTGTTGCTCCACAATTTCCAATTGTGCCTGATGTGACGACAATATTAACCATGATCCCGGCTTCAGCTACTCCTTTTAGAGTCGTGGATCTAAAGAACGCTTTCTTTAGTATCCCTATACACAAACACAGTAGATACCTGTTCGCGTTCATCTTAGGGGGACGTTTGTTTACCTTCACTCGTGCACCGCAAGGTTACACGGAAAGTCCTAGTATCTATAGTAGGGCTTTGAAAGAGCAGCTCGATACCGTTGAGTTGCCCTCTACTTCAATACAATTCAATACACTGCTTCAATAAGTTGATGACTTGTTTTTAGATGCTGACTCAGAGAGCGCTTGTAAGGAGGGCACTGTGTTGGTGCTTATTCATTTGGCTAAACATGGACATAAAGCTTTGCTTAAAAAATTTCAATACCTTTGCCAGGAGGGCGCCTATTTAGGCTATCTCCTGTCAAAGGAGGGAAGAAGGTTGACGCCTGAACAGATAAAACTAATTTCTAGCATGTCTGTCCCAAATACGCAGAAGGAAGTTAGAGCCTTGATAGGTATGGCTTCTTACTGTAGGCAGTGGATCCCCAATTTCTCACTAGTGATTAAACCTATGTTGGCTTTGACGAAGAAGGGCATTTCTTTGCCATTACTGTGGAATTTGGAACACCAGCATGCATTTGATCTGCTCAAGACTGCATTGTGCTCGGCACCAGTTTTGGGCACACCAAACTATGAAAAGGCCTTTGTGTTGTATGTGCATAAATGTGATGGATGTGCGTTGGCTGTATTAATGCAGTAACATGGAGGGAAGAATAGGCCGTGCGGCTACTTTTCTTACGCCCTTGATCCTGTAGCATGCGCTTTGCCAAGATGTTTGTGAGCTGTCGCTGCTGCGTCCGTAAAACAGAGCGAGGGAATGGTCCTAGGCCATGCTTTAACCCTGATGGTTCCTCACTCTGTAGATGTTCTATTAAACAGAAATCAAACGCAACACCTCACCTCCTCACGATTAACGAGATATGAATTGATCTTGTTTGCACTGCACATACAAATCAAGAGGTGTTGTGTTCTTAATCCGGCTGAACTTTTACCTTTCCCGCAAGGTACTGCTTGCAGTGATGAAGAGTCACATGACTGCCTTTACACTACAGAACAAGAGACAAAGGGTAGAATCGATCTGAAAGATACTCCTTTGAACAATCCACAAGGGAGCTGTTTTGCGATGGCTCCTGCTTCAAACTTCCGGATGGTACATCCACAGCTGCTTATGCAATCACAACATTGAGCACGATTGTGGAAACCAAGAGAATCACGCATAACTCTGCGCAGGCCGCAGAGATTATAGCATTGAGCCGAGCTTGTGAACTTTCCAAAGGGTTACAGTAAACATATATACTGACAGTCAGTACACCTTTGGGGTGGTTCACAACTTCGGTAGACTTTGAGCAGAAAGAGGTTTCTTGACTTCACATGGTACAAAAATCCAACATGGCTCCTTGATAGTACGGTTACTCTCAGCACTTGCACTCCCTACTCAGCTAGCTATCATAAAATGCACAGCGCATCAGAAGATTGTAGATCATGTAGGAAAAGGGAACACTTTTGCTGACCAGATAGCCAAACAGACTACCACTGATCTCTTTTCAGAAATCTAAACTTCAAGGGAAGCCACAAATGCCTGTACTTTGGATGAGGGTATTGGTTCCGTAAGGGATATCCAAGCCGATGCCATGTTAGAAGAGTCTAAGAAATGGGCTGAGGGCTTGGGGATGATGATGGTTGTTATGGCTCATGGTCCCACTCATATATGTGCTCGTAAAATCACTAAAATGTTGCAAAATGTGTGGGTAAATGACAAAATCCCTAAAGTAGCTGAACGCTTCGTTCAGGGGTGCATGATTTATGATATGATATGATATGGTATTTGTAACGCGCCTATACACATGTGTTTCAAGGCGCGAAATGCAGCACAATGTGGGAAAGGGCACATCAACTCCTAGTGGTAGTTTTGGTCCACCTTCTGTCCCCTTTGAGGTTATTCATTTTGATTTTGTTGAGATGGAGCGTTGCATCAATTTCAAGTATGTATTAGTCGTCATCTGTGCTTTTAGCAAATGGGTTGAGGCTTTTCCCGTCAAAGATGCCACAGCTATGACCATGGCAAAGACTATGCTAAAGGAATATTTTCCAAGATTTGGGTTGCCGAGAGTCATCTGGTCGGACAATGGCCCACACTTTATCGCTGCTGTAATTCTGCAGATATGCGCGGGATTACAGATCGATAAACAGTTCCATTCGGCTAGACATGCTCAGAGTGCTGGACTAGTAGAAAGACACAACGGCATCATGAAGAACAAGCTCGCTAAGATATGTGCCGGCACCAAACTAAAATGGCCGGATGCCTTACCGATGTGTTGTTATCTATGCGAACAACCCCTCAAACTAAGACAGGCTCTCTCCCTTTGAGGTGGTTATGGGTAGGCGAGCTAATATTTGGAATGTTCCGAAATCTCGTTCTCTACGGGACGTCGAAAAGGTAGTTCTCTCTGACTATTGTGGTCAGTTAACTAAAAATCTGTATTTGATTTGTCACCAGGTGCGAGAGGCTTTACCTGTACGGTACGAGGGTCCCGGTCACAGCATACGACCGGGAGAGTGGATCTTCGTGAAATCGTTTCAGCGATCTTCTTGCCTCGCACCTCGATGGCAGGGCCCCTTCCAAGTTTTGCTGGTCACACAGACTGCGGTGCGAGTAGCAGGACGGAAGAATTTGATACATGCATCGCACACCAAGAGGATTCCACACCCAGTGCCATACAATACAGAAGATGCAGAACCCCTCACCAATGCTGTAACCGACAATCACGAAGCAGCAACCAACATCGAGAGTGCATCGGAGACTCTTCCTGAGCCCATGAGGACTGGGGAAACAGCCATTTCATCCCCACACTCTCCAACAGTTTTGTTTCTGGAAGTTGCTCCTGTGTCTGATTTTGCTTCCGTTCATTCGTCGCTTCCAACGGGAAGTGACGACACGTTGTTCACAGATCACTCAGTACCAGGAATCACAAGGTACGATCTGCGGCCGAGGAAATAGACTTACTGCACGGTTCGGCTGTGCCATCAAGGAAAAAAATCATCAAAGGGCTTGCCTCTTTGGCCCAATCATTTGTATATAAGGGGATTCTGTTGGCTAGGGTTTGTGGAAGGACTAAGAAAACACTCGGCCTGGAGGTCGCCAGCAAATAACATTGGTGCATTTGTTTGAAGAATACAATGCCTGCAACCGCTTCCGCTCTTACAGAACTGATAAGTGAACGTGTGACCAGCTGCGAGAATGGACAATCCACTGTGTGGGCCCCGAAAACATATTGCTGTCTTTTGATAATGTTAATTGGTTTCGGAATAGTCATTGTTTTAGGTTTCTGGTACTTAGAAGAAGTACATCCGTTTGAGAATTTGTTACCTACTGAAAATGTACCTACTGTTTCTACTCCTTTTGTGCATCTGCATACTCTATCTCCTAGAGACTCTCAGCACAGACAGAACTATCACAACAACACACTATTACTCATCATGAATGCTACACATGCCATTTTTAACAAATCTAATTGCTGGGTCTGTTCAAATTTACCGCAACACGGGGATAAGGAGCTAGGTTGGTATATTCATCATTTACCTTTGACAACTGCATGTTATGCTTCTCTTAAAGCACTATTCTTTGGTCGATGGAACGATAGCATCTTGAGGAATTTCAATGGGACTAACTTGAACAAGTTTGAAAAAAGTGTTCTGACGCCCCTGGGATGCTCGCATTTTGCAAATAGTAGTATGGTTAATGTTGCTTCTATTAGGCCTTCTGATAGATTGTCCAGACCTTTTAAATCTATGTCCTCTTTCAAGATGGCTCCTATAGGCAATAAGGATGCCACGCCTCTTTCCTACACTGTTAACCATAGCCCCGATTCAGTTTCTTTTTGCATACAAAGGAATGGTACTCAGTTAATGGGTGATTTTAAAGGTTGCGCCAATGTTGCGAATTTGACTAGCGAGGACAGACCTCTGTATGTAGGCAAACCTGTCTACTTTGTTTGCGGTAATGTAGCATTTCCAGGGAACTTGTGTTTTAGGGATTCTGTTACCCAGGGTATTCATTGCAAGTACTGTAGAGATTTCAAAGGCTCGTCCGCGGCGAGACGAGAATGGTGACACTTCAGAGCAAATTCTAGGGGATGTAGCTAAATCCTTTGTGCCATTTTGGGGACAAATAATGAACTCTGAAGATATCAGGAGACTAGCGACAGTTTTGGAGAGGACCATCAACCGGACCACCGACATACGCTATAATATGACTTTAGAACAGAAAGCAATAAGGTTAGTAGCACTTCAGAACCGGATGGCATTAGATGTCATCCTGGCTGAATGTGGTGGAGTATGTAAATTGGTGGGGTCCGCTTGCTGTGTTTTCGCACCAGATTCCTCCCCAACTATCTTCAAGGCAATACAGAATCTGCATGTCCTAAGTTCAGAAGTGCATGTTCCCGAGGGAAACTGGAATTTTAGCGCTTGGTTCTGGGACTTCTTGCGATCTTGGGGATGGAAACTACTTTCGGTCTTGCTGACTATTTTAGGTATTCTGTTGTTTCTTTGCTGTTGTGTACAATGTCTTCCTGGCATGTGTTCGATGTTAGGGGGATGTTGCACACAAGCAATGGGTACATTAGGACATAAAGTATACGCCCCAGACAAGAACTCCAATGAATATGTGCTGAAAGAAATCTTAGTAACTGATCTTATGGCAATTGATATCTCTGATAGTGATTCAGGATGTATGGACATTGAGATGTGGAGTTACTCGTAAAGTGACTAGAAGTAGTTTAGTGCTTGGCTTAGGCCAAAAGGAGGGTTTGTTGAATGGGATATTATATCGTGCCTCTTTATTTTATATATTGGCCTAAGCCCAGTCGCTCTACGAAGAAATCCGCGTTGCAAAGTTCTGACCTTAGATCGATTTAGCCGCCATTTTAGGTTCATCCGCAATTTTGATTCTCATTCCAAAGTCACCCTGTGTTCTAAAATGGTGGACAGTGTTCTTCTGTTTGTAACTTGGCCGTCTCGACCTCTACATGAAGTTAATGCCTAAACTGCCCGCAGGCCAAATGTTAGGGGCATGTAAGGAGACTTTGTCCTTCGTTGACCTGTAGATCAAGGATTACCTGTGCCAACGAAACGGATCAGCAAGCATATATTAAGCACAATGTTGTTTAAATACTGAACATGAACACTTGTTGAACTACATTGTATAAAACATGTACAAAGGCTTAATGTAAAATCCGAAGATACACTGTTGCCATTGTGACCTATTTGTATATAAACTGGGAATAATCCATATGCATATAGATGAAGTGAACGCGGCACAAACCCCTAGCCCTAGGAATAATTAACCTGTAGATGGGCTGGACATCATGTTACAAATTGTATAAAAGAGTGAATGTTCTGATGTACAGTCCCACTCACTTCTCACACCGACAGGGCTGGTATTCGTTGTGATGTACTGAGGGTCAGATAGCTATCTGATACTCTGTTCCTTTCAAAACTGTTCAGTTGTAGAATAAAGATCTGTGTCTCTTTATAAGCCCGTGCTTGGTGTATTTCCTTTTGTGGTACTCAGCCTCGATATTCTCTTTTTGCTTTTATATTATGAGGAAATGTATGTGAGCCCTTTAAGAGGGACTCTGTCATGAAATGAAGTGGAGGAGCCTCGGGCAAGGGTGAGGCAGTTGAAATAAAATATGGTTAATGTTAACACGCATCGTGTGTGCCCTCTGTGATCCTTTAGATATTTATCAATGCGCAACAACGGGCAACGAGAATAATAAAAACTCTTGAATACAGAAGCAGTGGAGCATGAGCCAGTATGCCTGCTCCATGCATCCGCGTGCCTGAATCAGCGGCCGTCCTTCCCCCTGATGGCGGTGCCTCTCCTGAGTGGGGACTCCAGTATCCAACGTGCTGCGAGCCGATCTGCTCATCCCTGTATTCGGCATGCCCGCACTGGCAGACCACACCCTCCGCACCTGTGCGATCACCAAATCCAGGTGACGTGATGCATCAGTAATCGGGGAACCACCATGTGGGGCGGCATTATCAATGAATGCCTGCATGGTGTGCAGAGACTAAAATAAGACTGCGAGCAACAGAAGAAAGTGCCATACACCACATCCAGACAACACGTCTGTGCAAGATAAGGAAGCACAGCAGTGCCCACTTTCCCCAAGGAAACGCAGAGCAAAATAGGGCACTTTGCAGTCTCATAGTATGACACAGGTTGCACCCCCGCAGTGCAGAAACGTGGCCAAGACCTCGCAAGAGGGGCACAATTCCCAAAGGTGAGGGGGAGAGCAAAGCAGGCTTACCACCAAACAGCAATAAGTTATCCAAGAACAAACAACGTGGGAGACCAGGAAGGGGAGCAAAGTGGCCAATTGAGCTTGCAACCACAACAGGACAAAGACCCAAGATGGACCGAATGGGTCAAAGACTTCGACGACTTCATCAAAGCTGCGGGAAAAGAAAAGTCACCCATACTAAAAGACCTTTTTACAAACCTAGCTGGCAAAGAAATAAAGAACAACATCAAGAACATAACAGAAGAAGAATGGACCACCTACAACAAACTGGTAGCTGCATTAGACAGGAAGTTGGTAATACAGCCGAACAGAGACTATAAAAAGTTATGTGTTTAACCAATGCCAACAGGCCTCTCACAAGACAGTGGAAGAGTTCATCTCCCGCCTATGCCAGAAGCTAGTACACTGTCAGTTCTCGTCTTTCACCGATGATGAAGAAATTCAGCTGTGTGTCATCGAAGGATGTACGTCATCTGCTTTACGTAAGAACCTCTGAAAAAGCCCCTCACCATCGACGAGGTAATTGAAAGGGCGAGAGTACATGAGAGAGTTGGAATCCAAGCTTCTGCAATGGAAACGCCCAAGACAAAAATGGAAAAGGACAACTCCATCGCGGCACTCATGAGTGCCAAAGACGCAGGGAGGGGAACACACAAAGTCCTAACCCTGCCGAGGGGATCACAGAAAGAATGATACACCCAAGCATGAACAGGCCCCCGACCACCAAGCCTCTGTTACCATTGCAGCCAGGCCTTCCCACATGCCAGTCCATGCCCGGTGCTGACCCAACGATGCACGAGATGTGAACGAGAAGGTCACTTCCACAAAGTATGCCGGGAAGGAAGGCTATTCCCACCAGAACGGCAATCACAGGCAACACCAGTGAGCTGGCGGCAGCCCTGCAGACCAAACCCCCAACAACCCAATGGAGACAGCCACACATGTTTTCTTGTGATGGCTTTCAGTGCTCTATCTGTGCAAAGCTCTGCCAATTGACCATGACTTTGTAACAAAACTTGGCAGGGTAAATATACTTTGAAAAAAACAGCAAGACTTTGAGCAGCATGAACACAGAATGACATGTACTTTTAAATTGAATCTCTAATGCAGCACCTAAAATGAATGGAACTATTTGAGCTGCATAGTATCATTTACTTCACCAGCACCTCAATTAACCTCATATTTACCTAAATCTGTTGGCAATATTCCCGACTCAGCTTGGCAGTGAAATCTTCCCCAGCCTTTCTGCCTGCATCGCACAGGGTCAACTCAGATAAGGATTCTCGAGACTTCCGTTTTCCTAAGGATCATCAACCCAGGAAGCGACAGCCTCAATTTCAGCCGTAGCCCAGCAGACAGTCAGCTCGCAAGCATGGGACTCAGTCTGCTGAGCAACCAGCACTTCTGCCTCCTTCGCCCGTCAGTGCCAGAAGAGGAATGCCCTGTTAGCTCTGCCTCAAACCATTTTTTATGAAACCCCCTGTCAATCATGAGCACCTCCCCTTGTCCAGCTCATCCGACTAAATATCACACAATCTGTATTTCTCATTGTGCTAACTGCATTGCTGAACGCTTCCTGCTCCAACAAAGCCATGTTTTTAGAAGAAAGGATCTTCACATTTTTCAGCTTACCACACAGTGCAAATTCAGCCTGCACGTTTAAAGTCCATTTTTCTTTTCCATTTCCAGAGCATTATGCATTGGCTCAAACGGCATCCAGTTTATTTCCTCATGGCCTAATTTGCAGTAAACAATATTATGGGATTCTGTTACATGTTAAATGGGGTTGGGTTAATTAGTATGTTAGATTTAGGTTAGTATTATATCCAGTGCAGTTCAGTTCATTGAATTAGCATCCTGAAGCAAAGTGATCAATTGGTAGCATGTACTCTGTAGGTAATAGTAGGGTGCGATGACCCCGTACTCCCATTCTTAAAAAAAACGTCTTAGTTGCTTTTAAATTTCACGTGGTGGAGGTGATCTGGACCATTGCTAAATTTTAAGCCCCAACCAACATACTTTTTTTGTGGACTGTCCCTCACGATGGTCTTTATTTCCTTTGCTCCCCAGAGGTCGGTAAAACAACCTTTTTCAGCCTGAGGAAGGCGGCTCAACGTGGATAACACTGCTGAAACGTATAAGCCACGTGTGATCTCTTTAGGCACACACACTTGTGGCTGCCCGGTACTAGTGCACAAGTACAGTGCTCTGCTTAGACCCCTGAACCCAAGAGTTGGCCCTTGTGGAGGGTTTCTTAACAATAGCATTTTGTAACCTGTTAGATAGAGAGGATTTCCTGTGTCTAGCAGGTTCCTGAGAGGACTAGGTGCACACATAATCCTTTTTCTCTGTGCTATTTAATTTCATGAGTAATGTCAATGACAAACATATTTCTTCGAATAGCTATAGGCGTCTACTTTTGAGTTGCCCTGAATACGCTACACCATACAAGTTATAGCAAATTATTTCCTGCTTAGATTCACTTTCCTGTCGGGTAAACATTTTTGTGTTAACTGTTATAGAATCCCAGGTCTTGGACTGAGTAGGGGATGGCCCTTTTGTACAAAAAAAAGAGTGGATGATGCGCGCCCGCTGGTGTGATAGTTCCAGGATTAACAGTTAGAATATGGGCTGCTGGCAAAGGATTCACCTGTGATATGCTCCACCCTCCTACTTCTTACCTGCTTGATGTAAAACCTCAATAAAGAGGTGTCTCAAAAGTACCTGATGTCTCCTGTATGGCCCATGGATTCCTACACCACATTAATTGCAACAACGCTACATGCAAACAAATTACATTGAATACAGTGTACCCAAATCAGAATAAAAAAAGGTTTAATTAAGTGGATCTCCACCTATGCTAATTACATCATAATTGATAGATGTGATTAAGTACATATAGGGGGCATGGTTAGGAAATTGGGGGGACACATCTGGCCCACCAGTGTAGCTTCTGTCATCTACTTGTAAATATACGTCCTTAGCTGTCTGTGGCTACGTCTTGTCCTTCATCTGTCTGTGGTTGATGTTTTGTTCTAACACCATCACCTTCAGGTCAGGTGCCAGCGATTCACTACTTGAGCATCGTCTGGAAGGCACCGGCCTGCCGGACTGTCCAGTACACTCTATAGTGATCCATATGTGTTTGTGTTTGGGACACCATGTCCTCAATAAATACAAATGCAAAATAAAACCAGGCTCGGACTGGCCTATAGGCAATAGGGCAATGCCCGAACCAAAAATGCAAAATGCTATTGCGGGCCAGTTTTCTTGGTCAAAATGGGCCACTTTTTTGGCCAATGTGGGCCAGTTTGATGAGTTACTTCACCATGCAGCCAGTAGTTTTGACCATTGTTTCTGAACAGATATTCTTTAAATATCACAATTTGCTTACATTTTAACAAAAACAGCCCCTTCGGTACTATTCAAACAGTCTGTCACTAAAGGACTAAATTGCCATTTGCAATTGTTGGCCACTTTTTCATTGGTGCCAGAGACAGTTTTATTCTCCAGTCCGACCCTGAATGAAACTCAGAAGTGAGTGGGGTTTCTCTTTCTCATAAAACCTTTCACACCGTCGGTCCTCTATCAGCTTGAAACACTTGCAATACCAGAACACATTAGAGAGTAGCTAAATAGGGCGACAACTATTTACTGCCTTCAACACCTATTCGCAAACATACATGTCAGTAGTTGTAAAATAGGAAGAGCTCTGAAAGGGTCTTAAAAAGGGCCCAGGCCTGAGTCAAATGCTGACACAAGATGTGCAACTTAGACCTGGTCATCACAAACATCAATAGTGGAAGAGGAATTGTTGTTGCTGTGAGGCCACACACTGCCACTGTGCCTACAATTCACATACAGTTTCACTAAGGTTGCATTTTTCTTTAATCACAGATAGTAAATTACTAGTTATGGCTGTATTTCTTTAGCTCCTGGCAAATGATGCTGGTAACACAACGTAACGTGCTCTGCCAGTTAACATTTACCACCAGTGGTAATGACCGCTAGAATTATTCACCAACGTGGTAAAGCTATACAGTTGGTGGTAACATTTTATTAATGCTCATCTGCTGAGTGGTGTAGGCCCATATTGCGATTATAGTGTATCAGAAGTGCAGGGTGCTTTTGGTCAGGCGGCATTAGGAGATTCGCCTTTCTTCTCACCCTTATTTAGTACTGCGTCACTTTTGCAAAGCAGACCCCACAGAATAGAGACACATGGCAGGATTTAGTTATTAATGAAAAACGTTATGACTCAGCCTGCAAAAAAAAAGCTTCAGCATAAACCACCCGGGAGCACATTGCACCTTCCAGATTTCGGCGTGGAAGCAAGACATTTCAGAATGTTCGCGGGCTTTGCCATTTGTTGACAATTTGCCAAAATCTTGAGAGAGCAGCGAGTCAAAAGAACAATGTTGTCAATTGCTACCTGCCTTGAAACCTGAACACTCACAAACCCAGATCAGAGCAATCAGGAAACATGCCCAATCAATGTTTCTTAGAAAAACTGGGAGTGGGGAAATGACGGTTCCCCTAGTTTGCAATTGTATGGCGAGCGCTTGTGACATTTCTGATTCGGCCACCAGGGCAGAGCAACCTGCGGCGGTCAAAGCTGGCTGCTTCCCCAATGCGCGGGGGAGGGGGACTACAACCCACAACACAATCAGTACTTCTTGTGCAGTGCATAATTACCACTAATACCTGGCATGATAACTGTGGAGGGCGGCTTGAAAGTGGCCGGCATAGTGAGGCAATTGCAAGATTGCTCCGAATGGTGGGGGTGGAGAGGAGGACAGAGCAGGAGTGTGTGGCATTTGTCAGTACTACCTTTAGCAGCTGGAAATCTTCTTGAAAGGATTGGGCTCCAGGAACCAGGACACGTCATAGGAGAGTAGTCAAAGATCCTGTACGGGAGATGGTCTGTTTCCGAAAGGATGCATGATTTGATTTGATTTGGATTTTTAAGGCGCCGAAACCCACAGGCATCAGGCCGCTGAGAACCCATCAAGAGTGGGAAAAGGCAGCAGCGAGTACGCATGTATGTGTGTATGCAATTGATTCTCAGATTCCCTAACACTCTGACTTTGCCTCATTCACAAAAAATGAGATTTGCTTGCTTTGCTTTGTGTTGCCAGGGACGTCATTTCACCAAAATGCCAGGTGTAGCGGAAGTGACATCACACGCCCCTTGACCTCTGATGACATCACAGGAAGTGATGTCATTTGAACCCTCCCCGAAGTGACATCACAGGAAGTGATGGAACACGACCTTTCACCCCTTGACAAAACAGAAAGTGGCATCACATAGCATTGTTCCTAAGTACACTACAAAAAATATGGTTACAATATCACTGTAATGTGATATACATTTCATACAAGAAAGGATCACCATATGTATCGTTAATATCAGTGTGTATAGGCCCATATTACCAAATTACTGTGAATGCAAGCAGACGTCCAAGGCCAAATGACAATGATGTGTTATTATATAGCACTTACGCTTAAGCACTTTATATAGAACAAACATACATACAATATCACCTAACCTGTGTTGGTACTCATTTAACAACTTCAGAAGGATGAAAGGCTGACTTGGTCTTGTCGGGAGTCAAACCTGCAACCTGCAGGTCACACACATATTGCAGCAACGAGCAATCAACCCACTGAGCTATCTTACTGGCTATAGCTATCTTACTGGCTATAGTAAAATGAGCAATTACATGTCTGAATGTTCTCAAAGTCAGAAAGCAAATTATACTCAGTAGCAGATACCATTAAACTGGTAAATGAGATTTAACAGCAGACCAGTTCACCAGCAGGTTTGGTGCAAAGTTTGCCACATGTCAAACCTGCGTGAATCTACTTTTCAGGCATCAGAGGTTGGCAAAATACATACCATTGGGAGGGTTCATAGCTGTGTATTAAAGTTGGCAACTGTGCAGTGATCATTCCAGCTCCTATGTCTTTTTCGCAATTCTGCTAATGCATTACCACTCCTCTAGACAACTACTCATCTCAGACGCTGCCCCCACCTCCACCTTCTAAAATCTCCTTAAAAGCTGAGCAGTTGTGAGGCGGCATGCGAGCCGTACACTAATGAATGCAATAAGGCATACCTATATGGCCTATTAAACCATTTGCAGGTATTGCTCAAATATGCTACCTGACGGGAGGTTACTTGAAGGTGTGTGCACGAGTTTGCGTGCAGTGTCTAGCACTTGCGAAACATAGCCAATGTATGCACTTTGATGTCATAAGATCCTTAACGCGGAATGGGTGGTGTCTGGTGGCACAGGTCAGTGGGGAGAAGTTAGCAGGCAAACTATGTTACCAGAAGTGATTTAATCCCTTAGTTTACCCATCATAATGAACTGACAGGGAGGGTCTGTCGCAAAAAGGTGTTTTAAATGCAAACTACCTGCCATCCACTGAGCTATGGGACAACTACATAACAATCAAACCAGCAATGACGATTATCTTTAAACAATGGTGATCAGTCGCAGTTGCGACCTTTGGCGACCCCTAAATGACATCCCTGTGTGTTGCACTTGCACAGGTTACTAGAAATCCCGTTCTCCAATTACATGCTTTCCCAAATGTGGAAATCTCCCTTAAGAAAATCATTTTAGTTATTCTCAAACGTAGAACAAAGAATGAACTTTTCTTTTCCCTGATCCTAAACTGATCTGGATCCAAACCCTTGGCAGCAGCGAGTTTACTGTGCAAATGGCTCCAGTATGCCTTTTCCAAGGCTTCTGGGTTATCCCTTGGGGTCTGCGTGGTCTGCTACCACACTGGTTATTGTCGGTGGCTCTGCTCCCTTCAGCACCTGATGGACACAGAAAGATGTGACCATCACGTAGCTGATGTTGGTGTGTGAAAAGAGGGGACATTCTGGTGTATTCTACCTACATTGGGCCAGTTGCCACAGTTACTGCTGTGATAAGTTCTTTCTTCCTTGTCTTTCTCTCCCTCTTCTCCCCTCTTCTCTTGAATTCCAAGATGTAACTTTCAGACAGTTTGTTACGTTTCCTGGTAGCGGGCTGTGCAGGTTTGTTTGCCTCCACCTGTCAACACAATACATTCACATGGCTTAATACATAAAACACTTGGACCATGTATTATCCCTTAAGTGTAGGTCAAGTTGAAGTTTTAGAGTGCGGTCAATGGTATGGCAGGTGACCCTGCACAAGTTAGTGGGCCAAAGCCAAAGGTGTGGGTCTCTGATGAGGACACAATAATGCCCAATGGTACTTTTTTGTGTTTTGCATTTTATTGACATTTATAGAGCTCTTTCTCCAATTTGCTTAGCAATGCATCACAAACTATGGTACGAATCAAAGGTAAAGTTAGCAATCTAATGATTAGCAGAAGTGGGAGCCGAGATTAGGGATCAGGAAGAAGAGAAAATAAGTTATGTTTACTACATGTACAAAAACATGACATGAGGGTGAGGACAAAGGAGGGGGGGTAGTGAGTTCCAGTGTTTAGGAGTCAGAAGGGAAAATGAGGAGGCACAGAGAGGTTTTGGAACAGAGGGAAAAGAAAGCGATTGAAAAAAGAACAGACGGAGTGGAGAATAGAAAGAATGAAGAGAAAAAGAGAAGAAGAACAAACCCTAAAAACACTTAAAAACAATAGAGAGAAAATGGAAAAGAAGACAGGAGTCAAAAGGTAAGAAAGAAAAAGAAAGGAGAGAATAAGAAATAGAGGAATGGGAAGATAAAAGAAAGGGTAAACAGAGTGCAGAGAGTATGATGCGAAGAAGGAAGGAGATTAGAGCAGTAGCCAAGACTAGAGACAATGAGTGAGGAAATTAGCAGTTTTGTAGCTTGAAATGAGAGAAAGGGACAAGCATGGCAAAGATTTTAGAGATGACAAAGACAAATTCAAAACATATTGGTGATATGAAAGACAAAAGTGTGAAAAGATTCAAAAGTATTTACAAGGTTGCAGGCAGAAGAAGGGTGGGAAAGCCCAGAAGAGGGAGAGACAAACAAACTGGAGGAGGGGGGTGGGTAAAGAAGGGGTAAAGAAAAGATGTTCTGTTTTATAAGGGTTAAGATGGATCAAATGAGAGTGCATGCAGCATTGGAAGGCTGTGAGGCAAGAAGAGGCAGTAGAATGCAGAACCAGGAAAGGAAGACAATGAAAAAAGAAGATGTAAGAGTCATCACAGAGAAAATGACAAGCTAGACTGACAGATTGAATGAAAGAGAATCGTATAGAGAGAGAAAAGCAAAGGCCCAAGCACAGAACCCTGGGGGGACCAAAGCGTAGAGGATGGAAAGAGGAGAGGTAGCGAATCCAAGTAAGAGTGATCAGAAAGATAAGAGAGCTATGAAGTTCTTTAGGTCTGGAAAAATGGAAAGAACCCACACATTGAATGCTGGATCGCTGACCTTCCAATTTTGTCCAATTTAGAAAGAGTGATGTATAGGAGACAAGCCAAAGATGCTCTGCATTCAGAAACGTGGTCATCGTTTGATGAGTTATATGTTTAAGATGAATTAATTACTTTATGAAATTTAGAAAAACTTTCATTTATGGCATGGTTATTGGATGAGCATTAATACTGTTAACAGAATAGAAGTGAGTCGTGTATATAATGATTGTTTGTTTTTGTCTATGTGTGTTGTGCGTCAAACTTTGTAACATGCCTCATACGTTTTGTGTTAAGTTACAAAAGCGTGGAAAGATACATTATGATCATTAACTAGTGATATGAGTAAAAAAAAGCTTTAAAATCACTTAATACATCTCTGTATTATGTATATAAGATGGAAAAAAAGCAGTAGTAAAAGAAATATTGAAGAAAACGGGTATGATATGGCAGGATATGTGGATAGGTTGACAGAATGAACGAGGGAGGACTAGGGTAAAAAAGAGTGGCAGTTGGGTATGATCGGTTATGGACAGCACGCTTAATACCCAGAGGTTTCGAAGCATGGACCTGGTGATCGAACCTTTGTTGCTCCGCGTGGTCTTGCGAGCATATTGACCCTGAGCTATCCTTCCGAGACGAGGGAATGCATGAGATAAGGAGGAAGTAGTGTCAAGGTCAATGAGAGACCTAAAGGGAGAAAGTGCGGGGGAGGGTAACAAATGATGCAGCAAGACAGGGTATGGGGAGGCAGGTAAGGAGGAAGAAATACGAAAGGAATGGAGGGAGGAGACTATTAGTGAAGTAGCCAGCAAAATCAGGAAAAGGAAGAGGGGAAGAGAGAGAGAGGAGTTGAGGGGCAGGCTTTTGTTAAGCAGTTATAGTCATCGAGGATGGTGTGAATTTAAAAGAGTACAAGTAGCGAAATAACGTAGCAGGGAATAATAGTCAAGAATGAAGAGTGAAGAGATTGAGAGATAATTAGAAGAGTACCCTTTTCTCCACCAGCGGTCGACTTTGTGGAGAGAAGATCAGAGGAAACAAAGAGTGGGAATAGCCAAGGTTGAGGACATTTCCGTGAAGGTGAAAAAGATTGGGAAGGGAATAGTGAGTCAAGCGTTCATAAAATGGAAGATTGTAGGATTGTAGCAACCTCGTTATTTGAAAGAGAAGGGAAAGGTGGTAGAGATAGTAGTGAGAGAGAGGGATGCAAGAAAGGAGGCAAAACGGAGGGATAAAAGATCAAGCTGATAAAATGAGGCCAATGAGTGGGGGACAGAAGGAGAGAAGGAAAGAACAGGGGTGGCTAAAAGAGTAGATAGAATGTGCATAGACAGAAGAGTCTGGAAAGGGAGAAGAGAAAATAAGATCAAGTGAAAAACCCAAGTTATGTGAAGGAGGCCGAGGAACTTGGTACAGATAAGAGGAATCAATGAGAGTTGAGGAAGAGATAGGAGATTATTATAATTGTTCTTTTATGAGACCAGTCTCTAAGCGGAATTCGAACCTGTGTTGCTATGAATTGTCTTGCTTCCAAGACAAACGCGTTACCCCTGAGCTATTCTCCTGGTCCATGTAAAATGAAGATTAAAATCTCCAAGTGGAAAAAATGAAGAGAAGAGGTGGGCAAGTAAAACCAGAAAAGAGTCAAGGCCATCAAGAAAATAGGAAAGTGTCTGGGAGCCTATAAAGAATGAGAAAGAAAGAGACAGGATGAGAGAATGTAGAGAAATTATATTCAAAATAAGGTTTACAGAAGCATTAGAAAGAGTGGAAGAGAAGTGAAAGAAGACCAGTCCCACCGCCTTTCCCAGTGAAGCAGGAGTATGAGTAAAGTTTGTGGAGGGAGTAGTCAAACAGGCCGGCCTGATAATATTAGAGGGGGAAATCCATATTTCAGTGAGACAAAGAATGTAAAAGAAAAAAATTAGGAATACGTTAGCAATGGAGTGAGACTTATTACAGACCGAGTGGGCCCTCCAGAGCCCCATGGAAACAAGAGATAAGAGGGAAGAATAAAGTGGGGGTAGGTGAGATTAGGTAGGTTACAAGAACATGGGGCAAAGGATGAAGACTGGTGATTGGTTTACACGAACAGTACGGTCATGGTGAGAAAGAGAGAAAGAGACGGGGGAAAGAGAGAGAGAGAGAGAGAGAGGTAGTACAAAATAGATATTGTGGAGAGAAGTAGGAGAAGGGAGTGATAAGGGTGAGAAGGAAAATAATGGTGAAGAAAAAATTGAGAGAAGAGAAAAAATAAGAATGTATGTAAATGTAGGTGATGCAGAAGTGTCACATGCTTGCAGCACAAACCTGGTCAAACAGGGAGTGTGGACAAAGCGCTTAGATAGTCCACTCTTGGACGCGGATGTCCAGAGGGAGGATCTCCTTAAGGAGCAGATTATAGGGAACGGGCTGACCACATGATCAGTCACATGAGTGCAGGTAGCGGAGGTGTGGCAGTGGCTGAAGAGACTGCATGGGAGGGCCTGGGCTGGCACGGGCCACAATGATGCAGGTCCTAGTATGGCAATTCTCTCCCCCTGGAGGGTGGAGATAGAATGGAGCACACAGCATTCTGGTCTTGAGCCAGAGACTCCGGTAGGAAGTGAGATGATCAGTCACGTGAGCGCCAGGTGGAGGAGGCTGGGCGGAGACTGAAAAGGCTGTAGGGAATAGCCTAGGTCGTCGAGTGTCGCAATGATGTAGGTTCACAGGGCCAGTCCTCCCACCCTGGAGTGTGGAGATAGAATGGAGCATACAGTGCCAAGACTATTAGAGCTTGTGCAGGAGGACAAAGTGACAGCCTCACCTGGGGGTTCCTGTGACACAGCTTGTCCTTGTCTCATTTGCAAGTGACCAGTGTATATGCATCACAGATTGCAATGCAACCTTTACAGACGGTCAGAGTCTCTATCTCAGAGCTTTGAGAAGAACAAAGTAGAAGCATACTATGGTTAGAGCATGGATTCCATACTCAAGGGACATAACCCCTGGTCCTGGCACCTTTACTACCCGGTTCAAACCCAGAACAGTGTTTATTGCTATAAACACTCCAAAGCAAACCAATGGGGTTCTAAGAGCAATTTATTTGAGAGAAACAAGTTGCAATGATAATGCAAGCCATTTCTTTTGGCAATTACTTCTTCAACCTACTATGGCCACCATTGAAATGGAGGGCAAAGCCCAGTGCGGAACCCCTCTTGCATTTACATAGTGGCTATGAGCAGACGTGAAGCGAGGAGAGGTGCAGAGGTGCCACAGGCCCAGGAGCTCCAGACAAGTGGGGGCTAGGGAGGGTCAGCAATGATTATTTATTTATTTGTTTAATTGTTTAAAGCTCATACTTTACTCGAGAGCAGGGAAGCACTGTGCAGAGTGTGGTTAGACGGCATATGGGCTGGCATCTTTTACATCAGGTCAGTACAAGATGATAGTGGCAGGGGTGGGAGCGTAGTTGGCCAGTGGGTGCGTTAAGTACTCGCGTTGCTCGGAACCGGGGCTTGGAACGTGTGATTCAGCACAGGTTGCAGCAACCTGATTGACTGAAACCTGCCAAGGGTGGTCATTATGGTTATAGCATAATTACATGGCAGTCCTGTGTGCATGTTAGTTTGACATGGGTTATTTGATCCAGGGTACAAAAATGGGTGGTCTGGAACAAGACCGATCAAAGTTTGTCTTGCCAAGCGCCATGAGATCCCAAACCTTGGGGGTTGGCCAGCCCAGCAGTCCCCAAAATGTGCTCTTAATGTTCAGAAGACTTTTGCAAATAGACAGAATGTTTAAATTATCACTATCTCCAAAGATGCCACTGCTCCCATCTGATAGACAGGCTGTCCGAATGGGGACATGCCTTTACTCACATGAAAAGAGCGGAGAACCCAATGTGCACCACTTAGAATGGTTGCATGCTGAATCACCATCACAGGCATATTTTAAATGTAAAAATGTGCTCATTCTTATGTTTCCAAAATGTTCTTTGCTTTTATGCAAATCACCGGGATTGGGTTCACTGAAAAAATAAGGTGCTGCTCGGCCTGGGTTCCGCCCCGCCCCTCAGACCAGCCCACCTGAGCCTTCCCCTCAACCTCCACCCACGCAGGGGAAGGAGGGAGTTTGGGTTCCCGGGGTCAATTTTTTCCATTTGCAGCAATGATTTGATCCACTAAATTACATTGGCCAAGGAAAGAAATGTGCACTTTCCGGAAACAGAGCAACGGAAAGCTGTTTTTTGTCAAAGAAAGACAGCAATGTGATTCTAAAGGGAGGAGGAGGCGGGGCGGGCTCCAACTATGATGGGAACTGGAGAAACAAAGTAACCCTGGAAAATGATTCCCATCAGAAATTGCTATATTAAATGACTGAAGGAAAAGTTAGCATACAAAATTCAGGGGGCAATAAATCCAGTTGTGAGTAGGCATGTGTATATGTTTAATTATGCTCAGTCAATATTAATAAACCAAAACATGGATAATACAGTCCAAAACCTGAGTTAATCACTTCAGCATAAATGCTGCATAATGAATGCGAATTGAACTGTGTAAGTGCATATTAGTTACTGATGCACTTGTTGAACATACATGTATATGTGAGGACAATAGCATAATACATAAGAAGACATCCATTATATTCATAATTATCAACTGTCAACGCCAAGAAAACCAAATCACGCAGGCGTTTAGGCGCTGTGAAGAGATGCTACACACCTTCCTCAGGACCATAGACAATAGTGGACCCTGTAGGTACAAATTGTAAGCCTACAAACTCAAATGACAGAATCATAGATATGCAGATCTTGCAAAAAGTGAAAAACCAATCACCTATAGGGGCAGAGCCGAATACAGCAAGCACCACTATGCCAAACGCCACGCTTCACCAACCAGTTGCGGATTAAAAAAAAGATAAATAAATAAATAAATAAAACTGGCCCGCCTTGGGCAATGAAACAACTGTTAACCGAGAATTGGAAGAAGACAACCGACCATTATAGACACACAGGCAGGTGCTGAGGACATCCTAGCTCGGATATTGGAAAGGGGGGTGGAAAAAGGAAGAGACATCGTGAAAACTACCCTTCAGCACATGGAACGAAATCTGACCCTAACACAATCGGGTGAATGGGCATGCTTTCCCCAATCCCAATCCTCTGTTTTCTGCAAATGTCAGGAAACTGTGCAGTGGTACAGTCAGCGTTTTTGGAAGCCATGCGAATGAAAGCTGCCTCTACGTAACAAGTAGCCAATGTTTTGTCCTGGACTATCTGGTCTGGATTCGCCAAGAAGAAAACATTAAAACCGAAAGCGGAACATTAAGCACTACTCATGGTATAACCATGTTTCTCAATATACACGCAGTGCCACATTTCGCTATTAGTAATATGCTGTTTGGTAGCGTGAGCACTGCTAAAAACTCAGCGTCTAACAGAGATAAGGAAACACTAACTCACCGAGTAAGGTGTCCGTATGGTCGCTTCATGACACACTGTGCATGGTTCTGAGCTCAATAGTCAGCTGGGTTGCCACATGCAGTAGAAAGGCTACAGATCTTAGATGATATACGAGCTGCTGAGGAATGCCCATTGCAAAACATCAAATGGAGAGTGAAAACGGACTAGATGGAAGCTAGTCCATTGCTTCGAAACTAACCAAGGGCATGACGGTGCATTGTTGGGAAGGGGCTAGCATAAATGAATAGCCTAAATACACTAGCAGGTTAACAAACTGGTACAGATACACTTTAAAATAATTGTTCATATAAATAGTATAGTGAACCTGAAAACAGAGACTCTACAGTAATACTATCAAGAAGGCATGGTGTTGTTAAGGCCATGTTCTATCGTGTTGAGCCTAAAGATTCATCGGGCTCCTTTGATGGACAACAATGTGTGCGAATTAAAAACGTTTTTAACCTATCAAGAACCCACCATAGGATCTCATTGGCCGAGTGGCCATATTTCATATAGTGGCCAACCATAGGCACTGTGCCATTGCAGTACCTAATGTGCAGCCAGTGTTCTGTGATTCTAGTGTGGACAGATCTTGAAGTTTGTCCGACATAGCATAGGTCACTGGAACATTGTATTCAGTAAATGGCCCATGCTCTCTTTCAGTTGGTATGTTGGCGGAGTTCCCACCTTCTGCCGGCAATATGAAATGCCTTAATTTTGTTGCAAAATGTGCAAAACAGAGCATGTCCCACACAGGAAGTGTGCCGTAAGTGGCCTCAAGTCCCAACCAGTTGTGGTCGACCTATTGTCCTTGGGTTTAGAATGCACTAAATGGTCCCTCAAGTTCATCTGTTGCTTAAGAGCAAACAGTGGTGAAGGTTCATTGGGCAGATTGAGTTGCACCAGGGGCCAAAACTTACAAATACATTTGTTTGACTGAAAAAGTGTCAGTACTATAGGTGAGGGCACATACCAGTTTGTCTTGGTGAGCCTTCGTCTTAGGTTGAAAAAGAGTCTCTCTCCGAGTATACCTTGCTCTTTTCAATGAGTGGGCATCAAGTTTTTGGGGCTGTGCTCTCGCCCTTAGCCTTGTAGCCAACTGCACAACATTGTAGTCATAATCAGACAGAAGAGAACAGTTTCGACTGAGCCTCAAAAATTGACCATAAGGTAAGTTCTCCTTTTGACAACATGGATGAAAACCTGTCAATTGTAGTAAGGTGTTCCTATCTGTAGGTTTTTTGTATCGCGAACATCTCAGTTTGTTCTGATAGAGTTTGATTGTCAAGCCGAGAAAATGTATTTCTCGATTACTCATGGTGAATTCAATGTTGCCATGGAATTGGTTAAGCCACTGGAACTCGGTGAGAAGAGCGGCTGGCCCTTCAAAATGAACATAATATCATCAATGTAGCGGCGCCATGTGCCAATATGTCGCCTGAAGGGATTAGTGTCTGCCAAAATGAAGCTATCCTCAAAAGTGGCCATAAATAATATGGCCAGGCTGGGTGCAAATACCATCCCCATTGCAGTCCCTCATGTTTGTTGGAAGAACTGATATTGATATTTGAAAAAGTTCTTTTGCAGAGCCAGAGTGAGAAGTTGCAAAATTAATTCTACTGGTGCTTCATATGGTTGTGCGACATGTGTTAGAAACTCGCATACACATTGAATGGCCTCATCTTGAGGGATGCTGGTATAAAGGGCACCTATGTCCATGGTGACGAATGTGCTTATGGTGGGATCATAGTTCATACCATTCAAGAATTCAATCATCGATGTACTACCCCTCAAATAGGTAGCCGTTTGCTGACTAATCGGCTGTACAAATGTGTCAATGTGCTTGGAAATAGGTTCCAACACAGTAGGTTTGCCAGGTTGGTTTTGAGCGTCTTTATGAGTGTTAAGGATTGCATAAAAGGATGGCGTAGGTCCCTGACAAGTGTTGACGAACCTAGATTCCTTCTCTGTGAGCCAATCTTTCTGAAGCCCAAAGTCAGTGGTTTCTTGAATCGTTTTTTTTCAAATCTGCTGTTGGGTCTTTACAAAGTTTTTGATAACTATCCAGCTCATTCAGGAGGTCCATGATAATGAGATGACATTGTTCATAATCCATGACCACTATGCCTCCCCCTTTGTCTGCAGATTTAATAACATTGTTATTGTTGGCAAGTTCACGAACTGCAACGCGCTCGGCATTGGACAGATTGTACCGTATGGGATCCTGTTTGTTTTGGATTGACCTCAGCTCTTTAAGAACAGATTTTTCAAGAGTGAGTATTTTCTTAGGTGTTACATTGTCCTGAGGTGTGAAACTAGATGGGGTGTTTAGATCCATATCACTATTTGCTTCAGGCATCTGTTCCTTACAAATGGATTTAAGCCGAATTGTACTCAAAAACATTATAACATCTGTCTCTTTTAGAAACCAGTCTGTTGCAGTAGAGGGAATGAAGTTTAAGCCTTTAGATAGGACACTGGTCTGAGCTGGTGTGAGAATATGATCTGATAGATTGAAAATGGGGAGTCCGACTGTATCAGTGTTTATCTATGAGCCGTTCTCCTCCACATTTGTGGCCTGCGCTGATAACGCCGCCATGATTGCTGTTGGAATTTGTTGGTCCCAACCTGGCCCTGGGCCTCTTCGTTGACAACTGCCTAAAAAAGGTGGGTAAACGCGATATGGGGGGGAAAAGGTGGATATAAATAGGTATTGTCAGGCCCCAGATCAGTAGATGAATGACTACTGCTATATGAAAATGTGATCTGTGCCTAGAGGTTTTGTGACTGCTTGTTTGTTACGGTCAGAGATGGGGATGTCAAAATAATTTGCTGCAAGGTAAGGATAGATGACTTCCAATTTGAAGTCTTGGATGTCACGGGCCAATTTATTTGTTTTTTGGTGAGGGTATTGAGTTTGAATTCTTCAAATTGCTTCATCACCACTTGTCCTGAGCATTAATAATTGAAGTGTCATTTATGAAATTTTGTTCAATGATCCCTCCAGACAGGAAAGTTGTCAGTCAGTGTGATACTAAGGGGGGCCTCCAGCTATGATGGGAACTGGAGAAACAAAGTAACCCTTGACAATTATTCCCATCAGGAATTGCTATATTAAATGACTCAAGGAAAAGGTAGAATATAAAATGCAGGGAGGAAATAAATCCAATTGTTTAAGTATTCAGACACTTGGCAAAATACAGGGCGGTGATTGGGAAAGCATAAACTAATAAACCCAATGGCTAAAGGTTGAATTGCACAAGTTGAATAAAAAAATTGATTATTAAGAATGCAGATTATTGCTAAAAAGCTATCAATTGCTTGGGAAATCACAGTTTGGGTTTTGACTTGAAGATAAAAAGGTTTCTGATTTAAAATTTGTGATATCATCTTTGATGTCCTGGGTGTTAGTCTTAGCAGTGAACAGTGGTGGCACGAGTTATGGTTGCATACCATCATTGGCAAAATTCATTTTTTTTGTTTTACTTGTAACCATAACGTGCCTTTAAAAAAGTTTTGTCACTGAATTTCATAGGTTTCTATTAGTGCAACTTAACCACAACGTCCCTTTAACAATGTTTTTCAGTGAATTCCATAGGTTTTTTCCAGTGCACCATTAATTTGCTACAAGTTCCTTATATTATACTTACCTCCAATGTAGCAGCTGTCGAGTCTGGGACAGTACGAATGTTTGTGGACATCAAGTAGCATTAACAAAGACCAGAAGCACAGTGGAGAACAAAACATTTTCTACACTTCAACCAGGAACGACATATACATAAAACAACATTCCATACATTTACTACACCTAAATCTACCTTTTTGTACAAAGTCATCATTTGAAAATGTACAAATTATTTGTTCATGTAGCACGTAACATAATGGAATGCACCAAGCACAAACCATAAATGTACAGCTCATATTATCACCTCAGTACTACTCTGCATAAAGACTCACATACACCAGGTGCTTCTTGAAAAACAAGCTCTTACTAAATAGTAAGTACACTGTATTTATTTCTGTATTATTGCTATTTATTATATACACATTTCTTATAAGCAAAAAGCCCTATTGTTGTATTTTCACAGAAATGGCAAACACACTTGAGTGGTTGGAAGAAAACTTCTCAAAACAACTTCATCATGTGACTGCACCCGTGCAGCTTGATGGCCTGACGGCCTGACCGAGAACGGTGTCTGTGCTTCACAAACAGTTTAAAAGTGTATTTTACACCAATCTAGGGTGTTTCAAGTTGAAACTTTACCCTTGCAGAGAACCTAGACCCATTCTTGGTTGATCTGGCAACTTTTGCCAACTTTCCAAGGCTTATTTGCGACTCGGTAGTCCACGGACAGCACGACTGTCTGTGAATGATTCCTCTAAAGGGACCCACTGATTGCTTTTCCTCATTCTCAATTGGGCTATCCAGGCAAGAACACCAGGAGACACACCTGCTGTGGAGATCACCTTCAGTCCTGCTTTGGCCATTGTTCCTCCGCAGCCACCACCACCACCACCATCTGGAGGGCCTAGGAATAGGCACAGAGCTACAGATGAGGATCAAGAGGAAGATGAAGATGAGGTAGAGGAAGTGCCTATCTCCAGTACCCAGAGTGGGTCACAGGTGAGGCAGGTTTTCACCAGGTGAGATGCAATGAGTGCAAGGTTGTACTCAGTTGCAGAAAACCTGGGCTGTACTCCCACAGGACCACCTCCATGTGGCGCCACACCAAATCCAAACCCCCGGGCCCTCTGAGAAAGGCTGTTCCTTTTTTAAGGGAGCTGTAGGCTATCTTCCTCTACCCCATCTTACTCAACCTTCCTGCTACCACACAGGTTACACCTTTGGGGCAGAGGATCCCACCGGCTGCCTCGCAGGCCATACAAAACACTGTTGATCCTTATGCTTCGAGGGTCACAATATTATGTTTGTACTGAGACACACCAATCTGTAGGAGTGAGCAATTTTATAGTTCTTTCAAGGCTGCAGTGAACGAGCACGAGAAACACTGCCCCCTTCTTAAATTTAAGGCCCGCCCAACATCTTCCCCTGTCCACCGGCACCTGCGACTCTGTGGTTGGTGTCCCCCCACTGTATCTTGCCTCTCCTGAGAAAATATTTTAAAAGCCAAAAAAATACAAAATCAAAAAAACACAAAAAAGTTCCTTTAGGAACCACCTTTCAAAGTTAAAAGATAGAAGTTGAAAAAAAATCACATGCCCCTTTGCAGCCTGCAAGGTCCATGGAAAGTGTGTTAGTCCGCGGACATCAGAAAAATTCCAGGGATGGTGGAATAAACAATCATTTAAATTGTTTTTCACGCAAAAAAATGGTAGCTCTTAAAAGAACCTTTTTTGTCTTTTTCACTTTTAAATAGTATTGATTATTTTGTTTTATATACTAAACTAACAAAGATTCTACAGAATGTCATTAGTTATGTAACTTTCAGAAAAAGTGCTTCTAATTTTTTTGGTCTATTTTTCATTTTTATTCAATGCAACTTCTAACGAATACTTGAACCCATACTTTTTGTGTTCTTAAAAACTGCAAAGCATTTTGACTGTTTTCCAGAAAGATCTGATTGCCCTCTTCAGTTAGATGCATTCCATCTCTTCGAAAATTGTTGACAATATCAAATTGAATGTTTTCACTTTGAAACAATGTCATGCCAACATCTTGCAAAAAAGCACATATAGCTTTATTCACATTGCACGTTGCTGTTTCCATTTGTGACAAAATAAATTCAACCGCATCCACATTTGTCACTGAGCAATCCAAAAAAAAAATGTTTTAATTTGGAAACAGTTCCATCAACTTTCCAAACTGTAATGAAATTCCGGTAACATACCCCAAACTGTTCCCTCCACAGTGAACAACAGCGTTGGTCAGATGTTTCAAGTGAACCATATTCTCACAAAATGGCAGAACATCTGCACACTTCATTCCTCGCACCCCATACCATGACATGAAATTCATGGAGCACAAGATTTTCAGACAATCCACAGTGCTCAGAATAGACTTTAAGCCACTGGATCCAAGAGTCCCCCAAAATCCATACACTCTGCCTCCTCAAAGGCATAGCCATAGCCATCACAGTGCTCTCGCCAAACAAAACTCCTGCTACCATCTCATCTTGTACACTACACCCAGGAAACCTGATTGGCTGATCACTCAATGTCCGAAGACATCCACAACTGTCCACGGTCTCTGCAGTCCCCTTTCCATGCCAGGCATACTCAAAAGACCCAGATGTGGCACTTGCCATCCGCGGACTACTGCGGTGTCCGCAGACGCCGTAGCATAGGACAGCTCATCTACCCTTTCCATTTTCTTGCTTCTAACACTCCCTCATTGGCTGCTTTCAAGGAGTCACACATCCAGCCACCAATCACATCCAAAATCTCTACATCTAACCCTGTCATCTCAGTTCAACAGTTCAGATGTGCACTTCAACTGTGAGAGTACATATCTCCAATTAATCACAGCCATCTGCATCAGAAACTACTGTAAACTAAACTCTCTGAGATTTCCATTTCCAGGTTCAACAACATCTGCATCTAACAAGACAAAGTACAGTTATGCTTATATTTTTGTAAGTATTTTCTTCAACTCTTTTACAAATATATATATAGAGGGGTTCTGCTACTTACCCTATAATAAGCTTCTCAATAAGCATATTCTCTTTTTTAACCATGCCAGCAAAATCCATGCATTCCAGCATTCAGCACCCGCTCACATCAAGCAGTAACTACTCACAATGCTGTGTGTTTAAAAATGTTTCTTTTTAGGAGCAATGTAGTGGAAGTAAAAAAAAAATCATATGTGCATTTAGAGCAACACTGTGTGCAATTTTCTTTTATAAAAGAAAGCAAAAACAGTAAATGCATACTTGCCAACATCACACATTCCAATCTGTAGGTGTTTATCAAGCCTTCATTTTTTTCTTTGTATTACGTGACTTGTAATTCCACTTATCCCATCATAAAACTCAAACTACAAGTTCCAGAATGCAAAGAAAAAAACAAGACTGGACTGGAAGATTCAAAAGTGTTACATCTATATCGAATCAAAAATATAACATGCTGTGCGTTTAAAAATCTTTCTTTTTAGGAGCTTTTCTCTGAAAGTTCAAAAATGCATATTTGCATTTATAGCAGCACTGCTTGTAACTGTTTTTCTAAAACAAAGGAAATGTAGATGCAACACATTTGTAGAACATTTGGAAGCAGCACTTGGTGTGTGGAAGTTTGATATATTGACAGTACATGCATACTTGCTGACATTTCCCATTTCCGATCTGTCGGTACTAATCCAGTCATGGTTTTGTCTGTCCAAGTTTTGGAATAGGAAAAGTGGAACTTCAACTCCCAGAAAGCCAACAAAAAAACTAGGACTAATGCACCTACAGATTAGAATGTGTCATGTTGCCTAGTATGCATGTACTGCCAACATATTAAACTTACATACACCAAGTGCTACACATCTTTTCCATTTGCTTTTACTTTCTTTTCCAACAATGTTGCACACACACTCCTATAAATTCACATATGCAATTCTTAACGGTCAGAATTTTCAATTTTTCATTCAATATAAATCTCACACTTTTCAACCTCACTCATTACTTCCTTACAGTACCACCATGCACCATCTGCTCCAACATATCTGTATACCGCTAAAGTATATATATACAACACTTCATGTTACATATAAAGTATTCCTCTGTCCCAGTCTTTATTCTTAGACACCAAACACGGTTGCAACAATAATCCGTCATTGCCTTACCACTAGGCCACAGTTTCCCTATTCTTTAAAAACACTGCAACACAATACAAATACATTACACCACAAACAGAGCATTTCCAATATTAAAATCAGCAGCACAATAATTATCTAGATATGTGCTTTTTCCTCACACCCATGTTTGCCCTGTTCCTTCCAAGGTCCAAAACACAACTACTTACACTTCATTTCTTCTAACAACATAGTTAATACACTTTAGTTCACCATCCATGACACAACTTTATTAACTCTTTTTCCACAAACTCCTTCATAAATAACAACCTGGCTTACTAATATACTTCACCATTACCACACATACCCACTTTCTTTTACAATTATAGGAATGAAGAAGATTTCCAGTGCCAAAAAAAGAATACCCTTCACATCCTACAAAGTAAGTACATTAATCCATGTATATTTATGTAATTGTAACAATATAGTTCCACTATATATTAGCCCAGAGTATTATTTTTGAATCAACATGTATTTCACTCTAACTGATTATATTGTACCATTCACACTCTTTATATTCCCTAATGAACACCACTATTACAACACCCACTGTTTTCCTCAAAAGCTCACAATGCCCCTACTTATTCAATCACACCACCACTCCCTTTCTCAATAACCCAATTCCAGCACACCTCTACAGACTCGTACTCTTCCAACCTTCCCAACTACACCTTTTATGCCACTTCCCAATCCAACAGCTCTCAATGTATCTCTACAATCACACCCACACATCTCTGCACCACACATGCATATACATTCCACAAATTTCAAACCCAAACTTTCTTTTTCCCAACAGACACAACAAAATGCCTACTAAAAAGCAACTCAGTAAAAAA
Source organism: Ambystoma mexicanum (assembly GCF_040938575.1). Classification (NCBI taxonomy): domain Eukaryota; kingdom Metazoa; phylum Chordata; class Amphibia; order Caudata; family Ambystomatidae; genus Ambystoma; species Ambystoma mexicanum. The sequence continues at coordinate 92,147,307 of NC_090924.1, read as the reverse complement.
GAAAGAATACATAGAACAGATAAGAATAAAAGCAAGGCATATAGTCATCCACCTGTAAAACAATGTATAGAAAACATTAAAATGAAAGGGTTAGTTACCTCACTCAACTAAACGAAACCAGCCATGACTAAAAAAGGTAAGGCCCCTTTCAGAAACTAAAAGTAAAACAGGATGTACAAATAAAAGCAGACCTACTAATGAACCTAACACTATATCTACCACTGTTAACGTAGCCACTGTAAAGCAATCCAAAAAATGAATGTTACAAAAAATGTTCCACCATAAAGTTCTTCACAATCTCATAACAAAAGCTGAAAAAAGTCACAATCTACACTTAAAAACCACTGCAGGAGACTAATCCTCAAAGCTCTAATTAACAATGCATTTCTACTAAACAGAAAATTGTTATATGGATTTTAAAGAGATTGAAACCACTAACGAAATGAATGAATACATTACAAAAAGCACTTCTAAACATACGCAAAGTCAATATAGATACCGTTTCAAACTTCTCTGAAGGTCAATGGATTCACACAAGCTGCACAGAACTATATTTCAATTAAGAGGCTTATAAACAAGAACACAAAAAAACAATTGCCATAGACAGTGATGACCGAGGGTATGAAATGGCAGGAAACACCATTATGGCAAAATAAACCCTTATAGAAAAAATGTCCCCTATAAATGGAAATGCAGCCCATTGTGTAATGTAAGCCAGCAATCCTTTAAATCTTGACGACAATTCCTTAATCACTATGTGAAACTAACAGACAAAAGTAGAATGAAAACTTTACAAACCATGGACTCTTGTCCAATGACACACTGGACTTCCAGGACATTCATTAGCCTGTATTAAGGAACTGCTTGCAAAAGCACCTTCCACGACATCAAAACGTTAGCAGCAAACTATTCTGCTGTACAGAATCCCGTGCATAGACTATACTATGCAAAAAGTCCTGCTCTAGAATTGCAAAATGTAAGTAACATTCTCCTACATGGAACAGCCAAAGAACTCTTTAATAAAATAGAGAATATCCAGAGTAAATAATTAAGTTGACTTAGAAAATTCAGTAACTTCAGAAAACATTACCGAAAACCTCACTAACAGCAACCTCCTAACAAACATATACAAAAAAGAAATAGCTAAGTTTCAAAACACATCTTCTGAAATACCAGACCATGTATGTGTCTGTTGTTGCGGATCCATTTATAAAAAAGTGCACACAAATAGTAGATATGGCCTACAAAATAGAGAACAATGAGGAATTCCAATGGTTCCAATTAGCTTTATTACCAACAGCAGAAATTAAATACAAAATAACTGACCCCTCAATAGTTTGCACATACTGTAATACAAAGCTTGACAATAACCAAATGCTTTCACGTGCTAAGACTAATAATAATCTAAACAATACACCCATTTCAAGCCATAATACGCCTTCAAACAAAAACTGCCAAATTAACTCCATCTGAGTTACTAAAGGGCATCTGTGGTAAAGTAGTATATTTACCCTTAGATCTTCAAGAAAATGTAGAAATTCTAGGAGTACAATTACCAATAGATCAATTTTGACTTTACTAGTTAACGGCGTACCAACAAACGGCAAATAAAATGTGGCAGCAACTAGTCAATTTAAACAAAGTTAGACAAGCCCTACAATATCTGAAAGGGGTTAAGGGGTTAACGGCACTGGCATCCTTACCGGCGCCATTAACCCCTTACCACCACACTCGGAATGATGCCCATTGTCTGGCAAGACTGCAGTCCAGATTCACCCCAAAAAAGAGTACTAAAATCCAACCAAGAGATAGAAACAATAGCCACACATTATCCAAACAGCCAGGACATTAAAAGAAAATATTTAATTGGCAGATACTACCCAAAAATAAGTCCTGCTTTGGAAAACATGTGCTGTACCACATAGCCCAACATTACAACTACAAAAACAATGTCAGAACAGATAAGACAACTGGCAAATATTTAGTCTCAACTTTTGAAGGAAGCCTAGTTAAACCTACCAAACCCAACCTAATTAATCATTAAGTTATCATTTAAATATCTGCAAAATAGAGAACTTTATTACATGGCCCTACTGCAACTTTTTAAACCTTGGAGAAAAGAAGAACTATTCAGTGACAATGACTCATTTGAAGCTGCATTCAAAGCAAATAAAAGCAGCATAACAAATGTCAATTATAAAACAATACTAAGAAATGTTGGACAATGAACACCAACATGAGGAAGAAATTGAAGCTCAACTGCATAAAAACACTCCTGAGGGCTGTCAACCTTCCCTTATATGAAGCCAAGAACCACTCAGAGAACCACTCATTCTAAATGAAGCAGAAATAGACATGACTGAGGTAGAAAATACCATGTATCAATATAAACAATCTGAAGAAGACTTGTTAGTGCTCAAATCACAGCTAAATGATGAAGAACTCACCATTTAGCTAGAAGTAACTAAAGAAATTGAACATGGTTTTAAGCATGAAACTAAAATTTGTAGCTGTAAAAATGATAAACCTCTGCTCCTGTGTATAAGTGGTGAAGCTGGTTCTGGTAAAACATTCTTAATTAAAATAATCAGTACATTTCTACAAAATGTAACACTCAACAACCTTTTCGGCTGTTGTAATAGCCCACACGGGTTTAGCTGCCCACAACATATGAGGTCTAACTTTACACTGACTACTGCTCCTTCCAGTAGAACACCAAAACAAATTAGAATACTATAAATTATCAGCAGAAGCTGCTACTGAAGTAGGCAGAATTCTGAAACAAATGAAAGTGCTCCTAATAAATGTAGAAAGCATGTTTCCAAACTCATGTTGGCTTTAATTCAGCTCAAAATGCAAGAATTGCTAAAAACCCACTATGAAGAAGCTTTTGGAGGAAAACACATTGTTTTTGGAGATTCCCTACAGTTAACACCAGTAAAAGTTCAACCTATTTTCAAAACAGCAGGACACAAACAATGCAGCAACACACTCTGCAGCATGGGAAAGGTAAATCTCTGGCAACATTTTCACTACAGAGAACTAACTCAAAACATGCACCAGTCTGCAGACCTCACCTATGCTACCATCAGAACTGGTCTGCTTACTAAATATACAAAATCCACCTTAAAAAAGTAAACTAATCCATGAGCTACAGGGGCAAAACACATCAGCTCCTGATGTCATGGAACAATTAACTCAACGAAATATAAAATGCATGTTCTTAATGCCAACCTCTGCAAGCAGTATTCAATTCAATGAGACAATGTTTGTCAACACACAACAGCACGACTAAATAGCTTAGAAAAATCTATCTTCAACACAGATGGATGGAAGAAAATATGAACTTTGATCCTAAACTGCAGAGTGATTCTAAAATGTAACCTTGACTTTGAACAAGGTTTAGTCATTGGAGAAATTGGAACAGCTGTTGACAACTGACAACAACAACATTCAGTTTGTCAGCATTCACTTTGACAAACTTGCAGAAGTTAAAAATTGGGCCCACAATAGTGTGTTTCTTATTTTCAAAGACATGTACGTATGCAGAAAATAATTGTCTCTATCTCTTGTTTATGCTTTCACTTTTCATAAATCGCAAGGTCTAACCCTAAATCGCACATTGATTGACATTGGCAGCACAGTCTTTAAAGAAGGTATGAGTTATGTAGCTGTCATGACCCTCAGCCCTGATCCCCACTGGCACATCCATTGGCCAGGTGGAATCAGACTTCAGATCACAAATAAGTCCTGGCATCCGCTTCACAGGCCCTCTTGGGGCCAGTCCTGGTGCCTTTGGCGCCAGGCTCATAAATAGGGAAAGACATCAGTTAAGGGAACTATTTATTGAGGCTTTCAGTCAACATGGAGGCATCCACATAGCTTGATTCCTAGAACCAAGTTTTGCGGACTAGTGTTTTGGGTGTGGTGGCCTAGGGACTACTTTACCTGCACTACTTTGCACAGGCTATTTAAACCACACCCGAACAAGACAACATGCTTCGTGTTATTTTGCTACTAGCAATGTGACGCTTACCGTGTCCAGCTTCTCACGAGCATGGCAAGATCCGGACCTGCAGAAAACAAGAAAGAACATAGTTAGCAGCAGAATCTTACCCGCAATCTCCATCCTTCACTGTTCACAGCTCCGGGAAAGCTTCGTGTGGATGGTTCACCACCCGGATTGAAGGACCTGAGAAAGGAAGAAAGACATCATTAAAGAAGGTAGTAGAGACATTCCAACCACAAATTGCTCAGAGACTTACCTGGCTGGTGGTTGTTCGACCGGTATGGCTCCGGAACTCCATCCGCGCTGGGAGCATACCACAACCTACGAAAAAGAGAAAACACAGGTCAGTGAAGACAAGACCTCGCCGCGCTGCGCAAAGCGCCTACTTACCGCATCACAGTGCCATTGTGCGCCATCATTTACCGGCGAGAACCAGCCTACCCAGTTCGCCAAGCGAATGCCCCATGCACCTAAGGGAGATAAAAAGAGACATTATCAAACAGAGAAGAGGCATGCAAGAATAACAACTCCATAAACCGCAATAAGACCTACCTGAAAGACATTACTTGGGCTGCTGTCAGTGAAGTAACTCGACCGCACGCGCCCACGAAAGAAAACGCGCCCCTGCCCAGAAAGCAGGACGGAGAGCCCACCAACTTCAATAACAAGGTGAGAAGAGAACCCAGAGGGGCTGAGATTACAGGGAGGTGGGAAGGCTTACCTTGGCTGTCCAGTCCTAAACATAGTCTTCATTTCCAGGCGGAATTCCACAGAGAACCGCACCAGAGAATCATTGAAAAGGGCACCAATGACCAACTCGCTGGGTGGCCTCCCCGTGGATACCAGGTGACCATAACAGAACGAAAAAGCCTCACATAAATAATCGACCTGGGCGCCATGGAAACATTGGAAATCGACCAATCGGCCCAATCGTTGGGGGACCTTCGTGCTGAGTTTCATCCAGCCGACCAGAGACTAATGCACTCCGAAGAGATCTAATAGTGACCAAGGGTTGCAACGAGGATATCAGCAGACAGTTCTTGCAAACGCAGGCAGGTCAGACTCCTCTGCCTGGGGGAAATCCAACGATGCAAAATCCTATCTCACCATCTTATACCCCCACACCAGTACAGATCACATTGCCTGGAACAGTTCCCCTGGCACCACCAGAAAGGTTTTCGGCGACCCACGGAAGTATGCAGCATTCATAAATCAGTGTCGCCTTCATTTCCTTTGTCGTCCTGGGGCATTTCCAAATGACCAAGCTCGGGTAGCTTTCGTCCTATCATACTTGAGTGGAAGTGCAGCGGATTGGTCAGTGCCGTTGGTGACCCATAATGATCCATTGTTACAAGACTATGGGGGGTTCCAGAGAGAAATGGAAAAACTGTTTGCTCGCCATACCCAGGAACAAGCAGTGGATAACAAACTCTTATTCCTCCGGCAGCGGAACAAGGACTTGTTACCATACATTGCTACTTTCAATAGACTGGTTGCTGAAGCCAGGTGGCCAGAAAACAAAAGAACCACGTTATTCCATCGAGGCTTACGAGGCAAATTAAAGGACGTCTTGGCCCAGGTAGTCAATCCCCCCAGAGACTGTACCGAATTCATAAATCTGGTGGTGCAGCTGGACCATCGGTTGCAGGACCGAAAAGCAGACCGGTCCAAAGCAGACTCTCGAGTAGTTTATGTTCAGTCTAGAGATACTGCACCACAGGGGCCAGACAACGCCGTAGAACCTATGCAGATTGAGGGATACACCCTCTATTAACAAAACAAGAGGGGGATAAAAGAAGACAACAGCAACTTTGTTTGTATTGTGGAAAACCAGGACATTTTTTGAAAGACTGCCCGATAAAACCCCCAAGGAGGACAGTCGGGGCCACGGAAAAGGATGAAGTTAAGGAATCAGAAAACTACCACGCTCGGCAACCATAGAGGTCAGTTTGTCGAGTGATAAGAAAGAGCCACTGACCTCACACTTTGCAATACCTGTGATCTTAATAAACCACCAACAATCGTCAAAGATGCATGCCGTAGAAGCGTACATCGACAGCAGAGCAGTTGGGAATTATATAGCAGCAGCGATGGGGCTCCCTTTGTGTTCTAAGTCTACCAGGGACAGGGTGACTACCGTAGATGGGACTGAAATTGCCTCCGGACCAGTAACCCAGTGCACAGCTGCAGTAACCTTGCTGTGCCAGGACGGACATCGGGAGTGTATTTCGTTCAATCTCATTAAGGCACCTCAGTTCCGGTTAATACTAGGGATGCCATGGTTGGTTGCTCACAACCCTTTGATCGACTGGCGGGCATGAAAATTAACCTTCTCCGGCAACTGCTCCCTGGCCTGCTACTCTCCAGAACTGGAACCTGACTCCTGTATCTCCAAGACTCCCCATACTGTAGCATCTACCCTAGGAGTAACTAATACCTGGCCAGATGAATATCATGACTTTCAGGATGTATTCCAAAAAGACCAGGCTAACACATTGCCGCCGCATAGGCCTTATGATTGTCAAATTGACCTTATTCCAGGGGCACAAATCCCTTGCGGCAGGATCTACGCTCTCACCGAACCAGAAAACCTTCACCTGAAATCCTATTTGGACCAGTACCTTGCAAACGGATTTATCCACCCATCTAAGTCCCCAGCAGCCAGCCCTTTGTTCTTCATACCGAAAAAAGAAGGGGACTTGAGGACCTGTATTGATTACCACGCAATAAACCAGATCACCGTGAAGAACCGCTACCCCTTGCCCCTTATCCTGGAAATGCTAGACCAAGTCAAAGATGCCCAGATTTATACCAAACTAGACCTTCGGGGAGCATACCACCTGGTCCGGGTCAGAGGCGGCGATGAGTGGAAAACCGCTTTCCGTACCAAATATGGCTTGTTTGAATATCAAATCATGCCTTTTGGCTTGTGCAGCGCTCCTACAGCGTTTCAATATTTCATGAATGACGTCTTGAGAGAACTGATTGATGTTTGCGCCTTAGTGTACATAGATGACATCTTGGTGTACTCAGCCTCAAAACAAGACCATATCAGGCAAGTTCGTTCAGTCCTCACCTAGCTCCGCCAACATCGTTTGTATGCAAAACTGGAGAAATCTTTTTTTTCACATCACCGAAGTAGAATTTCTTGGTTTCATCCTCTCGCCAAAAGGCATCAGAATGGACGTACATAAGGTTGACGCTATTCTAAAATGGCCATCACCAACATCTCTGAAAGGGATACAGAGCATGCTAGGCTTTGCAAACTTTTACCGCCGATTTATCCCAGACTTCTCTCAGGTTGTGCACCCGATCACAGTACTGCTACGAAAAAGCAATAAAAAGTTTGCTTGGACCGAGGAAGCAGAAAGAGCCTTTCAGGAACTGAAACGAAGATTCACCTCTGCTCCAATCCTGCGACACCCTCGTCCAGACCTCCCTTATGTCATAGAAACTTATGCTTCCAGTATGGCAATGGGAGCGGTCCTTTCACAGAGGGCCCCAGAAACTGGCCAGCTGCATCCTGTGGCCTTCTGGTCAAAAAAGTTCTCACCCCCGGAAATTAATTACGCTACCATGGACAAAGAACTCCTGGCCATCAAGTCCACTTTCAAGGCGTGGTGACACTATCTTCCGGGAGCTAGACACACCATTACAGTGATCACAGACCCCCGGAACTTGCAATATCTCAAAACAGCCAAAGTCCAGTCCTCACGCCAGTTACGGTGGGCCCTCTTCTTCGCCGAATATGACTATGTGATCACATTTCGACCAGGGCTCAAAAATCGAAAAGCTGGCGCCTTATCTCGAATGGGCATCGTTGAAACAGTGTATACAACCCCAGACCCGGTACCCATCATACCAGAAGACAAACTCTTGGGTATCACAACAACCTTATCACAAGCAGAATTATGAAACGAAATTCGACCGTCAATGAACCCAGATTCTTTCCTCGCATGGCAAACTCAAGGAGAACAATATTACATCAAGGATTAGTTACCTTTTTTTAGGGACCGGCTATATGTACCCAAGAAGGAGTTACAACAGCATATAATTTCAGATTATCATGACTCTCTAATCGAAGGACACCCTGGAATCGCTAAAACCTTAGCTAAGGTGAAAAATATCTTTTGGTGGCCAACCTGGCGTAAGGACATTGTCCAGTATGTTCAGTCCTGCGGTGTCTGCGCACAAAATAAATCACAGAAACAGAAACCGGACATCCCACCCGCTCCATGGAACACTCTCTCCCTTGACTTCATCACTGATCTGCCACCTAGTCAAGGCTTTAACACCATTCTTGTAATCAAGGATTTGTTCTCTAAAATGGCACATTTTATTCCTCTTAAGGGCCTCCCAGACACATCCACCTTAGCAGAAGTATTTCTGGAAAACATTGTCAAGCTACATGGTTTCCCATCAGTTCTGGTCTGTGATCGAGGCAGCCAGTTTGTATCCAATTTTTGGAGAAAATGTTGCGCAATGGCACAGATTGACGTCTGGCTATCTACCAGTCACCACCCCCAAACGGACGGCCAAACCGAGAAGACCAACCAGACTCTCGAGCAGTATTTACGGTGCATGCTGCATCATGAATTGAGAGATTGGAAGGACTTACTTTGGATAGCTGAGTACGCATATAACAATTCCGTACATGCTAGCACGGGACAAACACCTTTTTACACTTTGTATGGCAGACATCCACGTAACTCAGAACTCGACCTTCCTGCCATCTTGGAAATGCCTGCAGTAAAGACTCTTTACACAAATATCACTCAGGCGTTCAAAAAGGCAAAGGAACATCTTATTCATGCTAAAGAAAAACAAAAGCACTTTGCCGACCAGCATCGGAAAAAGGTCTCAGACTATCAAGTGGGAGACAAGGTTTGGTTAACCGCCAAATATGTACCCATCAAAGGGACCCAAACCTTCCATCCTCGATATTTAGGACTCTATACTATCAAGGCAATTATCAACCCTGCAGCCGTCAAATTGGATTTACCACCTAACCTACAAATCCATCCGGTATTCCATGTATCCCTCTTAAAACCAATGCAACCTGGTACACGAGTCAAGACACCACCTAAACCCATACTTATTGATAGAGAACCAGAATTCGAAGTCAAAGGCATCCTGGACTCTAAATATTCTAGAGCCAAGTTATATTATCTCGTCGACTGGAAGGGATTTGGACCCCAAGATAGATCCTGGGAGCCCAGTGAGAATATCCATGCACCACGTCTGATCAGGAAGTTTCATCAGAACTTCCCAACTAAACTTGGACCAGACAGGAGGCACACATTGGGAGGGGCTTTGGGGGGGGTGCTGTCACGACCCTCAGCCCTGATCCCCACTGGCACGCCCATTGGCCAGGTGGAATCAGACTTCGGATCACAGATAAGGCCTGGCAATCTCTTCACAGGCCCTCTTGGGGCCAGTCCTGGTGCCTTTGGCACCAGGCCCATAAATAAGGAAAGACATTAGTTAAGTGAACTATTTATTGAGGCTTTCAGTCAACATGGAGGCATCCACATAGCTTGATTCCTAGAACCAAGTTTTGCGGACTAGTGTTTTGGGTGTGGTGGCCTAGGGACTACTTTACCTGGACTACTTTGCAGAGGCTATTTAAACCACACCCGAACAAGACAGCACGCTCCGTGTTACTTTGCTACTAGCAACATAACGCTCACCGTGTCCAGCTTCTCATAAGCCTGGCAAGATCCGGACCTGCAGAAAACAACAAAGAACATTGTTAGCAGCAGAATCTTACCTGCAATCTCCATCCTTCACTGTTCACAGCTCCGGGGCAGCTTTGTGTGGATGGTTCGCCACGTGGATCGAAGGACCTGAGAAAGGAAGAAAGACATCATTAAAGAAGGTAGTACAGACATTCCAAATACAAATTGCTTAGAGACTTACCTGGCTGGTGGTTGTTCGACTGGTATATAGCTCCGGAACGCCATCCGCGCTGGGAGCACACCACAACCTACAAAAAAGAGAAAACACAGGTCAGTGAAGGCAAGACTTCGCCGCGCTGCGCAAAGCGCCTACTTACCACATCACAGCGCTATTGTGCACCATCATTTACCGGCGAGAATCAGCTTACCCAGTTCGCAAAGCGAACGCCCTGCGCACCTAAGGGAGATAAAAAGAGACATTATCAAACAGAGAAAAGGCATGTAAGAATAACAACTCCATAAACAGCAATAAGACCTACCTGAAAGACATTACTTGGGCCGCTGTCAGTGAAGTAACTGGACCGCACGCGCCCATGAAAGAAAACATGCTCCTGCCAGAAAGCAGGACAGAGAGCCCACCAACTTCAATAAAAAGGTGAGAAGAGAACCCAGAGGGGCTGAGATTACAGGGAGGTGGGAAGGTTTACCTTGGCTGTCCAGTCCTAAACATAGTCTTCATTTCCAGGTGGAATTCCACCGAGAACCGCACCAGAGAATCATTGAAAAGTGCACCAACGACCAACTGGCTGGGTGGTGTTCCCGTGGATAACAGGTGAGCATAACAGTAGAACTTTCACGTCTGCCTACACTCAATGGTCTATTCCTAGTTAACTTTGATGCAAAGTCAACATTGACATTCCTTGCATACTAGAATACAACAGGCTATGTGCACTGTACACCCCATTTATATATGTACACCATACCTCAAAAAATACAACCTTTAAAAAAGAAAACTATAACAAACAGAATCTACAACAGATCTCACAACAATACCACTAAAGAAGCAACAACCAACTCTTTCTTTATCAAATAATACAACCACAAAGCTGTCTAGTACAAACTCAACTGCATGTTCATCAGAAAAAAAAGAGCCACATGTCTCTTCTACAAAAAATTGCAGGCCCATCAAACGATGCACAGACAGAACTCTCTGGTCCATTTAAAGTCAGCAACACAACTGGAGTAAATTGCTATGCAAATGTACAATCAATCTTCTCTTCCAATTGCCATCAATCATTCATAACATTTACTTAAATGGCTCAGACCAGTTTTGTTTGCAAATGCTCGTCTTCATAAAAATGCTACAAATAATCCTGACAGCACTTGCAGTGTCTCAGGTACAAGGCAAGGATTGAACTACTGTGCAGGAATGCTAAAATGAACCATAAACATACAAGAAGATCCTCAAGAATTCCTAATGTACTTACTACAAGTACTGGAAATCAAAAACATCCCTATAAAGGAAATCTTGCAGATTTCATACACGTGGAAACATATATGCACTCTCTGCAACCATGTTTCACAAGAGCACATCCCTACCAAACGATTGTATATGTGTCCATGCCAAAATTTGTGAATCCATTCAATTTCACCAGCTTCTGCAGAATGCAAATCGTGGAATATTATGCCCGCTTTGCCATTCATACAATCATTCCAGCATATAATTAAACTCACATAACCAATATGTCATACCAACGCTTCTAAGGTACTATGCAGATGGTACCAAAAATAACTGTAAGCCCACTAGCTTTACACACGACCAAGTATCTCATGGCAAAAAGACCTTCACAACAATAGGTATAATAAAAGTCAAGATAGTTAGAAAAGCCAACAGATATGGAACTACGTCATTAATATCCTTCATTACAATACACTTAAAATATACCATCACATTTAATGTTACTACAAAACATCTTCTAAAGGCTGATGTAGTTAGAATATGCCAACATGTAGCTAACTACTTTTAACATTCCCTTAATGACAACTTACTTCAAACAAACATACTATCACACTTACACTCACATAATTGTAATTTTATTTAATCCTGTATGGATTCTTTTCCCAATGACCCACTGATTATTTAATGTCAATACAACAACAGTGTATCATACATTAATGTTGTACCAGACATAGTACATAGAATTAACTGTTTATGAGGGTCAACAAAATTAAATGCATATGTAAAATTGTATGCAATGAAATCTCTTAAACTATCCTGCTTAATAAATTATACTTTTTTCCACAGAAAAGAAACTAGAGATTCCAGCTTCATTACTGTATGCAACTAAGTAACCATACCAAGTATAAACCAATACATATCCCATAAGCACTATCCTCAATTGTACAACAATCATAAATACCATATATAGTTCAATTATGTAATTCCACTATATTCCAAACACTTTATACTACCCACTATATTACCTACATTTACTATGCACATATTACTACAGTGTTGGTTGTGGCCAGTAGGCGTATTGTTGGAGCCATGGTTTACAGCAAGACCCCCAAGAATCTGGTCACTCGCCACAACCACCACAATAGAATTAAACCATATAACAAGTACATAAAATACACCTTCAAATAACGAAACTTGCCATGAACCCCCTGCAATTGTAATTGTGTCCGTGGACACCAAAAGTGACTGCTGACTCAGTGGTAACTGCAAACCCTTTTTTCACCTATAAAAGCACCTTCATATCATATTTACTCCACTCTCTTACCCTTTCTAGCTCCTCTTTCAGCCATCAAATAACCCCAAATGTGTTTCTCAAACTGTTCATTCATGGTAGTGCCCGCGGAGCGGGCGGCACCTGCGCCCACTTTTTTTAACCTAGAAAAACAGATGCATATCATCTTTATTCCACCCCTCTTTCCAGCCCCTCTATCAACCACCAAATAACCCCAAATGTTTTTTCCAGACTTTTTCCCCACTAGCTGGTGTCTGCGGATCCAACATGGCGACTGTTAAAAAAAATATGGCGCACCTCACACTTTTCACTATCCAATCAGGGGCAAATCTGATGTCCGTGAACATCATGCCACCCTCTGATTGGTCCCGAGGGCTGTCCGTGGAGCGAATATGGAAGTGTGTCCACATACCGGACCCAGATATCACTATTATTGTTTGACCTACTTTTTGGCCATTTAACAAAAAAATTACTGGACGGATTTCCACCAAATTAACAAAAGCACGCTTTCGGGACAAAGCCGTCGCTCCTGCCAAAAATTTGGCGCAAATCCATTCAGCAGTTTGGGCTGTAGGCGTGAACAACAATTTTTTTGCATTGTGTCTATGAGGATTTTCACACATTTTGGGATACCCTCTATAGGCTTCTGAAGGTACCATATACTTTTTTTGAAAGGTCTTTGGAGGATTCAACCTAGGAGGGGGGCAAAGTTATAAGCCACCTAAAAAGTGCTCTTCCTATTAGTTGAGTAACTTAACCATAACTAGAGAGTCGCTACCTCATGCCCTGTAATATATTACTGGGTCTGTGGTAGCAGCCCTGTATTTATGGTTGGATTCGCCGACAGCCACCATTGTCCACGAACATCGCGGTGAAAACATGTTAAAAAACACAACATTGCACTTGTCAAACTAATGAAACTATGTCCGAGGAGGTGAGGGTGTTGAGGCTGGGATGATATATGGCCTTAACAACCCAAAATATTTTCGGGGCATCTATGCTTATTTGTGCATTACAGGGTTGGTGAAAAGCAGTTCTTGGATGGCTTATAACTTTGACGCCACTCAATGAAACTGCAAGAAATTGTGGGATTTCATTCTAGACCTAATACTGATTGGTTTTGCAAAGTGTGGTGCTGTTTTGTCAAGATGCACCAAAATTAGAGGCGGGGCCCAAAATATTGCAAAGTTTGCAAAAAGATTTTAGATCTAGATATACTTTTTTTCGCATAGTTTGGTGGGATTTTGTCAAAAGGGGGCAAAATTAGAGGGGGGTCGCAACATTTTTAGAGGCTTATAACTTTGTTGCTGTTTGACGAATGTGGACAAATGTTTTCAGAAAAATTATAGACCCAAACTTGGATGTTTGTGCAAAGTATGAATGGATTTTGTCAAGTGGGGGCTAAGTGATATAACTATTGTATGTACGTACATTTTGACACTTTTGAAAAAATAAAACATGGGTAGATTTCCAGCACACTCGTGTAAGGAGCATTGACAGGACCTGAAAGCATGGTTTTGCAAATGTGTTCATGTTTTAGTTTTTGACAAGTGTGATAATGTAGGTACAAAAAATAGTGATATACATTTGGTGACTGAGGTATAGCATGTGGCCATGGGCCGTGGCCTTATTGTTCAGGTGATGGCATGACCACAAGGGACCAGCAATGGATTTGGGGACTGGCCATGGTTGCAAGGCATGAGCACTGGCCAATGGTTATAACGTTATAGTATAGAGGACACTGAGCATGGATGCAGGGTAGGTGTAGTGAATACTAGGGGTGGTTTGTTTTGGCTGGGGTCATGGTGGCCTTGTGTCGTAGGCTATTGAATGATGATTTCCAACTCCAGCATGCACTGCTGATAACAACAGACATAAGTATGTGTTGCAAAAAATATGTTTATTAAAGGTACTTTATAGTTCTTTCATATATGGGAAAAGGGGAATTATTAATAAACTATATACAGTGATGTAACACCATGAAACATTTTCACTTATAAAAATCTATTAAATTAACAAAAACTACTTTTTTAAAGACATGTTATGGTTAAGATGCCTCCCACCCTTGGGACTCCTCTGCTCCAGTAGTTACCCAGTGGCGTTCCACCCTGGCATACCTTGCCATTTCCCCCCTTGGTTCTCATGAACACTTGCCATCCGTACTGCCCCTGGTTGTAAAAAATATGTTTCTTGAAGGAGCTTTATAGTTCTTTCATATATATGAAAAGAGGAATTTTTTAATAACGTATATACAGTGATGTAACACCATGAAACATTTTCACTTATAAAAATCTATTAAATTGACAGTAAAAAGTTTATTAAAGGGATCTTATGGTTAAGATGCAGTCCACCATTGGGACCTCTCTGCTCCAGTAGTTACCCAGTGACTTCCCACCTTGGCATACCTTGGCCTTTCCCTCCTGTGTTCTCAGGAGCACCTGCCCATCTGTGCTGCCCTTTCTATTTAATCACTTCTCTCACTGCACAATACATATGTGCATTTATAGGAGCAATGTCTACAATTATTTGAGATAAGTAAGGGAAATGTAGATGGAAAATATTTGTAAAAGATTGTTTTGTGTCAGTTTGTGCCTGGAAGCTTAATATGGTCATAGAGTTATCTATTTGCCTTCTGCAGGCCACCATGGAAAGGGAAGAGGGGGTCTGTACAGGGCACCGCCTTCCCTTTCGATGGTGACCATCTTGGAAAAGGATTTTTCTTCCTACAGCAGGATGCCACGCGCATCCTGCTGTAAGAAGGAAAATCCTTTTTTCTTAGCACCCCGGGTTACTGCTTTGGGAACCCAAGTTGCTAATGGCCTTCATGCCCTGTTGCAGGGGCGGAACAGGCGATAACGGTCCAGAGCTCTCTTTATCCACCCTTGTTTAGCTTGGCCCGATACCTTGGACCGCCGGCCCATTATCCCCCATTCCTGTCCCTGGAACGGGGGATGAATGCCACATTATTCCTATAAGGATAATGAAAATGTTAAAAAATCTTATTGAGTCTATGCACTTTACTGAGAAATGTAAAGTAGATTTGAGTCTATAAGTTAATTTTTTTTAGTCATATTTTTGAACTGTGAATGGTGGTTCCTAAAGGAACCTTTTTTTTTGAAGGAGAGTTCAGAAAGTAAGGTGAGGAGGGAAATGAGAGCACAGGCAACATGCACTAATATGGAGGGTCAGGTGGACAAGGGAATATGTTGCACGTGTGTTACATCTAAGGTAGGGGGCAGTGTTTTTATGCTCCTTGATTACAGCTTTAAAAGCACTTTGAAATTGCTCCCCCAGGAGAGTGGTGTGTTGCAGAATATACAGAGGACTGTTGTCTTTGAAAGATATTGTCAAGTCTAATGAGGGATGAAAGGGTTTCAACCCCGTCTCCCGAACCACAGAAGCCGAATAGATCGACCCTCCCACCGTGGTTGGCACGGGCGTCTGAATGTAAATACACAGATAACCACATGGCAGCCAATGGGGCGAAGACGGAGTTAAGGAAAGGGGGTGGAATGACAAAGGGAAGGTAGGGCAAAGAGAACATGCATCTATGTATATCACAGACACTTAATACTGAAATTACTGCAAAGCCTGTCCAACTCCTGAGTACACTTAAGTAGGAACTAGGGTTCTTAATTACCCTACACCATACCCCTGACCCTGACCATGTGGGTATCACGCATAGCAGACATGAAGCAACACAAACTGTATGGCACACACAAGGGAATCTTCCCTACATGGACACATGGCCCCGTGGGCTGACATTTAACATGACCAAACAGAATCATGACTTTCCTGTCTTGGTAGGACTGGACAACCTTGCCCCTTCCCATTAGTAAAGATTCCTCTCTTTACTGCGAGTATTGCCTCATACTCCGGGTATAAACCGTGCTGCTCACACCGGTTAACCTAACATCAATAACTCAGGAAGTCTCTCAAAAAGTAGCATGTAAACATAATGCTCGCAAAATTCACATGAATACTTGAATTTTCTTATCTTAGGGTCTGGGTGCCTCGAGAGTACACCCGGACATCAGGACATGCAGCCGTGAAGCGGCGTAGCCTCTGGGAGCTACTGCCGCGCATAGTCTGAAGGCAGCGGTATGAATAGGTTCACTGCTGCGGCCCGGGGCAAACGGGGGGGCTGCCGCGTGACTCACGTGGCCTCCAGAGTCAGCCCACAAGGATCCGCATGTGCGGGCCGGCAATCTCTCTCTCACTGTCGTGTTGCCTGCAGCCCCCATTCGCCTCAGTGAATGTTTCTCACCAGCTCGCCATCAGATCGTCCAACGCTCCTCACACGCCGTCATGGCTGCCGTGCTGCACAACCTCAATTATCAGCACCTGTGCACGGGCGGTCAACGGCTAAATACTCTCCTAATGGCTTTAGCTGTCTCACGACGCAACTCCCATAGGCTACAACCCGCCCCTAAGCATGCTGGGAACCGTAGTTTTTTCCTCATTTTCTAATATACTGTCTCCTGGGCTTGCCCCAGACCCTATTCCTGACAGATATGGTCAGCAGTCTCTTTTATTGCTTGCAAGGTAGCTGGTGGGATTTTGTGTCCCACAGAAATAGGCTGTGTGGTTACAGTATTAGTTGAGGAAGATGAGGTGGAGGAAGACAGCCTCCTTCTTGCTAAGGAACATCCTTTCTGATAGCATTGCGATGGTTGGATTGGGTGTGGTGGCTCATGGAAATGGTCCCATCAGCGTACTTTCCAGGTAGTCCAAGACTGAGTACAATGTTGCACTGAGTGCATTTCACTTTGGCATCTTTAGCATTTGGTACATTCCCAACATTGGTGTAGAGGAGCAGCTGTATACCTCTGCAGGGGATCACACACCCCCTACCTTCCCTCTACTGGAGACATGAGACTTTGCTGTGTTTGACACAAGCCGTTGTGCCAATATGGCAGCAAGTGTTTGGAAGAAGATACCCATTAAGGGAAACTTATTGAATGTACCCCCAAAGTGATGATAACTTGCGGGAGGTGCTCCCTCAAGGAATATGAAATGGAGCAAAGAAAAAAGAGCTAGTGACGCCATAAGAAAGTATAAACAACGTCTCGAGAGACTGGCTGAAGATGATGTGTGGATCCTAAAGCGCTAATGGTGATGTAAGGATCATGTGAACTCTCAAGTGTGAAAGAGAAAGATTACACGTGCACAAAGTGCTGCAGAGAACAACCGTTCAATAAATGTACAGATGCTGAAATGCAAGGAAGATTAAGTCATCATAGAAGCCAGCTATGAGTAGTGAATAGAATGCAGGCAAAGCCGCCATTGTACAGAGACTGGATATTGGTATCATGAATTAAGTGAGCCAGAACTCATGAAACAGGAATTAAAATTGTCACAGCAAGAATAATAGGCTCATGGAACTGCATGGCGAGAGTTCCTGGAGTGAAGATTCAAGAAGCAAGTTCAGCTATCTAATCTGAAGTAGAATGAGTATGCAGAGGATGAACCTTCTCATGTTAAGGAGCAAGAAGGAGCACAAATGAGGCCAAGATTTAATTCATTTAGATCATTTAAAGGCTGCTAAATGGACCAAATCGTGGTCTCCTGTCACGTGAGCCAAGGATGGAAATAGAGCTTGGAGTTCCATACATGATAGCGAGTGCGCTCACTCCCGTGCATTCTCAAAGACAAGGATACTCTGCAATGCCAAGTACAAAGACAATTTCATGCAGAAGGCATGGGCGATGAGAGATGCTGGGCTAATTGGGTGGTGAGGTAGTTACATGTCCTATCTCCTTGCTCCTGGGTCTGGGCTTACATGCTGCTAACTGAACCAAATGTTCCAGAGATGGCACAAGCGTGTCAACCAATTATATTAGTCCATATAATGAAGGATCTTGTAGTTTGAAAACCAATGAGAAACTGTGTACCTAAATCTTTCTGAAATCACATGTTTTTAGAGGTAGGCATAAATTGTCCACCTGATAACGGACGGCCAGTAAGGATCTTAGTGCAAAAGCAAAAAGGAAATATCAAGGCTGAGTACCACAAAAGGAAATACACCAAACATGGGCTATAAAGATTCACAGATCTTTAATATACTGTACAGTTACAAAGAAACAGAAATGCAGATAGCTATCTGGCTCTCAATACATCACAATGAGTTCCAGCCCGTCAGTGTGAGGAGTGAGAGGTACTGGACATCTAGACACTCACATATTTATACAATTAAGTAATAATGTCCAGCCCCTCTGCAGGTTAATAATCTGTGGTGTAGAGTTCGTGCCGAGTTCACTTATGGCTCATACAATAATATTCTCATGGATTACATTTGGTTTACATTACAAACAAGTCACAATGGCAAAGTGTATTCCTGGATTTAGCAGTAAGCCTTAGCACATATCCCTTCACAATGCAGTTCTACCAGTGTCCACACTCGATATTTACATTACATTGTCCTCGATATGTGTTCGTGGATGAGGCTTGTTAGTGCAGACAATCCTAACACCACAAGTCATGCACGGAACAAGGTCTCATTACCTAGTCTAAACATTCGGCCCTCGGACAGTCTAACCATTAACTAGGCACAGAGGTAGGGAAGGCTTGGTTACAAGTTGGAAACACAGTCCACCATTTTAGAACAGAGAATTACATACGAACAGAAATCAAAATGGCGGATGATCCTAAAATGGCGGCGACGTCGATCTAAAATTGGTACTTTGCAACGCGGTTTTCTTCGCAGAGCGACTAGTGTTAGGTCAATATATATTAGAAGGAGGCTCAATATGATTTCCCATTTAACATTAGCTACTATAGAAATGTATACTTAGATGTCTACCTTAACCAATCCCGACCCTTGATAGGTTTTTCCCTATTGCCACGTGGCATGGCGTCAATTTGAAGCATTTTGTGTATAAGAACCTTACTTTTTGTGGAGATCATTGAGAGACTGAGCATACGTCCGTTGATGTTTGTTGTAATGTCCCTGTTTTAGATCATTGTTAATAAAACAGTACTTTGCCATCTTCCTGAGTTTGTTCCGTTATTTGGACTCAGAATTACTCTGGTGTAATCCCATCCATTCCATATGCCTGTTCCTAAGGGCCAAAAGTTCACATGGTAGCGGTACAGATGGTTTCAAGATCCAAACCAGAAGGACTGCAGAACTTCGGACGATCGGGCATTCTCCCCCATTAGCTGGAATATTGCAGTTTCCTGTAGTCACATATCCCGCACATTCAGCACATCAGTTCATATCACCCATATCACCCACACAAAACACTCATGTTGCTAATGGATGCTCTGCAAGTCAGCGACATAATGCTCGAGTTGCACATCGCCTCAATAGTTACCCAACAAGAGGCACTATTTCATCATGGCAGTCGAACCTGTGGCGGCTCCGGCTGCATTTCAGATGGCAGTTGCTATGGAGATTTGGGTACGTGTGCTCAGCGTGGCCGTCCGATCACATGACACGGATGCTATCATGTGATTGGGTAACAAAAGTAACGGCATAAGAGAATGCTGGTTGCTCCACTCTGCGCTTATCAGCTGTGTCAGTACCTTTGCTCATGCTTTATCTTTTGTACTACGACCTCTCGTTTCATCTGGATTACAACCTTGGCTTTTGTTTATGGACTTCTTATGGGAACTCTGCTCGACTAGGCATTACCTTCTATTTGGATTACACAAGCTGCATCTACCCTTGGCAAACGCTCCTACAGACTTCTTTCTGGTAACGTTTTGCTACAACGCTCTTCTCTTGTGCTCCCGGACTCACCCGACCTTGGACTCTGTTGTTTGGACTGCCTTCGGATTAACCTTTTTTCATCATGCACGGCCTCACCCTGTTCCCTGCACCTGGGTCCTTGTCAAGTCAAGCTACTGCTATCAAAGTGGTACTACGTCACATGCCCATTTCTGGGACCAGGTATCCAGGTTGCTGGTTCTTCACGGTCCACCACATTGCATCACCCTAGTGGAAGTACCACCTGAAGTCAGGGACCCTGTCCCCTCTCCTCCACTTACATACCATCCTCAGTAAACAACTTGTAGGTGTCATTTCTACTTGTTATGGTGTTGTGCATTATACAGTACAGTGATTGATCCATTAGATATCCTGTTTCCATTTCAGCTACCTGGGGATCCGGTGCTTTTGTTCCAGCCACCTGCGGCCTCAATAACCGGTCAGCGAGTAAATATTTATCTCCCTGACTGGTACTTGGGGACGGAGGTTTACATAGTCAACGCGGAAATCAAGTCTTGACACTTGTGGAGAGCGGCCAATAGAATTAAATTTGCAAGAAGAATTGAGACGGTGGGTAGGTCCCTCTTTGAAGAAATACCTGCTCTGTTTCCATGGGCGATCTGCGTACATAAGGCAAAGTGGCCGGATTGAACGAGGAGTCAATACCGAAGGCCTCGAGTTGATTAACTAATGTAAGTAGACTAATGGAAATGGCAATATAAAGGGGCGGGATTGTGATATTTTGAGTAACAGGAAATCTTGTGTAGCTAAAAGGAACACCTAAGAAATCCTAGTTCAAGGGAATTAGAAGAAGACATCTCAAATTCCAACTGTAGTATTAATGAAAAGGGAATACGTCTGATTAGGACCATGAATGGTGACTGACGTCTTAAACACTGATTAGGGTAAAATAAGTAGAGGTAAGACACGTATACCCTTATTATGAACGGTTAATAATGAAGGGAAGGTGATCACACAGTTATTAATGTGTAGTGTATTTGTTGTGTGAAGTATCAAGGCGTAATAGAACTGTGAAAAGTTGGAAATAACAGTGTATGAAGTTAAGGTGTAATAAACGATTGCCGCCAATCAAAAGAAAGATTGTTTATTGAAACAAAAGAAGATTGAGAGCGATTGATGGTGCTTGCTCAGATGTGTTGTTTTAAACTAAAGGTGGTGATTTGAAATAAAAGGCTATTTAATGATCTGGTAAGTATCAACAGTCAATTGAGACTTGTCATTATGGATGACACTCCTCTCATGCATCTTTGTAAGACACTGTTAAAACATGCACTCAACCTCAAAGAGTACAGTGCAGAATGGGTAAAGGACACAGCAGATAAAATGTTCATGCCATGGCCATAAGGGGGATCATTGTCAAAAGTTGTATTGCAACATATGGCCACATACGTGCACACTGCGTATACGGGAACAAAATTAGAGAAAAGGTTGGCAATTTTAGAACTTTGAAAGATGTACCAAGAGGAAAAGGAGGACCTGCTACCGGAGGAGTGGATGCTTAATCAGCAAAAGGGGAGGGCAATGAACCCTCAGCTACTATTATCTTGTTGGAGATTAAGAGTGCATGCACAGAAGAAATAAGAGTTTACCCTTTAAAGCAACTGAAGGCAGCAGCAGGGTGTAGTAACCCAACATATCAACCCCCCCGCCTACAGTAGTGACGACAGTCTAGAAGAGAGTAAAAGAAAGGAAGATGGCTGTAAATCTATACGGGATAAGGAAGAAAGAGGTGAGAGGTTGAATATATCGACAGACATAGACTGAGAAATTAAGTGATGGAAGGGAGAAAAGGACAGGGCTGATGACGAGGTAATGCTTGTACAGAACGAGTGGATGGGAGGACAGATACTACTCAAGTTAGATGGGAAAAGCAAAGAGTAGGTTAGACAAAGAGAGGATAAGGACAAGCAAGAAAAGATGGACAGGGAATGAGAAAGGAGATTGAGGGAGGATGAGCAAGGAAAGAAAAGCAGGGTTCGACGGGAACAGATATGCAGGGAAGAACAAGAAAAGGATGAAAAACGTGCAGAGGAACAAAGGAAGTATGACAATAGACAAAGAGAAATACAAGAAAGGGATAGTAAGTAAAGAAAGAGAGAGGAGGAAGAAGCACATAGAGTAAAGAACAAAAGATTACAGAGAAGGAGAGAAGAAGAGGAATGAAGACAGGAAGTGGGAAGGGAAGAATGAAGGCAGGAGGAAGAAAAGGCTAGAGAGATTTGAGAAAACGAAGGTAAGTGGCTGAAGAAATAAAACAGACTAGAAGGCAGCAAAGTCTGGATGCCAGTCTCATCTTTAAGGAACAAAGGAGGCTGAGCGAATAAATACGATGGGATAGAGTGAGAGAGATTCTCCCAACAATGGAGATAATACCAGAAGCATCTAGAGTAGCGGTAGAGAAAGAAAGATATGATGCTGAAGGCATTGCAGAAAGGATCAATAAAATATATCAGAAATTAAGACAGGATAACAAGTATGGACCTCGAGGGAGTGGTAATCGATCCCCGGGTCCTCAACTACAAATTGAAGAGGAAAACATGTTCAGTGATGAATGCAGTGCACTATCCTTAAGTAGATTAAATCTAGATAAAGGGGAGGGGGATGATAGTCACACTTGCTGGGGTCTAGAAATGTCAGACGAGAAAAGAGAGTCAGGTCATGAGGCAGAGGGTAGGGTGCCCGCGCCCCCCTGGGAAGCCAACAGATGGATAAAGAAGTAGCATGGTCAGATCTGGAACATCCTAAAGAAAGAACGCCAGATCCCATATCGTATCCTGAGCTACCCCAAAGATGATTATGCAGTGAGAAAGGAGTGTCTCCACCGTATTTAAGCAGGTTAAGGTCACTGCCAGCAAGAAGGCAGGCAGGGAAAGTTACCCCAGCCAAGATAGACGATTAGTGGGATCCGACTATGTGATTAGCTTCTTGCAGTTCCCATTATTAGGCAAGGGGGGAGCAAGACCAAAATACTTTTCATGGCCACAGATGGATAAGAACAACTTAAAATGCAAGCTCCCTAGTTTAACTTCAGGGGCTGGGAAATGTATATAAGAATTAGAGAAAATGACAGGAGGAAATACGCTGGCCAGAGGTGCCATAAAAGGTCTACTGGCAGCCATTCTTGGGGAGATGGCTGTTGACATATGGAGGAGAGTGGGGTATGCAAGTGCGAAAGTGGAAAAAACACTGCATGATGGAGCACAATTGAATGATTGAAGGGCAGATGTTTGGAGGGCTCTCAGGGTTCAGTATCTTGGCACATTGGATATGGGTGCAAATATGACATGTAAAATGAAGGAAGGTGAAGACCCTATTGCTTATATTCAGGATATTCAGGAGAAATGGCAGCTTGAAACTGGTGAGCCATGGGAAAAGATACTGGCATTATTTGACCATATTTTATGTCAGGGATCACCGGAACCAGTACAAAGACAGATGAAAAAACAAGTGGCGTTGGAAGCGAAGCCATGGGCGGAGATACAGTTGACTATAGTTTATCACTGTCGGTGTTATGCTCACCTGACTCCCACGGAGGCGCTGGCCTGGTTCGCGCTGCTGTGACCTATTCTAAGGTGATGCGCAGGGTTCGGAAGACGGACTGGACCGGGCCCCCAAATCTGGCTTGTCTGGCTCGCAGAAGTATCCTTCTGTAGGCAAAAATAGGGGATTAACTGTCTGCGGGGTAATGCAATCGGCCTCCCACTTTCCCCTCTCACCCTCCTCAAAACCCTTCTGTGATTTCTCGTAGCGTCTCACCTTAGGGTCTGGAAGGACGAGCTCTCCATCCTGCTTCTGATGCAGAGGCGCGTTGGTATCCAGTTACTTCACTGGATTTTCGGATTGGTGAGAACCAAACTTGCTTGACTTCCAGGTAAGTTTTTTGATAAGAGGTTCCCCTTGTGTCCATGCATTAATGTACTAATGCTAGTGTCTTTTTCCCCATAGGGGCCGGGGTACGGAATGCCGGGGAACAGGCATCGACCCGAGATGAGAGGTGAAATCCTTGTAGAAATCAGGTAAGTCTTTAATGAGCGTTTTTTGGTAATGTCTTTTCATTCGCTCATTAACGCTGATGTCTCTTTTTCCTCTTAGGGGCCGGGGTCCGGAAATGCCAGGATGCGGCGCGGACCCGAAATGAAGAGGGAATGAATCAACAGGTAAGTCTTAAGATGGAGATTTAGCTTTCCTTATTCCCTTCTCTCTCTCTCACCTTTTGTTCTGGTCTTTTTCTCCCTAGGCGCTGGGGCGTGAGTGCGAATCCGGATGATCGCTGCTGAACATGGAGGCGCCCTGTAAAGGTGAGTGGAATGCGGCACTGCAGAGATCGACGCGATGAGCTTTTAAATTAAAGTCTTCCTTTTCAGGATTGTCGGCAAGATGTCTCCGGGATGCAGATTTAGCAGGTAAGGACTTTTCCTTCTTCTGTTCTCTTCTTCTCTTCCTTTGCAGGTGATCCAGGATGCTGGCAGGCGTGGCAGAAGTCAGGATGCAGGAGCAGACACGGTGAGCGTCCAGCTGCTAGATGCAGAACAACGCGAAGCACGTGTGGCTGTTCGGGTGGGGTTTAAATAGCCTTGGAAGAAGTTCCACGTATGTATCCTTCCTCCAATCAGGTATGTATCCTTCCCCGACCATGCCCGGATGGTAAATTAGTCCCACAGATAAAGTAGTTCCTTTCAGGCCTCAAGGAGGCCGGGATCCTGCAGCATGGTCTGCATCAGGTAAGTGCACCCAAGCACTCCCATAATGAGCCTGGCGCCTATGGCGCCAGGACTGATGTCTTTTATGAGCCTGGCGCCATAGGCGCCAGGACACTGTCCAAAGGGCCCCTATATGGGGTTGCTGGGTCCTTCCTTGGGGACTGGATGTCCGCTTTCGGGAACGCAGGGCTTGAACCGGCTCCCCGGGAGCGGGCATCATGACAGTCGGTTATTACAAGAAAAAAACAAAAAGAAGGTTGAACAAAGAAAAATTGAGGAAGCCAAATATTTTTGAAAAAAATGTCAAATTTTGCCATAGAAGGGCCGTAATGACAAGCGGAGAAGGAATGGGAATGCAGGAAGCAATAGGTACATTGCAGGGGAATAATTAACACCTGATGGATCAAGGTGAGTAATGTGTTTGCGCCACAAGGCAGAGGTATGGGTTTTAGGGAAAGAGGAGGTGGATTTCAGAACAACCAAGGTGGATTTCAGAACACTCAGAATGAGAGTCAGAGTGCTCAGGGAAGATATAACCAAGCAGGGTTTGCCAGAGGGCCACCCCCAGTGTGTTGGAATTGTGGCATAACAGGGCATATTGTGTGTGTATGTAGGAGCCGAGGAAATTACAGAATGGCCAATTTTCAAAGGGGGGGCAGCTTATACACCACCATATAGCACACAAACAAGAGATGGCTTTGCCCAGGATCACACATCCCATCAGACCCAGGCGCCGCAAGTACATCAGGTACAACAACAGGGACAAGTACAAATGCAAGCTAGGGCAATCGCAACGAGCACCTATGCAGACACAACACTATGTGTCAACAGGGCAGTTATTAACACCTAGAATAGGAGGTGTCACTGTAGTAGGAGGAAATCCTTTCACAGGGATGAGTTTATACCCTCAATAGGACAGCTCACAGGGTGACTTGATGTGTTCAGTACTATCTGTGGCACCCAACCCCCAAGAGGAACCAAGGGTCAATGTGACAATAGGGGGCAAAACCTTTGCTTTTCTTGTAGATGCTGGGGTCACCTGCTCTTGTATATGGGTGGTAAAATATCAGGTATTGCCATGAATGCTCAAGGGTTCTCTGGAACTATGAATTTAATTCCTTTTTACTGATAAATTGCCTCTTTCTATAGGGGAATGTGACATGTCGGTCCCCCTGTTATATTCAGGACAGATGCCAGTTAATATCTTAGCAAGAGATCTGATGACGAAACTCAACATGCCAATTTCACCTACTGATCAGGGAATAGTGTACTCCATTCCGGGAATACACTATTTAAATGAGCAATTTATTAACATGCCTAACTGGGCTAGGAGGGAAGAGTGTGAGTATACCTGATGAGTTCTTATATAGACCACAAATCCTTATGGATGAGGAAGGTAGACAGACTATTCCTATAGAAATGGAAGCAGCTATAGTATAAGGAGAGATAGTAATGGTTGAAGGGGTGGATGACGAAGGGAGATCGTGGAGAACGGTGATAGCTCCTGAAGAAGGATAAAGATTAACTGACATAACAGATAAAATATGTTCAGAGAAGAACGTATTGATGACGAAGTGGCATTTTTATGAGCATTAAATATTAAATTAAGCATTAAAAACTGGATAAAGATCATGAAAAGAGAAATCCCACAGCGAATGGCGATAATGTGGAAACAACCAGCATTTTTCCAGGAAAACCTAGAAAAGGTGCCAAGTGTCCTTTGGACCACGGGCCCCTATAATGTAGGCCTATTGAAGGGAACAGGGGAGGTTAAGCTAAATCTTAAGGCAGGAGTAATTTTACCACAAGCAAAAAGTACCCCATGTCTCGAGAAGCTGACAAAGGCATGTTCCAAACTATTCCAGCACTGATAAACCAGGGAATTCTAGTACCATCAAAATCCCTGTACAATACTGCGGTGTATCCGACTAAGACATCTAAAGGGGAGTTGTGGAGATTTATCCAGGATTTACACCCTCTTAATCAGATTGTAGAAGCAGAGTTTCCTTTAGTTCTAAATCCTGCAACAATATTATTAAATATCCCAGTTGAAGCGAAGTATTTCATGGTGATGGATTTGAAAAATACATTTTTCTTGATCCCGTTGCATAGGGACTCACAAGACCTGACTTCCTTTACGTTTAGACAACAAAACAAAAGAAACATACTCATTTACCTCTAGTGTATTGTGAATCCCAGTCGATCTTTTACAGGATCCTACAGATGGATCTTGGTACCATTGAAATGAAAAGCGTTAAAGGAAGCACAAGTTGGTAAGGAAAAGATAGAATGGACTGAAGAAATGGAGGAAGGATTTGAGGAGTTGAAAAGAGCAATTTGTACAGCTACAGTTTTTGGGATTACCAACTATGGCGAGGAATTTAATTTGTACTCTCACACAAATGGGGCTGTAATGACAGCAGTATTCACACAAAGGACAACATTGGGTTACAAACATTTGGCATACTACAGGAGGGTTTTAGATCCAGCTACGAGAGGACATTTCCCATGGGAACAATCTTTGGAAGCTGCCACATTTGCAATTGAGAGGTTCACAAGTATTGTCATTGCCTGTTCTATGACTCTTTACGTGGAGCATGCCTTATTTGCCATTTTAGAGAAACCCAAGGGCACGGTAACATCACAAAGAGCTTCAGCTTACGAAGAAATGATTTCCAATCCATTGATTAACATTGGAAGATGTAAAATCTTGAACCCAGCCACATATGTAGCTGAACCAGTAGAAGAAGGTTATCATGTGCATGACTGTGCAAATTATGTTGAATTCTACGATGATACACCGTATGAAAGAGAATGCTTTGGCGGCAGGGAATTCTCTTTATCGACGGTTCTTTGAAAATTGATCAGACTAGTGGGGAGGCATTCAGGCTCCGCAGTTGCAAGGCACATATTAAATGGTGAATCTGAGGTGGTATTGAGTGCAAGACTACCGCCGCACTTTTCAGCGCAAGCAGCAGAATTGGTAGTGCTTATTGGCGCGCTTGAAAAACCTGAAGGCCAGGAACTGATGGTGTTCTGTGACCCCGCCTATGTGACGTTAACTGTATATGCAGGGTTGTCATGTTGGAAAAGGAGGGGCTATCTCTGCGCCAATGGCTCCCCCGTACAACACACCTCCTTATTGGACAGACTTATTAAGGTTCTACAACTCCTAGTAGCCATAACGGTTGTAAAATGCACAGCCCATACTAAAAGAACAGACTTTATCTCTCGCAGAAACTAAGCTACAGACATAGAAGCTAAAAGGGTTGCATATTACCCAGATAGTTCAAGTTTTAATACTGAAGATATTACAAGAAAATTGTTAAGGCTGTTAATAGGAAACCAGCCTATATAAATGGCGTCCCTCAATAGGAGGGATACGCCGACAATCACCTTCTCAAAATTACACGAGTATATGAACAAGGCGTCTCCTACCTGGTCTTCGGAGGGTATTCGGAGGAAGGGAGTGATTCACCTGGCACCCTCTCTCGGCGCTGATAAATCGGCGCAGAGTGAAGACGCCAGGGAAACCCTCAAGGGGGAGAAAACCCTCGCTGGTGGAATCCAACGGAGACGAGGCTGGATGGGGCGGGATACAGATGCGTATCCCCGTAGAGTAGGTTTGGCGTTTTATTCCTTTGTGTTGAATTCAACGTCTCCTTCCCTCAGTTGTCTAGTTGGCTGAAAATGAGAGAGAGATTATACCTGATAGAAAAGTAAGTGAGAAAGGAAAATAGATTTAAGCAAGGGGAACCTACCCTTGGATTGAGACTGTATGGAGATGCGGAGAGATTGGATCCCACGTGCAGGACGAAGGGTAATATCTATGTGAAAACAGATACTTTGGTATGAATGCAGTTTCTAAGAGAGAAGGAATGGTTATGACGGAAGTCTACCTTCCTTCCCGTACCGTAATCCCGACTGGGTGCTGGAACTAGTATCTAAAGGCCAGGACTTGGTTTCCAACCGCAATGGCAGTCGGGAGGTGTGGTCCGTGTGCGTGCAAGATGTGGATTGAGCTGTGCAGAGAGAACAGAGGAGAGGGTTAACAAGCGCTGTTGGAGGGAATATATTATGGAAGATTTATGAGGAATGCTGCCTACTTAATGTGGAAGGGTCCCAGAGGTTTCCGTGTTGAGTAGAGCTACGAAAGGGCTGGCTCAAGAGTTCCGGGGGGTGGATGTGAGGATTCCTAACTGAAGGGAGTAAAGAATAAAGGCAGTGAGATAAAGTTCTCTTGATGCTCGGGGTCCGAGAAATCTAGAAGCGATACTCACGAAGCGTGACTTCTGTGTACAGTAGCAACGCGATGCTGTGATGGATCCGGAACCGGAAATACGTTCCAGTGATGAATGGGAGGAGCTTGTTCTGCGGTCTCCCGAAACACTGCACTGTCCACCGGTAAAACCTCGGCCATTTTGGATTGGGGGAATTGTGTATTCGAGATACGCCGCCAACGGCGCCAGACTGACCATTTGCCAAGAACACTATGATTGGTCGTAACAAAAATTCAACTAGAACCATGTTAGTACAAGAAGGGTTTAATGTGCTGTCAATTACGCAATTAATAGAGATTCAGGGAAGAGCACCACAGGAAGAGCAAGAGCTATGGAAACAAAGGGGGTGTTCTTTATCTCCCACGGAAGCTTTATGACAACAGGAAAGCAGTGGAACGCCAGTGATGACAGCGGCATTATTGAAAGTCACACTTGAACAACTGAATTACCCTGCGCATATAACCAGAGAAAGTCTTGCTGTCACTATTGCAGAAGACTGGTTTGTTCTTAATCTCCTGGAACACGTTGCACAGTTCATGCTGAATTGCATTGCGTGTCAAAGGTTTACTGCTGGGCATACACTACGAACAATCAGAGGAGTAATACCTTGACCGAATGGGCCCTATCAGCATTTACATATTGACTATGTCGATATGCTGCAGACATATAATGGATACAGGTATCTGGTAGTAGTGGTGTGCCCTGTCTCTAGGTGGATAGAAGCCAGTCTGTGTGCACACCTTGACGCCACTTGCACAGCAAAGATTTTAGTGCGCAAAGTCTTCCCGAGGTGGGGTGTGTGCGAAATACTAAGATCCGATAATGGGCCACACTTTGTCAATGAGCTATTCAAACTAATATGGCTTCTATTGAGTATAAAGCAAAAATGTTCTTCTGTGTATAACCCGCAATCGAATAGGTATGTGAGAGACTCAATGGCCTCCTCAAAGAGAGGATTACCAAGATTAAATTGACTCTAAAAAGGGTTGTCTATATTGCCTACCCGTAGCCTTATATGCCCTTCGGAATCAGCCTGGTTCTGACCACCACCTCACCCCACATGAGTTAGTGACAGGGTGTTGTGTGAGAATGCCTCTTATGCCTCCATCTTGGGTCAGGAGTGAAACCCAGAGTCTAGCGAAGACTCTAGGTGATGAAATGTACGATTATTTGACATGTATGACTACAAGTATTTCTTTCATTTCAGATCAAGTCAAGCATCGGGGGGAGCGGTCTAGGAACATGGGAGAGGACAATCCAACGAGAATCCAAGTGAACTATTACCACCACCACCAAAGTTATATGTTGGGGACCTGATCCTTATAAAGAATTTCACTAGAAGGTGGCACAAACCTAGGTTCAAAACCCCCTTTGTTGTGGAGGAAGTGTCCCCTTCTGCAGTTAAGGTATCCAGAAGGTGAGCTTGTCTGCATTTAAGTGACATAAAAAGTTTATAAAGGTGAGACCCTCCCTCCAACGGTTCTTGACCCAGAAGAAAGACAAGAAGAAGAATGTCTGCGTGTGCAGACTTGATTTCCTAAAAAAAAGGACGATAAAGCAGCGAGTGATTAGCACATATTTGTTTTGGACTGTAATTCAATGGACACTCCTTATATATTTTAGCAGGAAGTGCAAAGACTTGCAGAGGAATTCCAGAGGATGAAAATAACCTTTAGAAATGTATTGAAGAAATGAATAATGCGTCCGCATTATTCCTAAACATCAGTTCTTGATTAGAAATTGTAAGAGAGATTAGTATCCAGATTCATTTTGTGGAGAATATTTTTTTTGATTAATTAAATACATGATGCCTGTCAACTGTGACACCCATCGGCTTGTGTTTGCTATCTTTGTGTTTATACTTCAGTCTTGGCCTGCTCTTGTTAGAAGAGATGTCAATATTAATACTTTTTTACAGGATCCCAAAAATGGTCCAGTAAAAAGAAGACTCCTCATCACTATATTTGAACAGATTCTGCAGTTACAAATGTAAAATAATTGACCATTTGTATTAAAAATGATTTTTGACAAAGATAATGTGGTTATAGAGAGAGCACTAGCTCAGCAAGCATTAGGATGGCACAACAAATTGTTCTCCAGACTTCTATGCATAAAATACATATGCATGTGTATTCTCGTTATCTTTTTGTACGTTACATTTCAGTCGCTATTATCCTAATGGTCCATTTGAAGAAAAGGCTCCTATGATTTTCCCTACTATGAGTACAAATGATGACAATTTCTTTGGTGTCTATGGGTATGTTAGACGACACAAAAGAGATGCAGGGGAAGATAAACAGGGGATACATACTTATATGGATAATTCAGTTCACATATATGTGGTATCAGCACATGGGAAAGGTGGGGGAAAGAGCATCTGATGAGAATTGCTAGTCTGCTCTCTCATCCCATATGCCATGATTACAGTAAAAACATTCATTTCAAAATAGGTGTCGGCATTGTGATGCTGGAAATGCATCGGAGGGACAGGGCCTCCGTATCCTTGTTCTTTACTGCTTTGTATCGTGTTCTGTCGTGTTTTCCGTGCAGGAGTCCATGTGGGACTCCTGGAGGTGCAGCTCTCTCTCTTTTGGTTTGGTGAATGGACCCGTGGGATACCCTTATGGCACCCATGGGTGGGGGTGCAACCCTGTTCCCCTAGTGTATGTTTTTGGGCACCTGTGGGTGGCCCGCAGAGCAGGGTATGGGCTGGTGGCAGCTCCATGCTGAATTTGACAGGTCCGCGGAGTATCCTCCATTTTGGGGATACCCCGGCCCTGCCATTGGGATCAGTTGATTCCTGATGGAAAACAAGATGGCCCCTGTGGTCTCTTGCTTTCTATTACCTATTACCTTGTTTTTCCCAAAGTCCTGGGAAGCCATGATTCTGTCCCTTCCCCCTGACTGGCTGTTGGATGGAAGTGCCATATATGGTGTTGTTGTGAAGGCCCGGCTGGACTAGCTGGAGCCTTCCTGGTGATGTATGTTGTGGGTACCTCCTGTGGTGGGACCTGGGTGAATAGAGTGTGTGACGAATATGCATTCTGTGTTGTGGATGTCTAGTATCTGGTGGTTGACACAATGACTGAGACAGCCCTGCCGAAACCGGTATGAATGCAGTTTGGAGTGTTGAATGGCTCGGTACTTGTCCCAATACACATAACTTGTTGTGAGTGTCTGGAGAGAAGTGAATGGCCTAAATACCTCATGTGCCTGATTGGCTGCCTGCCTGCATGAATGCCCTTAGTCGTGATTGGATGCTTGAGTGTGACCCAGCGGAATGAATGGGAGATCAACGGTATATCTGGGGACCTCTCACTGGAGTAACTGAAGCTTGACCTTGAAGCCCTGCTGGACAAGAAGAATTGCTGTTGCTCTCCTTCCCAATCTGAAAGCTGCTGTGTCTCCAAGGACTGACCCAGAGAGGACCTGGTAAGGTGCCCTCTTCCCGAGCTACGAGGGACCATCGTGCACAGCTGATCTTTGCCAAAGCTCCCTGGTAGACAGACCTTCGACAGGCTGCCGACCCGGGACGGGGACTGCCACGGAATCTCAAAGAGAAGCACTCAGACTTTTGTCCGCCACTGTCGACGACCGCCATCGTCGACCGGAGCCGCCGTGCTCCCGTTTTCCTAAGAACTTCATTTTGATCATCGGATGCTCTCGTCTGCATCGTCGCCCGCTTTATCCCGCTGGAGAAGGCCCGCCCGACGACGCGCCGAGGAGCATCCACCGGTGGGTTTCCCGCCACCTAAGGACCACAGAGACGCCGATGACTCGACGCCCTTGACGGGCCACAGTTCTTCATCATCTCTTTGCGGTCCAGAACTATCGTCACCGAGGTGCCCCGCACGCCTCCTCCTTGCAGGACGCCAACATGCTGTCGTCGACGAGCACCGCTAGGAACGAAGCTGCCACTTCACTGCCGCAGTTCCACCTATTCACCGTCGGACGTTCAACAACCCGTGACTCCTGCTTTAAAGGGAGGGCACTCAAGAAGGGCCGTCGATTCCCCGACACCGAACGCCGAGTTCCTTGACGCCTCTCGACAATCCGTGGCTCCTGCTTTAAAGGGAGTCACTCAAGAAGGATCGGTCGACGCATCTTCAGAGAACTCTACTCCACCAGGTACATTGGGGGGGGTGAAACCTTAATAGGAGGAAATAAGACTACAGTTTCACCATCTTACGTTCCTGCCTATCTCTATTGCTGGTTTCCTCGTTATTGATCTGTGTGACATTTTAACCGTACAGTTGATGCACCTTAATGAGATTCGATAACATTGGTGGTACCACTTTAGAAGTGTATATATTTACCATTGTTGACTTCCGAGTACAAAGTGCGTTATTGTGATCATGTACATACCTTTGAATATTAATTATATAAAGACTGTGTTTTCAGTAATACAGTGTTTGGACATTCCTTGGTGGGGGGTTCGGGGACTACACTGTACTTAAGAACCAGCCTACATCACCTCCTCAGAAGTTAGGCCTTGATTGCTCGACTACGTTACCAATAATAGAGAATCTTGGCTGGCGTCCTCTGTGCCTCTCCTCTACCATATAGAGAGCGGAAGTACAGACACCCACTACCAGTCTTTACAGGCATCTGATGCAGCATGCCTCAGCAATCTTGAAGCATGTACTACTCAGGGACTATTCCAAGGGATTTGGGCAACCCTGCGATGGAGACCCAGACAGTTGTTCCCGTACCAAGATGACTATATTAAGACTACTCAGATGGAGAAAGAGCCTGGATGGACAGATAAGATGCTTGTGTACCCTGCTGCAGGACAAGATAAGGTGATCATTGCGGAAATTAAGAGGATCAACTGTTATGATATGACAGAAAAAGCTTGGATGACTGGATGCTGGGAACGGTCAAAGCTGCTGATCTATGGATGAGTTACACAAGTAAAGAATGGAAAGGTGGAATTATGTCATGTGTAGCTCATCTGCCGAAGAAGAAAGCCATACGAGGAATACAGAAGGTGAATGATCCTGAAGTCTTGGGACAAGTACTCCAAATTACTGACATCGGTGGTAGACAAATCAGGCCCAGTGGCTGTAGTTCCATTGGTTAATGCAACAATGTGTTTCTGGGGTCATGGAAAGAATTACGTTGGATAAAATAAAGGATGTAAAACCACAATTGACGTTCCAAAAATGAGAAAAGGGACAGATGTCCTAATGGATCGATATTGGGCCTGCGGATCCAGGGCATATATGAAATTGCCCAGAAATTGGGGTAGGGTGTGCTCTTGGGTATTCGTCCATGTTCCAGCATTGGTGATTCCGCAAAGCAATCTGAACATTGATGAATTCCCAAAAGTGGATGACCATTTCAGAAAAAGAAGATCATTCGAACTTGGAAAGATGAAAATGGAGAACTATTTCTCATCCTAATCAATAGAGGCCTATGAAGCTATTCCTGATGAACACAAATTGTTCAGCAAGACTGCTATGATAATGACATCTATATTTAAGCCTGGACTTCAAACAGCAGTGAATGCCAAATGGCTTCAGATCACAAGATGGGAGCTTTTGCAGACAATCAAGGCTCCTATAGAGGGATTTAATGCCATAAAAGAATAGCTGAGGGCAATACGGTTTAGGACAATTTTAACGAATATAAAAGTTCTAAAATCAAGTGTACCAAATTATCTAAATTACAAAAGTTCGACTCACCTGTGTGTTACTGTTTCCAATTACCCTTCTCTTTTCTTTTCCCATCTTTTTTGTCTTCATATTCTTATTTCTATCTTCTGTTTTGATTTTTAAAATCTGTTTTATATATATATATATATATATATATATATATTTATATTCAAAATTAAATAAAATCAAGTAATACATAAAGCAAATGTCTGCCTCAATATTTTATTTTTAATGAATGCTTTGCCCACTAGATGGCAGCATAGTTAAACATATCAACATTTTACAACCGTTAAACTATTCAAAATAATAATGTAATATATATAAATGTCAGTAGATGGCGATCTCGTCCTTTTTTTATCAACATATTTTGTTTATATTTCTTGTTTTCCGAGCTTTCGCGTACTTCCGTCAGCCATTTTTTTTTATTCGGCCGTGTGTTTTCGTTTCGGGCGGAGCTCCTTCGTTCACGGCCCATTTTTTTGGGGCTTTTTTCTAATTGTGGATTGTTTTTTCATTTGGATGCGATTCGGGTTTTGGTTTTGGTTTTGGAACTAACTTGTTTTCAGTTTGGATTGGAATTTTTCCTTGGATGCAAATTTGGATTTGGCATGACCGATGAAACCGTGAGTAATAACAATGCATTTATTAATATTAAATGTTTTTTTCTTTTTTTAGCCATTTGCTGGTATTTATTCATTGGTTTATGTCTATTTTTCGTGTATTTTATGTACATTTCTATTTTCATGTTTGCTTTTGACAGTTTTTTATTTATTTTAATTAAAATACAATGAAGTTAACATTAAATGCCAGGCTGGCTAGGTAATCTGTTAACATTAGGGTACTGTAATTATTAGCTCTTTCTTTCAGTTTTGAAATATGTTGTATGCTTTTATTGAGCTTTTTTTCCACTGATTGTTTGTTGTATGTATATTTCCTGTATTTTATGTTCATTTTTCAAAGTTGTGATGAATTTCCATAGTGTTGGTTTTTGGTGGCCCACTGCCACATTCAAGGCATGATACCATCCCTCTAGTTTGTTGTTTGTTTTCAGGGTACCGCTTAATATCGAATCATAGCAATTCCAGTACTCTATTTTTATTTTCGGTTGCCTTCTACCATATCCAAGTTTCTTCGAAATAATTTAAAAAAATGTTTTAATTCTTCTTCATGATTTCAATAATATGGTTCCTTTATTGTGTGTTCATACGCTTTGATTACATGATTGACTGGTACAAAAGTTAGTGCGCTTTCATTTTTCATATAATATTGAAATTCACTGTCATTTACATAATTACTTTGTTGTCCATATTTCTGCAAATTTCTCCATACTGCCTGATTGAAATGAAAATAGCACCCTTGTATTTGTATGTCAGTGAAACATAATTTTAAGGCCTTCATTGAACTCAATTCAAAATCCATTATGCATTTTTCTGGGTATGATTTTGTGCTGCTCATTTTGTTTTTTATATATTCTAATATTTCCTTATAAATGTTTTTGTTTTTATTACTCAGTATATACACCAGTGGTAAGTAGTAATTGCATATATATCCGTGAATACTGTACAGCTGGCTAAATGGTTTAGGGCAGCACTTAAAAGTTCTGTCCATAATCCATGTCTTGCTCATATGTAGACGTGCAATGTTGTGTTACGTTGTAAATATCAAGTATTTTTGTGTGTCATTGCCATTTTCGTATAGCAAAAAATGTTGTCCTTCATGTGTTACACGTACATTTTCAGGGATTACAACATCTTTTATATTTGTAGGTATTATAGGTTTATTTTCTTTCGATGTTCGTTGATATACAATCTGTCTTTTTAAAAGTTTTACACTTGCCATTTCTTGTCCTAAATGTTGTGGTATTTCGCATAACATTTGGCGTACAATTTCCCCACTGCTTTCAGCGTCTGTGTTTGCCTTTCTTTTTAATTCCATTAATTTCTCTTTCACCTCGATTTTGATTTTGTCTGGAGCATGGTTCTGCTCCCTTACATATTCTAGCATTTCACCTTTTGTACATGCTCTGCCTCTACAATTGTAACATTTGTATGCCGTGCACTTCCACCATGTTTTCTCATATCTACTCTTTTCTATTGTATATAAATATCCTGCATGGGCAGTCACCTATTCCCTTTCACTGGAATTAGAAATGTTGCTTTTTCCATTGTAACCTACTGTAGTGAAATGAATACCATTAGTTATGCCTATTTTATTATATGTATCGTTCGTTAATGTTTGCAAACGTTAATAATTGTTTCTTACCGTGAAAACAATCGTTTTCCTTTCCAATCGTTGAAGAAATACGTGCTGTTTGTATTACTCTGTCTTTTTTCTCGCAGTATTCAGAAGTGATAGTTTAACTCTCTTAACTGACTACTTGACGTTTTTACTTCCTGCTTTACGTGTTTCATGCATTTTTTTACCCAATCGTATTGCTGTATGAACTCTGTCGTAGCAGGAAGTCTTTTTGTAAACACTTGCGTTCTTTTCTCTAGTATTTATTCTGTATACTGGTATGATGCGAACCTTTGGTTATTCAAACCTTTTGTTTTCGGTCATTTCAGCCGCAGTAATTTCAGCTGTGGTTAACTCATTTGGATTCGGGCAATACGACTGATGACCCTCCAGAGCAGGTATGTCCTTGGCATGATCACAGCAATGGAAGGAGGTGTTTGCGCCAAAATCGGCCAATCATATTGCACATTCATACCTTCTCACGACTGTGAGAATGGGAACTTGACGGAGGCCACATCGATGCTGACAGATTTGCACACAAAGATGGAGGTTCTGTTATTTCGACTCAGAATTACTCTGGTGTAATCCCATTTATTCCATAGGCACGTTCCTAAGGGCCATAAGCTCAGTGGTAAAGAACTGCCACACACATGATTCTCTCTGGCTGCTAGAGGTAGGCACTTCCTCTACCTCATCTTCTTGGTCTTCTCTTTCCGTAAAACCGAAAACCTGAGTCTCGGGAGGATAGCTTAGGGGCAACGTGCTCGCCTTGGAAGCAAGACAACACAGAGCAACACAGGTTCAATCCCCGGTCAGTGCTTAGAATCCTCTGGGTATTATGCATGTTATAAATAATATAAATAACCTATCATATCTACATTGTCTTTGGAAGTACTGTGCTTTTTTCATTGTGTAGGTCCTCCAGCTGGTGGTGGTGGTGGCTCTTGGGGAGGAAGGATGGCAATAGCTGATGCCATTTTTAAAATAAATAGCAGTTTTGCTAATATTCTTCCAAGTATGTGGTCTGTATTAGATTGTTAATGGATAATGAGTAAGAATATGTTTAGATTTGCGAGGGTACATTTTGAGCTTGAAAGTTCCTATATCAGTAGAATGTGCAGTTCCAAACTGTCTTTGAAGCACAAACCCGATCATGATGTGCGGGTGTGTTTGCAAACACGTCAACATGACGACACGTCAACATGATGCGCATGCGCGAGGTCACGTGAGACTGTCCGGAAAGCCAGCGATGATGCCAGATGTTCACGGATGTCGATGAACGCAAAAACAGTGAAGAAAGTTGCAAAAAGTGTACAGAAGTGTTTAAAATGATGCTAGAAGTTGATAAATGGCAGGGTTTTAAGGTGAAACTTTGTAAATTGGACAAAAATGTTGCTATATTGGGTAAGTATGATACTAGTAAGTTGTATGAAATTAGCATGCACTGGTAAAAATCCATGAAATTCACTGAAAAAACATTGTTAAAGGGACGGTATGGTTAAGTTGCACTAATAAAACCTATGAAATTCAATGAAAAAACATTGTTAAAGGGACGTTATGGTTAAAAGTAAAAACAAAAAATCACAGAAATTCACCAGTTATGGTAAGCTAAGCAACCATAAATCGTGCCACCAGCGTGCACTGCTAAAACTAACCCCCAGGACATCAAAGATGACATCACAAATGAAATGAATTTTGATGAAAAGTCCCTCAAAGGGGTTAGGTTTATAAAATTGGTAATAAGATGTCAGGGGCTATCATTAACTACTTCCTCTAGACCTAAGCTAAAGTGTACTAAGTGTTATGCATTAAGCAGTCCCCTTCTGAAAGAAGAGCCAGAAAATGACGTGCTATGCAACTAGAGTGCTACACCCCAAAACAATAACCATCTTCACATTCATTGTCAACCGAAACCCATTAGCTTGTGATACAGTTTTATATTTAATTAGTAGCCAATGCATGTTTCGACCTGAAAACCTCAGGTCTTCTTCAGGGCTTTCCACAAACAGATTATTATTGTGTGGCCAATTTCAGGTCCAATTTCCAGAGCTTTATTCATGTCGATCGAGGCACCACTCAAATTCTAAATCTGCTCACTTTCCTGTGGCTGCAGGCCTTGGTGACCCCAATGTACAACAGTGTGTTTCTAATTTTTCAGTATCTTCTAATCAACCCGTTCAAGCCGAAATGCAAACTCTCTTAATTCCACATTACTCCTCATGTAGTCCACATTTATGCTTGTTGCTCAAAATCAAATATTCATATTGTGGTGCTATTATTTTCAGAGGTATATTAGCTCCCTTCTGTCATACGTTTGTGTGGCCTTGGGCTAAAGCACAGTCTGTAGCTTGATGGAGTATTAGCCCCAAATCCTTCAACAGCTCAAAGTAGTCCATAAATCAAATCTAATGTTATCTAGCTTCAAGAAACGTCAGGTCCAACAGTTCAAAAAGGTGGAGTGTGGACCCACCTACCAGTACATTTACATCTCATGGAGAAGGCTTTAAAATCATGGCTGTTACACTGGACATTCCCAAACTGACTGTTCCAGTTTTGTCTTCCCACCAACCAACCTGAAAGCTCACTCTGAAATATTGTACAAGGGCTGTTGGTTCTGCCTTACAATCCCAACATCCCAACTAGGGCTAGATCCACCCAGCACACCCTCTCTTCTTGCATTGACTCTCTCTGCACTTGTCTATACGGAACATGGCCCTGGGTGTTTCAAGATTACTGGAGTTCTCCCCAAATGGGATCTCCTCTTGTCTATGTTTGCATTTTGGTCGTCCGGGTGTGCGGCCAGCTGGCCTGCTTTGAATATTGTGTACCCTGCCCTCTTACTATGTTGCATCCATCTCTCTCCCTTTTCTCTTTCCCATTCTAGTTCTTTGAAGCAGCTCTCAGCTTAGTGTGGCCCTATAGCGTCCAGCTTTGTGTGGCCTTATATCAACTTTTTGGGCAGAGGTAAAAATGTAAGTACTTCCTATAGGAAAGGCATACCACTGTATCATGACACAGAGTATTGCATGAGGTACATTTCTAATGGCCTGCAATCTACCAGCCCAACCAATAATGAACATTCTAGGTTTCAATGGCTTCCATTTGAGACAAGAATTTGATTTTAGTGGCCCTGCTGGCTGACACGATCGTGGGCTACTGCCAGCTCCTACAAAGAGAAAAGTAAACGCTTCATCACATACAGTCTGTTGTGAACAGTACATTCAGACACACACACATGTTATCCAATCTCATCGCTGGTAGGGATAGAACTCGTGATGAACATTTTTCAGTGATGTGCATAGCTCTCTTTATAGACTACCACAAGACCACTTTGACTCAAAGTTCACATTTACTCTTGCTTACTTCATTTTTGCTGTTCATTCTCTTTATTGCTTGAAACAATGTACCTTTCACTGAGACTTTTGAGTGGGCTACTTACTTTCGGCAGACCACTCTGTTACTTAGTATCACTAATCTTACAGCTGTCTTTACTTCAAAGTTCTGTCACAGGTCTGCCTTTCTGTGTGTCTCATCCACACGCGTGCAGTCATTCAAAATTTTTAAAAAATCCCTAAGTCTTCTCCTTCCTGGTAGGGTTGTAACATCCCTTGAGGTAATAAGGGTCTTACTTGTAATTCGAATAACCTAGTAAAATTTTCTTGAAGGCGATCTTTGGCCTGAATCTGATCGCCAACCAGTTTAGCTACAACTGCTTCAATATCGGTCATATTTTTAGAAGGGCTAAGGCTTCCCTCTGCTGGGTTTCCAAACTCGGAGATGAAAAAGGGTCTCAACCTCTTCAGAGAAGGTTTCGGAGTGGGCTGACCCTTCTGAACTTGATTTCGATGAAGGGGATTTGACACCGAAAATAAAAGGTTCGGGGAAAGGTGTGTTTAAGGCACTAGGTATAATAAATATGTGGGAGGGTCTTATTTTTAAGACTATTCAGCCCTACTGTTGTATTTGATAATGGGATATTGGTAGAGTGTCTAATAGCACCTGGGTTTGGAAAAACAAATCCTGTTGGCTAACTGAGAATTGAAGTTGGGAGAATAAGGTCTCCTTAATAGTGGATATTCGATCTGAATCAATGATTTCACTAATCCTATTCTCTCCTTCTGGTGGGGTGACAATTACCAGCATGGGGCCCCAATTTGTATCAATTAAGTCAGATCCCACAACTGACACCATATGTAGGTGAGACATGGTATCACAAGTATGACACTGACACAATGGATACAATTTGTAAAGCCTTTATTGGAAATGTTGGGGCTGGAGAAACTCCTACTTTGCCCTATAACTAAGATGGGAGTAGTCTCGATGAAGTGCGGCTAAGTGCAGTCTCTGGCAGTCTGCTTCGTGCCATTTTGCTTTGCTTTTGGATTGTTTAAAGCTGCTGGATAAGACTGTGTTCCCCCTGCAACGTGAAGGATCTTACTGTGTGAAACATTGTGCGGAGGTCTGCAGCGCGAGAAATATAATTACTGCTGCTTTAAGAAAACTGGCGTGGAAGCGGGCGCTCAGCCTCTCTTGAAATATCTACTGCTCTTAAGCCTTCTTCCTTCGCAAAGCGACGTGAAGTGCGGCTAAGTGCAGTCTCTGGCAGTCTGCGGCAGGAAGGCACGGAGGCAGCAAGGTAATTTTGAGACCCTTTTTTTTTTTCTGAACTACTCGTCAAACACGAAAGTTCACACGCATTACTCATTGAAAGACTTGCATATCAACCTGGTACCTCTGAAATTCCAGTAAATTTGGCCAGGTTCTATTGACTAACCACTTACAATGGTCGACTCCCCGGTTCTAAAGCCTTTGCCACACAGGACAGTGGGGGGTTGCTACCCCGAAGTAGCCATTACATGCAGTACTGCTTCGCATGAAAACATTTTACAAATAAATGTGGAAACGGCTGAGGAGGTGGTGAAAGGAATTAGTTCAGCAGAAGGGGAAGGCTTCCATACACAGCTCCACTCACAGCTCGAACAGCCTTTACAGATCCCGAAAATATCGGCGCCACCCAAAGAAACTGGAATTTGTGGACTTTTAAATAGTATGGTGGCCATTGAAGACATGGGTCAGAGTAAGGAACCACAAATGGGACTGCCCCCTAAGCATAAAGCGCGGGAGGTTTCCCCTAATTTGACTCCCTTAAATTCTACTCCCTCCTCTCCAAAGGACTTGGGTGTAACTTATGACGATGAGACGGGCTCTCCAAGGTCAACCCCCTCTTCAGATGTGAACCCCTTTGTCTTTGGTTCTTTAAATGGGACCAAAAGAGATCAGCCCCTTGCAAAAAAGCCGGATAACGACTGGAAACCCTTCGGGATTTCCTTGCTAAACACCAAATTCCACACAAACTATTCTAGTGTGGACCAGCAAAACAGGGTGACCACTCGAGAATGTCTTCCGGATCCCTTCACGTCATGGCCCAGACCACACCAAATGAACATTTCAGGGTCTTATACATTTGTCCTCGAGCGTAAGGGGTCACCATCAAATAAATGGGGGGGCCTCTTGCCTCAGTTAACAAAACTCTACCTCGGGGACCCTCACAAAGATTCCACAAAGGAGTATTCCCCCAGCAAGCGCTGTTTCCAAGTAAACGGCAAAGAAGACAACCTTCTCCTATAGACGAGGACCTCTTGTCCATCTTGGAATCTACCCAAGGAGATGCCCCTTCTAAAAAGGATCCTCAAATCGATCCTGGAATGATTACAGCATTTGCTCTCGTAATGGCCCCCTTTATGAAACTTATAGAGTCGCAAAATGATCAGCTTCGGGACCATACGACAACAATTGCAATGCTATTTTCTAAAATGATCTTTATAGAAGGCTTCGTCTCTGCAATTCAGTCGAAACTCGAAAATAATGACGAGCATACGACTGAAATTTTGAAAAGTATCATCGAGCCGATTATAAAAGAAAAAGAAATAAGTAGATTGGAAAGGTCAAGTCTTCGGTTAGTTGGTGCAGGTGGCCCAGATTGTGGTCCGTCAACTCTGGAGCTGTCTCAAAACCCGCAGGTGGTTTTGCCTACAAAGAGTACTTTTGAGGAAATTTCCTCTATTAAATACATGGACACCTCTACCAACACGGACTCTTCTGTGTGGGCAACTAGCCCAGCAATGAAGGAGGGTAGGCGAGCACCGAAAGAAGGACGTTCAGTGACTTCCATTGCAACAAATACTTTGCCCCAGGTTACACTGGATCAGCCCGAGGCTCCAGTGCCAACTAACAACATCAAATTGTTTGACTTATTTAGGAAACCCAAATCAGGTCTATCCCCTTTGAAGGAAGGTTTACTCAAAGTAAACAAGAAAGGAGACAAAAACTATGGGAAAATGGTTACATTAACGGAAAAACCTATAGGACAGAGGCCTTTGCCTATTAGGAAACCCACAATGAGATCCAAAATTGTTACTG
The DNA here is from genome assembly GCF_040938575.1 of Ambystoma mexicanum. Classification (NCBI taxonomy): domain Eukaryota; kingdom Metazoa; phylum Chordata; class Amphibia; order Caudata; family Ambystomatidae; genus Ambystoma; species Ambystoma mexicanum. The sequence goes on along the minus strand of NC_090924.1, from coordinate 92,103,846 downwards.
GTCTATCTCTTCCAAAGAACTTGGCATTTCCCTGCAAACCGCCGATTTACGAGAGACCGTTAAAAAAAACAGACAATGCTTCCGCCGCCCACCCAAAAGTGTGTCCTGACGAGTCCCCTCGCCCTCTGGACATCAAGACGGCGAATGAAAATATGGATATTTCTCTTATGGATTTATCTATTTACTCGGACATAAACACCTCATGGGAGAGGAAGTCGGGATCAAGCACTTCTGAAATAGAAAGTGGTATCGAGGATGAAGACCCAGAAATATACAACAAGAGCAAAGGTGTCGACTCTAAAGGGGAGACGAAGGGTCAGATGGCTAAAAGACAGGGTGGAGCGGCAAGTGTCTTTCAAAAAGCCCTTAATGCCTACGTTGTCGATCCTGAACCCGGATTTCGACAAAAAATTCAAGTGGAAATCCAGAGTGCACTCTGGTAGAGAAGAATCGGCCAGCCCCCCAGAAAAAGAAAGGATAGCCACACGTCCATTCAATGCCTTGGTCTACACAACATTGGAAGACAGAAGGAACTTCCTTGTCCAGAGATCCTTGGAAACTAACAGTAGCAAAGGAGTTAGCCCAGACGCAACAAAGGAAATTAAAAGAACAGTGTCATGGGCAGAAACGATTGAGAGTAAGCCGGTGCGTGGGCCTACCAACCAGAACGCTCACAAAGGATCTGGGGCAAATAATGCCAAGGAACACTACAGAGTTCTACTGGAAAGAACTCTAGGTTATGAAGACAACTTAACTATGAATCGGGCAAATGTTATGAGGCTCTTACAATCCCTGGACCATCCCGATAAATTAAAATCAAGGGATTTAGATTGGATTGAATTCTACAATGAACAGCGACACGACAGTGTGATTCTCCACACAGGTGATCAAAACACCCAAAACTCACTCTTAGAGCTAGGTCCAAAACTCAACCTATGTGGATTCGTGCTTAAGGAGTTGGAGGAGGAAATTAGAACTGATTGTGAAGGTCCAAAGGATTTGAAACATCCACTAAGTAACTCTTTAATCTCCACTACCAAACCCAATAAGGAACAGGCGATGAAAGTGGGAAATAGTGGTAGGGGGACCCGAGAGGTTGACAGTAGAAGAGATCAAAGGCACACTCAATCAGACAAAGCAGGATTAAACCTGGAGAACAGTCAAGAGGATTGGAGTTGGCTGGCAGGGGCTCTATCTGCTAAATCATAACGTCAACATCTATCTAAGAGTGCCCAATCCAACTCCCCGCCAAAAAGGATAAAGATCATGAGTTGGAATACAAGGGGTTACTCGCATTCACTTGGAAATTCAGCAACACATCTGTCCTCCTACGATCTTTTTTGCTTGCAGGAAACCTGGTTGTGTGATCTATTTCTTTTGGACAGGTTTGAGCTATACTTAAACCCCGCAATAAAGGGCATGAAAGGTAGACCGAGTTTGGGTTTATTGTTAGGGGTAAAGCGCACTAGTGGCATAAAAGTGCTCTCTTCTCTAAACAGAAATCCCTGGATCCAACTCACTAGGATTTCATCCATGACTAAACCCCCTTTATTTATCCCTGATTGGCAGTTGCTCATATGCAATGTATATTGGGGCCCGACAGCTCGAGAAGAGGACAAATACATGGAAGTTCTACTGGAAGCCATAGATGATGCGAGGATCGAATGCTCGTCACTCGAAATTCTGCTATGTGGAGACTTTAACATAGAATGCTACGACAAGAAGCAGAGGAAAATAGAGCTCCTGCCTCTGAATGCCTCCAAAAATATAACGAGAGGAGTGACCGCGGAGAAGAAACTAATAGCCAGGAACATACACATGGTAAACGGGAACTTGGCAGGTGACAAACCGGCCACCCCTACATGGAAACGGGCTGCCCAAACGAGCACATTGGACTACATTTTTGCATCAGAAAACCTCTTTGGAAAACTAACATCGTTGGAAGTGTTCCCCACGATGCAGAGTGACCATAATATTCTGGAACTCAAAACTGAGGCCTGGGATAAGTTCTCGTTTGCACCCGGTAAACATCTATCAAACCAGCTTCTTGAGTTAACTTCCGGGGGCAATAGACTACGTATGGGAAGAAAAGAGACGGCCCTGGCGTTGGATTCCTTAATCAAGGACCAAGGTCCTAATTTGATAGAATATGCTGAAGCACTGAAGATCTTTCGCCCAAAGGTAGTTGCCAAGGGAATCTATCAATGCAAGCGGCACTGTTACGATCATCAAGTAGTGACAAAAAAAAAGTGGTAAGAAAAGCCAGGAGGTTATACGTCAAAACCAGTGCACCAGCGACCTAGTCCTGTATAATAAAGCTAGAAACAACTACAGGAACTGGCTTAAGCAACATAAACATCAAATATTGCAACAAGACAGTGAGAAGATGCATCATCTACTATCTACCAAAAACATCACTGGTATTTGGAAATTGTTTAATGAAATAAACATCCCTTCTGATTCAAAAATGGTGAACCCCATAGCCTCAGAAGTTTGGGAAACTCACTTTCGGAACCTTTATTCTATGGGGAAAATCTGTGGTCCCGCCTCATTATTACCATCGAATGAGTCCTGGGACTTCAAATTTGGAAAACAAGATATCCTAGACCTCATTAAACACTCCAATTCTTCAAGGGCCGCAGGACCAGATGGTCTTACTAACGACATCCTTAAAAGGGACCCGGAAAAATGGGCTTCATTTATGTTGGTTTTGTTCAACGACATAACAAGATTAAAAATGTTACCTAAATCTTGGACGACGTCCATAATTGTGCAGATTTTTAAGAAGGGAGACAGGTCCGCGCCCATGAACTACAGACCGATCGCCCTTTTGGATGTCGTCGGCAAAATATTTGCAGCAATAATCTTGAAACATCTAAATGTTTGGAGTCGGTTGGCAGACCATTTGGACCCTTGGCAATCAGGCTTTCGAAAGGGCATTGGAACATCCCTAAATGCGCTAATCATAAATATAATTAAATGTATGGTTAAGGACAAGAAATACAAGAACATCTACATCGTGTCAAGGACTTGGAACAGGCATTCGATTCTGTTGACCGCGGAATTCTATGGCAAAAACTGAGGAAATGGGGTTGTCCAAACAACCTGAGAGGACCTCTGGAAGCACTGCACACTGGGACAACCCTCAAAGTGAGGTTGGACAAACAGGGCAACCTTTCAAACAATGTGGAGGCCTTGAATGGTCTGAAACAGGGCTGTCGGTTGGCTCTTGCTGTTTTTTGTCTTTTCATATCCGATATGCAGGAAGCTTTCGAAGCAGTGAGATGTTTCCCCCCAAAGATCGCGGAGACCTCCGTGGGAAGGCTGTTGTTTGTGGACGACCTCCTGCTGCTAGACCAGACGGCTGTCGGATTACAGCGGCAACTAAAGGCACTCGAGTTATACATACAAGGAAACGGCCTCCGTATAAATCCGAAAAAATCAAAGATCTTGAGGCTAGGACCTATCATTGGTATGAAAAATTTAAGGTGGTTCCTATCGGGGGAAGAGGTACCAGTGGTCTCGACCATGGTATACCTTGGAGTAACCTTAAACATCAGCATCCAAGATGGTCCGGGTATCGTCAGGCTTAGAAGTAAAGTTACGAACTTAGCTTCACAAGCATTGTTAATTAAGCGACGATACTGTTCCTTCTCCCTTCGTCCACTGATAGATTTTTACAAACTGAAAGTTGTGCCTATTCTCACTTACGCGGCGGAGGCAAATTTCTTCATTAATTCAGAGGTTTGGAAACTGTTGGAGGGTCTATTCTGGAAAAGAGTATTGGGCTTACCGACATCAATTCCAATGGAAAGTGTGCGTAAAGAACTGGGCCTATCCTCCCTTTACATATCCATGGTCTGGAAAAACTTGACACTCCTTGGCAAATGTCTGCACCCACAGGAAAGAAGCGGATTTGTGGCAATTAATTAAGCAATCAAAAGAAAACTGATCCCGGCTCTAACCAAGTGGCAATTAAACTGCTCAGAAATTCTGAATACCATAGCATTAAAACTAGACAATCGTATGTTAAACGCGCTCATGATAAAGAGGAAACTCTTGGATTGGGATTGGACAGTCACTCTGGACAGGCTTAGTGCTTTGCCATCAATAACCCAGGGTATGGACGAGCACTACTGCAGAGGTACCGTTCACCCGTATTTGGATACATTTCCTTCAAATACGGAAAGGCAGCGGTTTCTTAAATTTAGATTAAACCTTTTCCACACCACAAGAGAAGTCCTAGGGAGAAGAAACAAAAAAGAGGAAAAACCTAGTCTGCTGTGTCGAGGCTGTGGGCAGGAGGCTGAAACCTTACAGCATCTGGTGATGAACTGCGTTATCTTATCCAAGCCCAGAGAGAAATGGTTGGGGTTGCACCTTTTAAACCTAAGTACTTTAACCTTGCAGGATAGGTGGTCAATCCTGAGAAGGGGAGAAAAAGTATCTATGACTTTGGCTTTGTTGAATTTCGTGAGAGAAATCTTTACAATTCTGGATATTTAGTCATTCTTCCTTAGTTACACTGTTTTCTCCCCTATATATAATTGATGTAATTGTGTTTTTTTTTTTTTCTTTTACCTCCATTATGAATTTAAAGTTTCCTTTGGTAACTAATTGATGCAATAAAATAAAAAAAATAAAAAGTGGTCTCGACCATCAAACGATAAACAAAACAGTCCTAGTGGAGTCCGTCAAATCAAAATGGCCTACACTTACAAAACCTAATGCCTCCCCTACCTCTTGTACAAAAAGTGTAAAAAAGGAGAAATGTATGCAAAGGAAAAATCAGTGTTCAAAGATGTTAGACCTCACGGAGTAAGGCTGTCCTAGGTGCTATGACTCGCCACCGCGCTCCCCATCTCCAAGCATCTCCGATTTGGCAACGCTGGATGTTACCATGGAGATGTGGTTTTTCCGCTGCCCGTTCTTCATGTAGTCACATGATGCAGTGACTACGTGCTCTACGCGTAAAGTAACGCCTCCTCCTCCTTCAAATACGATTGCCAGAGGTTTAACGCTGCTTCTAATTAGCGTTTTTTCTTACCATTACTTCGATCCAGTTTTTCTCTGCTTGTGACATCGGAACGTTCTCTCGACTTTTCTACCGGATTACCCTTGGATACCAAGTCTGAATACGATTAGCCGTTCCATCGGCTTGCCGCACTTGCAACGGCTTCTCGGCAGTTGTTCCGCCTGCTTGCCGAGCCCTCTTGCTACCTTCATTCTATCAAGCAAGCCATCCTGCCGGCTTACCTCACTTGCAGCGGTTACCTTACCAGCTGTCCCGTCTCCCTGCTGAGCCTCTACGCTGCCTGCATTCCATACGGTAAGCCTATCTGCCTACCCGCCTCTCCGGCTGTTAAGTCTCTGTGCTGTTGAATACTCTCATCCCAAAACATTACAGCATTTATTCTATTTTTGCTCTGCTACACTATGCAGCCCACAACACTTACCATTGTCTTGTCAACCTCTGCTTATGAGAAGATGATAAACGCATGAACTGCCTACCTTGACCAACTTCAAAACTACCCAGGGAATTATCTTCTGAACTACGGTGCTTGGGATGCTTTTCACCAGCAACTGTGCACCTTCTGGACGCTCTCCTGTAGTGCACCATCCCGGATCTAGGTTGCGACCCTCGTGCCGTTCGGGGTAGTTTTCCTATACTAACCTTCCTGTTTGTTATTTTTTCCTTCCGTTGGTTAGTTCATTTCCTACCTGAAAACACCTATTGGGTAAGCTTTGGGCCATTGGGGTTAGTCTTCCTGGGAATTAATAGGTTATCGTTCTTACTTATCTTTTCTTTGTTTCCAGTACTCTTGGTCCCTGACTAGCCACCATAGTTTCCATAGAGCCCTATCAAACCATCTTCCAGGTACTAGTGTTTGGTCTGATCTTGAATCAATGCATTGACATCCAAAGTCAATTACGTTTAATCGTGTCTTTGTTTATTTCTTACAGCCTTGGTTTGGCGGTGTGGATTTCCCCGCTCTTTTGGGTAATCAATTCCTCTGACTGTTTTGTTATACAGCAAAGGGGTGTGTTGCCTTAAAGAGTTCCTCGAGTTGAGGAGGTCTGGTTCTGGATTGTACCCTTGTGCACTCCAGCTTGGACTGAATACTTACCGGAGCTGCTCCCTCTTCAGTTATATCCCAGGTTGAGCAACGCCCCGACCAGTTCAGCAACTGGTGAGTAACAGTAGGCAGGATGAAATATTCTGGCTTGGTTTCCAACACTTTAAACAGTTCCAAACCGTGGATTGAGGCCTGCCTGGCCTTCCACTTTAAAGTCTATTTTCTCGATTTCCAAAAATAATACTTCATCACAAAGTTCACAAAGGTCTCCCTCCGTCATGCTCAGAACTTTCACCACACAGTTCACGTAGGTCCTTCTCTGTCTGGCTCAGACCTCTCACGTCAAAGTTCAACACAAACTTACAAGGGGGATCTCTTCCCCAAATCTATTATATTTCGGGTCTCTCTCAATCAGGCTTGGACTACATGTGGATGTTGGAGACTTTTGAATGTGCGTGGTGTCTTTACAGACCACCACAGGACCACTTTGACTCAAAGTTCACATTTACTCTTGCTTACTTCATGTTTGATGTTCATTCGCTTTATTGCTTCAAACAATGTACCTTTCACTTAGACTTTCGAGTGGGCTACTTCCTTTTACCTGACCACTCTGTTACTTAGTGAGGCTGATCTCACAGCTGTCTTTACTTCAAAGTTCATTCACAGGTCTGCCTTTCTTCTCACCTCATCCACATGCATGCAGCCTTCCCTTGCAATGTGATGTTGCTACTTCATTCGCTTTAACACACACCTGTCTCTTAGGTCACTTGCCAACTCAACGGCTGCGTGTGTCTCTTTCTTGTTTTTGCTATTTCCAATTCACGAGTCAAGGCCAGTACCACAGGCTTAGCCTCGCCTCCCCAACTCTGCCATTCACCCGGAGAGGGTCGCTGGTGTCCTTCAAACACAATGCAGTCTTCACTTGTGGGATCTGGCCTTCTTCACATGTCTTTCACGGCCTGTCAGAGGCCACAACCTCCAGTAGGGACCCCTCTGGGTTTTTGGCCCACTGCTCTTGTCCCATGGTCCGTCACTCTGCTCCAGTAGGTGTGCGGCCATCGTCCCGGATGTTCTGCTTGTACTCGTGTTCCGCCTTGCTCAGAGTGTGTCTTTAGGTGTTGCCTTTTATTTGTGTGAGGAGAGATAATTGGTATTAGGTGTATGCACTTAGTGTAAAGTGCCTGACTTTGCCTGACCCGATTAATGAGACATGTCCAGTACGATGTGAGATAGTTAGTCTGGTTACTCTCAGTCACCCACTACCTCGGGCGAGTGTTTGTGTAAAAAAGGGGCGTTGGGACTTCAGAAAATCCTAAAACATAGGATGGGGTAGATGAACAAAAAAGGGTAGAATACAGCATCTCACCATCTGTTATCTCACCCCACTTCCCAAAGACCCTCACCCAGGTGATCCTCCAGCACTGGTCCATCCCCAGGAACTGGATCCAAAAGCGATGGCCGTGTCCTGGTCACCTGGATGACAAGTCCCCGAGGACTAGCGGGTGGGACACCCTTTGGTTTCTCAAAGCACTGACTGTTGATGCCAGAGACAAGCGCCTGCCCAGCATGTAAGCGTGCAAGAATCATGACATAAGGACAGGGTATAGCAATCCTCCTCTATCAGCTGCCTTCCTGTCATAACCAATACTCCCCTCCTGTGTATGCCTACTATCAGCTTCCAAACCACTGACCGCACCTAGCGACACCAACCCACTTCCACCTGTAAATGGGAGTACCAATAGGAGCTCACTGATTGTACTGTGTCTTCACCACCATGACATATTCTACAGCAGAATCTATGTGAGAAATGCATACAAGCCAGGCATGGGATTCAGTACAACCAAATGTTACAAAAACATCTGAATTGCATCTCAGGAGCAACACTCTCTTGTAAATACACCATACTACTCCTGCACATGCCCATGTCACTCTCAATGGCCTTTGCATCTAGGCACACAGGTACAGCTCACTTGACCAGCATCACATACCGTTGCATCTTTTCATTGACCCTGACCATGCTCCCATGAACCAGTTATCAGACCAGAGGACCACTATACCTCTGTGCAGTGAGAATCCAATGCCATAAAATGGACATGCAAGCCCCTGCTAATACAACACGGCTGAATGTATGCCTTCCACAAGGGACACCACAGTGAAATGCTGAAAAAATAAGCTTTCCTGCCCTGCTTCTATTCTACCTCAGGTCCCTGCCTCTCAAAATCTCTGCAACTCCTTGTTGCAGTATTTTGTCCACAAAATCGCTCTCATCAGAGCAAATATTTTGACCTCCATTAGTGTTGAGCAACAGACTAGTCCTCTTCTTGCATATCCCTCTTAGTCTGTCCAGGGATGTTTCACCAAAATACCAGGCAAAGGTTTTTTTTAAAATTATAATGGGTTTTAAGGGGTAAAAAAACAGGAGGTGGGGGAGGACTCCCATAAAAAAATGGATAAAAAATGCATTTGATGCTTTTTTTTAGATGCTAAGGCATTCAATGCTTTGGCATTCGATGCAATCACTATGAACCGTTAATATCAGTGTGTATAGGCCCATATTACCGAATTAGAATACAAGAAGACATCCAAGGCCAAATGATAATGATGTGTTACTATATAGCACTTAAGCTTAAGCACTTTATATAGAACAAATATACATACAATATCAGCCAACCTGTGTTGGTACTGATTTATAGACCTCAGAAGGTTGCAAGACTGCGTTGGCCTTGCCGGTATTCATACCTGAAACCTGCAGATCACACACACATCGCAGCAGCGAGCGCTCAACCCACTGAGCTATCTTACCGGCTATAGTAAAATGAGCAATTACATGTCTGAATGTTCTCAAAGTCAGAAAGTAAATTACACTCTGTAGTGGATATCAATACACTGGTAACTGTGATTTAACAGCAGGCCAGTTCGTTTGCGGGTCTGGTGCAAAGTTGGCCACATGTCAACCCTACGTGGATCTACTTTTCAGGCTTCAGAGGTTGGCAAAATACATGCCATTGGGAGGGTTCATAACTGTGTATGAAAGAATTTAGAGTAGCACAGGGAAAGCAGTGCACTCACACAGCATCCCGTACTCTGGGCACTCGTTACCTCATACATGCAAACAAACATCCTGAAGGAGATAGGAATGATAGACACATTACAACAAAGCATTTATTGTGGCACAATGATATCAAGGGCCACTTGATGAGCTATGGTCAAATATTTCTACACTCTGCATAACCTTTAGGCACAAGTATTTAGTCAAGTCACTGAGGACACCAGGATGGAATTTCTTGTGATGATCGTAACAGAGACAACGGCAGAAAGACAATATTATGCCTGCAACTTGCGAAAAGCAAAATACATATAGTTTTTGTCTGCTTTGTGAATTTGAGGTGTTTAAGAACTGACAAAATCAGACTAAATCAGTGGCTCACCCTCTGAAGTGTGCCTAAAATAAACATTTAATGAGTATAGCAATTATTGTATTGAATTCCAGAAAGACTATTTGTTATTCCTATTCTTGCTTGTTTAGGGTCACTGCTCAATGTGTTACACTTGTAGAACACCCTGTTATTTTTTTAGGAGGCCTGATCAAGAAAACCAGCCACTACAGAAACAAAGAGCTACATGGCGCTGGCCACAGACCAGGAGCTTCAATTTAAAAAAAAAAGAGGAAAAAAATATTGTCTTTTTTTTCTTCTTTTGTTAAGGGTAGCAAGGGAGACCTCAAGGGTAGCAAGGGGGACTTCAGGGGTCGCAGTTGTACCCCTGGCAAGCCCCAAATGATGTCCCTGAGTCTGTCTCTTTTTCACTCTTTGTGGAGGCCTCGGAAGAGGGCATCTTGGAAGTCATTTCTGGTCTCAGATCTTGCTCTGTGCTGATCCCACCCGCCTGCAAGTGTTAAAGGAGATCAAGACAGAGCTTGCCCCTATCATCACCTCGGAAGTCAACTAATCCCTTCAAGGTGTAGATGTCCCAACAGCTCTTAAACTGGCTCTGGTCTATCCTCTACTAAGAAAGCACAAATTGGACTCCTGCACTCTGGTCAATTTTCAGTCTATTTGGCTTTTAGGGTTTCTTATGAAGGTCCTTGAGGCCATGGTCACTCCTCATTTGAGAGACTTTTTAGAGTAAAATTCCATTCTTGATAATCAAGTTTTGCCCCTTGATGGGGACCAAATCAGCATTGGTTTCAGTGTTAGATGATATTGCCTTGATCAGGGACCAGGGTGGTACGACTCTCCCGATTATGGTTCACCTATTGCTGGCGTTCGACACTGTTGACCACCTTACCCTGTGTCAATGCTTCAAGGATGTCGGTATTACAGGAACCAAAGAGAGAGAAAGGAGGATCCAAACAGGAACCCTCCCATCCCCTGAACACGGTAATGATGCGTCAGTGCGACGCCTTGATATCAGTTCAAGAAGATTATAGTGTTAGTACACATTGCACACATTTCAATGAGCGAACAGGTTTAACTGAAGTTAATGATGCAATCCATTCTTTGAATGTAGAAAACAAGTATTATTTATTCCAAATGCAAAAGCCAGAGAAAATTGCTTGCATGCCAGGGAGGGTTACATTTCAATTGTACACACTCCCTTCCATGCTCGCATGGCAGGGACTTGGACAATGGATCCTTATAGTGTTTGCCTGCTTTATGCTGGTGCATAATGCAGGCGGCCACGCATAGGGATCTCCAGCATTTCGCCGGCATGAAAAGCCATGCCCGCGCAGATGCTGGAGCATTTATATGGTGGAGAGGAAGGGAGCAGCGGACATACAAGTTGAATTCCACCCCTCCTCTCCACCATACAAATGATTGAATATGTGGCATAGAGTGATTGAAAGGCATTAAAGCCTTACTCAGGGCAGTTATGCCTTTCAATCACATTATGACACTATAGAAAATGAGCCCTGTGAGAAACCAGAAGGTGTCTCACCCACTAGTCCTCAGGGAGCTGTCATCCAGGTGGCCAGGAGACGGAAATCGCTTTTGGATCCAGTTCCTTGGGGTGGATGAGTGCGGCAGGATCACCTGGGTGAGGGGTGTGAGGGCAGTGGGTGTGGGACACCGGATGGTGAGATGCGGTATACCCTTCCTTGTAACACCTTTATACCATCCTACGAGGTAGGATATTTAGGAACTTAAACCCCCCTCCATTTTACAACACAAACATGTTCTCACAGACAGCCCACTATGAGAGAAAACGGATGAACATCCGAGCAGTATACCTGACGTCCCCTAATACAATGGTCAGGCAATTATTGACTATCACACAGACCTGACTTCCATTACACTTCCCCACATGGATAAAAGGCGAAGTACAAGAGCACACTCTGAGCGAGGCAAAGCGCACAAAGAAACAACAGTTCCAAGATGGCAGTTTAACAATAGGAGAATGACGGCGAAACAGAAGGAGATTGCAAGGAGGGAAGTTCCCTTGACCTTTTCAACAAGAAACCATTGCTTTCATGAACCCTCGAGATTGGAAAGTGCAAGACCAGGAAAACAGGCTGAAGAATCCTGCATTGTGTGTCGGAGTTACCTGTGTCCCTGCTGCGTCGATAATCAAGGCAGGGAATATCGCCAGCTGCTGTGGTACCGTCCTTGGCTCCAAAAAGAAAGCTGCATCTCAACACAGGCAGTGATTTGGGGAGACCGATACAAGACTGATCTGTGTTGAAGTCAACGTTGCATGTGGCAACATTGTATGGCGATTGGTGGAACAAACATTGTTTGAAATGTGTGTGATAACTAACAGAAGTAAAGTTGAACTGATGATTGATTAAACTTTGAAATCAAGATACAATGCCTTTGACAGAGTGGTCCGGCACCGCAATTGTCGTAATTCGAAGGTCTCTTAAGGTATCGAGCTGAGACTGAACAAGGTTGAAAGAGTGGCAAAAGATTGTGAATCGAAGTGGTCCTGCGACGGGTCAAGCCAAATCCTGTACACAATCAAGAGCCTTCGATGGTGATATAGAAATTGTGAATCGAAGTGGTCATAAAACGGGTCAAGTAACATCCTGTGCACAATCGAAATACTTCAATGTTGATACAGTGAATAAAGTTTATGACAAAATAGATAACGTTGGCCCGAGCCTGACAGAGGCAGATCAATTGAAGGCTTTGGGTTAAAGCAAGTGTGTGCTATTAGTCAGAGCTCGTCAGAGGGAGATCAATAGAAATTGGATACTTGAGAATCCTAAGAACATTGTGATTGTGTTAAACTGGATCTGAGCCTGGCAGATGGGGATTCCGAGGTGAATAATAATTACCTAAGAAAATTGTGTACATGTGACATGCTGAGAAGAGAGGAACTTTATGATTTGCTCGTTTGTTGCATCAGGCCCTCTGATGGAAGAGACTTTGAATGGCAAAGAGACTTGGGCACAAAAGGTCCTGGTGCTGATGTTTGGAACTGCACCCTTGTGCTAGAGATGGCAGAGACTGTGCTAAGCTCGAGAGTGTTGCTGTGTCCTGTGCTGAAAACGTGGGGAAGGGCAGCCAATGGCTCAGATATCCTGACATATCATTTCTTGAAAATGTTTCTTTTATATAACATTGTTTCCCATACTATTTTTATTTAGCGGTAAGGATTGGCAATAGGTTTATTGGTATAGGCCCTTTTATTTTGACAATACACCACTAAGTCTGCGTTATTATTATTTGATGGTCATAGCTTGCTCCATCTTTAGATTTCGGATTATAGAGGCTATATTCAAATCCTTTCTGAAGTTCAATAAACACCCTTGAACTGTGGTCACTTGTGTCTGTCTTACTGTTGATATCATGCCTTCCTTACAGTCCCTCAGTTTCATCTCCATCCCCTGTGAATGAGAAAGCAATGTCAGAATCACTGGTACATGTGGTGTTATGGCCACCATTCACAAATATAGCAAATATGCTACTGAGACACTGAGGAGTGCAGTACACAGTCTACTTGGTGGTTATGTGCTAGAGTAATGTGTACCCACAGTAATGGGTATGTAGACTGGACATGTGCAACAGCACCATATGGGTTGCCTGCACAGCATTGACAGTAGTAACTAGGCACACTTTGCTGGCAGACAGATTATGGATGTACATCTTTCATATTTGGAACATGGCCATTTGATAACATTTGGCCACATTCCCAGCACTCTGTTAATTTATTCCACATTCTTGTTGCTGACATTATTCCAGCACATGCATCCACTGATTTGCCATGCACAGGCGTCACAAGGATAGCCCAATATCAGCTATCCTCTACTGTATGGATGTCTACACACCACTGTTGTCATGCTACATGAAACCATTCGATATTGCCATATAATTGGCAGTTGTGTGATTTTGGAGACATGCCATAAGGTGCTATTCTGAGATGGAAATTCCATGCATACATGTCCTTTCAGTGATGTTGCCCATTGCTCTGCACAGTGCACATTAATGTCTTTGACACCCTGTCCTTGTCCATTGTTGTAGCAAGTAGCTCGGCACCATATGCAATATGAGTGGAGATATGGACTTGTTTTCTGTAGCAACCCAATGTCTCTCACATCTGTCCATGGGCTGACCATTCCATGCAAATCCAGGTGCCTGTGGTTAAGAAATGGCAGCAGTGGTTTAGGGTGTTACTGCTAGTCTCAGCACATGGTGGTAATCCCCTATTTTACAGTTGATAACTCTAGAGTGCATTGGAGGGATGTGGTCAATGATGGCTATGTCCTTTGTCTTTTCTCATGTGTGTACTTAGGCATGGATGCTGGAAAATGATGCACCCCACCCCCTTCGCCCTCCCCCTTCTCTTTCATCAAACTGTGGGCCTCATTACAAGTCCGGCGGTAATCCTGCCGGTGCTGCCGGCGGGTTGCCGCCAGACTTGCAATATTTACCGGCGCCTGGTTTGCTGGAATCACCACAACCACGACACGGGCAATCTGGGAAGTCAGGTGCCGGTAAATTGTTAATTGCCTTTCCAACTTGAGACCCATTGGACTCAATGGGCATGGGATGACAGAAGCACCGGCACCATTAATAACAGTGCCGGTGCTTCTGTGAAAGTCTGCAGGCAGGTGCCGTTCCGCCCGCCAGGTCAGACCAGGTCAGACCAGGTCAGACCTGGTGGGCAGGAGGGCAGCGGCCCGCAGACTCGGAGTGTTCCAGTCCGGTAACAACGGTGCCGGTAGGATTACCGGCAGCGTAGTTACTGGACCGGCACACTTGTAATGAGGCCCAGTCTGTTCATTTGTTTGGGGACATGGTGTTGAGTGGGTGCTAAGGGCATTTTCCATTGGCCATGTGTGGGGCAGTTTCACCTGGCCTGCAGATTTGTGAATAGGTGAGCATGATGCCGGTAAGTGTGGTCATGGTATTTTTGCATGGTCTTCCACTGTTCACATTGCCATTCAGATCCTGCAGTGCATGCTGGGCCTATTGGTTTTGGTGTGGCATGTGGGGCACGGCGACTCTGCGTTATATTACTTTGTACAGTGTATGGGCCCTCCTGTGTTCACAGTCCAGTGGCATGCGTCCACACATGTGCTATGTGCAGACCCGGATATGTAGATGTATGGTGTATCACAGGAGCAGCCTTCTTTTCTGTCATGCCAATTCCCATGCGTCATATGCTGCACATTGGTCCTACACCATCTGATGGGAAGGGAGCATGTATTCACACGCCAGTAGCATGTGCCTTCCAGAAAACATCATGGGGCATGTGATTACACTGTGACCTATGTGTGTATGTAGTCTCACCTGGGATGAAGGTGATTGGGGGCTCACTTTGACAGTGCCGGTGAACCACAGCTAGATGTGCTATGCATGTGGTGTGCAGTGTGCTCAGGTGTACATATGCGTAGGGTTTGCATCTCATGGGGTCACCATCTCCCTATGTGTAGGTGGGAATTGGATATGTGGACACAGGTACCATCTGGGTGATGTCTTAGCTGTGCATTTGTGGTTGTGCCCGGTCTCCCTATTGATGGTCACAGAGGTTGGGTCTCTGGGACATGTGTGGTCATTATGGGCCATGGATTGGTATCAAACTCTCACACTTTTCACCCAAGAGGTGTTACATAAATATATCCCATGCATGCAGTTGACTCACCCCCAATCCAATTCTCTACTCCCCAAATTCCCTCTTTTAATGCTGACATGGAGGGCAGCCAGTGCCTGCTCCTCCCATAGCCACAGGTCCAGGGATAGTAGTGACTATCCTGCTTCTGTAACCAGGGTCTCCCTGCTGTGTTTTGTTACCAGCTTGCAGACTCGCCGCTTGAGGTCTTGCCAGCGCATATGGATATGGCACACCCTGCAAGGTGTTTCTACGGCATTGAAATTTACAAAGCTGGCATTCCAGATCGTGTTGCAATGAGGTAGTGGGATCTTTAGACGTGCACGACCCATTAGGCAGTTAGCCTCCTTTGTGGCACTCTCCACCAGGACCTTGAGCTCCCTGTCAGTGAACCTGGTGCAGCGTTGCTGTGACATTGTCCTGGTGTGTTTCTGGTGTTGTTGGGCTGAGAAGAGAGCACACTGGTCAGGCAGGTAGTTGCTCGGTGGTGTTTGACTTAGGGTTCTGGTGCAAGGGGATCCAGGGGGTCCTGGGTCCAAGGAGTGCAAGAGTATCCTCGGGGTGGTGGGTGTCAGGGGGTTCTCATTTTAAGGGGTTTCATGGGGTTCTGGGGTAAGGGGGTTAAAGGGTGTCAGGGATTCCTGGCATCAAGGGCTTTCAGGGGGTCCTGGGTGTGTCAGGCGTTTCAGATGTTCTGGGGTTAAGGCGTGTCAGGGGTTCCTGGGGGCAGGGAGTGTTAGGGACAGGGAGTCCTAGGGTTAAGGAGTGTGATATGTTCTTGGGATCAAAGGGTGGCAGGAGATCCTGGCAGCAGGGGCCACCAGGGGGTCCTGGGTTGTCATGGGATGTCAGTGGGTTCTGGGCTCAAGGGTGTTGGGGGTCCCGGGAAGGTTTTTCTTTGGTCCCACAGTTGTTAGCACTTACCTGGACTTGATGCTGTGGGCTGTTGGGGGGGGGGGCCTTATGTGGGTTGGTCTACTCTTTCTGTTTGTATCGCTTTTACTTGCTGTATCTTTCCGATCCAGATATGCCGCTGTTTGCACGGATCCCGAAACAGATGTAATGAGGCCCATTGTAATTGCGCAGCATAATTGCGCAGCGTAAACTCAGGGCATATTCGCCATGCTTATATGGTTTACAGGGTCTGCCAAGGTGTGTGAGAAACCAGGAGTCTCACCCTCTAGTCCCGGGGGTCTCTCTCTCAGGTGGCCAGGGTACGGCCATCGCCTTTGGATCCAGACCCTGGGGGGTGGACGAGTGTGGGAGGATTACCTGGGTGAGCGGTCATCAGGGAGTGGGAGTGGGACACCTTGTGGTGAGATGCGGTATCCCACCTATAATTCCTTTGACCCGTTCTACCAGGTGGGATATCTGGGGACTGTAACTCCACTCCCCCTTCCCTCCACGAACATTGCTACAGAGACAGCTCACTCTGGGAGAAAACTGAATGGTATCCGAACAATGTATCGCGTTAACGACTCGCACCTGATCTCCATTGAACTTTCCCACACAGATAAAATGTGGAGCATGAGAGCACACTTTGAGCAAGGCAGAGCACACAAAGGAGTGGTTTCTTCCAGGCCACAGCTGAATCGATGGAGAAAGACAACATGTAGAGAAGTGAGAGAAAGAAGGGAGAGCTCTTGAGCTTTTCGATGAGTGATTATCATACTCTTGAGGATTGGAAAGCAGCACATGTAAAGCCAGGAACTGAAACAAGAAACTCCTATTCTGTGTGTCTGAGATACTGTGGCCCTCCTGCATGACTGGCTGAGTCAGGGAGGAATAGCAGCTTCCAGGGAGGAATAGCAGCTTCCGTGGTATCATCCTTTGCTCCCAGGTCACAGCCGAAAGCAGAACATTCAACACAGTCGTGAGTCGGGAGGAATTGTATGAGGCTGGTCTGTGTTTCAATGAAAGAATCGTGGTTGGCACTAGGTGTGGAAGCAACCGTGCTAAGCTCTATTGTCTCTTGAGCATGCTAGTAGGATTCAGGAGTCGCAAGATCACAGGAGCTTTGGGGGTTTAGCCAGCACCCCAATTGTTGAGTAGGAAGGGAGAGTGTTCTCCTGGCTATCTTGCTTTAGGCTGGCAATCAGGGGACACAATTGCCCCAAATGTACTAGATGCATATTAACTGAATGTAGAACAAACCCATCACTAGCACAAATAAAGCGAAAACTGTATCGCAATAACCACTGTGTTAGAACCTTTTTTGAAACCAATAAAGCAAGATAGCCAGGAGAACACTCTCCTTTCCTGTGTTTAAATGAAGGTTACGTGTGGCGACAATTTATCCTCAGAGAACGATTGTTGAAGTGTTTGATGAAAGGCCTCGTATTTTATATAAAATACTGAAAACTGATAAGTGTGCTGAACATTTTATGAGAGGAACAAAATATACAAGTTTGCAGAGTGTTCCGGCACCGTGTGGACTGTGTTATTTTTAATTTATGGTTGTAGCTTGATCCCATCCTTAGATTTAGGGATAGCTAGGGGTTCATCCAAACTCATAAAACCAGTGGACTCCAGTGAAATAGATCTCTCATTAGCGCCTGCTAATGTGCAGGCAGGTAACATTGGCCTTCATTTACTCTTCACAAATACTCTCTGCTGTAGGGGTGTTTAAAATTGCATGCAGGGTACCCAGCACATAAGTGTAAGCATTGGTGGTCCCAAACGTAAACTTAACTCAAGTAAACATTAGGATCAAGCAATGTATCTGATTCTTATTAAACAATAAGGTGATACATTTTGAATTTCCTGTAATTTGGGGGAAGGGGGCTGTTACATTTGCACTTTTGCGTTCACAGGTCCCAGCTGTTGAATTTCCTCGTTTGCATGGTGGAGTGCAAAAGGGCAGGGTGGAAAGGCAGTGTACATGCTTATACCTCTGCTGTTTAAATTGAGCAAATGCTGCCTGCCATGTGCACATGGCAGGTGCTTTTACAATGCATTGCTATGGAGTCCTCCTGTTTTTTTGCTGGTGTAAATAGCGGGCGGACTCCATAGAAACCCACAGCATTTGCATTTTGTGTATTTGTCATAGCCACAAGATTTGCACCAGCATGAAAATTCATGCTGGTGCAAATGCTGGTGGATTTGTGTGGTGGTGTGGAAGGGGTTGGCGAAAACGTAAATTACATTCCACCCTTCCTCTAAGCCCTTTATTCCCAATACGTGCTCCTACGTATTCTGTGGGAATGTTGTTGATTCATTCCAGATGGATGAAAAAATGACAAAGAAAACGTGGACTGAGCAATGTAACTGATTGTAAGTGCGCAAAATAGCAACTAGCCAATAAACAGCTAACAATATAGCAATCCTTCATCCAATGCAATAATCTCTAAAAGAAAATACAATCAAGCATGCATCAAGCAAATAATACACTCAAGCATGTATCCAAAAAGCAATGTGCATGAATGTTAGTGGATACACGTTCATGCGAAACACATCCCAGTATGATGGGAATTCCTATGTCACAGGATGTCTAAGGTAGGAGCGGGAAGAATAATTAGAAATGGAGAGCCCATCTACCTCAGGCCACAGATGGGCAAAATACTCTGGGCAGTACTAACTACTCAGGGAGAATTAAAACCGGAATAACGGCATAAATACTGCATATAAATCTTCAGTTCAAAAGTGCACAAAAGCCCAAGGAGCACAGAGACGTTTGAAAATGAAACTGGTGCAGGCAACATAAAGTGCAAATTGTGCCAGACAGAATAGTGTGCACATACCCCTGTCAACAGGCGAAGTTAATAGCATAGCAAAAGTGGGCTTTGATATGAGCAAATGAATAATTGAATACTTGACCAAAACTGAGTGAATTATACCTGCCCGCAGAAAACGGATTAATGATTTATGGAGCTAAGTGGGTGCAGTGGAGAGTGTGGCTAAAGTTAGGCAGTGACTGTTCTTGCTGCTTTTTGGAACTTAATTGAATTTACTTGGAAGAAAAATTGCATTTTGCCGCTCTGCCACGTGTATCCATCTTTGCAGCCTTTGATTAGCTAGGCTGCCTGGGAGCTCGGCTCGGCTAGTCCTGCCTGGACTCACACTGTGAAACCCCTGCCTCCAGCGTGAAGTGCATGCAACGTGACTGCGATGGAGAGTGTGGTTACAGTTAGGCAGTGATTGTACTTGCTGCCATCTCGAGCTTTACTGAATTTACTTGGTTAAAAATGTATTTTGCAACGAGTATCCGTTTTTGCAGTCTTTGATTAGCTTGGCCTGCCTGGGAGCTTGGAGCTCAGCTTGGCTATCCCTGCCTGGACTCACACTGTGAAAAACCTACCATCAGTGCGAAGTGCGCACGACATGAGTGCGGTGGAGTGTGGCTACAGTTAGGCAGTTAAGCGGTAAGGTGGTGGGCGGACTTTTTCCATCTTTGTCTATCTACATTTTGTTGCAAATTGTGCTTTGGCAACATCAAGTATCCCCTAATTTTACATTGTTATGATTCTATGTATGTCTTCCGCAATGGAGGAGGGATGGCTGTGGATGAAGCCTTTTAAACTTGCTCACATTATGGACCCAGAAATGCTTATTACAATAGACCTACCCCTGCCTCCCTCACCAGTGGAAGCCGCATCCATGTTAGGGAACTGTTTTGAAGCAGCTGTAAGTCCTTTTGTGAGCATCAAAGCTGCGAGTGTACCTGCAGCCTCAAAACTTAAAAAATTATGAACTACTATCATGCTATAACAACTTTGCATACTGGCGGTAATTTTGATTCCGACAAGCAAGTAATCAATGTGGTCACTCTACCACTTGATGGTCATTGTGCACAGTGTTCACTCGTCTCTATCTTGGGTACTCTGGTATCTGCCACATCACATCTTTTATATGAACAAAATTATAAGAACTTCACTTCCTCTTCAATGATGAACTCACCTTTAGACATATCTCCATTACAGAAGTCTCATCCCTGCTCCTCTTCATCCTCACTTCACTTCGCCAGTTGATCTGCCACAGCGCACACTCTGAACCATGTTCAAGCAACTAAATACTGATTTGATTGGCGGGCAGAAAGACATTTTTAATTAAATTAACCAAGTTCTATGTGCCTTAGTCCGTATGACAACCTAAAGGAAGCCTGGGTGCTTCCTTTATTAAAAAACCCACTCTAGACCCCAACGTGCTACCAACTACAGGCCTATTACAACAATGCCATTCCTTCTAAAAATACTAGATAGAGTGGCCTATGTACAAATTCTAAACTATCTAGAACGGCACAACCTTCTCAGCCTCCGCCAATCAGGATTTCGTCCTGGCCATGGCACGGAAACAGCCCTGGTCGATCTTAAAACCTAAATGGACTTAATAAGAGACAGAGGCGACCTAGCCATCTTACTCCTACTGGACCTCTTGGCAGCATTTGATCTAGTAAATCACAAGATCCTATGCCGCCACCTGGCCAGTGACACCCACTTTTCCAACAACGCCATAAACTGGATATAATCATTCCTTTTGAATCGATCAATGCCAGTCTTCTCAGCCTCGGCAGCGGCACACCCCAAGCCAGTCACATGTGGAGTACCACAGGGCTCATGTGTAGCCCCATACCATCTATAATGCATTTATCAAACCCCTATTTGACAAACTAGATAATCTGGGCATCACGTATACAAGCTACGCTGACGAAACCCAAATTCTCCTGGCAATCACTGGGGACTATGACACAGACGTTAAAGCGCTCAGTGCCATCTACCTCACGATTCAGGCCTGGATGCTGAAAATAAACTCTGTCTCAACGACGATCAAACTGAGATCCCAATCATAGGTAGCTCAGCGAAACTCAAGAACCTTCCACCATTTTACCAAGCCTTTGATATAGACGAGAACAACATCAAAGTCTCCAAACAAGTCAAGACATTAGGGATGTAACTTGACTCCTCACTTACACTCACCTGGCAAGTGAACGCCATCTCCTCAATCTCCACGTTCACCACAAAACTCATCAGGGCATGCAGATCCTACCTTAAGGTGGAAAATCGCATCACGTTAGCCAGAGCACTAATCCTCTCGAGGATTGACTACTACAATGCCATCTTCGCAGGTACCTCCAATAAAAATATTCAAAAGCTCCAAATTATTCAAAATAACGCTGTCAGAGCTGCTCTCAATATCCAGAAGTCCACCAATATCTCGACTGCTAGGAGAAATTTCCAGTGGCTACCAGTCAGAGAGCGCATGAAATTTAAAGTATTATCCCTCATCCACAAATGCCTAGCTAACACCGCTCCACATTACCTATCCAACCTGATCTCAAAAACTCAATCAGATAGACCTACCTGCTCAGCCTACCTAGTGTAACTGAACCTCTAAAATGTAAAAGACAGAAAGCGGGCAGACCCAGATTGCCCGTCCTTGCAACGAACTACTGGAATCCCATGCCCCCTTAACTTAGGACAGACCCTTCTCTATGGTTCTTCAGAAAAAAGCTAAACATGTGGCTTTTCTACCAGGACAATAGAAACCAGCTCAGCACCAAATACCCAGTACGCAGCCCACCTACAATGATATAAGACACTCTAACTATGCCCATCCCTTGACTGTCACCTCGCAAGCCTGTGCAACTGTACTGTCGAAATTACTCATGCAATCCTTTGTCAATGTTCGGAAGGATAGCTCAGCGGCAACATGCTAGCCTTGAAAGCAAGACAACACGAAGCAACACAGGGTCGATCCCCGGGTCCATGCTTCGAAACTTCTGGGTATTAAGCGTATTATAAATAACCAATCAAATCATATCATAATGTTACTATTTGTTCAGAACTTACAGCACCCGGCTGTCGGAGGTTCCTCTGCACTTGCAATTGCACAATTTACTCAAACAACCACTAATGTACAACTATGGAACTCTTATGTAACGTGTTTCTCTATGTTTATCCTAAGCAACTTACATGTAACCGCTTTCTTAAGACAAGCGCCCAGATGCCAGAGGGTTAAGTGCGCTATATGAATGTAATAAATAAATGTATGAGGGGATCAAGCTTGAGACAAAGTCCCATTCTATTATGCTAGAATCACTTTTGTATAAGTTTAATAATCCAATGTTTACAGCAGTCTTAAAGACTTTGTTAGTCTACAGCAAGGCTTAGCTCCCCCGGGCAAATTACCTCCAAGGGAAGAAAATGGTGATGTAGCTATAAACTTGAATGTTTCAAGGTTGGATGTGTCCCCTATGCTTCAAAAGAATATTCGGATACCTGGTGGAATTTTAACAGGGGGGGAGGGGGAACAGTGCTGAAACAGATATAGTGCAAACTGTAGCTGTTGCAGCGTGTGAGGCCCCATCGGTCTTAGGTGGGCAATACAACACTTGTGGTGTTCCAAACTCCATGAGAGCAAATGAGTGTCGAAGATTTAACAATGAGGGAATTTGCTCTTCCTTCTGCTAATGAAGTTGGGGAGGTGCGTTTTGCCCGATTTGGCGGCTGATGCAGGGACTGAGTGCATGGTTCTGAGAGATCTACCTAATGGGATGGCTTGTAACAAAAGAGAGGTGGGAAACAAGCAAAGAAGCTAATAGATGTGTCATTGATTAGGTACACAAAGCAAGCTACAAAGAAATGTGTGTTTACACTTTTAAAACACTCGCTGGTTAACAAGGCATTGGATGCTAATATGAAGATACATTCTCTGGACTCTAGTAATATTGCCTCAAAGGCGAGTGCCTACCATATGGAGGAGCGAAAGGGGTTGAGTTGGGTTGAGTTGGCCCGTAAAAAGTCAATTCAGTGACAGCTATCACTGTCAATATGAAGAGTTCACAATGTGTGTATATTGATATGATATGATATTTTATTTGTATTATCGCGCTCGTACACAAGTGTTTCAGAGTGCGACAAAGCAAGGGTGGGGAACAAGGGAGAACAAAAACAACAATCTTGGTAGGCCCTGTAACATTGAGAAAGAGCAAATGCATGGGAGAAGACAAGAGGAAAAGTGCATGGAAGGGGGAGAAGTGGAAAGAGTGGAGCAAAGGAAAAAAGATAAATAAGACAATAAATAAATAATAAAGGCAACAAACAGTAGTAGTGCAGTCAGCAAGCGGCAAGTGCTGGGATGAGGCAGCAGACAGGGTATGTCTGATAAGTGCAGGAATAAAGAAAAGGGGGGACTGTATGGTTACAGATACAGACCCCAGTGCTAGGATTGCCCAGAGGCAGGGCGAGTGGGTGGCAGGGTGAGCAGGTACCTGGGCCCAGAAGACAGAGGGCAGGCTAGGTGCACTGTGACGAAAGAGAAAAGATCAGCTGGGGAGAGCAGGGGCGAAGGCAGAAGCAAAGAGGAAGGTCTTTATGTGCTTTCGGAACCAGAGATGGTTCTCCACAAGTTTCAGAGTGGCAGGGAGGCTGTTCTAGAGGGAGGCCCTAGCCGAAGACAGAGATCAACGCCCAGCTCATTTCTTTGAAAAATAATTGACCCTGAGTGAGTTAGAGGTAGAGGAGCAAAGAGCTCGAGAGGGGAGGTATTTACGGCGGGATAGCTGAAGGTATTTTGAATCCAGGCCCCAGAAAGCTTTGTGGACAATGCAGAGGGTTTTGAATTTAGTACTTGCGTACAGAGAGCCAATGGAGAGATTTCAAGGCTGGAGAGATATGATCCCAGGGCTTGAGGCCAAGGACTAGTCCCGCAGTCCTGTTGTGGATGAGTTGTAGAGGGCGGAGAGTAGAGGCAGTAGATTTAGAAAGAGGCTTTTATAATAGTCCAACCTAGAGAGAACCAGGGCTCATGATCTTTTGGGGGAAGGAGAGGAAAGGCAGAGTACCTCTGAGGAGATGCAGTAGGAAACTTCACTTCTTAGAGACATCAGAGATGTGGCCAGAGAAGGAAAGCGTGGAATCAAAGATAACCCTAAGGTGGAGGGCCAAGGGAGGCTGGCCAGAGAGTGAGGGGAAAGGAGGTTGAAGATGTGCCAATGAGGAGCATCTTTGTCTTGCAGGCATTCAGGCAGAGATCGTTGGTGGCACACCAACCCTGAATGGCAGTTAGGCTATCAGAGATGAGAGAAGGAGAGGAGGTGGCTGAGGGAAGCCTGAAAATGAGTTGAGTGTTGTAAGCATAGCACTGGAAATTGGAGCAGACAATGGCAATGAATTGACTCCTCAGATTTGTTTCCTGGTGGTGGATCTAACGCAACCGGGATTATCCAAACATCGGGGGAACCGGCTTACGCAGACATGTGAGTTGGGTGTCCAAAATCTGAAGCCTCCTGTTATCTCCAGCGTGCCTGTGATCACATGTAGAAATCCTTTTTTCCATTATCTTTGGATGCTGACAGAAGCATGCCCACTAATCCATTTTTTTTAAATAATAGTTTGACCTTGGATGGTGTAAGGATTGCTAATCCCAGTACAAGAGATGGAGTGTGTGCACATCAAACTCACACAAATACGTTTAGTATTCTTAGGGGCTCCAAGGGCAGTGAGCAGCCCATTGAGGATCCGAAGGAAAGATGGCCGTGTGGTCCTGAGTGGGTCAGAAAGGGTGATTTGGTTGGCTCTTCTACTAAGGTCAGAACTAGACACCTTGAGCACCAATTTAGATTTTTGCTTGATGGCGTTTTACCAGAAAATAAACAGGTAGTGCTGAATTGCACTAACATTTTTAGGCTGTTGAATGCAATACAATCCTTGGCAGCTCTCACCTCACATGATGTTGAGTGCATTTATTCTTCAGATCATTATGGAATGGATAGAGTGAATATCTTTTTCTGTTCTAGATTGATCAAGGAGGCAGTAATAAATGAACAGAGCATAATACGTACATTTGGTTTTGATGCTGTACCATCTGTGAACAAAGGATGTAATCTGGATAATAATGATGATGGATATGGGCCTGTGGTGTTGCCTAAAGACATTATGATCTCTTGTGATCAGAACACGGGCTCATCTGGGACCAGGGACCACTCTATTTTCAATGCTTCCTGACCAAATACTCCCCTTCTAGACTCCTTCGCTCTTCTGACACAAATTCCCTGCATCTTAAGCAGTTTGCTAAGCAGAGAGCTGGTGGTTGACCACTTTCCTTGGCTGGCTCCCTCCTGTGGAATAGCCTGCCACGGCCTCTGCGTCTTGAGCATGACCTCCTTAAGTTCCGAAAAAAAAGCATAAAGACCTTTCTCTTTAACTCTTCCTTCTCCTCCTCTCTTCCCTGCTAATCATACAGTAGCGTGACTGATGTGCAGGGTCCTTATGTTTCCTCAGGGCCCTGACTACCCCACATCTCGCATCCCAGCCGCTGTTTTCTTCTACTGAACTTACGTAGGATGACCCTACCCACGGGTGGTTGCACTTATGGGGCCTCATTACGACCCAGGCGGTAAGGGGTTAACGGCGCCGTAAAAGGTGTCGGCGCCGTTAAACCCTTACCGCCTAATTACGAGGTCCCTTTGCGGGTCCCGACCTTAACGGCTGGTTTTACCAGCCGTTAAGGAAGAAACCCGTAAAGGGACTTTTGAGGTAATTACGGTACTGCAATTTGCGGTACCGTAATTACCTCCTTCCCCATTCTCATTGAGCCCTATGGGGGAAAAAATGGGAATGGGGAAGGGCCAATGGTGAATGGGGAATTATCGCCCGCCAACCTTGGAATGGGGTGGTAATTCCGCCATTGACCATGGCGGAGTTGGTAAAATACCGGTGGCAACCATGGCGCTACTAGCACCATGGTTACCGCCCGGGTCGTAATGAGGCCCATGATCTTCTCCCAGCACTTAAATTGAGCACATCTCCATGAGCACCATAGCACCTATCCCTCTGCCCCATCCCCTTGCACTTGCACGTTCTGACCTCTCACAAGGCATAGTAGGTTCATCTCCCCTCCCTTTTTACTCTCATTATTTGCTTGTACTATTATGTCAATTATGTTCTGTGTTGTAACTCATTGTCTATGCTGCCTTTTCCCACCGTGATGCCCCATGGGTGCTTTAAACCAGTTTTGCTAATTGTATAAGTGACATCACTTATTGACATCATATCACATCAGATATGGGTGCAATTATGACACGTAAAATGAAGGAAGATGAATACCCTATTGCTTACATTCAGGATATTCAGGAGAAATGGCTACTTGAAACTCACAAGCCGTGGGAAAAGACAGTGGCATTATTTTACTACATTTTATGTCAGGGGTTACCTGAGCCAGTACAGACAGATGAGGAAACAAGTAGGGATGGAAGCGAAGCCATGAGCTGAGATACAGTTTACAATAGTACACCATTGTTGGTTATTACAAGAGAAAAACAAGAAGAAAGATGAGAATAGGAAGATCAAGGAAACCAAATTAGCTCTGAAAAAATTGTCAGAATTTGCCATAGAAGGGGTGGTATTGACAAGCGGAGAAGGATTGGCCATGTAGGAAGCAATGGGTGCAATGCAGGCAAATAATCTGCGCCTGATAGACCAAGGTGGCTATGGGTTTATACCACGAGGCAGAGGTATGGGTTATAGAGGAACAGGAGGCAGATTTTAAAATAATCAAGTTGGGTTCCATGGTACACAGAATGAGAAGCAGAATGCCCAGTGAGGATATAACCAAGGAGAGACTAATAGGAGAGTTCCTCCAGTATGTTGGAATTGTGGAATGACAGGACATATTGTGCACATATGTTGTCAAGGGTTTTGACCCATGTGGAATCCTTAGACTGGGTAGATGTGGGGATGAGCTGTCGCCGCCCACATTCACGCCAGAATCCAGGAGAACTGCGCAGTTGGCACAAGACCACTCCAAAGATACAACCTTCTAGTGGGGGGTTCCACATCACCACTCTACTGTAAGGATGCCATCAAAACAATGTTAAGCAAGGGTCCTATACCATCAAGCAAAAGACCACTCTATTGAAATGCAGTAATTCAAGACAGATCCCAAAAATGGATGCAATTCAGAAAGCCGGCGTTTTAAAACCACCAGACTTTTGTGTAAAACTGAACAAATGAACCGAAACCAGGCCAAGGAAAGACTTGCTAAGAGGTGGATACAATGTAAAACTATATTCTGAAATGACTTGAAGGAAGTAATTATTTAATGCATATGTAAAAATTGTAAGTTTGATTTAAACTGGGAACTAAAGTGACATTTAGCTGAATTCTGCCTGACAACTACCCCCGACAGGAGAAACCTGCTCAGCCACTCTTCGCAGGCCTAGCTGCATCCTGCTTCCCCACCAAAAGGAGTTGACACCTCTCTGATTAGATTAGGGGAGGGGCAACTGCAGGAGGTTGAACAAAGCCTTGTCCTGGACTCAGGCAAATGTTATATTGGGGGGGCCATAAAGTGGCTTCCTCTTGGGAGAAGTGGGAGGAGAAGTGCCTCTGGGAGCCACCTGAGCTGGAGGCGGGGGCAGACAGAAGCTTCCCCCATGTGCTTTGGAACCTAAACCACACCCATCTGGGCCAGAGCATAATTTTAAAAAGATAGATAACTCATAGTGCGGACTTGTCAGAATTATATAAGTAATATCATTATTCTTGTGATTTTTCTGTGCACGTTTTAAGAGGTGTTAGGACCCTGTGGTGTATGCTGGGGGGTTGCTAGCGGAAAGTAGGGTCTTACTCCAAATGTCTGCATGTTAAAAATCTGACACTTCATCAATTCATGTCCATACTCCTTGCGCACATGTGTGTAATTTTTGGTAAATGTCCGATATTGGTAAACCAGTCAAAAAGCGCAAAATGTTGTCATTTTTGAATGCAAGCCCCCAGGAAGATCAGAGGCGGACAAGCATGGACCATAAGGAATATATAATGTGTACATGTAATTTCAACAAATTGTGTATCTGGCAAATATGCATTTGAATCAAATATAGATTTGTGGGCAAATTGACCAGGGGAGGATCCTCTGACCCATAAACAGACCTCATCATGATGACAAGCCGTTTACTTAGGCAGTGACATTCTCAATCACTTTACCATTAGTTTGGACCTAATATGGACCTAATAAACTTCAAAGCTTGGTCCCGATTAGCGGATAATACCATGGGCTTTGATGATCCAGAAAAAGCATTTAGGTCAGCTCAATTGCTACCTTATGCAGTTGAAATTCAGATTAAAGAGGAAGTCACCATCCCAGAAAGGACCCGAGAATTCTCCCTGGAAGTGAAAGTTAAAAGAGGACAAAAATTGAAAAACCCTGATGCTTACATACATCTAAATTCTTCTCTCCAACAGCAAGGGTCAGTACACCTGGACCCGGACTCCCTTCGGATACCTCAACTCCGGCAATGAATTCAACATTTTCTTACATAAGGCCATGCCCGACCTGGGTGCGAGGGGTAACCTGGCTTATGTAGATGATGTCCTCATCAAAAGTTCATCTGTGGAGGAACACA
Organism: Ambystoma mexicanum; assembly: GCF_040938575.1. Classification (NCBI taxonomy): domain Eukaryota; kingdom Metazoa; phylum Chordata; class Amphibia; order Caudata; family Ambystomatidae; genus Ambystoma; species Ambystoma mexicanum. The sequence continues at coordinate 92,075,376 of NC_090924.1, read as the reverse complement.
TAGCGGAGATCCGTTATGTTCTGACGCAGTTCAGGGCCCCTGGAGCAAAACTTTCCTTTCAGAAAGCACAGTGGTGTAGAACCCGTGTTAATTTCTTGGGGCATGAGATTACTCCTCAGGGTCTCTGTCCCCAGGAAAAGAAAGTGGAAGCACTTCAGAAACTGAAAGACCCCACAACTCTGCGGGAACTAAGGAGCCTCCTTGGACTGACTAATTACAGCAGAAAGTTCATTGAAGGCTACGCAGAGATCACTGGACCCCTGATTAATCTCTTGAAGGGGGGGGTCAAGTGGGAATGGGGTCCAGAACAATCCGAGGCAGTAAGACAACTCAAGAGAAGCCTCTCACAAGCGCCTTGCCTAGCTTACCCTGTCAGAAACAAGGAGTTCTTCCTGGAGACAGGGTTCTCTAATACGTGCTTGACGGCAGTATTATACCAAAAGCATGACAAGGTCAATAAAGTAATCTCCTATGCGAGCAAAACTTTATCCTCTGTGGAGAAAAATTCAACGATTGTGAGAAGGCACTCTTGGCAACGGTGTGGGCATTGAAGAATTACCTCCCGTTTATCCAGGGGGAACACATCATAGTGGAGACTCCACACCAGCCTCTGCAATACCTCCAAAGTGACAGAATCCGGGCCGGAAATGTGAGTAATTCCCGAATTACTTCCTGGATTCTGTCAATGCAAGGCTTTCCTGTGGAGGTCAGATATGGCCAAAACAAGAAGAGTCCCCTCGCGCAAGGTCTGGCTGACTTGCATGATTGTGCCAGAGAAAACTGTCTCGAGGACGAAAGTCTAAAAATCAAGGACAACATGGAGGCATACCTCAATTCCCCACACAAGGTTTTTGAAGAAGACAAGTGTGAGGGAATGCCCAGTGTCTATGTGGATGGATGCTCTTACCATGTTGACAACAACAGGGAGAAAGAACTGGTGGCCGGCGTAGGGAATGCATGTGTGAATGAGTCCCCAGAACCCTCCGCTGGATACAAAATTGGTCCCCGAAGTAGTCAGGTGGCAGAGTTGATGGCTGTGCATCAAGCCATCCTCACTGCCGTCCAACATCAACTCCACGAACTGGTCATAATCACAGATTCGGATTATGTACAGAACGGGTTCGTGGAGCACCTGGTTAACTGGAAAACCAGAGGCATGTTATGTGCTAATAACAAACCCCTGAAACATGGGAAGTTAATCCAAAATATTGATGATCTGGTCACATCGAATGGGATGACCATCTACTGGAAAAAGATCAAGGGTCATTCCAAAGTAGAGGGACCAGACAAAACTGGAAATGACTTAGCTGATCAGCTGGCCAAAACTGGGGCCATCCAAGGGGATCTAATAGAAATAGAGTCCCTGTTGGGGGAAAATCCAGGTCACTGCCATCACTAGGTCCCAGACCAATGCTCACAATGATCTTTCAACTGCACCATGGAGTAAGGAGACCCCTGATGCTGATTTGATTACAGCTCAGAAGGGGGATCCAATAATTGGTAAGTTTTACCAACACATTGAGGACCCTGAGAACTTTCCCCTGACGGGTACCGATTACATTGGGAAAGAGGACCTAAGAGTGTTGATGAAATGTCCAAAGATGTTCCGAATCCAAGACGGTTTGTTGGTAAGGAAATCCCAAGCTGGCCATGATCAGTGGGTGGTCCCTACCTCATTCCGAAGCCTGATGTTAAGTCACGCCCATGATGCGGCCACCGCCGGTCATAGGGGGTGTCACACAACACTGGAAATCTTAAGAGAGGTTGCATACTGGCCACACATGGGGCAGGACCTCGACCAATACTTGAAGGGGTGCCTTGTGTGTGCACAGTTTCAGCCATCATCCCTCACACACCGTGCGCCTCTCCAAAAGAGGGGGATGACACTGCCATGGTCAGATTTGCAAATCGACTTTGTAGGCCCTGTAATTCACTCGTCTAGAGGAAACAAGTACATGTTGACCATTACATGCTTGTTTACCAAGTGGGTGGAATGTCTCCCAGCCCCAAACTGCAAGGCAGAAACAGCAGCTGCCCTGATGATTAACCACATCTTTTCTCATTTTGGTCTACCTCAAAGGATTGAGTCAGACAGAGGTAGCCACTTCACCAGTGAAGTAATGACAAAGATGTGGGAGATACTGGGGGTTAAAAGGAAGCTACACATTGCTTACAGGCCAGCTTCTTCTGGAGCAGTGGAGAGATACAACCGAACCATTGTGAGCATATTAAAAAAGTTTGTGGCAGATTCTGGGCCAAGTTGGGATATCCGATTACCTCTGGTCCTAATGGCCATCAGATCCACCCCTTCATCTGCAACTAAAATGTCACCATTTGAGTTGGTGACCGGACGCAAGATGGTGCTTCCCCAGCATCTGCTCTACAGGACCCAAGAGCAGACACTGATAAATGCCTCCACAACTCATGAGTATGTGGAGAATTTATGGAAACACCTCCAACATGCTTTTGCGTATGCTCAGCGGAATCTAGAAAGATCAGCTGATAGCATGAAGATCCACTACGACCTGAAAACCACCAGGAAAGTATACGAGGTGGGGGACCGGGTCTATCTACACAATTGCCAAAGGAACCAGGCCAAACAGCGAACATTTTTGCCTACATGGAAGGGACCGTTTGAAATTATAGACAAGATCTCCCCTGTAGCGTACAAGATCCGCATCCCCAAAGGTAGTCTGGCGGAAGGGGAAGACAAGTGGGTCCATATAAATCAGTTAAAGTGTTGCCATCCCATGCACACCCTGCAGCAACTGGAGGAGTCCTCTGCAATACCAGAGGGGGCCGCTCCAGAGTAAGTCAGTTCAAACTCTAAAATATTCCACATATCAAAAATATAGTAACGTAATGCAAATGTTCCCTGTTATATATTGTTTTTAAAAATCAGACTGCAAAATGCATTCGGATGTATAAAATGTACATGTTTGCCAAACCATTAATAGTGGTGGAAAAATGTCTAGGAATGTGTATTGCCGCTTTTGCTTTATCATCCTAGGATAGAGGAAACCATGGAGACTGGCCAAGGAGGATGACCGGGGACCGGGAGCAGAGACCCGAGGGGCCCGGGGTACCGCCCAATATTCCCATCAGGACCGGCGAGGAGAACCGATCGATCCAACTGGGTGGAGGAAAAGATGCTGAACTGTGCCATCTACAGAATTGGAAGAACATAATGCGGACATACCAGCACAGGGCTCAAAACATCCTTGGCACCCGACTTCCCCTCGACTCGAATCAAAGCGCAGTCGGGCGGGGGGTTTTGTCAAGGGTTTTGACCCATGTGGAATTCTTAGACTGGGTAGATGTGGGGACGAGCTGTCGCCGCCCACATTCACGCCAGAATCCAGGAGAACTGCGCAGTTGGCACAAGACCACTCCAAAGATACAACCTTCTAGTGGGGGGTTCCACATCACCACTCTACTGTAAGGATGCCATCAAAAAAATGTTAAGCAAGGGTCCTATACTATCAAGCAAAAGACCACTCTATTGAAATGCAGTAATTCAAGACAGATCCCAAAAATGGATGCAATACCGGTAGTCACCACTATCAGAAAGCCGGCGTTTTAAAACCACCAGACTTTTGTGTAAAACTGAACAAATTAACCGAAACCAGGCCAAGGAAAGACTTGCTAAGAGGTGGATACAATGTAAAACTATATTCTGAAATGACTTGAAGGAAGTAATTATTTAATGCATATGTAAAAATTGTAAGTTTGATTTTGAGGAGAAGTGCCTCTGGGAGCCACCCGAGCTGGAGGCGGGGGCAGACAGAAGCTTCCCCCATGTGCTTTGGAACCTAAACCACACCCATCTGGGTCAGAGCATAATTTTAAAAAGATAGATAACTTATAGTGCGGACTTGTCAGAATTATATAAGTAATATCATTATTCTTGTGATTTTTCTGTGCACGTTTTAAGAGGTGTTAGGACCCTGTGGTGTATGCTGGGGGGTTGCTAGCGGAAAGTAGGGTCTTACTCCAAATGTCTGCATGTTAAAAATCTGACACTTCATCAATTCATGTCCATACTCCTTGCGCACATGTGTGTAATTTTTAGTAAATGTCCGATATTGGTAAACCAGTCAAAAAGCGCAAAATGTTGTGATTTTTGAATGCAAGCCCCCAGGATGATCAGAGGCAGACAAGCATGGACCATAAGGAATATATAATGTGTACACGTAATTTCAAAAAATTGTGTATCTGGGAAATATGTATTTGAATCAAATATAGATTTGTGGGCAAATTGACCAGGGGAGGATCCTCTGACCCATAAACAGACCTCATCATGATGACAAGCCATTTCCTTCCCCCAATCATGGGAGAGGGGAGAAATGGGCCAATGACAAGTAGAGAGGGACAGGCTCAGTGATGCCACGCACACACCCACTTCCAAAACACATAAAAAGAGACTGCTGGGACAGGTAGAGACATTCAATTCCATTTTCTGCGGGAAGCTCTGCCGGGAGACTCCAGACTTCACATCCATCAATCTCCAAAGGCCAGAACTGTACTTCAGAACTTAAAGCAAGGGCCTAAACCCACAAACTGAGAACTCTTCTCAGCAGGCCTCAGCATCCTTAAAATCATTTGCAAACTATTCCACAGCCGGGCGAGCTGTCCGAATTCTTTTGCCAAGAACTTTTGCCGGTACCCAGAAAGCAGTGTTACATCCAGAATCCACTTGATTCGGACCGGAAAGCAGAGCAGTATCCAGAACCAGAGGCCGCTGTATCCAGAGAGGCTAGACCAGCAGAGCAGAGCTGACCCAGATCGCGGTGAGCAGAACCGGTGCCTGATTGACCCGCCGAGCAGAGAGAACCGCCACTGGACGTGTTGACCAGATCCGTGACGAGGCCCATTCATTTCAAAATTAGGAGTGAGTTTCCGCCAGAACTGTGCAGAACCCAATCTCTTAGTTAAAATAATCTAATCCAAACTATTTTAACCTAATTAGAACAGCCTCCTAGAAATCGTATCATCTGTCATTTGTAAAGCTGCACAACTGTGACCTGTCAATTCTGCAGCTGCAAGCTGTCACCTGTCATTTTGAGTTTTATTTTAAATCCGAAAATCTACCTTTATTAAATTGTCTGTATCTCCGGAACCGTCCTAGGAACGTGGCTTAACTTTCATTTTAAAGCTGTGATTCTAGGTTTTCCAACGAACCTAGAACCGACCTCCTACTCCCTATACTTTTTCCGCAATCGCGATTTACGCACTCGCGAAATTTACCGCGATTTGCGATTTTGGCTCAATTTCTCCACTTGTCAAAATAGCAGCTCCATTCTTCCCTTTGTTAAAATCTGTTTGCAACCTGGTAATAACTCATAGAGCATTGCTAAAGTGATCCTGAACTAATATAAACTAGATATCACCCACCCTGAACCTCTAGAGGGAATTAAAAGCATTTTTAGCACATTTTCCCATCCGTTGCCATCACATTTAAAAGCATTTTGGGCCTGTGTTTCAAACTTCTACCTGTTTCCTCTAAGCTTGCTGGGGGGGAACTGAATTTCGTATTGTATTTGATTGCATTCCTGAGAACTGTGTGCTCCTCTTTCCATCTCCTTCCATTTCTTACATTGCATAAGGGGGGGGGTGAATTGCCAGAGAAAAAGTGATTACATTGTTGTTGGTTGAAATCATATCAAGTTTATTTGCTGTACTGCATTTTATTCCACCTTGCATTTCCTTGAAACCATAAAGCATTTTCAGCTACCTCATCCTCTATACTACTCCTAAGTAATCAAGTGTACCACTGTAACATTACCCATTGTGGATCCACATCATATGTCTCAGTGTAATATCAGATATTAATTTATTATAAATGTGTGATATATATATATTGTTTAATTTTTCAAATAAACCTTTTAATTTGCAAAACAAACCTACTTCTTGGCTCAGTGGGGTCAGGGGGATTCTAAGAGAGGGGTGTTATATAAGGGTTGTCATCCAGAGTACATGAACTGGACCTAAAAATATATCAATAAGGGTTTCCCTCAGCATCCCAGACTAGGCATTGACTTAGCTGTAGTGTTGACGTGAAGCCGCTTAACAATGTGGGAGCCAAGGGAATGTACAGAATGGACAGTTCTGTAGCGGGAGACAGCTTACCCTTCACCATATTGCACACAGACCAGAGAAGGCTTTGCCAAGGATCACACATCTTATCAGACACAAGCACCATGAGTACAACAGGTACCACAGCAGGGACAAGTTCAAATGAATTTGCCACAAGGGCAGTTGCAACAAGCCCCTATGCAGACACTACAATATGCGAACACAGGACAAGTATTGACACCGAGAATAGGAGGTGTCACTGTGGTAGGAGGAACTCCTTTCAGAGGGACAGGGATGATCCTGTATCCACAATAGGGCAGCTCACAGGGTGACTTGATGTGTTCATTACTATCTGTGACACCAGACCTCCAAGAGGAACCAAAGGTCGATGTCACGATAGGAGGCAAATCCTTTTCTTTTCTTGTAGACTCTAGAGCAACTCGTTCGTATATACCAGAGGGAAAATATCCAATGTCAGGTATTGCCATGAATGTTCAAGGGTTCTCTGGAGCAACAAGTCAAGTTCCTTTTACTGATAAATCACCAGTAACTATAGGAGAAGGTGACATGTTCATTCCCTTGTTATATTCATGATAGACACAGTTAATATTTTGGGAAGAGATTTAATGACGAAACTTAACATGACAATTTCATTTAATGATGAAGCAATAGTGTGATCCACTCCAGAAAAAGCATATTTAAACGTCAGAGAGTTTATACTGGCGTTCACAGGGCAAGTGGCTCTGTGAGGCGTTCTGGTAGATCCAGAGATGTTTCTATATGGAGTGAGCATTTTACTGACATGGCTACCTGGCCTGGTGGAAAAGATTGTGAGAATACCTGATGAGTCTTTCTTGAGACCACAAATGCCTATGGATGAGGAAGGTGGGCAGACTATTCCTATAGAATTGGAAGCAGCCATAGTACGAAGGGAAATGGAAATGCTCAAAGGAATAGACGATGAGGGTAGACCATGGAGAACAGTGATTGTTCTTGAGGAAGGTTATAGATTGACTGACATAACCGATGACAATATGTTCATGGAGGACCGAGCAGATGACGAAGTGGTGTTCTTTATAAGCATCACATGCTAGATAAGAATAGAGAAAAGAGAAGTCCCACAGAGAATGGCAATAATGCGACAAAGACCAGCATTTTTTCAGGAAGATTTGGAAAAGGTGCCAAGCATCCTTTGGACCACAGGCCCTTATGACATTGGCTTATTGAAGGGGATAGAAGATGTTAAAATAAAGCTTAAGCTAGGATCGATTTTAGCTCGAGCAAACCAGTGCCCAATGACTAAAGAAACTGTATTTCAGCCTATTTCAGCGCTGATTAATAAGGAGATTCTGGTGCCATCAGAATCATCGTGTAATACCGCAGTATATCTGATTGATTGGGGGGTTGTGGAGATTTATCCAGTTTATGAGATGGATTAACCAGATTGTAGATGTAGAGTTCCTTTAGTTCCTAATCCGGCAACAATATTATGCAGTATCCCGGTGGAAGCCTGATATTTTACGGTGCTTGATTTGAAAAATGTGTTTTTCTATATCCCGTTGCACACGGACTCACAAGACTTGACTTCATTTATGTTTCGCCAAAAAGACTGAAACATATTAGGCTGCCTCAAGGGTACTGTGAGTCCTCATCAATCTTTAATAGAGTCCTACAGATGGATCTAGGCAATATTGATCTCAAAAGCACAGTGATACACTACGTAAATAATAATTTTATTTGTAGCACTACAGAAGATGAGCTCAGACAGGATTCTGTTCAGTTGATGACTAGTCTAGCAGATAAGGGATATAAAGTAGACAAGGAGAACATACAATACTGCCAAGAAGAGGTGTTATATATGGGTCAGTTGATTTTGCATGAAGGAAAGAAAGTGACACACTGAGAGAGCTGAGGCAATTATGGAAACCTCAAAGCCAAATTCAGTGAAACAGATGCAACAGTTTTTGGGGTTATGCAATTATGTTAGAGCCTGGATGGTTGGTTCTAGTACATATACGAGGCTACTTCTGCAAGAATTAAAGAAAGCGCAAGTTGGTAAAAGAAAACTAGAATGGACTAAAGAAATGGAGGAAGGATTTGAAGTTGAAAAAAGCAATTTGCACAGCCCCTATTTTAGGAATTCCCAATTATGCTGAGGAATGTTATTTGTTTTCGCACACAAATGTGACAGTCATGACAGCAGTGTTTACACAGAGGACCACATTGTGCTACAAACCTTTGGCTTATTACAGTGGGATTTTAGACCCAGTTATGAGAGGACACTTCCCTTGTGAACAATCTTTGGCAGCTGCCGCGTTTGCAAATGAGAAGTCTACAAGTATTGTCATGGGCTGCTCTATGACTCTTTTCATGCAGCATGCTCTATTTGCCATTTTAGAGAAACCAAGGGCACATTGACATCCCAAAGAGCTTCATCTTATGAGGTAATGATTTCTAACCCAGCGATAAAAATTGTAAGATGTAAAATAGTGAACCCTTCCATGTTTATAGCCAAGCCAGTAGAAGAAGATGATCGTGTACATGACTGTGCTAATTATGTTGAATTTTATGATGATATACCCCGTGTGAAAGAGAATGCTTTGGTGGGAGGGGACATTCTTTTTATTGATGGTTCTTTGAAAAATTGATCAGGCTAGTGGGGAAAGGCATTCAGGCACTGCAGTGATAATACACAGGTTAAATGTAGACTTTGAAGTAGTAGCAAGTGCAAGGCTACCGTCTCACTTTTCAGTGCAAGCAGCAGAATTAGTGGCACTTATTTTCACACTTGGGATACATGAAGGTCAGGAAGTGACGGTGTACAGTGACTCCGCCTATGTGATGTCAGCCATACACGCAGGGTTAGCACATTGAAAAAGGAGAGGCTACCTCTGCACAGACGGCACTCCAGTGCAGCATGCATCCTTATTGGATAGACTCATCAAGGCACTACAACTCCCAGTAGCCATAGCGGTTGTTAAATGCACAGCCATACTAAGCAAACACATTTTATCTCTTGCAGGAATGAAGCCGCAGACGAAGAGGCAAAAGGGTTGCATATTCCCCAGAAGTTTCGAGTTTTGATACTGAGAGTATTAACGAAAATGTTGTTACAACAATGTTAGTGCAAGAGGGGTTTAGTAAATTGTTTATAATCCAATTACTAGAGAGTCAAGGAAGTGCGCCACAGGAAGAGCAGGAATTATGGAAACCAAGGGGGTGCTCTTTATCGCCCACGAAGCATTGTAGCGACAGGACAGCACTGGAAAGACAGTGATGCCAGTAACTTTATTGAAAGTCACGCTCGAACAACTGCATTAACCCGCTAGAGAAAGCCTTGCTGCCAGTATTGAAGAAGACTGGTTCATTCCTAATTTGTCGGAACACGTTGCACTATTTATGAGGAACTGCATTGCGTGTCAAACATTTACTGCTGGCAGTGGCCAGCCAATCACAATCCTAGTTCAATTCTCCTATACAATGTATACTTAGATGTTCCCCTTAAGCCTATCCCGATCCCCAATAGGTTTTTTATTATTTGCCACGTAGAATGACGTCACCTCTGAAGGGTTTTTAGTATAAAGTCTATGTTGTGTGAAAATGTTGTTGAGAGAAATCGAGCGTACCACCGTTGATGTTTGTTGTAACTCCCTGTTTTAGATAATTGTTACTAAAACGGTACTTTGCCATCTTCTTGAGATGGTTCTGTTATTTGGACTCAGAGTTTTTCTGTGAACCCATCTATTGCATGCACCTTCCTAAAGAGCCATAAGCTCAGCTTCTATAATGCTATCCATTAGGGCTGCATGTTGCACTGGAGTGCGGTCTGGGTGGAGGAAGCTCCTTCTTTTCCAGCATGACAGACCTGCGTGTACAGTGACGTCACATATGCAGAGTCAGAGTATACCATCACTTTCTCATCCTCAAGGCTTTGCTGAGCTTCAATGAGCGCCACTAATTCTGCAGCCTGGGATGAGTAATTTGAGGACAATCTCATACTTGTCACGACCTCAAATTCACCTTCTCAATTCAGCTTTACTACTGCTGCTCTAGTATGCATTTGGTCAATTTTTAAAGAACTATCAGTAAAAGCAACTTCCCCCCTCCCGAGTGCATTTTCTCTAGTTTGGGGAATGTCATTATAAATCTCAGTACACGTTGTGTAATCATGTACATAATCATCCTTTCCTACTAGTTCTGCTATAAACATTGCTGGATTTACTGTCTTGCATCTAACAATTTTAATCGGAGGGTTGGAAATAATCACCTAATACCCGATGCTCTTTGTGTGGTCAATGTACTCTGGGGACTTCTCTAAATTCGCAAATAATGCATGCTCTAGAAATAATCTTATTGGACACCCCATTGTTATACTTGAAGCCTTTTTAATTGCTAATGCAGAAGCAGCTAAAGACTGCTCACAGGGATAGCATCCTTTCAGAACTGGATCTAAAATCCCACTGTAAAAACCTAATGGTGTGTGTCCCTGTCCTAATGTTGTCTTCTGCTGTCATAACCTCTCCATTTGAATGAGAGAATAAATACAATTCCTCATTGTAATCTGGGATCCCAATACAGAGGCTTGTACTGATTGCCTTTTTAAATTCTTCAAATCCTTCATTCATCTCATCTGCCCATGTTATTGTGCTTTTGTCCATCCATGCTTCTTTACGTCCTTTTGAAAGTGATTGAATATATGTTCTGTAATCGAAAACCCAGGCCCTACAATAGTTACATATGCCTTGAAACTGTTGAATTTCCATCGCTGTCTTGGTGCTACCATTTTCATGATTGTTTCTGCTCTCTCAGGTGTCACTTTTCTCCCTTAGTGAGAGATCAGCTGTCCTATGTACAAAACCTGTTCCTGACAATATTGTAATTTCTCCTTGTCTACCTTGTTTCCTTTCTCTGAGAGTATAGTCATAAGTTTAACTGAGTTTTCTCTGCATCTTTCTTCTGTCTCACTACACACCAAAATGTTTTTCACATACTGAATTATTACACTTTCGAGTTGGACATTACCCAGGTCCATCAGGAGGACTCTGTTAAAGATTGAAGGGGACTCACAGTACCCTTGGGCCAAACGATTATGTTTCAGATGGGTATTTCTATATGAAAAGGAAGTCAAGTCTTGTGAGTCTTTATAAAGGGGAATCGAGAAAAATGCATGTTTTAAATCTATAACTGAAATATATGGCCTTCGATGGGATGTTACGCAGTATTGTCACAGGATTTGGAACTAAAGTAAACTCAATCTTGACTGTATTGTTTAGGGGGCGAAGGTCCTGTATGAATCTCCACAACCACCCCTTTTGATTTGCTCATGGAGTACACAGCCATGTTACATGATGAATCTGAGGCACTAACATGCCTTGATTCATTAGAGCAGAAATGGTCTCAAATATACCTTCATACGCCTCTCTGAACATGGGATATTGCTTTGCTCATTGTAAAAGGGCTCCTGCCTTTAGTTTAATTTTAACTGCACCTATCCCTTTTAATAAACCCACTTCATATGGGGTTGTGGTCAATAAAATCTTTGGCACCTTTTCTAAGTCTTCCTGAAATAATGACGGTCTTCTCTTAACCAACACCATTCTTTGCAGTTTTTCTATATTCTTTACTTTGATCCAATAAGTGACACTTATAAAAAAAAGAAACACTAGTTCATCGTCACAGTAGCCATCTCTAAACAGTTCCTCATCTGTCAAATCTGTCAACATATATCCTTCACTGAGGGCTATCACTGTCCTCCACCCTCTTCCTTCATCAACTGTCCCATGAAGCATAAACCCTTTCTTCTCTGACCACTACTGCTTCTACTTCTATAGGGATAATCTGCCCTACTCATCGTCCATGGGAATCTCTGGTCTAAACAAGAATTCTTAAGGCATTCTCAATATTTTACCTACCAATCTGGGTAACCATGACAATAAGATAGTCGCTCCATACAAAAATACTTCTGGTCTAAAGAACCTCCACGTCATGTCTTCTGGCCTGTAAAGGCTAATATAAACTCTCCCACATTCATATAGTGTATCTAGGGAGAAGAGCATACTATTCCTTTGTCAGTAAAAGATTTGGGGGGTAATTTATGGAATAAATGTGCGCCGAAATCAGTGGCGCAAGCAGGCACACGTGTGAAAAAGCCAGCACACACGTGCGAATCACACACGTGCGATTCATGGAAGGACCTGTGCGTGTAATTTCCGGGATGTGCGCCAAATCCGCACGTGGCACACACCGGCGCACGCGTCATTTCCACATCCCGGATGCCGTGCGCGATGTGCACCGCGAAAGCGCACAAAGTCAGCGCACACACCAAAAAGGGGGCGGAACACAGGCCGGAACATGCGGAATGGGGAACAACGTGTGAAAAAGAAGGCTTAACTGGGGAAGTACTGCACGGAAATACACAGAATGCCCACACGCATGTGAACTACACGTATTCATGGAATCGAATAGGGGAAACCCGTGCACGGCCAAAGACACGCACAGGCCTAAACACGTTTGCCACACGAAGGCAGGCGGTAGCGTCCCTGCGCATTACAAGAGTGCGCACAAACAACAAACACGTATATACAGCCATGATGAATGTCCCATTCTGTGGCCCTCTAGGAGAAATGACGTGTCACGCAATGCTCAGGCATCCCAAAAAAGCACAAAAAATAGATATGCGACCACTGTAGCCCACGTGAGTGTAAAAAAACACACGCAGTACGCTGTGGCAGCCAGTAACACAAAAAATTAATACGTGATCAACACGCGGGCTAGTATGCCCGGAAAAAAGGGGTGCGCGACCAACCGGGACACCCGCAGCACGAAAAATAGCATGTGTGCGACTCACCGTCTGCCTTGCGTGTAGAAGCAGAACACGTAGCCAACACCCACGCCAAAAGAAGAAGTACACACTGTATCCGCTGTGAAATAATCGCATGTGAACCCCAACGTCTGGAAAACACACGCATCGCTTCCCACGAAAAGCATGTACAGAGCGATGGAAACCCACGTGGGACCTAGAACCCGTGCCAGGGAAATGCCCGTGCACACGTTACATCACCTACGTGCTCACACGCCAAGGGCCTTTCCTCGAATTACATGCTGATGTGCTGTTTTTTCACATGCCAAATCACTCCGTATCAAGCTGGCCACCAGACAACACACGGAAGACCACGCTCCTGCCCAGAAGGCCGAATTACTGCCCCCTAGAGCCCTGAGCAGCCTCCCACAAGCCGTCTGCTGCTGCCTGCCGGCTGCCACCGTGCCCTGCCATTTGGTGCCTGCACATCTGACTTCTCCAGGGGTCCAGTTGTTGTGACCACCACTGCTGGAACAGAGGACTCCATACTGGTATTCCATCGCTCCACAGCCCAGTCCCAGGACCCAGTTGCCCACCCACACCTGCCTCGGGGGTTGCCATGTCTGACACAACACCATCTGGCACCAGTGGAAACCCCCAAGCTGAGAGGCAGAGGGCTGCCAGCTTCACTTCCAATGAAGTAGGCATCCTGGTGGAGCAAGTCCTGGGGTATTATGATGCCCTCTTCACACCATCGCATGCCAACAAGGAAGGATGGAGGAGGATCTGGAAGGACATAGTGGGTGCCATCAACGTGGAGGGGATGGCACCCCGCGATATCAAACACGTCCAGAAGCGCTGGGAGGACTACAAGTCCAGGACCCTCAAGAAGGCCTGGCGCCTCTTAGACACAGCGGATGCAGTGGGGTGCTGGGGACAGTTTACTAACCAGCAGATGAAGTCCTGGAGCGCATTCGCCCAGTGCTTCACCACCAGATCCTCAGGATGCAGGCCCGTCTGGAGTCGAGCGGTAAGTGGACATGCATTGCTGTGTGAAACAGGGCATGTTGCAGTGTGCTGGTAGTTATCTATTTGCCTGTATGTGTGACATGGGCCATGTATGGATGTGTGTGTGCAGGGACATGATGGTGCTGCATGTGAGACCAGTCATGTGTGGACCCCATGGATGGTGTATGTGTTACAATGCAACATGCGGAGCAGCATGCGGAATGCACACATGAATGCAGGCCTGTCTCTGTTCTTGGACATGTTTGGGGTGTGAGAGATGGGTGCTGCTGTCATGGACATGTATGGTGTACATGTCTGTGTGTCTGAGTAGCATGTGTGTGACTTGTAAACGCCATGGATGCATGACACATGTCCGTGACGATGTTCTGATTCACTGATGCAGCCTAGTCATCCTTGTATCCACTGTGTCTGGGGTGAGCAAGGCCAGATGCATGAAACTATGGTGATGTGTGTGCATGTGATCAGTATGACCCATGATGCATGTGAGTTTCAAACCACCATTGTATGTTTCAACAGTTCCTTGGACATGGAGGCAAATGTTCATTGCATGCGCCATGCCTGTTTCTGCATGTGTGTTGCCTGCACTGACCCATGTGTTGTGGAGAGACATGATGGAAGTGACGTTTGACAGTGCCACTCATGTGCTATTTCTTCCTATCTAGGGGACTATTGTACAGTACTCTGATGCTTGTGTTCTATGTCTCCCTCTACACAGCGGCAGGTGAAGAAGAGGGCGGAGAAGGCGCTGTGGAGCAAAGTGGCAGGGATGCCTCCACCGGCCGGCGACGCAAGGCCCAGTCACCCTCCCAGGAATTACCATCAACCGGGAGCGAGGGGACTGGTGCTGCATCTGCCACTACGGCTGCAGCGGAAGGGGTGGGTGAGCCCCCACAGGGGCTTGCGGCGGCGGAAGACGGTGTGGAGGCATCCAGGTTGTTGGTGTGCACAGAGGAGGAGGAGGCCGCTACTGAGCCGCACATGGGGCCTGGTGGGGGTGGTACCACTGGGGCAAGTGGTACAGTCCAGGGGCAGGGGCAGGAGGCAGCACAGGTCGCCATGGAGAGGCCTATGCATGTCACTGTCCCTGACACTGTGACTGCACCACCATGCACCAGCAGAGATGCCCCATCCCAGGCCCGTCCGCAGGTAGGGGGGAGGTCCATGTCATCTGGCACTCCTCTACCTGCGGACGAGGGGACCTGTGACCGTATGGAGACCGTCCTGATTGGTGTCGCGTTGCGCACGCGTGACGTTCATGATGACGTGCCTGCTTCCTGGGGGGACCACGCACGTCATCACAAAGAGCTGCATGCCAACGTAGCCCAGTTGGGAGGGGCCATGGTCGGGGGTTTCCTACCTGTGTCGGGCACTCTGGCGGCCCTCTTCTCCTCTGTGCAGACTATGCGCCAGTCGTTCTCCATGCCGTCTTCCAGGCCAGATGCCACCAGGGCCCCCTGTGGACCTTCCTCGACCAATGCAGCCAGCTCAGTGGAGATCCCATCCCTGCCACAGTCGGGAGTCGGAGGTCCAACAGGGGTGAACACCTCAGCAACTGGACCCCAGCATATGGAGGATGTGCCGGCATCACCAGGCATCATGGTCGGGGGTTTCCTAAATGTGTCGGGCACTCTGGCGGCCCTCTCCTCCTCTGTGCAGACTATGAGCCAGTCGTTCTCCATGCCGTCTTCCGGCCAGATGCCACCAGGACACCCCAGCAACCGGACCCCAGCAGATGGAGGATGTGCCGGCATCATCGGGCAGGGCACGTGCACGACGGCACTGGTCGATTCCATCAGCCCGGATGCCGTCGTGCTGGCAGAGGCAGTTGCGTCGGAGGCAGCGGCAGGCTCAGCGTGGGAGGCATCATGGCTCGGGGCCATCAACATCAGAGGGACAGGCATCGGCCGGAGGGCAGGAGGACCCTGGAATGGGAGTGTCTTCCGTGTGGCAGCAGTTGGGCCAGCAGATAGATTTGGAGCGGCGGTGGGTGGAGGAGGCACGGCCCACTATGGTCAGGGCAGAGAACTCCATGCGCAGGGTATTGAGACGGGCTGAATGCTTCAGGCAACTCGCAGGGAGTTGGAACAGGCCATGACTGCATCCCTGCGAGACCTCGAGGACAGGGAAGAGGCCCGCCTCCGGGACATCGACGTGAAGTTCGATGATGCCCTGGCCCGGAACATCACAGAGTGAGCCGTAGGACTTGCCCGCCACCATTGTATATAGTTCATTAGTCTTACGTTTCCCTTGTTTTTCTTTTATTTTGGAGTTAATGGACAGTTTTTTTTTTCATAGGACTTTTTTGTAGGTTTCCTTTTGTTTGTGGATCATGGACCATTTGGACTTCCATTGTATATAGTTGCAGACTTGTACATACTTTCTTTTTCTATATTCTCATGGATCAATGTTTTTTTATTCATTTGGATTATGGTTTTATTATGGACATTGGCAATGGACCACTTTTTTATTGTACATGATTTTTCTTTTTTTTACTTCATTGGATTTACAATATTTTTATTCATAATCTGTCATTGTACATTGATTTTCATTTTAAAATTCCTCCAAGTCAGTTTATTATGTTTTTAATACATTTTTTCTAACTTCTGAATTGGTGTTGTGTTCTGTCATTGGTTTTGTGCATGTCTCATTGAACATATCTTCAGTCATGTGTTGCCACTGTGTGGCTCCGTTGTGCATTCCTGCATGGGCATGGTGGTTCATATAGACTACCATGGCATGGGTAATTTGGGAGTGGGTTCTGTGGATGGTTGCATACTTGGATTTGGGGGCAAGGGGGATTAGGGTTGGCTTTAGGGACATGGGTCTGTTTTGTTAGGACATGTTGTTTGTTGGGACATGTGTCGGGGACTACTGGCAGGTGCCCATCACTGCTGGATGGGTGGGGTGCAGGGGGACATGTGTCGGGGCCTGCTGGTAGGTGCCCGTCACTGCTGGGTGGGTGGGGGTGCAGGGGGACATGTGTCAGGACCTGCTGGCAGGTGCCCATCAATGGTGGGTGGGACATGTGTTGGGGCTCACAAGTGCATGGTGCTATGTGGGCTGCCTGCGGGCATGCCCAGGGTGGATGGGCTGCCTGCGGGGCATGCCCAGGGTGGATGGGCTGCCTGCAGGGCATGGCCTGGGGTGTAGGGTAGTCCACTGTGGTGTGGGCTGCCTGCAGGGCCTGGGGAGGCGGGAGGGGGCACACCCGGGAGGACCCACACTGCCAAATCGAATGTAAAACTCCCCGCGCACCCCTCAGAATACACGTACCCCTCTTGCGCTAGCGAAAACGCATGTAAAACTCCCCGCGCACCCCTCAGAATACACTCATGCAGCCCATCCACCCTGCCCATGCCCCACAGGCAGCCCATCACCCCGGTGTATGCCCCACAGGCAGCCCACACCACAGGGGGGACTTTTCCCACATGATTTCGCTAGCGTGAGAGGGGTACATGTATTCTGAGGGGTGCGCAGAGAGTTTTACACACGATTTTGTTAGCGTGAGAGGGGTATGTGTATTCTGAGGGGTGCGCAGGGAGTTTTACACACGATTTTGCTAGCGCGAGAGGGGTACGTGTATTCTGACGGGTGCGTGGGGAGTTTTACATGCGTTTTCGTGGTTGGGGGGGCTGTATGCTGGTCCACTGGCCTTTGCGCATGTACTGGATTTGTGCACTGTTCATGGTGCACGGGGTGGGGTTGGGGGCATAACTGGTGCTGCTGCAGGGTCGCTGCACCACTCTGCGCCACGGCTGATTATGGATGTTAAAATCCATGTATACACTGTGCGCTGAAATGGGATTTGGCGCACACGGCTGGTGCAGACTGCTACACGCGCACACTGTGCGCCAGCCGCGTGTGACACTTGTGCGCTGATTTCTATGAATTACCCCCATAATCATGTTAAGCTTGCCATTGGGTCACGTTCCAATATGTTAACTGGCGTCTGACTAGAATATAAAAATGGCCTTGACATATCGTGTTCTCTTATTGAGATTGGCAATTCGTCTGTAAAAGGAACTAAACTTATTGCCCCAGGGAATCCCTGAGTAATCATGACAATACCTGAAATTGGGTATTTTCCCTCATGGACACAAGAACGAGTGGCTCCAGTGTCTACTAGAAATGAAAATGTCTTGCCTCCTATTGTTACCCTGACCCACGGTACCTCTTGAGTGTCTGGTGTCACTAATAGCATTGAACACATCAATTTGCTCTTTCCTATCACAGTCACACTCCCCACTTTGGGTGTGAGTGCTTGTTGGGCTCCTAGGGTCATGTTCCATTGTGGTATCATAGCCTGCTGTTTTTGTGCTTGCTGTGTTTGTGCCTGTTGTTCTTGCACGGGTACTTACTGTGGTTGCCCTTGCAATTATTGCATATTGCAGCGCATATGTCTGAGCCTGTGTGTGATCTTGGGCATACTATCCCTGTGGTTATGAATTATATTGTGGAGCATAACCCATCCCCCCACTTGGAACTTGCCCATTCCGTTGCATGCCTCCTCTGCATCTGCATGTCCTAGCTATGTGTCCTATTCTTCCACAATTCCAGCATTGATGCGGCTGTCCACCATTAAATCCTCCTCTTCCCTGAGTGTTTTGAAATCCACCTCATCCTATTCCTCTAGGCCTGTTCCCTCTTCTTCTTGGCCAAAGGATGTACCCACTCTGGTCTGTGGGATATCATGCGTTATTTTGCTGTCCTTGTCCTGGCTGCATCTCCCGTCACCCCTCCTTCATTACTCGTCAATACTGCTCCCTTTAAAGCTATTTTGGACAACATTTTCTGGACTAAATTTGCTTCTTCTTGCTTTCTATTCTCGGCTTTCATCTTATTCTTTTCCCGCATTAATGGGCAGTGATGCATGATTGTCAATTGTATTTCTGGATATGACTTTGCTTCCATTCCCACCTGTTTTTTCAAATCCTGTTGCATTTGCTCGGGCAGTCCCTGACACTAAATGTGGTAAAATAATGCTTCCATTTTATCCCACGGTTCTCAAGTCTCCTGCTGCCATCTGTCTTGAATATCTTGAATATAAGCAACATCCTCTGCCATTTTCCCAGTCATAATCGCACCCATGTCTGATATTTTGGGATATTGCACTCTGAGTGCCTGCGATATGTCTACCCTACAATTATTAAATGGCGCTCCATCATGTGTCGTGTTCTGTGCAGTCACACCTGCGTATCCTCCTTGTTTCCAAATGTCATGAGCTCTCTCCCCTAATATAGCTGCTAGTAAGCCTTTTACGTCACCTATAGCTAGTGTTATTCCTGATGTCATTCTCGCTAACTCATAAATCTTCTATATTGTGATCATCCTCCCCCTTTCTCCAATAATGGGAATTGTGAAAATCCTGTCACGGTCCACAATCATACTTGCCTACACTTGTCACCTTCACGGCGGAACTAGCCTTGCCCGTTTGTCTCCTTCCTGGCAATAATCTTGACCTGAACTCTCAGTCTCCTCCCTTTCTTCGTCTGATATCCTTATGCCCCAACTCATGTGGCTGTTGTCCTTTTCTGTGTCATCAATATCTAATCTGTTTAAAGACAATGTTCCGTACTCGTCAGTTATGATGTCATTTAACCTATCTTCAGTTCCCTTTAATAGAGACTCTTCTACATTTTCTTGGGTTTTATACCTGTCTTTATCCCTTATTTGTCTATGTAAAGTCTTTGCACTATGTCTTCTGTGTCCTGCCCATCAGCCCATGTTGATCTTGACATTTCTTGCAGCTCCCTAAGGGGCTGTTGTGACTCGCTCTCTTCCTCCAATGATTCTCGTGCATCAATCCCCTACTCCTGTTAATTTCTTCTTCTCTTCTCATCTCCCTCAATTCATCTTCCATTCGCCTTCTTTACAACCTATGAACTTTCATTATTTGGACTTCTATCTCTTCTCGTTTCTTCTCCTCTAATCACTCTTTTTCTTTCCTTGCCTCATATCTTTTTTGTTCTTCCCTTCATGTGCATTCTTTATCCTTCTCTTCTTTGTATGCTCTTCCTTCTCTTTCTTTTCCCGCTCTTCTCTCTCCTCTCTTTCTCGAACCCTATCAATGCCCTTATTATCTAGTTAAGTAATATTTGTCCTCCCATCCATTCATTCTGTGCTATTGTTATTCCCTTGGCTTTATCCTTTATTTCTTCCTGTTTCCCTGCTTCTTCCTCTATTTCCATTTGTCTGACCTGCCTGTTGTTTCTCTCATCACGCTGTTTACTTTTATCATGTTTTGATATATCTTTGCGTTCTCTGCTTTTACTCTCTTCTGCGTTATCCTCCCTTCCATAAGCGTGGGCTGCATACATTGGATTAACATACCCCACTGTGCTTTTAATTCCTTTAAAGAGCAAAATCCCTTATCCTCTGTATCCACGCTCTTATCTTCGGGAGGGGAAAGGGGAGCAGAAGCTGTTTTAACCTCCACTTCATCGTGATTGAGCCTCCACTCCCGGCTGGGTCTTCTTTCTCACTCTGGTACATTTTCCATAATTCTAAAATGGTCAGCTTTTTCTGTCTGTTTTTACCCTTTTATGTAGCATGCAGATTTGTCATATGCTGTAATACGGTTTTTAACAGCAATCCCTCCTGAGGCCATGGCTTGAGTGTCTTATTAGTCGTGCCTTATTAGTCGTGCCTCACAACCATCCTGAATGATATTGTCACTGTGTATCTCAGCAATGTCCTATACAGATGTAAAAGAAATGTATCCACCATGCTGATGGATCAGTTTCGATCGTCAATACTAACCCGTTATTTTATTCGATTCTTTATTTTACCTGATATAGCACAGTGATCAATTGGCATAGGCACCATCAATTGATGTTTATAATCCCAAAAAGGAAATATGTTAACTACTTTCTTTTTTATTTAAATATCTATGCAATGATATTCTGTTTGCTCCTTACACTTTCTATCAAGTTGTATTATCTTGTTCTTTTATTATTACTATTTTAAGAGTCTCTTCTTTAGTTTTATATTAATTTCCTTTGATTTTTTCCTTCATGATTGACGTCAATCTCTAGGTCCAAATGTTCACCAATTTCTTTATTTTTTTACTATCGTTTTATATTTATTAGTCTAGACACAACAAAAGCTTCATATTGACATTTTTATAACCCCACACATTGCTACTTCCCGCTCTGTATGCTGATTGGAGCTTAGGTAAGACGACCTTGCGGAGGGAGGTAGGATTTAATAGGTTCAAGTTCAACCTCCAAGATTCCAGCTCCCCTGAATTCTGTGATTCAGGCTTCTTCTAAAGAGGGGCTCTTTTCTACGATGTACCTCTCTGCCGTTTGAGTAAAAACCAGCAGAGATGTCTATCGCCTAAAAGAGTGGGGAAAACACACACCGCCAATAACCAATGCTGCAAAGAAAATACAGTATGATTAGAAGCAATAAGGCAATATGGAATTAAACCAGACAATCAGATATTTCTCTAAGTACCTAGACAATGGTTGAGGTGGTGTTGGAAATTGAATGAAGAACCTACAAGAAAACCCAAGACTATGAGTATGCACAAGTGGTAACCACAACCTCACTATGACTGATACATCCAACAGCCCTGATAAGTGGAATTCCTAAGGATAAATGGAGTACCAGTTGAAAGGAGTACAACGGCAGGTACAAAACAACAAATGGGAAGGTTAGTAAAGGAAGAGTATACCCAGGCGGCACGAGGGTCGCACTAGTGACGGGTTGGTGCATACACTCGAAAGCGTCACTTCTATGCACTCGGTTTGGGTAGAGAAGGCAGTAAATTAATGAGATTGTTCCAGGAATTCACACGTATGAGAAGGACTGATGCAGTTTCAGGTAATGAACAATAAAGGAGAATTGGGATGAGCTTTACCTTATCTTCAATACACAATACTGCCACGGGTTGAATGAAGGAGATAGAAGCAATCTGTGGCCCGCTGTAGCATCAGCTAAGAATTGCCGAGCGCAGACGTGCACAACCACAGGCCAAGTTGGCGGGGCACTCTGTAAGGTGCAGCGTGGCAATCTGCATTGGAAAGGTAACTCAAATTGCGTAGGGCGGCAAGAGGGAGTAACCTCACCAGACAGGGTGAAGGCACGATAGAAATCCAAGGACAGTCCGAGGTCGGCAGCAGGGTTCACAGATCAGGCTGGAGGAAAAGGCAGTGACAATCCAAGAAGACAAAAGGTGGGTCGAAGCGCCGGGAAGACAAGTAATCAAGAGGAAAAGGAAATAAGCGCCGGAGTGGGATGGAACCAAAGGAACGTAACGCCACAATTAGCAGCAACAAGCCACTGAGTTGCTTCAGCTTTTATGGTGCAGGGGGGAAGGGCCTCCTTCGCGTTCTCTGCGCACGGGACGTCTCAGCTGATGCGGCGTCCACTGCTGCATGGCCAGGCACCATGGCAACCGATACCGAAGCCACAACGAAGTTCTGGAACGTGGTTGCCCCCGTACACAGCTACCAGAAAAGGGAGACACTGCAGGTCTGGGCCGATATGTAACAGCATCCGCCCCCAAAGACACCAGCCACCCCCTGGCGGAATGGAATTCGCTCAAAATCTTAGGACAATGCAAATTAGCAAGAGGCTCCCAAGTACGGTCCTCAGGACCAAAACCCTTCCAATCGACCAGATAAAGGATAGTACCCCTGGATACCCTGTAGTCCAGGATGCGAGATACCTCATATTCCTCTTCACCGTCTACCACAACAGGGGATGGACGCGCCGGGAGCCACGTGGAAGGAAGAAAAGGCTTAATGAGGGAAACGTGGAAGACCGGATGTATACACCAGGATCTGGGCAACGACAACCGGACTGCAGCAGGATTGATGACCTTGTTAATGGAAAAAGGACCCACGAAGCGAGGCAACCATGAGTGTTTACCGGCAATCCGTAAATTACGGGAAGATAACCACAACTTCATGCCGGTCTGATAGGCAGGTGCCGGCAAACGATGTGCATCAGCTGACTTCTTTGCACGGTTTTAGGCCCTAAGGAGAGGACATCGTACATCTTTGTGCACTTGGTCCAGATCGCGGACGCAGTCACGCGCAGCCGAATTGGAATCTGGCAATGATGGATCAAGTGGCAGTGTCCTGGGATGACATCCATAGAGGGCAAAGAATGGAGAAACTCCAGTAGAGGTGTGCATAGAATTATTGTACGCAAATTCGGCTTGTGGCAACGCTGTGAACCAGGTTTGTTGAAACTGGATACAGAGACAGCGTAAGTACTGTTCGATAGTAGCATTAACCCTTTCAGTTTGCCCATCTGTTTGCGGATGGTAAGATGAGGAGTATCTATCATCGATGCCAAGGGAAGCCGTAAGAGCTTTCCAGAAACGTGAAGTAAACTGCGTTCCCCTGTCGGAAACAACGACAGACAGTAACCCAAAATATCAAAACACATTAGACATGAACAACCTGGCCAGTTCGGGTGCTGAAGGCAACCCGGAGCAAGGGATGAATATAGCGTACTTTGTGAAGTAGTCCACTACTACTCAAATTGTGTCGAGTCCTTGAATTTCTGGTAATTCGACAATGAAATCCATCGACACCATCTGCCAGGGTTTATATGGAACCGGTAAGGGATGTAATAAACCTACTGGTTTGGTTCTGGAAGTTTTGCATTGAGTACATATGGCACACGTTGTTATGTAGTCTTGTACATCACGTGCCATAAAGACCACCAAGCCCAACGTCGTAATGCTTCAGTTTTCTGGTTACCTGGATGCGCAGCAACAAGTGAATCATGAGACCACTGTTTACCAGGTGGAATGAAAACACGTCCCTGAATGAACGGTAAGCCTTGAACCAGATCCAAGTTCAGTTCTGCGATCTCATTTGGATGAGTAGAGGCCCAATCTGTAATAACGGATCGCAAGGAGGGTTGAACAGAACATCCACATTCTGTCGAAATCGAAATAATATTATACCTCCAATCGCATTGTTTGAATGTATGTTGGCCTACGCCAAGTTGTCTAAAAACATTGTGTAAATAGATTCTGCGGCAATGTCTTGACCTTAATGTAGTGTGTGAATCGCCATCTTGGATTTAGCCGCCATTTTAAGTTCTCTTGTAGTGTGGAAGTCACCCTGAACAACAAAATGGAGGCCGAATGACATTTCGAGTGGGATTCTGGCCGTTGTGACCTCCGCACACATGAATAAGTAATATGCCTGCAGGCCACTTGTTGGGGTCGCGAATTGAGACCTTGTCCTATCCCTGACCTATGTGTAAATGAACAACTGTATCAGCGAAACTGATGGAAATGCATACATTATGGGATCGACCTGGCAACGAACTCTAGGCCTGGTTCTAGGAATGGTTAACCCGCGAGGGGGTTGGCCAGAGCTGGATAAAAAGTATAAAAACCTGAGTATCCCAATGTATGGTCTCTCACACTAACACGGCGAACTACCATTGATAGTTCGTTCTGTTACTCTGAGGGCCGAATAGCTATCCGTTTGTCAATTGACTTTTGGTAATTGTTGTATCTTTGAATAAAGCGCTTTGTATGTTCTTTGTAACCTGTGTTGGTGTGTTTCCTTTGGGCTTCCCGGCCTCATATCAATTTCTCTGTTTCCACAGTTGGCGCCCGAATAGGGACCTTCAAGATTGATGCCAGATCATTGAAGTTTGACGCAAACTATCGAACCGGGATCGGACGGTGTGATTCTGTGGGCCCGACCGTTCGAGACGCGATACCTCGGCAGCGCTGCGCGATCCGATCCTTGGACGATAGTCGTGTGGTCTGATACGGCATCTTGACGAGGGTCCAATTTTGAGGCGGGCAGATTTGCCGAAACCACCAAACACAAGGTAAAATTCGTTAGGTAAGTTCTTTGGTAAACCGTACGGTCCTCCTTAGGTTTGGTCAGGTGCAGTCGTGACCCGGCTCTTAATTTAACCCTGACAATTTGAATTTGGCGTATTGTATCTGCAGACACAATTATTGAACCAGGTAACACCAATTTTTTGTGAAATGCCTGGGAAATTGTCTAGCTACTTTAGGGCTCTGTTCCGCAGCGATCGACAATCCTTGGAATTTAGCCACCCGGCACCACAGGAGGGGTCGCCGGCGTGTACTATGTACTGTAAGTATGGCATTGGAAGTATAGTATTTAAGGATATTTGGCACAGACAGACCAGACATGCCTCAGAATTTCAGTGGCCAATCAACGGTAGTTTTGAGATCCCCTGTATTGAATACTTAGAATCGATTTTGTTAAAGAAAAAGGCTAGACCAGCAGCCTTTGATGTGTTACAGAATTGGAAGAAAGAAGCATTACAGCAGCTTAAAAGTAGGGATAAACATGCACGTCGTCATAAAACAAACGCTGAAAAAGCATTATTATATGATAAAGAAAAGCGGACAGAATTAGTTAAATTTCCTATTGTGCCTGATGTGGCGACAATATTAATAATGATCCCTGCTACGGCTACGCACTTTAGCGTTGTGGATCTAAAAAAAAAAACGCCTTCTTTAGTATTCCTATACATAAAGAAAGCAGATATCTGTTTGCGTTCACCTTGGGGGGACGCTCATTTACATTTACAAGGGCACCTCAAGGGTATACTGAAAGTCCCAGTATTTATAGTAGAGCTTTGAAAGAGCAGCTCGACACCCTTGAATTGCCACCTACTTGCATGCTGCTTCAATATGTTGACGATTTGCTTTTGGCTGCAGATTCTGAGAATGCCTGTAAAGAAGGCACTATACTGTTGCTTGTTCATCTAGCTAAAAATGGTCACAAAGCTTCGCTTAAGAAATTTCAATATTGTTGTCAGGAGGTTGCCTATTTGGGCTACCTCCTGTCAAAGGAGGGGAGAAGATTGACACCTGAAAGAATAAAACACATTTCTGGCATGTCTGTTCCAAATACACAGAAGGAAGTCAGAGCCCTGATAGGTATGGCTTCTTACTGTAGGTTGTGGATCCCGAATTTCGCACTAGTGATAAAACCGATGTTGGCTTTGACGAAGAAGGGCATTTCTCTGCCACTGCCATGGGAATCGGAACATCAACAATCATTTGAGATTCTCAAAACCGCGCTATGTTCGGCACCGGTTCTGGGTACTCCAAATTATGACAAGGCCTTTGTGTTGTTTGTGCATGAGTGTGATGGATGTGCTTTGGCTGTGTTAACACAGGAACACGGAGGGAAGAATAGGCCGTGCGGCGGCTACTCCTCCTCCCTTGATCCTGTCGCATGCGCTTTGCCAAGATGTTTGCGCGCTGTTGCTGCTGCTGCCGCTTCTGTAAAACAGAGTGAGGGAATGGTCCTAGGTCATGATTTGATTTTGATGGTACCTCACTCTGTTGATATTCTATTGAACAAAACCCAAACGCAACACCTCACCTCAGCACGGTTAACAAGGTATGAACTAATTCTGTTTGCCCCTCACATCCAAATTAAGAGGTGTTGTGTTCTTAATCCGGCTGAACTCTTACCTTTCCCGCAAAATATTGTTTGCGGTGACGAAGAATTACATGACTGCCTGTATACCACTGAACAAGAAACGAAGGGCAGGATAGATCTCATAGATACTCCTTTGGATAATGCAGAAGGGGAGCTGTTTTGTGATGGCTCCTGCTTCAAACTTTCGAATGGTACATCTACAGCTGCTTATGCAGTTACTACATTGAGCAAAGTTGTTGAAACTAAGAGAATTTCGCATAACTCCGCGCAGGCCGCAGAGATTATAGCGTTGACCCGAGCTTGTGAACTTTCCCAAGGGCCTAGAGTCAATATATATACTGATAGTCAGTACGCATTTGGGGTGGCTCACAACTTTGGAAAGCTTTGGCCGGAAAGAGGGTTCCTGACCTCACATGGGACCAAGATTCAGCATGGCCCCTTGATAGTGCAATTACTTTCGGCACTCTCACTCCCTAAACAGTTAGCGATCATGAAATGTGCAGCACATCGCAAGGTTATAGATGATGTGGGGAAAGGGAACGCTTTTGCGGATTTGATAGCCAGACAAATGGCCACAGACCTTAGCACGGACATGTATGCCTCGAGGGAAATGAGAGATGCTTGCATAATGGATGAAGGTATTGGGTCTGTGCGAGATATTCAAACTGATGCCACGATGGAGGAATCTAAAAGTGGGCTGAAGGAATGGGGAAACTGGATGATGAAGGGTGTTGGTTGGAATATCCGAAGGGAAATGGTTGCTTCCTGATTCTTATGTACTGGCAATGGTTACGATGGCACACGGTCCTACGCATGTGTGTGCCCAGCAGATTACGTAAATATTAGAACAGGTTTGGGTAAATGACAAGATTCTGGACACTGCAAAGAGGCACGTCCAGAACTGTATGATCTGCCTGCAGCAAAATGTGGGTAAGGGGACAGTGACTCCAAGGGGAAGTTTTGGGCCCCCTTCTGTCCCCTTTGAGGTCATTCACTTTGATTTTATTGAAATGGAGCGATGTAATAATCTAAAATATGTTCTTGTAATTATTTGTGCCTTCAGTAAATGGGTCGAAACTTTCCCCGTCAAAGATGCACCCGCCATGACCACTGCAAAGATTATGGTAAAAGAATTCTTTCCTCGATTTGGGCTCTCAAGGATAATTTGGTCAGATAATGGTCCTCACTTTATCGCAGCAGTAATTTTGCAAATATGTGCAGCCCTATGTATTGAGAAACGATTTCATTCAGCTAGACATCCTCAAAGCGCTGGGTTGGTGGAAAGACACAATGGTATCCTAAAGAATAAACTTGCAAAAACATGTGCTGATACCAAACTAAAATGGCCAGATGCCTTACCTATTGTGTTATTAGCTATGCGTACCACACCTCAGACTAGAACTGGGCTTTCTCCATTTGAAGTAGTGATGGGGAGACCTGCTAATATTTGGGGTCTCCCGAAACCTAAAGCCCTGAGAGAGGTGGAAAATGTATTGCTTGTAGACTACTGTAACCAGTTAACTAAAAACCTGTATTTCATTTATCACCAGGTGTATTCTGCTTTACCTGTACGGTTCACGGGCCCAGGACACGATATACAGCCTGGAAGTTGGGTCCTCGTGAAGGCCTACGAGAGGTCTTCCTGTCTCGCGCCTTGCTGGCGGGGACCCCATCAGGTGTTGTTGGTCACCAGGACAGCAGTGCGGGTGGCTGGAAAAAAGAACTGGATTCACGCGACGCATGTCAAGAAACTTCCTCACCCGACGCCACACGCTACAGAAGAAGCAGAACCCCTCGCTGACGCTAGTCTCTGATCTTGGAGTAGCAAACAGCACTGTGAGTGTGTCGGAGAAGTTCTCTGAGCCTGAGGAGCTTGGGGAACAGTCCATTTCGTCTCCGCACTCTCTTGAAAAATCACTTCCGGAAAACACTGTTTCGAGCTCTGCGACTTCCGTCGCCACTGACACGTCGCTTCCCTCAGGAAGCGACGATACTTTGCTTCCGGAACACACAATTTTGGGTACCATCAGGTACAACCTTCGACCAAGGAAATAGAACTACGGCACGAGTTTCGTGCATCTGGAAAAAAGGAAGTGATTGGAAAAATTGTCTTGTTATGAGAAAGTTTTGTTGAACAAAAGGGATTCTGCTGGCTAGGGTTGGGAAGGACTAAGAAATCACGCAACCGTAGTGTCGCCAGCAACGAACATTGGGGCCGTCGATTGAGAAACTACGATGCCTGCCACCTTCACCGCTGCTCCCCGTACTGAACTTGTAAATAAGGGGGTGACCAAATCGAACAATGAACAATGTGCCTGGGCCCCGAAAACGTACTGTTGTGTTTTGATAATGATTATTGTTATTTTTGCAACTGCTGCTGTAGGACTTTGGTATTTTGAAGAAATCTATCCTTTGAAACCTTTATTACCGACCGAGGTCGTACCAACTGTTTTGGCTCCCTCTGTACACCTTCACACTCTGTCCCCTAGAGACTCCCAACATAGACAAAAGTATTATAATAACACTCTGATGATAGTAATGAATGCTACTCATGCCATTTTTAATAAGAGTAATTGTTGGATTTGTACGCATTTACCGCAACATGGGAACAAGGGACTGG
Organism: Ambystoma mexicanum; assembly: GCF_040938575.1. NCBI lineage: Eukaryota > Metazoa > Chordata > Amphibia > Caudata > Ambystomatidae > Ambystoma > Ambystoma mexicanum. The sequence continues at coordinate 92,046,437 of NC_090924.1, read as the reverse complement.
GATGGTATATACATCCTCTACCTTTAACGACTGCTTGCTATGCCTCTCTTAGAGCACTATTCTTTGGCCGATGGAATGATAGCATCTCAAGGAACTTTGATGGAACTAATTTAAATGATTTCGAGAAACGTGAATTAACTCCCCTGGGATGCTCGCTTTTTGCAAATAGAAGTAAACCTAACGTCGCTTCTATTAGGCCGTCTGACAAACTATCTCTTCCTTTTCAAACTCTGATTTCCTTTAAAATGGCTCCGATAGGCAATAAGGACGCTGTACCTCCTTCTTATTCTATAAATCATAGTCCCGACTCAGTTCCCTTCTGTGTACAGAGAAATGGCACTAGGCCAATGGGAGATTTCGAAGCTTGTAAAAACATTGTAAATTTGACTGGGGAAAACAGGCCTCTGTATGTAGGGGGGCCTGTTTATTTTGTTTGTGGTAGTTTAGCATTTCCCTGGTTGCCCAAGGATTGGCAGGGAACCTGTTATCTAGGAATATTGTTACCCGGGGTATTTGTAGCAAGTACACTAGAGATTTCTAAGGCTCGCCCGCGGCGAGACGACAACGGAGATACCCCTGGGCAAGTATTGGGGGACATAGCGAAATCAGTTGTGCCCTTTTGGGGACAAATAGCAAACTCAGAGAACATTAGGGAATTAGCAAGGGACTGGAGAGAACGATCAACCGGACCACGGACATACTCTACAATATGACCTTAGAGCAAAAGGCAATAAGATTGGTAGCACTTCAAAATCGGATGGCATTAGATGTCATCTTGGCAGAACGAGGTGGAGTATGCAAATTAGTGGGGTCCGCTTGTTGTGTTTTCGTACCAGACTCCTCACCAACAATTTTTAAAGCAATTCAGAACTTGCATACTCTCAGTTCTGAAGTCCATATCCCTGTAGGAGACTGGAACCTTAGTACTTGGTTCTGGGATTCTTTGCGATCTTGGGGTTGGAAGGTGCTTTCCGTTATTCTGGTTATTTTAGGGATTCTGTTATTCCTTTGTTGCTGTTTTCAATGCCTCCCAAGTATGTGTGGAATGATAGGGGGGTGTTGTGCTCAAGCAGTGAGCGCAATAGGGCATAAAATATATACCCCAGATACAGCATCTAAAGAATTCATGTTACAAGAGGTTTCCTTGAACGACCTTATGGCCATAGACATTACAGACAATGATGCGGAATCTATGGATGATAACACATGGAGTTATTTTCAAAAGTATTAGGAATGATGTTTAGCACTTGGCATAGGCCAAAAGGAGGGTCTGTCGAAATCGAAATAATATTATACCTCCAATCGCATTGTTTGAATGTATGTTGGCCTACGCCAAGTTGTCTAAAAACATTGTGTAAATAGATTCCGCGGCAAGGTCTTCACCTTAATGTTATGTTTGAATCGCCATCTTGGATTTAGCCGCCATTTTAGGTTCTCTTGTAGTGTGGAAGTCACCCTGAACAACAAAATGGAGGCCGAATGACATTTCGAGTGGGATTCTGGCCGTTGTGACCTCCGCACACATGAATAAGTAATATGCCTGCAGGCCACCTGTTGGGGTCGCGAACTGAGACCTTGTCCTATCCCTGACCTATGTGTAAATGAACAACTGTATCAGCGAAACTGATCGAAATGCATACATCATGGGATCGACCTGGCAACGAACTCTAGGCCTGGTTCTAGGAATGGTTAACCTGCGAGGGGGTTGGCCAGAGCTGGATAAAAAGTATAAAAACCTGAGTATCCCAATGTACGGTCTCTCACACTAACACGGCGAACTACCGTTGATAGTTCGTTCTGTTACTCTGAGGGCCGAATAGCTATCCGTTTGTCAATTGACTTTTGGTAATTGTTGTATCTTTGAATAAAGCGCTTTGTATGTTCTTTGTAACCTGTGTTGGTGTGTTTCCTTTGGGCTTCCCGGCCTCATATCAATTTCTCTGTTTCCACAATACAACCCTGTTTGGTAGAAGTAGCTTATGTTCCGTTTTATGAGCCGTTCACCTGCACAAGAGCGAGAGAGAGCATGTCAGCTGACACCTGGACCTTGGCAGGACGATAGGTAATAAGAAATTGGTATTGTGAGAAAAACAAACGCCTACGTGCCTGCCTGGAAGTGAGACATTTCATGGATTTAAAGGCCATCAAACTCCTATGATCTGAATAAATGGTTACAGGGTGTAGAGCACCAGGAAGACGGTGCCTCCACTCCAAGGAGGCATCCCTGATGGCCAGAAGTTCACGTTCTGTAATTGAGTATATTGAGTAATCGGCATTGCTGTCCTTGCAATTGTGTCTAGGTGTGATGCTTGCTATCATTCACTATTCCATCTGAGTGTGGCATTTGCTAATCTTCAATATCCTATCTAGATGTCAGGCAGGCTAGTGATCAGGATTCCATCTAGGTGAGGCCCTTGGTGACATTCACAGTTTCATTTAAGCGTGGCGCATGCTAACATTCACATTCCTGTCTAGATGCAATGCTGGCTAAAGCTAAGAATTCCGTCGAAGTGTGGCACATGCTTAACATTCACATTTCTATCTAGATGTGACGCAGGCTGAAGTTAAGAAATCCATTTAAGTGTGGCACATGGCAACATTCACATTTCTATCTAGATGCGACGCAGGCTAAAGCTAAGAATTTCGTCTAAGTGTGGCACATGCTAACATTCACATTTCTATTAAGATGCGACGCAGGCTGAAGTTCAGAATTCCGTATAAGTGTGGCACATGCTAAAATTCATATTCCTATCTAGATGTGACGCAGGCTGAAGTTAAGAATTCCATCTAAGTGTGGCACATGCTAACATTCACATTTCTATCTAGATGCGACGCAGGCTAAAGCTAAAATAAATCCATCTAAGTGTGGCACATGCTAACATTCACAATTCTATCTAGATGTGACGCAGGCTGAAGTTAAGAAATCCATCTAAGTGTAGCACCTGCTAACATTCACAATCCTATGTAGATGTGACACAGGCTAAAGTTAAGAATTCTGTCTAAGTGTGGCACATGCTAACATTCACATTTCTATCTAGATGCGACGCAGGCTGAAGTTCAGAATTCCGCATAAGTGTGGCACATGCTAAAATTCATAATCCTATCTAGACGTGACGCAGGCTGAAGTTTAGAATTCCATTTAAGTGTGTCGCATGCTAACATTCACATTTCTATCTAGATGTGACGCAGGCTAAAGCTAAGAATTCAGTCTAAGGGCCTCATTACACGGTAGGTGGTAAACCATGGCGCTATTAGCGCCATGGTTCATGCCGGTAATTTACCGGTACCGCCTTGGAGGAAAGGGGAATTACTGCCCTATTCCAAGGTTGGGAAGGCGGTAATTCCTCCTTCCTCCATTGCCCTTCCCCATTCCCATTTTTGCCCCATAGGGCATAATGGGAATGGGGAAGGCGCTAATTACGGTACCGCAAATTGTGGTACCGTAATTAGCACCCCGGTCCCTTTGCGGGTTCGTTTTTTAACGCCTGTTAAAAGCAGGCGTTAATGTACCAACCCGCAAAGGGACCTCGTAGTAAGGCGGTAAGGGTTTACCGGTACCGGTAAAATACCGGTACCGGTAAACCCTTACCGCCTACCGTGTAATGAGGCACATGCTAACATTCACATTTCTATCTAGATGTGATGCAGGCTAAAGTTAAGAATTCCATCTAAGTGTGGCACATGCTAACATTCACAATCCTATCTAGATGCGACGTAGCCTTAAGTTTTGAATTACATCGAGGTGCAGCATACACTAACATTGTTTAAATGTGACGCAGGCTAATCTTCACAGTTCCCTCTAGGTCTGGCACTAGTTAACCGTGGCAAGTATGTTAGTATGTAATGCGAGGCAACATTTACAGTCCAGCCATGAATAGATTTAGGCTGGTGGTCACAAATCTCTCTAAGTATGCATGCTGTGCGTCTATGCTAGTCTACTTTATGGAAGGATAAGGCAGAGAGGCAGCGGCTTTCTGGAGTAGAGTAATTGCTCTACACCCCACCCATGCCACACTTACAGTTTTTGTTGGTGTCTGCTGACTGCTGGCTTCCTTGGCTTCCCCGGCGGACATCTGCAAAGCAGCGCTTACCTGGGCCATGGGGGAAATGGCCTGGGAAGCGCAGATGCTGAGGGACTAGGCCCTCGAGCACAACACGTGCAAACAGCCAATGGGAGCCGGGGGGAGGGCGAGGGAGGCGGGACTGGAGGGGAAAGTTGGGCCCGAGCATCGGAGACCTAGGAGGCTGCCATGGGTGAAAGAATGCCGGAAATAAAGCTGCATGGGCAGCAGAGGCGCAGCGCTTACCTGGGCCACGGTGGAAATGGCCTGGGAAGCAGATGCAGAGGGACTAGGCCCTCGAGCACAACACGTGCAAACAGCCAATGGGAGCCAGGGTGAGGGCAAGGGAGGCGGGACTGGAGGGGAAAGTTGGGCCCGAGCATCGCAGACCTAGGAGGCTGCCATGGGTGAAAAAATGCCGGAAATAAAGCTGCATGGGCAGCAGAGGCGCAGCGCTTACCTGAGCCATGGTGGAAATGGCCTGGCAAGTGCAGATGCAGAGGGACTAGGCCCTCGAGCACAACACGTGCAAACAGCCAATGGGAGCCGGGGGGAGGGCGAGGGAGGCGGGACTGGAGGGGAAAGTTGGGCCCGAGCATCGCAGACCTAGGAGGCTGCCATGGGTGAAAGAATGCCGGAAATAAAGCTGCATGGGCAGCAGAGGCGCAGCGCTTACCTGGGCCACGGTGGAAATGGCCTGGGAAGCGCAGATGCAGAGGGACTAGGCCCTCAAGCACAACATGTGCAAACAGCCAATGGGAGCCGGGGGAGGGCGAGGGAGGCAGGACTGGGGGGGGGAAGTTGGGCCCGAGCATCAAGACCTAGGAGGCTGCCATGGGTGAAAAAATGCAGTAAATAAAGCTGCATGGGCAGCAGAGGCGCAGCGCTTACCTGGACCATGGTGGAAAAGGGCTGGGAAGCGAAGATGCAGAGGGACTAGGCCCTCGAGCACAACACTTGCAAACAGCCAATGGGAGCCGGGGGGAGGGCGAGGGAGGCGGGACTGGAGGGGAAAGTTGCTGGAGCCTTGATAATGTCAAAGAATATTTCTTCCGTATGTCCATCCTCAGTACTCATAATTAAAGGAACCGTCTGATGGGTGACCCGGCCAGAAGCAACAATAGACCCGTCTATGACATTGACAGTTTCACAATGTTTTTTGCGGAGTAAGGGTATTCCTGACGCAGAGACATAACCTTGATCAATATAATTGCCTGTTGCACCGGAATCTATGATCACTGTAGCTTTTAATGACACTCCCTGGGCCGAGGAAAAATCAACAGGGAGATGAAAAAGCTGAACAGGATCCTGCAAAGGTGAGTCCAGAGTGAAACATCCCGACGTAGGGACTCCATCTACTGTCGGGATTTGGCATTTCCCGCCTTACGTTTGGGTTTTTTAGGACACTCGGATAACAAATGATCTGAGGCTCCGCAGTACATACACAAGTTGTGTGACCTGCAATATTCCCGTTGAGCAGGCGTCAGTGGACCCCTAACCGCTCCTATCTGCATGGGTTCAGGGGCAGGTAGGTTTGTGGACGTGGCTTCAGCTGCTGACGGGGCGAACACAGTTGTTCTCTTTTCCCTGCGTCTTTCGGCCTTGCGGGCATCAATTTGGAGGACTAAATCAAGTAACTCTCCAAATGCAGTGGGAACGACTGGAACAGTGGACAAAATGTCCTTCAGTTCGTCAGATAGACCTTGATAGAAGAGTGCTGATTTCTTCTCTTCAGGCCAGTCGGTTTTGGCAGCCAACTGATTAAAGTGGGCTAAATAAACCAGTAGGGTGTTATTCCCCTGTCTGTGTTTCAGTAACCCCAGGTCGGTGGTTTGAGTGGTGTATCTCGTATCAAATACTTTACTCATCATGGTAAGGAGGGCATCACAATTATAGAGCACACTACTGTTAGAGTCCAACAATGGATTTGCCCATGCGGCTGCAGTACCAGCTAGGATTGATAACACGAATGCGGCCTTAGTGGTGGAAGAAGGAAAAGAGGCCGGACGACAGAGGAAATGCAATTTACATTGATTGACGAAAGGTCTGTATTGCTTGGGATCACCCAGAAAAAGTTCTGGGGGGGGGCAGAGGAAACTGAGTGGTAAGCATTACCGGAGCTGGTTCCTGACTGGGAGCTGGAAACCCTGAACCTGAAGCCGTAGCTCCAGTGCCACTGGATTGTGAGGCTGGAGTAGTCACCAAAGACTGAATAGCGTCCACCCTTTGATGCAATGCCTCCTGTGCATTGGTCAAATCAGTACATAGATCCGTGACCATTTGCACTATCTGATTCAAGGCATCGGTTGTCTCTGTAGACATAATGTAGGCTGCTAATTCTGTTACTTACCGCTCCGTATGCTGATTGGAGCTTAGGTAAGATGACCTCGCAGAGGGAGGTAGGATTTAATAGGTTCGAGTTCAGCCTCCAAGATTCCAGCTCCCCTGAATTCTGTGATTCAGGCTTCCTCTAAAGAGGGGCTCTTTTCTACGATGTACCTCTCTGCCGTTTGAGTAAAAACCAGCAGAGATATCTATCGCCTAAAAGAGCGGGGAAAACACACACCGCCAATAACCAATGCTGCAAAGAAAATACAGTATGATTAGAAGCAATAAGGCAATATGGAATTAAACCAGACAATCAGATATTTCTCTAAGTACCTAGACAATGGTTGAGGTGGTGTTGGAAATTGAATGAAGAACCTACAAGAAAACCCAAGACTATGAGTATGCACAAGTGGTAACCACAACCTCACTATGACTGATACATCCAACAGCCCTGATAAGTGGAATTCCTAAGGATAAATGGAGTACCAGTTGAAAGGAATACAACGGCAGGTACAAAACAACAAATGGGAAGGTTAGCAATGGAAGAGTATACACGGGAGCGGCACGAGGGTCGCACTAGTGACGGGTTGGTGCATACACTGGAAAGTGTCACTTCTATGCACTCGGTTTGGGTAGAGAAGGCAGTAATTTAATGAGATTGTTCCAGGAATTCACACGTATGAGAAGGACTGATGCATTTTCAGGTAATGAACAATAAAGGAGAATTGGGACGAGCTTTACCTTATCTTCAATACACAATACTGCCACGGGTTGAATGAAGGAGATCGAAGCAATCTGTGGCCCGCTGTAGCATCCGCTAAGAATTGCCGAGCGCAGACGTGCACAACCACAGGCCAAGTTGGCGGGGCACTCTGTAAGGTGCAGCGTGGCAATCCGCGTTGGAAAGGTAACTCAAATTGCGTAGGGCGGCAAGAGGGAGTAACCTCACCAGAGAGAGCGAAGGCACGACTGAAATCCAAGGACAGTCCGAGGTCGGCAGCACGGTTCACGGATCAGGCAGGAGGAAAAGGCAGAGACAATCCAAGAAGACAAAAGGTGGGTCGAAGTGCCGGGAAGACGAGTAATCAAGAGGAAAAGGAAATAAGCGCCGGACCGGGATGGAACCGAAGGAACGTAACGCCACAATTAGCAGCAACAAGCCTCTGAGTTGCTTTGGCTTTTACGGTGCAGGGAGGCGGGGCCTCCTTACGCGTTCTTTGCACACGGGACGTCTCAGCTGATGCAGTGTCCTCTGCTGTACGGCCAGGCACCATGGCAACCGATACTGAAGCCTCAACAAAGTTCTGGAACGCGCACTGCAGGTCTGGGCCGATATGTAACACACATGTGCACTTTTTCAATTTTACTGCATACGTCTTCCTTTACTATTTTAGTAAATGTATCCCTTCTCCATTTTACTCCATTTTGGAGTTTGATACGCACTCTTCTGTGTACCTTGCCTCAGGCATGCTTAACACGCTTGTATCATGACTTAGTGCATTTCCTTCTGCCCCCTTGGAACCAGAAATCGAGGTATCTCTTTTTCTCTCTAGAATTTCCCAAAAGACTCCAGGTACTTTTTATAAATATTTACAACACAATCCTTCACCCTATTTTGCCACCTTTGTTGTTCTACTTACATCCGTGACTTAGTTCAAGTCCTTGGGCATTGGCTCTCCCTCAATCGACCAGTTCACCTTCCATCCACAGAGCACCTGTAGGGACTGGTCAGAATTTCATCAAAGGGGGACCTGCCAACCAAATCTTCTTGCTTGTGACCCTGCACGCCAATCTCCACTGGAAGCTCTGTGATCTTCTGGCTAATGGTGGGAGCAGCCAAGCGTCCGTGGGTCTGGATCTGTCCTAAGTCGACTAGACTAAACCATCCACACTGCTACCAAATGTCATCTAGCACCTTGAAGCGTCGTTGGTGCTATATGGAATTACAAATAATGATCTCAGACTAACTATTCGGACAGACTCAAGGAATATGGCAAAGTACTACTTTATTCTCATTTAATAAAGCAGGGAGAACTCACTGGCATCGGACTCATGCATGCACTCATATAGTAACTTGATTACATAGAGTACTTATACCCCAATATGTGTCATCCATGATGTCATTATACATGGTAAAATACAAATTTATCGAGAGAAGGGATTGGTTAAGGGAACATATCTACTTAAAGAACATATAAGGATCATAGGCTACCCCTTATCTGTAGGGCACACCTTGAATTAGCTCTAAATACATATAGTACTGATTATAGTGGGCGAAACAGCAGTGGATTGGTCTATGCAACATTGTATGCTAAATTGTGCCCCAACCACACTGATTGGTTGGCATACTATCCCAACCTTTGACTTTTGGCTCTTTAGCAGCACGTATATGAAACGAAACGTAGGTGTTTGAATCCCGTCAGACTAGTCCCCGTTTTCCCAATTAGACCAGCACCTTTCATAAGTCAGCCATAAACCAAAGTCTTCGGTTCATACTTGATCTTGTTGACTGCTCACTGTCCTGGAACATTCAAGGGAATGTGACCACAGCACTATCTTAAGTCTGAGGCTCTAATCAATAGCTCTTGTTTTCGACTTCTGAGTCCTTTGTAAAGAGACCACACATGTGTCCATTTCAGCCTTCTATTTACTGCTATTTGATTTAATTATGCAGGTTGCTGTTGCTCCTTTTGGCATCTAGAGACTTGCTCACTCTATATATGGACTTTATAAACTTTTAAATGACCAGCAGTTTAGCTCTTGCAGATGTTTTCTTCTTATTCAATATATGAAGAATGTCCCACATTCAGAGCTTATCCATGTAACTCCCTTTGGGCTCTGTGCTTATCCCTCAAAATAGCATCCTTAGTTCTTGGCCAACCTGGACTCATTGTCGACTTTGCACACAGAGCTGTTCTCCCGCGTCCTCTGATTCTGTAGCCTTGGTTTGTCTCTGATGTAGCTTGGTTGAATTTGACATGAGCCAGCATCCATTTTCTATAATGGCCCTCCTTGCCATGTTATATATTCCTCTGTAGCAAGCCTCTATATGTTTCCTTTCTACCTTGCATTACTGTGTATTTACAGTTATTGGTTTCAGAATAGGTTCATATATCTTCTTTATGACATCACTCTGCCCTCGTCGGATTTCACTTAATGAACGTCCATGATGGCCACAAGCGCATGCTGACATCCTTCCATGTAGCATCCTTCCACGCTTTCAGTTCCAGGGCACATTAGATATGGCTGTCTGAGTGCATAACATCTCTCACACAGTTGATGCGGTATGCGAGTGATACAGAGGGTCCAATTTACTGCTCTTCTCCTGCTGTTCCAGTATGACGGCGGTGAGGGGGCGGGCACTAGGACAAAGTGTCTACCTGCTCCTCTAAACCATGTAAAGGGTATATTGTGGCTGAGTCAAAATACAAGGCGCAATCCAAAAAGCTACCGATTCATGTACTGGAAGCAGCAGGTGAAAGCGGCTGCATCCTGAGCTTCAAAGAAGCACTCGATATGGGACTAATCCATGTATTATACAGACTTATGGCTCAAAAATACATATTGTCCACCGCGAGGATTGAGCAACTGTGCCCACTCTCTTCGAGGGCCTCCCAAAAATGAATACTCGGCAAATTAAACTCCACATAGACCCAGGGGGAGCCCAGCTGCGCAGCATTGCAGGGGGACACCCGTGAACATTCAGAGACAAGTTAAAGAAGAGCTACAAAAACTATGTGAACAGGACATCATTGAGCCGGCGGCAGGACCCACCCCGTGGGTCTCGCTCATAGTGCCGGTCCCATAAAAAGGATCAGACGCCATCGGAGTATGCGTTGACATTTGCCGGCCAAATGAGGCAATAATGCAGCAAAGAGAACTAGTCCCAAGGATCACAGATATGATCCATCTCCTCAATGGAGCACAATTCTTCTCCAAACTGGACTTGAATAAGGGATACCACTAGCTGGAGCTGTGTGAGAAATCCAGATCATAACCACCTTCATCACACACTTAGGAATCTTCAGATAAAAAACATCTTAGTATTGGAGTTTCCTCAGCCGCTGAGATTTTCGAGTCAGAGATTTATAATGTAATAAAGAACATCCCCAATTATCTGAACTACAGTGACGACATTTTGGTATTTGAGAAAGATCAGGATAAGCACAACAACACGCTGGCAAGGGTATGCATGGCGCGAGAAGCTGCCCACCTTACACTCAACAAGGAGAAGTGTGAATTTAGGAAGAGGACTCTGAGATTTATTGGACACGTATTCTCAGCCCAGGGTCTGTAACCGGCCCTGAGAAAGTGGAAGCGCTTAATAACGCAGCTCCGCCTACTGATCTGTTAGACATGCACTCATTTCTAGGGCTGGTGAGTTACTGTATTCACCACATGCAGGATTTTGCATCCGTGAGTGAACTGCTAAGGGCCCTTATGAAAAAACAAGCTCCACTTGTATGGTCAGAGTCCTGCCAGGAAACCTTTAAGATCATTTGCCAGCGCATATCGGCAGCTGACAACATGGCATACTTCAACATTTCAATAAGGCAAGAGACACAAACACACTGTTGACGCAAGTCCAGTGGAACTTGGTGCTATTTTGGCACAAGTGGACCCCGAGTCCCCAGACAAATGGCATATCATATCCTATGCCAGCAGGAGCCTCTCAAAGGTGGAACAGGCATACTCACAGGCCAAGAAGGAAGGGTTAGCAGTGGTGTGGGCTTGTGAGCAGTTTCATCTATTCATATACAGCAAGCTGTTCACTATCATGATGAATCACCAGGCCCTGCTATTCATCTTTGGCAACCCCCAAGATGAACTTCTGTTGAGAATCGCTAAGTGGGGTTTGTGGCTACAAGACTATCATTTTTGAATCATACACCCTCCTGGGAAGAAGGAGAATCCCAATGACTTTCTATCCAGGCATCCCATTGAATCGACTGTGGCGGGCCCGGCGATTGTTGACCAGTACATCCATCATGTGGTACAAGCAGCAGCCCCTAGGGGAGCTGACCTCATCCAGATTGCGCAGGAGACATAGAATGACCAGGCAGTGCAGCTCATCCTCCAGGGTCTGGAATTGGGATGGTGGAAGCACGTTAAACAGGCAGGGGAGAGCGCCTGTCCTGAGGTACGACGAGACATTGGCAGTTTGTTGCTCGTCAAGGACAAACTAACTTGTTCTGAGGAGGGGTTACTTCTAAAAGGGACAAAAATAGTCATCCTGCAAACCCTAAGAAGGAGAATATTGGAGCTAGCCAACGAGGGACACAAGCATAGTGTCAACCAAAGGGCTGTTGCGACAGAAGGTCTGGTTCCCTTACCTTGGCACCCAAGTAGAAACACTCCCAAAGGACTGCCCCACCTGTGCCATCATCAACCCGCACAACAGACCTGAACCACTTCAAATGACTGAGCTACCCGAGAAATCCTGGGACAAAGTCGTCATTTATTTCTTTGGCCCTGTTGACAGAGGAGAATATGTGCTAGTGGCCATGGACGAATACTCCAGCTTCCCAGAAGTACAGCTAGCAAGCTCCACGGTCGCATACCACACCATCCCAGGCTCTCGACAGGATGTTCACGCACTATGGGGTTCCGCGAATAGTAAAGTCTTGAAGTCTTTACTATGCACAGGACCCCCATTTACAGGTCAAGACTTCAAGACATTCACTGAGTACATGGAGTTTAAGCACAGAAGAATAACACCTCTCTGGCCCCAAGCAAATGGGACTGTGGAACGCTTCATGTGCAACATCAAAAGAAACGTCCAGATCGCGCACCTGACCGAAGAACCTGTGGAGAAAGTGTTATACCAACTTCTGAGGGACTATCGAAATACCCCTCACGGCACAACGGGAAAAGCCACCTCCGAAATCATGTTTGGCTGCAACATTAGAACCCGAATACCACACCTTACCACACCTGAAGAAGCCTATGCAGAGGATCGGGTCATGAGGGAATGAGAAGCCCGAGCCAGGGAGGGAATGGAGCACCAAGCAGATGCCAATAGACATGCCCAGGAGGTGCACTTACAGGAAGGTAACACTGTGATCGTGAGACAACCCTGAACTCCCAAACACACAGCAGTCTTCAATATTAACCACCTGACTGTCACAAAGATAAAGGGGCCTCTTGTAACTGCGGAGGATGAACAATGGCATGTGAGCCGGAACTCCTTGCCTTTTAGGAAGGTAACTGGGACAGTGGAGAGGAGACCAGACAGTGATGAGCAAGATCCCGGTGCATCTGACGACCCCTATGAAGGAGATGGTGCAGATTATGGAAATTACGTGTGGGACCCACCTGCTGGACCTAGAGGGCCAAGGTGAGTCATCCAGGCCGACCCAGGAGAGCCAGGAATGGGCCTCACAGACTCATTGAGGAAATTGACTAAAAAGTTACTTTGATGTTTAAAAAGTGGTGCGGTTGTTTGCGTCGTGAAGTCTTGGCAAGTCTTGGCACATCTCACGTGTCAGGGGAGGGACCCAGGAGACACAGGGAGTGGGATGGGCAGACAGGAATTGTGTTAGAAAGAATAAAGTTGTGTGTTTCGAATCCTCCGGTGTCCGCGCCTGCTTATTCAGGCACCATGTGGGATCAGGAAGCAGACCCGCTGCGATCGTTGTCCTTCCCCCTTTCGGGGAGGACATGAAAGTGTTGTTAGTTTCTCCAAATGGCCAGTTGATTGAAATTCCCCTGAGGCCACTTAACAAGACAAAGGGCCTCAGATCGTGGCAACTGAGCCATCGTGGGTCGGCCGATATTACAAATGTGGATAACAGGTACTGTGGGACAACATCAGATAAAGATCGACTTAGAATGGTTATTAGGTTCATCCAAATCACAAAATGTAAAAGAAAAGTGATGAAGTTAGTCACCCATGTCAAATAGCTGTTTTGACGCGATAGAGGGATAACACTGGAGCAGTCGCGGTTTGATAGCTAAGATTCCGCGAACAGCTCGTGCAATGATTTGGAATTCACTGCCTGCAGCCACAGTGGCGTGGAGAATTATTTTCAATTCAGAAAGCAATTGAAGAGCTTTCTCTTTTGCAAAGTGTTCCCTGAATTATTGATGAATTTCGCCCTTTCTATTTTTAAAGATTCGGAAGCAGATCCTGAAAAAAGGCAGACGATAACACTAGATGAAAACATAACGTAAGGTGATATAGCTTTAGGGGTGGCTATCATGGTCCATATTAGAGAACTTTTGCATTGGCGGAGGTGCAATTTTGCAAGGCATTAGCATCTGGGAAAACATGTTCCTAGTGCAAATACGTATTATGTCAAGCAGTTTTGCACCAGGGCAATGTGTGCCGTAGTGCCAAAATCATGTCTTATTAATAGGAGGGCAAACATTTCCATGCTGCAAATGTCCATAGAAAAATACTGTTTCATACACTAGGGCTGTTTTTTGATTTAAGGCTAACAGCATGCAAAAGTGCTCTTGCAATGGTGCAAAGTTTCTGTAATATGGGGCCTGAAGTTCAACCCCTATGAACAGCATAAAGAGGATGGGCAATAGAACGTGTGCAGTTCCAGAAATGACACCTTTATTTGTGGAATCCGGAGCTCATTTATAAGACTGGGTGTTACAGGGTGAATGTTTTGCAGGTCTTTGTGAGTCTTTACGTGAGGTTTACATTATTTACTTTATTTTGCTTATAAAGCGCCAAAAGCCCTCGGCATCCAGGCGCTAAGACCGAAAAAGAAACTACATTCCGGAAATTTCAAAGGTTCTTTGAAACAAACAGCCTAGTCTTCAGTAGCTTCCTAAAAATAAAGTGATTTTCTTCCTTCCCGAGTGATTCAGGAAGCTCATTCCAAGCCTGTGCCACCTGATCAGGTTCGGCTTGTACATTTGTTATGCCCACGTCTGCCAGGATGTACTCGTACAGCTATGACTCCTCAGAGGGTGTTCTGGATGCCCTGCTTTCAAAAGGAGAGATTTGTAGCCAAAGACTCAGAAAAATTATCATTTCAAAGGAAGGCCAGGCACGAAGAGGGACAAGTGATGGGCGAATAGGAGGTGTGGGGCGATGCTTGATGGGGTAATTAGCAAGAGGAAGTGGAATGTTTTGTGAATCTGAATGTTACCTAAAGAGGGACTCTCATTAAGTGCAGAGGTAACATAGCTCTTTGGGGCAATGCACCGGCTGCAGACAAAAGTATATGACGTGCAGGTAGGTTGGTTGCAGGTTCCGATCGAGGGTAGAGAACTCGGCGCTTCACACTTCTGTGTTGTAGTCAGTTAGTGGTACGTTTTGGTGTCAGCTCCACAACTCTGTCTGTCTGGGGCAGATCCAAATCACTTGTCAGGCTTGATGTTTTTCATTCTTCACAGGTTGCCAAATTTAGTACTAACAAGGTGTGATATTTTACAATTAGGAGAGTTCACGAAAGCCAAGTGCATCTGCAAGGCCTAAATGAGCTGGGAAGTGTCGCTCACATGTTAAGCATGCATGATGCCTCTGGGTTCTGTGTGCTATACAAATGGCAAAATAGATAAATGCACAAATAAATAAATAAATGATGCAGGCAGCCCCCCAAACCTTCAAGGTTGCTTACTTGACAGGCACGGAGGTCTGTGACTTTGGAATAGGGAGAGTGTTTTGCTGGCAGGCATTAACCTCTGAATGTCCCATAAGGCTGAAGCAGAGTCACACTTGAAACATGCATGACTGAGGCATTCTTCCTTCGGCAGAATTGAGGGTAGCAATTCTAAATTAAGGGCAGTTCATGCAGGCATTTATTTCTAAAAAAAACTGTTGTTGGGTTGTGGCAGAATCAGTCAAACGAAAAGCATTAATAATGCAGTAATTCATCCTTCCAGAGCTTCTTCCATGAGTACCAGTAAAAAGACCACTAGGACTGGGGCAGAGTCAGTCATATGCCGAGCATGCTCGCTGGAGCCATTCACCCCTCTGAATTTGTGGAGATGAATTTCAATTAGGCGGTGTCAGGGGATGAGATCTACAGGCAACACAAAGCCAGATATCAAGTTCCTATGGTCTTAGTTATCAAAAGATAAAACTCAAGGTTAAAGGGTGGCTGTGGTCAAGGAGGAACAGCAGGCAAATCAGGACCACAGTTCTCATTCACCCCTCTCGCCCTCTCTCAGGTTCCACTTTTGGGCCGACAAAGAGTCACTCAAAGTCTATGGGGTTTCTTGGCAGTGATGTCTTGTCAGTTGCCCCTCTGTTTTTTGATCTAAAGGCAAATTCAAAATTCAAAATTCAAAATGTGCTTATTTCGGCTGTAAGCATCCATTTAAGCAACATTTAAAACAGAGAATTTGTCAAAAGTAAAACTATATATAATGCATAATACAAAACGGTTGTAACAAAAGGAGGAAAAAGCCATCTAATGGTCATTTAAAATAAAAGTCACCATATGGATTGTTGGGGTAGGAAATGTATCACTTAGATGGATTATTGGGGTAGGAAATGTATCATACTGAGATGGATTGTATGGGTAGGAAATGGATCACACTTAAATGGATTATTGGGGGTAGGAAATGTGTTGCTCCTAACTAACCCTATCAAAAACTCACAGTTCTGCATAACCTCAAACTCTGAACTAAACACAGCTACACCACTACCACACCACAAACCAAACACACATCACAACACCCAACACACAACCATAACGTACACAACCATACCTCAACACCACATGACGGCCACCAACCCAAGACGCACCTATGATCAGTGACCGGTTTCTCAAAGCAAAGGAGCCAGCCAACAGCTCATCAAAGCTCTCTTGCTTTTCTCCCTCTTGATTCGATCCCTCTAACAGATTCACAACCTTCCTTCCATTGCAGATCCACCAGAGCTCCACGCCAGTGGCAAGAGTGTGCGGTACAAGACTGATTAACATATGGTGCATTCATCTCAGCGACTAACCTCAGCTGTGAATGAGATACTAGGGTAAAGCCGAATCATGAGGGCTGCACCCTTTAGCAAATTCGCAAGCTCTTCAATTCAGGGCAATAGTCACCCTCTTCATCAAGCATGAATGCCCACCATGCAGCCTACGGAAAGTCTCATACACACCATGCCATTACAATCCTCACAGTTTGTACACACATGTGTGTGTGGCTCAATAGTTATCGATAAAATGTCAAAATGAAAAGTAAGAATTTTGTATATTGTCCCAGGTACCTTTGGCACTAGAACTGTGGGCCTTGCATTGTCTTGCTTTGCCTTGTCAGGACAGACTATCTCACTCTTTACATGTCTACGTCTGCCTTGGTCAAAAGATTGCTGTGGTATGCCCATCCTCGGGTTGGCAGAGACTGTTTTGGCTCAGCCTAGTCCACCAATTCAGGAGTATGCAAAAGTCCAGCTACAAGTCATCCCTCTTTTGTCTTATCCTTTCTTTTCTTCCCTCCTCTGCTTCTCTCTACTACTTATCTCGTTCCTTTCTGCCTCCCTTTGGTTGTCTCCTCTTCTTTCCTCGTCATTGTTCGCAACAGATTAAACAAATTCTCTTTTCCCACTCAAGAATACACGACTTCCTCTTCCTCCTCGTCCGCTCCTCTTGCCTTTTCCACAGCTTCTTGGCCAACCACTGCTCTTTATTCACTGCCTCCTCTCCTCCTTCCACTGGTACCCTCTCCACAACTTCCCCACTTCTCAGCCCCTCTTTCACCTCTCTCTCTCTTTCTGTATTGAGATGTTCTCCTTCTCCTCATACTAATGCTCTTTTCTTCCCATGCCCTTTCCTCTTTCTCCTCCTTCGCTCTGATACCCTCACTTACTCCTCCACTCTTTTTAGCTCTCTTTCACATAATCATCTTCTCTTTTGTACTCCTTTATCTCTTTCTCTGCTCTTCTCCTCTCTCTGATTCTCTCACCCTCCTCGATGTTGCTCCACCATGCCCCAACTGGCTCTGCCTGCCTCTTGCACGTCACTGTGATACTACTTCTGACTAACTGCCCCCTTCTGTAGTTGAGCGGGTTAGCATATTACTGAATAATTGATTTGATTTGTTGCTTTCAACCTTAAATTTGTTTCAGGGGATCTCCCGGACTGTCTGTTCCGTGTAGGGACTCCCAAACTATGTGCTGCATCTGTTTTGTATGCATGGTTTAGTGCAGGAAAGTGGCCCATGCCTTCATTAAAGCTGGCTGCCATCTTGGAATTGTCTTTCTGCAGTTCACAGAAAGTGAGGGTGTGCAAGACGTGCATGAGAGTGGTAAACATCCTTGACTGGAACAGTGTAAAGCTTTTCAGGCTGTAGTTTTGCTCACCACTGTACACGAGAGTGGTGTTGCTGTTCAAACCAGTTGGTGACGTTTACAGTTTTTTAGTTGCAGGCAGAGCCGGCCTTAGGGGGGGGCGAGTCGGGCGACCGCCCGGGGCGCCACGACCCCCAGGGCGCCTTTTGCCCCTGCCACGCCAGCTCGGGGGAGTCTTTCAAGGGCTCCCCCGAGCTGGCATTGTGGGACAAGGCGCAGCAAGCGGCCTTTTAGTGTAAAATGTGCCCGCAGCGGTGGGTGCATTTCAATGCGCCCCTCCGCCGTGGACACTTTTCACAAGAAAAGGCGCCATTATCCTCCCACCACGCCAGCTCCTGGGAGTCTTTCAAGCGCTCCTCCGAGCTGGCGTGGTGGCAGAAGGTGTGGCAGGCGCCTCATTGTCATTGAATGAACCCGCGATGGTGGGCTCATTCAATGACAATGGGGTGCTAACGGCACCTATTTAACCTCCTCACCTGAGCGAGGAGGTTAAAAAAAAAAAGTTGCACATCCTGGCCCCGCCCCCTTCCGCCCCGCCCCCTGTTAACCAGGGGGGCGCGGTGGGCGAGGGGGGGGCGCCAGTTCGCCCAGGGCGCTGCTGCCCTTAAGGCCGGCCCTGGTTGCAGGTGTCATTGTGGACATGTAAACGGTTCTATTCACTGTACTCTTTGTGAAATATTGTTGTTCTGACTGTGCCCACCGATAATGCTTTGTCTGTCTTTAGGTGAGTGTTTGTCATCTATATGTGTTCTATACAACATTTATAATCTATCGATTCAGACAATCTCATAACTAGCTTTACTCTGAAGCAGTTACAAAACCTCTTTGTTTACATATTACCAGGGTTCTCTTGTCATAAATTGAGCAGCGAAGTTTTGGATTTGGAAAACACAGCATATGGATTTTTACTATCCCAAGACATTTCCTTGCAGACTGTTATCTTGCTATTTTTCCATACTCGATTTTCAGGTAGTGTGTGTGGCTGTGGGTTAGGTCTTGCACAGGCTGTTACCTTGCAGGAAGGTGTTTGATGGATGTGGGGATGAAATTGCATCCAGGTTCAGCCCATGCCAGGGCTTTCTTTACACGCCTGTTGCTTGACTCTTATCAGTCTCTTGGTCTAGGTTAAGGTAGTGTGGGTTGTCTATGATTTTCAGTGAGGTTCTTCATGGCATACTTACTGCGTGGCTGGATAATCCTGACATTCTGGCTTTTTGTCTTTTGCATATTTAAAAGAAAGAAAAAAAAGCCATAAAGGAATTCTGGTGTGCACTGTTTCAAAGCCTTATTTTTAATGTGATATTTATGTACTTTCAGTATACATTCTCAGGGTGTTGAGACTCACTATTTCCCTCTTCACTGTCTCTTAGTCTTGTATGATTATTTTAAGTTGAAGTAGAACTTGAGACATAGCAGGACTATTGGAATTGATGTGAAGACTGTTTGCTCTGGATGGCATGCTGCATGAAAAGCAGAGTTGATATTTTGCAGATGTTTGGTTTCTGGGCTATTTGAAAGGGTCCTTTAGTCATGTGGGGCACTATCGGACTCCCAAGGGAGGCACGTGACCAGAAAACGACAGTGGCACCCGAGCTCACTCCCTGCACTGAGGGTGAATCCAGTATATTTATTTCAGTGTGGGCCCGCCATTGCGCCGGCCTCATTGGTCCTGTGCGTTTGGTTCCCTCAGACTGTATCCTAAATTGCTCTACTGCAGTTGGCCACCTCAAAGCCTAAATACAATGTGTTAGGTGCATTGGGTATACTAAGACCCTGTCCAAAATTCTTTCCTGCATTTGGTTGCCTAGTACCCAGCTTTAAATAGCTTTACCACATTTGATCACCTAGGAACCTGTAGAAATAGCTCTACTTCTTTTGGTTTCAGGTGGCCTTGTGTAAACCTTTTACCTTCAAACTTAATTTACTTTGGCCTTTTCACCCATGGTATGCAGTCCTTGGTGTCTGAAGCTGTGTTTTTCCTGTATTTTAGTATACACATTATTCGGCACTCATTACTCTTACTCTAACCTGTTTCCTAACCGCCTTCCTCTCTTCTACATAACCTCCTCTGTATCACAAGACTGTCCCTCCCCATCTCTTACATTCCTTTCCACAAAATAGCCCTTACTCCCTGTAGACCCTATCCCACTTGTGCAGCCCTGTAGTCTCTTCCTCTCCATTCTTCTCTACTTCCTATCCTAATCCTGCCATTCACCCTGGCCCACACAAGGCCTTGTCGCTGACCTACCTGTTCTAATCTCATCTATACTTTTTACTCCCCTCTATTGGTCTTTCCTTTACCGTGCCCTCTCCCACTACCATCCCTTTTGGGCTCTGTAATGCTAAAACTCTCTGTGCAAATGATACTTACTGATCACTTTGGTTCTCACAACCAACACTTGCAGCCATGGTTATCACTGACTTATTGATCATCCCTCATTACTGTGCTACAGCGTCTTCCTTGCATACTGACTTTACAGAGTGGGTGCTCTTGCTCTACTCGGCTGAGTACACTCCCCTCCTTCCCTTTTTCCTGTGGCTCTCCCCGCATTTCGTGTATGCCTTTCCCTCCCCTCTTCTTAGCTCCCTCCCTGATCTTTTAGGAACTGTTCTTGATGGTTTTGTTTCTCCAGGGTTGTTTGCTTACATTGTACTGCCTGTATTCCTGCTGTATTCATCCTTTAATTCTAGGTTCCTTTGGTGATTGTTCTGTTCCTTGTTCTTTTTGTTTCTCAAGGGTTGTTTGGTTACATTGTTCTGCCTAGATTCCTTACTTCTAGGTTCCTTTGCGATTGACGTCTATGCATTGCATTTGATTTTCTGTCTGTGTTCTGTCCTCTTTGTGCCCCCCTCCTTCCGTTCCCTCCCCTAGTTCCCTCCCCTGCCTGCTTCCCAGCACTACCTTCCTCCCTGCTTGGGCTTCTACTCTCTTCTCCCCCCTCCTCCTTTCTGCACCCTCTATTCACTGTCACACCTATCTTCTCTAACTGCTTTTCTATGAACTATCCTATGCCTCTCACTAAGTCTGGTAGGAAGAAGCTCAAGATCCCTCTTCCTGGTCTCCAACTCAGGCCTCCCTATCGCTGATACCTACAACAGTGCTTCCTCCGGACAGACCCTTATTGACATTCTCTTAGTCGTTCCCTCTCCAGGACTATGGACCCCCAATATAGTCTCTGTTCTCTCTCCTTTTTACTTCCTCACCCTTTAATGGTGGCACCTGATGGAAGGCCCTCCTGCCCCCTTCCACTCCTCCAAGATCATAATCAATATTTACCTAAATGGCACCGTCTTTGTCCAAGGCCCTCAGGCCAACTTCCTCCTTTTTGAAAGAGGATTCCGGCGCCTTATAGACATCCTTTGTTCTCTTGCTGTTTCTTCTTTCCCCTCTCTGGCTTCTCTTCTGTCTCCTTCCTCTGCCACCTCTACGGATGCCTCTGCTGCTTCTCTGGCCACCCTGTTGCCTTATTCCTCTGCTACCCCTCTGGCACTCACATCGTCCTTCCTGGCTACCGTGCCTTCTCCTTCTTCCCCCTCTGCCCAAACTCGGGCACCTGCAACACTTCCGCAGGGCGTACGTCTGACCTGTACCCCTCCATGGAAGTCCTTCAAAGGGGGCAACCGGCTCTACATTGCTACTCTTAATTCTCACTCAGCTGTCAAACACTCCTCTGACATCTGCCGTCTCCTGGAAGAACTTGATTTTGATCTACTCAATCTGACGAGACTCGGTTCATGGCCAGCTCTGTCACAAGCTTTCACACTATCCTTCCTCATGGCTACAAGATCCTCTCCGAACCCAGAACCAATTGGTCCAGTGGGGGTGTAGGCTTGATCTTCCCAGAGTGGATTCATGTATCTATCATTCCTATGTAGGACTACTCCTCTTTTGAATGCCTGGTCTGCAGGTTCTTTAGCTCTACTAGCCTTACTCTCACCATGGCCACTATCTACAGGCCACCTAGCCAGGTCACCCCCTTCCTCTCTGAGTGGGCGGACCTCTCCTCCTCTCTCCTTGCCTCTACCTCTCAATGTCTCCTCCTCAGAGACCTTAATATCCACCTGGATGCTACCTGCCCTTCTTCAGGACTCTTCCGCAACCTATGAACCTATGAGACTCTCTCTCTCTCTCTCTCTCTCTCTCTCTCTCTCTCTCTCTCTCTCTCTCTCACTATTATTCCCTCTGGCCCGACTCACTCTGCAGGGCACACCCTACATGTTATGATCTCCTCAGATCTCCCCTCTCCAACTCTCTCACTACTCCTCTTTCTTGGAGTGATCACTTTCTCCTTTCCTCCAACCTCTCTCTACCTCTCAGGCCAAGCCGACTCCAGCACTGCCACCTACCTTCTCGGCCATCCGACCCATGAAGCGTGTGTCAGTGGAGGCTTTTGTCGCTACCTTCTCTCCTCCTTCTGCACCGCTGGCTGACTCACACCCTGACACAGCCCTATCTAACCTCATCTTTCTATCTCTAACACTCTTGATGTACTTGCCCCATCATGTGGATCTGCGTGAAGCTCAAGTGCAACTCTTGGTACAACTCTGAGGGCATCAGGCGCACCCTCTGACAAAATGGTCTGTTGCCTGCTCCAACAGCAATACATACTCTCTCAGAAGAGAGCCCTCTTCCAAGCCTGCGTCTCTGCAGCCGAACTCTTCAAAATCTGCAAGGAGTTGGCCAATTCTGCTGCAGTCTCTACCTCTCCTGTTCCCTCCCAGGCCCTTTGTACAGCCTTGACTTCTCACTTCATCACTAAAAGTCAGGACCTCCTGTCCATCCTCTCTTCCTCCTCCTTCCCCTTCCCCTCCTCCTCCACTCCTGGCCCACCTGTGGCCATCTCTCATCCTCCCGTCTCTTCCTTTCCCTTGTTCACCCCTGACAATGTTTTTAGATAAGTCCGATCAATGAAAGTCTCATCAAAACAGGTTCTCCTTCTGATCATCCAGTACCATCAAGGACCACATCGGCACCCTTGCTCTAGCCTCGGGCAATATCTGCAAACACTCCACTGGAACCTTCCCTTCCCCCCTTAAGCACTCCTTTGTGCACCCCCTGCTAAATATGCACTCTGCCGATCATCCCTCTCCATCAACTCTTTCCTGGGCAAAATCTTGGAAAAGCTGGCCATCTCCCAGCTTAATCTGCCCACTGAATCTGTTGGTTGTCTCTGCGACCACCAGTTTGGCTTTAGAGCTGCCAGAAGCACAGAAACCGCTCTCCTGAACACACCTGAATATCGCTCTGAAACTTTCATTCTAACCTTCCGTCTGTCCTCATCCTCCTTGATCTTTCTTCTACCTTTGATACAGTCAACCATGACATACTGCTCCATCGCCTCTGTGATAACCTGGGTATCACTGATCAGGCCCTCACCTGGTTGACCTCCTTTCTCACTGACCGACCCTCCCTGGTACAACTGGGGTCTTTCCTCTATTCTATCTCTCTCTACTTGTGGTGTTCCCCAAGGGTCTAACCTCTCTCCCTGGCTTTTCAACCAGTACCTGGCACCTCTTTCCCACCGCATCGCTTCCTTCTGCTCCAACTTTCAGTGTTTCCTTCTGCCTCTTCTCCTTCTCTCATTCCAGACTGCCTGACCGAAATTCAGGAATGGTGTGCCGCCAATGATATCTGCCTTAATGCCAGAAAGAAAGAGATCTTCCTTATTGGAACACCAGCTCCCTCATTTCCTCTCTCTCTCCAGCCACCCAATCTTGGCCCTCTTCCTGCTCCTACCTGTGAGGCTAAGAACCAGGGGCATATTCAACTCCATTCTCTCCTTCTCTCATCACATCTCTGACATCTCTAAGAAGTCAAACTATCAGCTGCACCTCCTCAGAGGTATTCTTCCTTTCCTCGCTTTCCCTCAGAAGTTCACTGTGTCCAGAGCTCTGGTCCTCTGTAGGCTGGACTACTGCAACAGCCTCTTTCTAAAACTTCCTGCCTCTACTCTCCGACCTCTTCAACTTATCCAGAACAGGACTGGGTGCTTGTCCTTGGCCTCAAGCCCAGGGATTGTATCTCTCCAGCTCTGAAATCTCTACATTGACTCCCAGTGGCGGCAAGGATCAAGTTCAAGACCCTCTGCATTGTCCACAAGGCTTTCTGGGGCCTTGGACAGCACTACCTCAAACTTTCTCTTCCTAAACACCTGCCCTCTCTAGCTCTCTGCTCATCCACCTCCAACTCTCTTAGGGTCAGTTGCTTTTCCTAGAACTTTATCTTTGGCTGGGGCCTCACTCTGGAACACCCTCGATGCCTCTCTCAAACTTGAGCAGATCCATATCTGCTTACGGAAGGAACTCAAGCCCTTCCTCTTCATTCCTGCTTTCTCTCTTCCTCTCCCCTGATGATGTCCCGACTGCTCCATGCACTGGTCACCTGGATACCCTCTGAACAAAGGCCCAGGCTCCTGCATGTCCGGCTGCACTTTGCACTGCCTCCCAGCTCCCCTAGCACTACAGTCCCTTCTCTTTGCACTTATGAGCCACTGTTGGCTGCAATTCCTGAGTTACCTGTATTGAGTCATACGCTGGCTGCACCTTTGAGTTACTTGCACTTCCCCCTCGACTCCCTCCCTCTTCTCCCTTTCTACTTCCCTGCACTGTGCAATCTAAATGACATAGGCCCTAGTAAGATTGTTGTTTTGTCCTAACTATGTTTCCCCCTTCTTGTCTTGTCGCGCCTAGAAACACTTGTGTACAGGTGCGTTATAAATGCCATACCATATCATATCTACCTCCTCTCTCAGCACTGGCTCTTCCAAAAGATGGTTGGCCTAATGATTAACAAGGATCACTCCTGTGCCCCCCATGGATCTTCTGCTGTTGTACCACACTTCTTTGAGGGCTTCTCAACAGAAACGTAGAAAAATTCTAAGAAAAAAAAAACGAATGGTAGATTTGATCGAATTTCAGCTGAATGAAAATTTCAAACAGCCAAAAATGTCAATCGAATCTACCATTCAATGTGATTATAGTGAACAAGGGGAGCTACAACCGCATCTGGGGTTGCAGGGGTGTCCCCAGTGACTTAATAATAAACCTGCAAAAAAAAAGAAAAAGCTCCCTGCGGCGCCGGTTCCCATCACCGTAAGAGAAGGGAACTGGTGTTGCAGAGGGATGGCAGTGTCGGCGGGACACAGCAAATTGTGCCACCCTAAGGTAAGTAAGGATGTGTGGGGGGCGTGTTGCAAGAAATGTCCACGGGAGACAAAACCGAAACTTATTTTCTGTAAAATAACTGTTGTTTTCTTCTCCCTTGGACATTTCGAATTTGAACAATTCATAATTCATGGTAAACCCTTCTCAACTCCTTCTCTCTGTTTTGGACTTCCTCCCTGACTCCATTCCTGCTGAATGGCCACTGATGCTCATGGACGACTTCAACCATATCAAAATCTCCCCTGGCTACCAACTAGAATGTGACTTCTTTCTCCCAAACCGCTGCCTTACGTCACTTCTCAATGTACCTTCTCATTTTCAGGATAACTCTCTTGGCTTCTTCTTCATCTTCTCCTTTCTATCCTCTTCTTACATTGACCCATCTCCTTCTGCCCAATCTATCCAACACTTCAAGATCCCTTTCCCCCTCTTACTCTCTCTCCTCTAATCTCATTGCACTCCAAATGAAAATTCAAACCCAACTCCTTTGCCCCTTAACTAGCCAAAGTCAGGTCCTCCCTTCTCCCTTTTGCTCCGCCCCAAGCCTCCTCTATCAAACAGGCCTTCTCTCAATTTAACCTGGTTCTCTTCTTCCCCTTCGATCACAACTATTCCTCACCTACCTTCTTTCATTCTACCACTTACCCGAACTCTGGTTCATCCTTCAGATCCACCCGCTCAAGATGGACCTGCTACAGCATCCTTATAGGTGGCACAAGGACTGTATGGTCCTTCTTCGTCTTGCATAGAAGAAGGCCCTGCTCTCCTTCACTACTTACTCGGACTCTACTAAATTATCCCATGTCTCCAATCTAATCACTACTCCCTTACAAACACTCTTCAGCACTACAAACCATGATGGCTTATTGACGTACTTGAGCAATTGCTTTTTCTGTATCCAATAATGATTCTTCCCAATGCTTTGCATCTAAGATTACAAAGAAAGTGTTTCTTGCCCCGCCTAGCACCACCACCCCTCACCCATGCTTCTTTCTCCCTACTGTGCTTTCTGCATTGGCAACAATCCTGAGTAGTGCATCCATCTTCTGCACCTGTGCTGACCCATTTGTCCCACAGAGCATCAAGGAAATGCCACCTCTGGCCTCTACTCCCACTTCAACTTCTCTCATTCCCTTAGGATCTTTCTGGCCTGCCTCCAAGTAGCGACTATCCTACCAATTCTTTAGAAGCCCTTGGTTGACTCCAGAAATCTTCCAACGATCCATTGGATTTTCTTCCCCTTCATTATTGTAAAACCCTTGAATGACTTGTCTTTAAAATAATCTCCACTTACCTAGGCACAAAATGCTTCCATGACTGTCCACAATTTCGGTTCAGCAACGATCACTCTACAAACACATCCCTCACCCACATCTCTAACTTTCTAAGCTTGGCTCACTACAATAATCTATCCTGCATCCATCCTCATGTACCGCTCCACCACCTTTCACATGGTGGACAACTCTGCTCTGCTTCGGACCATTGCCAACCTTGGAATACGGGAGACTGCTTTGCATTGGGCCGCCTCCTACCTCTCTAACGATCCCTTCTCCATCTTGTGGGACTCAGCCACTTCTGACCCAGCCTTCCTGTCAATATCAACCAAGGATATCTCCATGTCCCTTTGATTTAAACCCTCTACACCTCCTCGCTCAGTTAACTGATCTCTTCCTTTGCCTTCTCCTATCTCCTATTTGAGGAAGACAAGCACATCTTCTTCTCCTTCCCTAATCTTAGTCCTGATTTATCCAGTCAAATGTCTGCCCAACTCTCTGTAATTTACCACTGGAAGCCAGTTTGTTGTCTAATGCTTAACTCCTTGTAGACCAAAATGATCTGTCTCCCGCCATCTAATGTCCATCTTCCTTCCTTAACTTGTCGAATTTAAACTGGACTCGCCCTGCTCCTTCCTCCAAGGTGTAGAACCTTGTGGTCCTTTTTTGACAGTGTCCTTAGCCTTCACCGCTTTCTCTCCTCACCTTGACTGCTGCCAGGATAAACCTCCTTCATATCAGAAAAATCCGGACTTCTCTTCACTGACAACCCTGCCAAAACTATTATACTCTGGTTCTCAGTCACTTTGACTAATATGCCAGTCTCCTCATGGGCCTCCCCCTATCTTCATTGTCGCCCTGAACAAAGTACTCATCTTCTCCATGTGCACCCTCTATAATCTTCCATACTCCTCTCCCATTCCAGACACCATCTTTATGCCAGCTGGCTTTCCATGAAAAAGGGGTCTCTCTTTACATTTCTACTGCTAGTCTTCAAATCTATGCATGAGCTTTCACCCCCACCTAGTAAACACTGTCTCCATCTACGCTCCCCAATGCAGTCTCCACTGTAGTGACCATCCCTATTCTCTCAATTCACTGTCCACCCCAACCTTCCCCTCGTTTCAATCCTCAATCCTTGCTCCTCACAACTGGAACAACTGACTCCAAAGGAACTCCCTACTTCCACATGTTAAAAACTCCCATGCCATCCACACTTTTTAATCTGTGCTAAAGTTCCATCTCCTGGACCTTAAAGGAACTCATTCTACTTAGTTTCACATTACTCCACCTGCTTGACTACCCAGTACATGACTAAAATGTTAATAACTCCCTGTACATATCCTGTCCCATTCAACTACTGTACGTCATGAGTCTTATCCCATCCACGGTTTCCATATCATTTACTCCTCATCATGCCCTGGCCAATTTCTGTCCCACATATATATGACACCTGAATCCGAACTGCTCTGTTGATTGTTGCTTGCTCTTTTGTCGGTGGGCCTGGTACTGAAAAGAAAATTCTGGGCTGCTCAGCTGCCACTCTTACCACAGTGGGAACTGATGTTTCGGATCAGTTCTCGTGAGTGGTCAAAGATATCATGGAGCTTGTGGGGCATCTAGTACTCATGGACGTCATGGTTCTTTCTTCCTCTTTTTCATTCTTCAGTCGCCTTATTCTCATTATGCTTCTTGCCAGAACCACTTCAAGACGATCCTGAGAGATAATAGTCTCTGGAGGGATATTTAATGGGTTCATCACTGGTTTGAATAGCTGTCAAACCTCCTTAAATATATCTGTGATCGTGTTTTTATACAAAATGTTATTATAAAGCACCTACGGCCTAGGGGTATCTAAGCTCTAATTGAAGGAGTGGCCTAAAGGTGATAAAACTTTTTGCAAAGGAGCTCGGCAGTCGAGGATAGATCCTTCATAGTTCTAATTGTTCTTTTATAGCACGTTTAATACCAGAGACCAGTTTCTAAGTGCGAGACCTGGATTCGAACCTGCGTTGTCTTGCTTCCAAGACAAACGTGTTGCCCCTGTGCTATCCTCCCGGCTCAGATGGTGGGCAAAAGCTTAATTGCTAGAAATTGGATGGAACATCCCATTGCTCTTGGCCGATGAATTTTGATACAGGATAAGGTCGAAGAGGAGGCAGATCTAAGGGCACACAGGGGGTGGTTAAACTGGAATTAATTGATGGTTTCAAATGGAAAAGTAAGTACTTTAAATGTTATCCTTGTTGAGAGGGGAAGCCAGTGCAACTTGTGGAGATCAGGTGAGATGTGTGCTCCATATGGCATATTGGAAACAATTCCGGCAGCCATGTTTTGTAATATCTGCATGAGACCTAGCGCATATTGAGGTGCTCCCAGCGGGAGGGCATTTCCATAGTTGATCCTAATACTGGCAGCTGCTCGAGATATGGCAGCTGCGTGCTGTTGAGAGATGAAAGGCCTAATTTGTCTTAGTATCTTCAATAATCCGATGAGCTGACTACTTTCCTTGACATATTGAGGCTTAGGAGATGGGAGTCAACATAAACTCCCATGTTGCGTCGTGAGGTTTGGAATTTGATATGAACTTTTTCAAGAGCGTTTGTTCTGGGTGGTCTAGAGAGGGCATCCCAGATGAACGGAGGTAAGCGATTGAACACTAAGATATTCAGGCTAAGCCAGTTGTTTCCATGCAATTTTCAATGTTGCAAAAGACGCTTGATATCAGTTCAGAATTCTTTTGTGATTTATCTGTGTGTATATGAAAACTCAACTGTGCATCTTCAGCATCATTTTGAAAGTTGATGTTTTGGGGACATTATCCAATCAGGAAGAGGTATTAAATAAACATTGAAAGGCAATGGAGACAGACACGCTCCTTGTGGGACTCCACAGTTGACACTCACTTAATTCGACGGGTATTCATCCATTTTTACCTTAGCAATCCTTCCTCTTACTAAGAAATTATTGCATTTAGAAGCCTTTTCCTAGACTTTTCAACTTGTTTCATCCTGGCCAAGGATGGTGTGACCAAGAGTATCAAAAGCATTTGACAGATCCAGTTATATGCAGTGCTCCAGATAAGATTTTGAGGTGGGAGTATTTTACTGTACATTTTTAAACTTTGAGAGTGAATGTGATTTTAAGGGAGTAAAAATAACTTTTCTCCTTCGCAAGAGATTAAAATGTATGCGACATCCAGCTGACGTGTGAAAAAAACTGTATGGAAATCATTACTATGCTGCAGCTTTCTTCATTGTGACAGAATACACCTTTCATTATTTCTGGCCATTTGATCTCTCCTGTATATATTTAAATGTTTAAATCACAAACAACTAGCCAATTATATAGTAAAGCATACATGAATTTGTATTATGTGTTTTGAGATTTGATAGCAGAATCGTCTTTTGATTTTTAACGAAAGTCCTCATTTCCTGGAGCTATTACTACCTAATGGTATGAAACAACAGTGCAGAGAGGCAAGGACTCACTGTTAAAGTCTATATCTAATCTAGTGGTCAAATGGTTATTTATATAGTTCTTTTGGCAAAGCGCTGTACATAGAACATATTTTTCACAATTACCACCAAACCAAAGTCAGTACTCCTTTTTTGACATCGAAAGGATGAAAGGCTGAGTTGGACTTGCGGGATTCGAACCCGCAACCCACAGATCACGCAGAGATTACAGCAACGAGTGCTCAACCAGCTGAGCTATCATATTGGCGAACATCTTTCATAGGTTGATTAACTGAGTATCGACTGAGGTATAATAATCACAGTATCTAGATGTATGACAAACCATTTATGAAGCTCTACATAAAGTTAAATACCTATCTGGATTATCACAGGGACATGTTTTGCTGAGTTTCTATTTCAATTACCAATGTAACTTCCATTTGTTTGTTTTTGAACAGTGCTTGCACTTTCTTGAGAGTCAGGTTTTGGATGTTTATTTGTAGTCTTGAAGATTTGAGAAGCTAGAACACCTGTGATCATTGTAATGACAATTACACACCCTTGAACAAAGACTCTGCTGCCACTGACCATTTATAGTAATGTACCCCATTGACTGCAAGGTTGAATGGATGTAAACTAGACTGTGCATAGTCATCATTTTACACACTGTTTTTATAATTAGACTGTAAATTAAATTAGAAGTGTAAAAATGATCTGCCTCTGCATGATTATGCACACAGCACCGGACCTCTAATAAATACAATTGTGCAATACTGGTGTTTGCTTTCACTAAAAAAAAAGCATAACTTGTCAAAAAAAAAGAATTCTCAATTGCAACTTAGTTTTCCATTTTATTAATAATACCATCCTAAAATTCTAGGAAAATATGCACAGTGCTTCTGAAGCTGAATGGACAGAAACCATTCCTTTTATCAGTGTGCAGTTTATTTTTTTGAAAGGCTTCAGAGAAATACATTCTGTTTCAGAGGTAAATGCACCCAGGAAAATAATAAAGCTGGCGTATTTACAAGATTTTCATGCGTAAAAAGGCCTAGTACTCGCCTTATCTGGAGCCCTTGTTGTATGAATAAAGCCAAGTAGCCCTACTCCATGATATTAAGGTTCTACGGTCTTTCACTTCGATAAGTGCTTTCTCAGTGCTCGTACTCAGGTGAAAACCCAGCTGATAGTGGCCTAACACTTGTTTTTGTCACAAATGTTACTGGAGTTCGTTATTAGAAACCCTGTTGAGGTATTCTAGAAGAAATTGCCTAATATGGCAGTAGTTTCCCAGGTCATTGGGATCTAGTGCCGTTTTCTTAAGCAAAGGGTATATCCATTGACAAAGGCTCTATTTGCAAAAGGCCTCATCACGAGTTGGGCAGTAACCCTTAAGTGTGGCGTAACGCTATTATTGCTGAATTTAAGGGTCCGCCCAATCTTGAGTTGGGTGGAAAGTTGGAGCTTTCCCTCCAGCATTTTCCTGGAGGTAGAAATCCAGCATTCTGCCCGTTTCCAGCTGTTTTTCGACACTATCACTGCCGGCGCATTTACTGCTGGTGGTAATAGTGTTGAAAATCCCTGTAGAGTCCTGTGGAATTGCCTTACCACTACTCGTGATCCAGTGCAAATTGCGCCAGAGTGAGTAGCGGTTATACTTATTGCATTGGCGGTATCCTGGCGGTATTACTACCGGGATACCGCCAATGTCAGTAATGACAGAGTTCGTGCAGTTTCACACTCTTTAATCACAATGAATGGACAAGGATCCTCAGGGCCTGTAGTTGGATTCAAAGAATTGATTATATTAATAATTTGTTCTATGGTCTTTGGAATGAAATTCAATTCAGGGGTATTCTCGATCACATTTACATGTCCAAAAGATTACTGTCATTGGTATCATCATTTGAGATGAAGAGAACTGTAAACATTGACCACAATATGTTGGTCACTTCATGGGTAGCATCAACAATTTCGAGGCGAAAACAAATGGAAACCTCAATTGAAATTTCTAATCGCAGCACGCGATTAAGGTTAACAAGCACCTCCATAAAACAAATCACAGATCAATACTGCAAGGCAAAGTACAGTAACAAAAACCATCCTGGAACAGTAAAGGTAGATTATCGTCCTTTGCTACTCCCATGGAAAAAGGAAAAAACGAACACAAAGCAACACTTACACAAAAAGAATGTACTCCTGGTTGCAAAAAGGAAGGACACGCAACAATAAATAAGACAAGCAAAAATCACTCCAAGTGTGGAAAACATGGAGATAGCCAAACAATCATCTAAGCATACAAAAATTGGATAAAATC
The DNA here is from genome assembly GCF_040938575.1 of Ambystoma mexicanum. Lineage (NCBI taxonomy): Eukaryota > Metazoa > Chordata > Amphibia > Caudata > Ambystomatidae > Ambystoma > Ambystoma mexicanum. The sequence goes on along the minus strand of NC_090924.1, from coordinate 92,014,581 downwards.
CTACAAAATATCTTTATACCAAGAAGATTCGGAAACTATGCTCAGAACCATCTCTGGGAAACTAAAGACTTTTGGTCATTAATAGCTTTGTCTGCCAACACTACTCAGGACGCCCTCTTAAATAACATTGGAGACAAAAAAATGGGTGGCCTACTTCACAGATCTTTTTTAGAAACCGTTGATCGATCCAACCACTATCATCCACCAGAGTCAAAAACTTGGAACGTCGAGTTTGATAAAGCTTCGATCTTATTAAAAATTGTCAAATAAAAAAATTTGAGAGGGCCCGGACCTACCGGGATTACAAACATGGACTTGAAAAAAATCCAGAAGATTGGGCACACCTTATTGCAGAGATAATAAACACCTGCGTGTCACTTCACTCAATCCCAGATTAATGGAAAACAGCAAACATGGTCCCTATCTACAAAAAAGGCGACAAAGGCAATCCAGGAAACTATCGTCCAATAGCTTTGTTGGATGTCCTTGGAAAACTCTCTGGGTCCTTATTATTGGACACATTTTAAGCCTGGGTCAAGTCTTTGGGGTGCATGTACCCCTTCCAATCTGGTTTCGTAAGGAACTTGGGAACCTCAGCAAACTTCATGCTTTTAAGTACACTAAAAGCCTAAGTATTGGAGGGGAGCCCGAGAGTGTTCATGGTTTTTGTTGACCTAATCCAGGCGTTCGACCGGGTTAACCAGGAAAAACTGTGGTTGAAGCTGAAAAACTGGAAGTGCCCCACCACAATCTTGGAACCTATTAAAGAGTTGTACACCAGAACATCAATGCGAGCACTACTCAATGGTGCAGGACACCACTCTGATGAAATAATGACCTCCAGAGGTGTTAAACAAGGATGTCCTCTGGCTACAGCCTTGTGTAATTCATACATGGGTGACTTCATGGTCAAAGAAAGAACCATAAGACCCTTTCCGCCAACTATGGGAAACAAGAAAGTTAGCCACATACTATACGCAGATGACATAATCTTACTTGACCAGACCTCTATTGGTCTTCAGCGAAAACTCGATGGCCTGCTCACATATTTGAAGGACAACGATTTAGAACTTAGGCAAAACAAAAATCATGGTTTTTGAGAGAACATCCAAGCGTAACAAAAACGCTAAATGGCATATTGCAGGAGGCAGACTGGAGAAAGTAATGAGATTTAAATATTTGGGCGTAACATTAAATGGCAGCCCCCATGAAACAGCAATGCAGGAAACTCTCTGTGCCAAAACCAAGAGTCTTACATCACAAACAAAGGTAATGGACAAAAAATGTGGTCGCTTTTTTCTCTGAAGCCGGTGATCAATTTTTACAAAGCCAAAGCGATACCATCAATCACGTATGGTGCGGAAGCAATGCCCTCCATCCCTGAAAAGATCTGAATAAAACTTGAAGGATACTTTTGGCAGAAAGTCTTAAACTTACCGCCTTCCACTATAATGGCTGTAATCAGGAGAGAACTAAGCCAGGTGTCTCTCAAGGTCACAGTTGATTTAAACAGCCAAATGTTGTTCAGAAAGATTCGAGTTCCCCGACTAAAAATCTTCAAGATAATTGACGCAAAATGGAAAGCAGCAAAAACAAAATGCTGTCTCAATGGGCGACAAAGAATGTTACTTTACTGCAAGAGATTGGAAGCACAGAGGAGGAACTTGAAAACAATCCAATGAAAAAAAAACGCTTATAAGGCTGCCTCCAAGAACAAGCTTTCTATGTACTTACCAACGAACACACAAAAAGTGAATATAACAATGGAATACTTGTCAACATTTCCAAACAGGAAACTCAGAACAACGTTTTTGAGAGCATGCCTAAACTTATTGAAAACAAATGAGATCTTGGCGGTAAGAGGAACTTCAAAGTACAACTACTGTTGATACTTTGTAAGGACAAAGTGGAAACGTTAAGACATTTGCTATTGTCCTGTTCAGGAACATCTACAAAGAAACTCATGTATACGGGACACCTTTTTAAGGATTCACAGAATTACGATGAGGAGTTTTGGTGGAGTCGTCTGATGAATGGCAAAGGCACAAAATCTGTGATCGCTGTGGTGTAATTTATTCAGAATACTGGACTGGAGTCGGCAGGTGAGGGCGAGGGTAACCTAACCTTATTCTGGAAACTCGAAAATGGTTTCTAAACCTCTCAAACGACTAGTTGGGGAAAGTGAACCAGATTTGAAAAACAAAACGACATTGTTAACAAACATTTAACTTAAACCTAAAAGTTAGCAGAAAGAAGAATTTTCAATTTCTTCTTCTTGCAAAAATGTATAAAACAATTGAGTCAAGTAATAAAAAAAAAAAAATAATAAAAAAAATAATTTGTTCAATGGTCTTTGGAGTGAAATTCAATTTAGGAGTATTGGTATTTTTTGCCAGGTCATTCATGAAAGTGTGATTGGAGCCGGAGGCACGATTAGCTATCGAGCTTCTAATGTTTTTGAATGTAGCTTGAAAAGCTGAGGCAAAGGAATTGCACCAATCACGCAAGCCAGGTACAGATGCAATAAATGCATTTGAAGGACTTAGTTGGTGTAAAATCTGAAAACATTTTAAGGTGATGATGATGCAGTTTCATCTTGTTTTACGAAGGAGACAGGTTTTGCATTTCCCATTGCTTGTTTATATTGTACAAGCAGCGTTGTCAGTGCAGAAGTAGTATGTGATTTTTTTCCTCCCATTGTCTTTCTAAAAATGTAATATTAGTTTGAATTTCTCTTAGGTGATAGATAGACCATCTGTTCTGTCTGGGTCCTAATTTAATGATGCGTGGGTATTGAGATGCTACATCATTAAAACGTGTGTTAATTTTAGAGTGGTAAGAATTAGCTAATTCATCTAGGATCTGCGTGATATTTCCGTGGCAGAAAAATCTGCGACGGAAATGTTTGCATGGGAAATTTACGAACTACAAATGTTTGTACATTTCCCATGCGAACATCCAATACAAAACCATACATACACCCCCACCCACACCCACAACACATCCCCACCCACATCCCCAACATACTCCCACTACCCTACTTACCTTTCTTTCCTTCAAGCTGTGTCGCTGCAGGGCCGGATCCCGATCACTTCCTTTCTTTTTTTTTTGGGCAGCTGCAAGGGTTTCTCCCGCAACCCCGCTCACTATACTGTGTTGTATAGTGAGTGGGGTGTTACGGGAGACACCACTGCAACCCCTGTTTTTTTTTCTGTTGGGTGTGCTGTGGGGGCGTCCCCCACAACTCCCGCTCACTTTACTGTACAGTGTAGTGAACGGGGTGTTGCAGGGGACACCCCTGCAGCCACTGTACTTTTCTTTTCTCTGTCGGGAGAGCTGCAGAGGTGTCCCCCGCAACCTCTGCTCACTATACTGTACAATCTAGTGAGGGGGTGTTGCGGGGGACACCCCGAATCCCCCCACAGCCTTTTTTAAATAATTTCTTTAACCTACCCCACCAAGACACCTGAACACACACCACGAAAAGTTCGAACTTTTGGTAGTTAGAACTTTTCGTGGTGTGTGTTTTAGGTCTTTTGGTGAGTTCGGTCATTTTTATTCGGACATTTCATCCTATTCCTTCATCTAAGGTCTGACTTAACATTGTTACACTGAATTTAGGAGATTTTCGTTTGTTAAAAGATGTGGGTTCCTATGTGAAATCGTTTTTGTGTATATTTTGACTGGGGGATTGGTTGGGAGAATGTCTAGTATGTGGCCCTTTCAATGTGCCGGGATGGACCATAGCTGGAATGCGGTTGAATAAGCTAGATCTTTAAATCCTAAATTAAAGTCTCCCATGATTAATAATTGTCCCATAGGTAGCTTTGTTAGGAATAAGATGTCAAGTAAGTTCAAGGGAAAATCAATTTTGGATGATTTGATAATCAGACATTGTAACATGTTTGCTTTTGTTAGGAATACTTTAATGGTATAATATGGCATTCATAACGCGCCTACACACAAGTGTTTCAAGGCGCGATGGGGCAAGGGGCGGGAACAGAGTGAAGACAGAGACAACGATCTTCTAGGCCAGGTGACATTGAGATCGTCCAAGTGCTGGAGGAGGGGGGAAGGGAAAAAAGTGTGGCGGGAAAGAAGGGTGAGGGGAAGTGCAGTACATAGGATAACAGTAAATAAATAAAAACAATAAATAAGAAGTGCGGCCAGCAGGTGGCAGGTGCAAGGGTAAGTGCTGACATCAGGTGTCAAGTGCTGGTAGGGGCTGCAGGGATACAGAAACAGCCCCAGAGTGCAAGGGTTTTGAACGTAATCCTAGCAGTCCCTGGGAGCCAGTGCAGAGATTTTGCTCCTGGAGAGATACGGTCCCTGGGCTTGAGGCCAAGGACAAGTCTCGCAGTCCTGTTTTGTATGAGTTGCAGAAGGCAGAGAGTAGAGGTAGGCAGATTTAGATAAGAGGCTATTGCAGTAATCCAGCCTAGAGAGAACCCGAGGTCTGGAGACAGTGAGCTTCTGGGGGAAGGAGAGGAAAGGCAGAATACCTATGTGGAGGTGCAGCTGGTAATGTGACTTCTTAGAGACGCCATAGATGTGAGGAGAGAAGGAGAGTGTGGAGTCGAAGTTGACCCAGAGGTTTTTAGCTTCACAGGTGGGAACAGGAAGAGGGCCAAGAGAGGCTGGCCAAAGAGTGACAGGAAAGGAGGGAGCGGGTGTGCCGATGAGTAGAATCTCAGTATTACTGGCATTAAGGCAGAGATCATTGATGGCATACCACTCGTGGATAGCAGACAAACAGTCAGAGAGGAGAGAAGGAGAAGAGGTGACTGAAGGTAGTCTGAAAATGAGCTGAGTCTCATCTGCATTGCACTGTAAGTTGGGGCATAGAGTGGTAATGCAGTGGGCAAGAAGTGCAATGTACTGGTTGAACAGCCAGGGAGTGAGGTTAGACCCCTGGGGAACACCACAGGTAGAGATAGAGATAGAGGAGAGGAAGTACCCAAGTTGGACATGGGAGGGTCGATCAGAGAGGAAAGAAGTCAGCCAAGCCAGGGCCTGTTCGGTGATACCCAGGTTATCACGGAGACGGTTGAGCAGGATGGCATGGTTGACCATGTCAAAGGCAGAAGAGAGATCAAGTAAGATGAGTACACAGGGGGTGTTGGAATCAAGTTTAGACAGCAAGGATAGTGCACAGGATATCACAGCCTTGAATGTGCTGACTTGAAACTTATGTGAAGAGGTCCTAATAATAAGAAGACATTGGGAAGAACCACCCATCCATGTACCTGAATCTGTTTTTTAAAGACCCACCAGGTCATATTTCAATGATTTGTGTATACGCAATTGCAGTTTGTAATTTGGCAAACGTGATTAGGACCAACATGAATACTTGTGCACTGCATTTGCGTCGATCCTAATACCATTTGCTCATGCACAATTTATCTTAATACTGCCCCATGTATTTGGCACTTTTTTCCTTATTGAGCTCTTGAAACAGCCATTCTTGCTTTCTGAAAAGCACAGGCTTGTCTTTTTAGTAGCTATGCAGCTAGGTTAGGCCAGCTGACATGAAGTAGAAGGGTTTGGGAAGTGCAAAACATGGCCTTCATGAGGACCTGAATAAACTCAGCAGTCCAGACTACAGGCAATCGAGTCAGTGGACTGGATCCAATAGCTGCAGGATGACAGTCAGACAGACATAGTCATGACAATACTTGCTCTCTAGTGTGCTTTATTGCCACCTATGTAGATTCTCTCACTCTGCACCTCTGCACCCTCAATCTACAGACATTTACCAATCTGCATAGTGCTTTCCCACAAGCAGAGTCACCACACCACCTCTGACCCCTCCCATTGGCTGGATTGGCCCTCATCACCAAATCCCAGCAACTGGGATGTGGGAGCCGGCCCAAGCCACCTAAGGCCCACCACGAAGGCCCTGTCTACCCCCGGTCTGCATCCTGACTGTGCCTGGGGGTCCTGTTGCTACCCCCTCACATGATCACTCAGTGCCTGCCATGACCCTGCACTCTCTCAGTGCCTTCTAAAAACCCTGGGTCTGTTTCACCTCCCTGTGGTTGTTCCACACCCCTGACTTTCCCCTCCTCGTTCCTTCTTACCTGGACTTTGCCCAGTGGCCGCATGTTGTTTCTCACGGTTGTTCTTCAGCCACTCTGCTACTTTCGAATCTAGCTGTGTGCAGGGGCTGTCTTGTGTTCATCTGCCCTGCTTACCGTGTTTCTAGCTGTACCCAGTGACCACTGTTTGCATCTGCCTTGCTTTATTGTACATTCAACTGCGCCCAGTGACCACTGTTTCCATCTGCCTTGCTTTATTGTAAATTCAGCTGCACCCACTGACCACTGTTTAAATCTGCCTTGCATTATTGTACATTCAGCTGCGCCCAGTGACCTCTGTGCTCCTACCTGCCGTGTTTTTCCCTGTCAAGTGCTGTCTCTTCTGCTTGCACCCCCTATAGGTCCCCCTGTGTCTCCTCCTCCCTCCGCTGTTCTCTCACTTCCCACCTATCCCCCCTTCCCTCCACTTCACGCATGGTGCTCTCTGTTTCTCCTATCTTTTCCAACTGTTTCTCTATTGTCTATCCTACCCTTCTCACTAAGTTTGGTAGGTAGAAGTTCTCCAACCCAGGCCTTCCTATCACTGATACATACACTAGCGCTTCCTCCAGACAGACATTAACTGACATCCTCTTTGTCTTTTCTTCGCCAGACCTATGGACTCCTCTTATGGTCTCTGTGCTCTCTCCTTACTTCTCCTCTGGCCCTCCTTCCTTCCTTCCTTCCACTCCTTTAAAGTCATCTTAAATGTTTACCTCAATGGTACCGTCTTGGTCCAAGGCCCCCAGGCCAACCTCCTCCTCTTTGACAGACGCTTCCTGCGCCTTATCAATTTCCTTTCCTCTCCCACTGCCCCTTCTCTCCCTTCTTTGGCATCCTTGCCCCCACCCTCTTCCACTTTTCTGGCATCCTCCTCTTTGGCTACCTTGCCCTCTACTCCTATCTCCTCTGCCCTCTCTCCATAACATCCCCTTAACAAAGTTTTTACATTGAATTTCATAGGTTTTTATTAGTGCAACTTAACCATAGCGCCCCTTTAACAAAGTTTTTTCATTGAATATATATATGTGCAAACAAAACAAGAGGGGGTCACAGCTGCAGTAAGCTCAAACAGTCCAAAGATGTTCTCCTCCTAGCACGCTTTCATGGCTCAGCAATCTTCAGGGAGGCTCATTGAATGCAGGGGTGCAGGGTTGAATCCCTCTGGTGTGTACCAGGCAGTGGCAACAGGGAATTCTGGTAACTGTAGTGTTGAGCCAGCCAGGATCCAACTATCCCCCATTTTCAATGTTAGCCCTCAGTGGGGAGGGAGTAACCATTAGTATGGCACTCCAAAGTTAGGCAAGAGTAGCCCAGGTGCAGTCCCTCTGGAGCCCCACTCTCCAGGTACTCTGTGCATTTGTGTAACTGTTATAACTATGAAGAACATTATCACACTGGCTCTACTGTGAGAGGGATATCATGCTCTATTCTACACACGTGAATATCGGTTGAAAAGAACATGTAATTGTTCAAAGGCTACTGCGTATATTGTGTTTACTTTACATGGAATGAAATAGATAGGGATTTAGTTGTATTAGATAGCAAGTATGTAACCGTGGTGTTTACTCAAAGCTGACTCTATTAGCGCAGTCCATTGCGTATGCTGTCACATGAACACGACAATGATTGACCCACTGGATTACAGTGATTTGGTTTCTATTAGTGACCGTCGCATGTTTGTAAACATGATAGTTCAACCACTTTTTTATGTGCAGTTATTTCCAGGTATACTAGCACCAACATATGTACTTTGTATTCTGGCTAAGTGAACAAATAGATTGTTCAATGTATCAGAAATGTGACTTTTATTTGAGGTATATAATTGTTCGAACAACATTACGCATGCCCCATCACACTTGCTGTGATGACATTATCACGTCTTTATCCGTAAATCACAGATTTTTTTACGATATATATCTGGGGGGCTATGCGCCCTGGTTTGTATTACACAATTTAGGCTCAACGACTGTGCTTTATGTTAGTAAGCTACCTTAATTATTTATGTAATGTTGAGTATGGTGATATTTTCATTCCACAGGGTAACGTTCGTGCTATTTTTTATTTTTTATTAATAAAAGAGTTAGACAGAGGTTCCTTTGTAATGGATCGAGCACTGAGTGGCCCTCCCTTTAATGCGGTTGTTTTTAGGTATGATTTTTAATCAACAAGCAAGGTGCGTGGATATTTGATCATCTATCAATATATGTATTTATCAATGTGGTACTGGGTATGTTGCTGCGAATCTTCTTTTGAATATTGGTTTCTATGGTGATTTTTTTTCTTTAGATGCACTATTATTGACTACAAAGACAGGTAGAGTGAGCCTTTCTATTTGTTTATTTCCCTGTGTTTGATACGGGAAGAGGGTGAACTTTTTCTGACTGTAATGAATTTATTCCTATTATTCACAGTTCGCCCTGAAAAAGGACCGGTGTTCCGAAATGCATTGGCCCATTTTTAGTTCTGTCTCCAGACAACTATTGACTGGATCTTGCTATACAAAAACTAAGAAACATTTTTTGTCTTGCTGTGATTATGTGAAGTTACATTATAAGACATTGCATGAACTACCTTGAATATTGCATGCTATTTAGGGTGCAGTCAGGTCTGAGGAGTTTCTCCCCGGCGTTTTCTCTTTTCTGATTTTCACCACGTGTGTGATAGTGGTTATTGACTTGCACCTTGACTTGATTCTAATTTGGAATATTTGGAAAATAGATGGTGCCCACCTCTTCTTCTGCAAACAGTTTTGACTTGTTCAATTGATGTTGAGGCATCACATAGCTTGATATCCACCACTAATGGAGGGAGGTTTACATTAAGATGCTTTAGAAGTAACATATTTGCATAAAGCAAACACATATGTTTGCTGGGGTATACTTGGGAGCCTCTGTCACTGTGCTCTTGTATTAGCATGCACCCTAATGGCTTAATGACCAGGGTGAACAAGAGGGCCGTCTTCTGCACTCATCAGTTATACCCTATCTGACAAACCTAGCACTTGCCACTTGCTGGCCACACTACCACTGTCCATCACCTTTATTTATTTATTTATTTTACTTATTATTTATTCCTTTATCTCCTCTGTCCCGCACTTTTCACTTCATCCCCCTTCCATGCACTTTCCCCCTTTTCCCTCTTCCATGCATTTGTGTGTTCTTAAATGTCACTCAGCCTAGTAAGATCGTTGTTTTTGTTCTCCTGTGTTCCCCTCCCTTATGTAATTGTAATTGTTTATTCATTTATAGTGCACGCCGGGCCCGGAGGCATCCGGGCGCAGAATAGGTTACAGGGTTACATATGACACAAAAGCAATAGGCAATACATAATATATACATATGAACATATGATACAGATTATAGAGAGTGTGCTATATACAGTAGTGCAGGAGCATCAGGGATGTGTGCAGTGGTGAGGTCTTGTCAACAGTCTAGGGAGTGCAGCCACTTCTTTACATTAGATTTGAAGCACTGGAAGGGAGATATGGCTCTGAGCGAGTCCGGGATGGAGTTCCACAGCTGTGGACTGGGAAGCTGGCACCTCTGGTTGTTTTAAGTTTGAACTTCGGTATTCTGAGACTATTTGCTGGGGCATGTTGAGGTATGTTTGGAAAACCTGTCCGTTAGGTATAGCGGGGCCTTGTTAGATATGCATTTGTGCGTGAGATTGAGTGATTTAAGCTTGATTCTATCATTGATGGAGAGCCAATTGGTGTCACGTCTCATGTGAGAGATGTGATAGGATTTGGGTATGCCAAGGGCTGCCCAAAGGGCGTTGTTCTGGATTGTTTGCAGTTTGGATGTGTTCCGTTTGCTGGTGCCTAGGTATAGGGCACTTCAGTAATCAATTTTGGAGAGAATTAGGGCTCTGGCAATTGTGATGCAGCTTGCTGTGGACAGGAAGGGTTTGCAGGCGTGTATCAATTTGCATGTGTAAGTTGGTGGCTGATGCTTTGGCGCTGATTTGTTTATTGAGGTTGAGACCCGAGTCGAGGTAGAATCCTAGGGTTTGACCACGTTGGAGACTTTGATCGTGATGCCGTCAATGAGTGGTAGCGGGTGCAGAGTTTGGCCAGTTTTATATGGGACCCAACGATGAGGAGCTCGGTTTTGTCGTCATTGAGGCATAAGGCATGGGTGGCCATCCATGTTTGTATGATTAGGTACATTTTATTGATCATGGATGTGTCCTTATCGTGGTCGCCGGAGATGGGGATGAGAATCTGGGTGTTATCAGCATAGTTGGTATATGAGACACCCAGATTATCGAGTATGTCAAACAGGGGCTTTGTAAAGATATTGTAAAGGGTGGGGGAGACGCAGGAGCCTTGAGGTACTCCATATGTGATGGGTACTGGGTCAGCTGCAGCAATCGGTGAGAAGACCTGCATGGTCCTATTGTCCAGGAATGAGCTAATCCAGGTGGTGGCTTCTTTTGAGAAGTGGGCATCTGATTGGAGGTGGTTGCAAAGGACATTGTGGTTGACCAGGTTGAATACAGCGGAAAGGTCTAGGAGGAGGAGGATGGATGTTTTGCCTTGGTCTTTCTGGTAGTCTAGTTGGTTCTTAAGGTCTATGAGGGCCGTCTCTGTCCCGTGTCTGGGCCTGAGACCTGATTGACATGTACCCAGTAGGTTATTGCTCTCCAGATGTGCTTGGATCTAGAAGTATGCAGCTTTGTCAAGGATTTTGAGGAGAAACGGGACGGTTGTGATAGGTCTATAGTTGGTGGGGATTTTGGGGTCAGGTTAGGCTTTTTTATTAAGGGTTGTACCCAGGCATCTTTGAGATTGGTGGGTACTGAGCAAGATGTGAAGGAGGTGTTGATAAAGGTGTAAATGAATGGGCTAAGTTTTGCCTGGTCGCACTCTGAAACACTTGTGTACGAGCGCGATATAAATAAAATATCATATCATATCATGTCATATGTCATATCAAATCATATCAAGGGGCAGCATTGCTTCGTGCCCTTAGTCAATCTCAATTACACCAGTGTCATTTTGCTTGTGAAAGCCTGTGCCTCAGGGTTACTACACAACAGTTTTATCATGTTTATGAACTGTCCCATAGATCAAATCCTTCTAATACTCAGAAGAGAAAAGGGACATTTGACAGATTAAAATATTTCTGGCATTTATCGTGGTTATCGAACTGTGGTTCGATATTGTTCATGACAGCAAACAGCCTGCACAGGTTATTCAATGCTGCTCAACCTGGAATTAATCCTTCTTGATCAAGTACAAAAGAAATAACCTTATGATATATTTGCTAAAATGTTATTATCAGTGCTTATTAAGGGTCTGGAGAAGGAGCAGCAATCCAGGTCCTTGTCTGCGTTCAGCAAAACTGTTATCAAATCACTTTTGGTAAACCTTTTCAAATTAGGCTGCAGCTAAGGACATTTCATATATGGCTATCAGGGGCTATTTTGTAATGTAGTCCATAAAATTACGATGTGTGACCATCAGTACCTGGTGCTTTATTATTGGGCAACGTTTTGACCAGAGACTTGGGTTCCTCTAGAGTATTGAGTGAATTCATTGTAGCACCTAATTCTTGATTCACCCATCCCAATGTTATCACTTTCAGGAACCTGATAACTTCATCCCTTGTATAAGTAGGCCTAGAAGTGTATGATGTCTCATGAAAACATCTGAATACATAATTTATGGCTGTGTTGCCAATAGGCCCTTCTTCATGAGTACCATCTACAGCCTTAATAAGCAATAGCCCCCTGTCCTGCTACAGAACCTACTCTAAAAATCTACCCGACCATCACATATTGAACTATATTGCCCACTGCTCGGTGATAAATAAACTAATAAAAAACAATCCAAAATCACCATAAGAGCCCACTTCCACGCCAATTCCTCATCCCAAGCATACCACCCTTTTTCGTAAAACAACCGATTAATAAAATGTGTTTCACACTACCGGGGCAGCTAGGCAGGAGCTGGATGTATTCACCACGGATATATGTCTATACTTTGTCAGCATTCACTTTGCCAGCACTTACTTTGTCACATTTACTTCATCAGACTTTTACTTTGTCTAAATTCACTTCACTTCACCAGGTATTTACTTTGTCATTGCAGGGAGATCCCCAGCAACCCCTTCTTTTCTACCCTATATTATTCCCCGATCCTACCACCTGAAACCAAACTTAACCTTATGCCATCCCTAGCCACATCCATTACCATCTTCACAATGTGAAGATGCAGACAAAGTAAATGTATGCCAAAGTAAACGTATGCCAAAGTGACTATATGACAATGTAAGTGTATGTAGCAAAGTAAAAGGGGGTACCTTTCACCATAGTCTTAGAGGAAAAGGGGGTCAGGTGAAATCATGCAAATTATTTGGAACTTTATGAACTTTATCAAACAGAATCTAAGAGTCCATTCAATCTACATCCTCTTCTGTGGTGTCTTCTGCAGCTCCACCATGTGATCCCAAAGTCAGAGAACTTGGCTGCTTCCTTTAAAAATCTTGGGACAGAAACAGTGTAGTATTTTCATAACGCAAAGTTTTTCTCTAGCAATATTCACCAACACTCCCATGTCTCTATAGTTAAGAATTCTTGTGATAATGAGCCTGCAGGTGTCCCTAAGGAGCTTACTGGCCAATGTGATTTGAGAGCACTTGACAACAAGTTGTTTGGAACCTGGAAAATTATCATTGATTTTTCACAATAATCCATCAATATACACCTCCGTTATCCCTCAGATGTGTGTTGACTCCGGATGTCTGACCAGCTTTACATTATTCCTTCTGGACATTCATTCCAAATCCTCAGTTTTTGCAGCTTTACTTCTATCTGTAGCTCTTTACATCACAGCAAAGTCACTTAGTATTGTCTTCCATAACCCACTACCCATCTTCTCTAATTGGATAGAGGAGAACTCCACTTTCTGTGTTAGAGGGTCCACTTTCTGGTCCATTGTACTGATGCTGGTTTTCAGCGCCTGCAAAACCTGTGTGACACTGTTATCTCCCCTCATCCCAGTGTTCTGCTCCTCTGATGTCAAGCCTCAGTCATCTCACTTTTTAGGGCATGTCCGACTAGGTCTGCTTCTTGTTATTGCCCATGTTTTACTTTGCTGTAACACTCCACAATTCACCACAACAAGCTCGGAAGCAGTTGTCGTTTTCACCACTGTCACTACAGATAAATCTTGGGGCACTTAGTACTATTCACATACGTTATAAACACATTCATTAAACCAACTCAATACTTATGGCCTACAAACCACAGTATAACCCTATTAAGAATAGCACTCAGCAGCTCAAGGTGAGTCAAACTTAAAGTTATACATTTAGAAAGGCGATATGCTATTCTTTGGGGATAAGACGAGGTTAGTTACTTTTAGATTACAATAAATAATTCAAGGGCAGCAGACCCTGTTGGTCATAATATACAGTGTTATTCACTTTCAGAAATCACCTAATTAGACCAACACTGTTACAAGTATATCTTGCAACATATGTAACTTTCTGCTAACATGAATGGCTACAGCTACAACACCAATGTTACTTTTAAGAACACCGTTCTGAGGGACTAACTTAACTCATATACTTTCTGTAGGGATATTAAGCTACTCAGTGATAAGTATGAGCACAGTAACACTTTTTAGAAGTGCACTAAGGAATTCAGGGAAAGCAAAACCCACTTACAATTTAAGAGAGCAACAGCTGTTCAAGATCAGTATAACCTGTTGGTATATAAACGTATTACACTATTTCTATTACAGGAATAGATAGTTCAACCAATGAAACCTTTCAGAACTCTTATATACAGTTCCTAAGGTAAGTAAGAACGTTATTACTATTTTAGAAATGCTCTAAAGCAGTTCAGGGAAAGCATAACCCAATTATACACTTTTAGAAGAGCAACGCTATTCAAGGTAAGTAAGTGACCTATTATACATTTAAGCATGGCATTCAGCAATTCACAGGCATTAACTCCAAGACTTTTTTTTAGAGATGTCCTAAAGCAGTTCAGGGAAAGCATAACCCAATAACACACATTTAGAAAGACACAATGTATTTCAAGGTGGGTAAACCCTATCAGCAAGCTTTTACACTCATTCACTTTTGAAATTATAAAACACCACCAACACTATCACTTTCTCGCTAGTAAAATAACTTCCATACTTTTAGTAGTCTAAGCTGAAACTGTGTCTGGGCCTTTAAGCAGCACACCCGCAACACCATTTGGATCACATGGCCCTGCTCAACATCTCCGGCAGCCCCAAGCCGCGTGCAGTGTTGCTGGGGTGCTGGGCTTACTTCCGAGCTCAGCAGCTCTTTGCACTGAGGACATCTTCATTCCCTTAGAGCTTTTGTCAGTTCAGTAACTCCACTGGAGCTTGCACTACCCGCGGGCTAATTGCTGCAACGTACAGGATTTTCACAGCAAATTCAGCCAATGTAAACAGAAAAACATTCACCTAGTGTTGAGCCCCCTCAACATGTGGCCATCTTGGCTGCAGCTCGCCAATGATGCGCACAAGTTGGCATTTGGCGTTACTACTTCATCACTAAGCAATTCTGTGTGCGTTTGGAAACAATTTGTTAAGTACAGGGCTCTTCTAGCAAGACCTCCGTTTTTGTGACTGATTCTCTTCTTACATGTACTCTCGTTGGAATACCTTGTTATGTGTACAAAGTCTTACATTTATTTCTGTGGTTTACTTTTCACTAATGCATAATGTTTGAACTGTGTACAAACTATATTCTTTTTTGTATTCAGTTCTTCGTTAAGTATTATAAAGGAACAAACACAAAATGTATAAATACTCAGTCTTGATCGAAAGCCTTTTCAGCATCCAGAATTAGAGCACACACCCTTTCCTCTAAACTGCCGCTGTGACTGGAGTCAGAATGTGCTTTCTCATATTGATCGCTGCATCTCTCCCCTGGACAAAACCACTCTGGTTCCTGTTAATGAACTTTGGCAGCAACACCTCAAGGCGCAGGGCAAGGCTTTTAGCTAATATCTTGTTATTGGCGTTGATCAAAATGATTGGTATGTAACTACTCATGAGAGTCTGAGATCTGTCCTTCTCAGCAATACTGAAATCGATGCATGTTGCATGGATTCTGGTAAGAGACGCTTCTGTAAAGAGGAATTAAACACATCTGCCATAAACTTAAAAACAGAGTCAGACAGTACCTTGAAGCACGCTTAGCAGAACTTAAGTGCAACATTGCTCTCTTCAGCTCATCCGTTGAAATGTCACCTTCTAAATTCATATCACAGTCGCTAATAAGTCAGGGAAATGCATATGCTCAAAGTATTCATGCAGAGAGCAGACAACTGCACCATTCTTGAAAGCATACAACTTGGAATAGAAAGACATACATTCTTTATTAATCCTTGCCAGCTCCAAGGTCAGCTGGTCAGTACTGTCCTCAATCACATCAACTGCTTTTCCATTTTCGTGGACTTTCAATCGGTGTGCTAACAAACAATCACCTTTCTCGCCAACTTCATAGTACCTACAACGTGTCCTAAACAGGGATTTCTCCCCTCTTTTCAGCATTCGGTTATTGTACTCATAATTACGTTGAATGAGTATTCTCAATTCTTCCTACGAAGGCTGTAGCATCAAGTTGTTTTCTAGCTTAGTGATTGCCTCTTCCAACGCCTTGACATTTTGCTCCCTAGCCTCCTTCTTGCTGGAGCACAGGGCAATCAAACTTCCCCTCATGTAACACTTGAAAACTTTCCATATTGAACCCACACAGGTTTCACCATTTCTATTAACTTCAACAAAAATTTCTGCTTCCTCAAAAATTGATCCCACCTATACATCATCTTGTAATATTGAAGTGCGCATTCTCCGTGGGTTAGACCTTTCCAAGATGCAATTCAGTGAAATGTCCAATGCTACCAGGGCATGATCTGATATGATTATACTCCCTATGTCACCTGCATGAAAATAAGCTGTCACCTTCCCTGCTGTAATATCATGTCCATTCGGGAGCATTTGCTATGAACACCTAAAAGAAAACTATATTCCCTAGCGTCCGGGTGTTCCAATCTCCAGCAATCCATCAATCTGAACTCATTCACAAGGTCAAGGAGGGCATTACGATTACCATCCTATGACTATTCCCACCTATCATTGCTCTTTTCAATACATGGGTCCAGGACTTCATTGAAATCCTCCCTAGCACGATATTAAACTGACCCATGTTTTGCAGAGCCTGTGCAACTTCTCTGAAAAATGAACCAGTGTCACTTGTGCATATATTCTGCAGATATTGCGTTCTGTATCCCGTATTTTCCAATTGGTTAAGACCACCCAGCCTTCCTTATCTGCATCGTGCGAAATTATAGATAGGGGCACGTTTTATTAAACAAAGTGCAAACCCCCTAGAACTAGAGCTGTAGAATGAACCAAAAGCGTTTCCAATCCATGCTCTACCCAACTTATCAGCCTCAGCGTTTCATGTACTAAAGCTATGTCTGCTTTAGAACTCTCAAGGTATGCTAAGACTGCTGATGCCATTTGCATTCCATGAAAGTATTTTCAAAAATTGCGTTGTGTAACCAACCATGTCTAGACGGTATATCAAAACCGATATATTGGTATGAGAAGTGAAGGGGAAAGAGGATGAGCAGAACTTTAGATAATAAACAGTGAAAGGGAAATTAGAACAATAAAGTAAAGGACCAATACAAATATTAACTCCTTTCTACCCAACCAAAGAGCTGAGCCCCACACTTGTGTTGCCAAATGACCCAATGTTCCTTTATCACCAATCCATAGCCCTAGAATAACCCAAGAAAGCATTATAAACAGATAATCCTTAAAGTGTCTAACACATCTTGAACACCTGTCCCTTCAGATAACTCTACAATGCTTTAGCTAGTTCTTCCACAACAGCAATAATAACAACTCCAATGGATTCGTATTAGCAGTAGATACACCATAGCCCGGCATAGGACCCTGGGACTTCTAATACAAGCCAGTTTAAATCTGAAACAGCTGACACAGTATCCCGAGAATCTAGCATGGGATCAACGCAGATCATGAACAACATGAGTCAAAAACTTCATAAACTGAAGTGAAATTAAACCAAGTAAAGCATAAGGTGAATAACACATCTGTAATGCCCTCACGTGTAGCCACGTCCCAAATCCAGGAGTATTATTAATATGTGAAAACTAAGTGCATACATTTTATGTTTCCAGTCAGGCACCATAGGGTACGGGATGAATGCCAGCTTCAAAACATCTAATGAAATGCGCATCAAGACCTTGAAAAATGTACGTAAAGTTGTCACCAGCCCACCTCATAGATCATCACACAAGGTATTCCAAAGCGTCATTTAGATAAATGGACCCCTCGGGCACAAGCACGGGAAAGTCATGTAAAAATAAACATCAATGGCCCGGACTCCACTATAGACTTACGACCTATGGAGTATGTAATGAATCCATGAGTGTCTAAATAAGAGCACCTGGGGCCAAAGCAGTGTAGGGAAATCATGATGCATAGTGTCCAGCACCCACATCCAACTCGCCACGCTGAGATAACCTCAGAGCCAGCCTCATTGTTAAGTAACGTAGATCTCTAAACCCTTGCCCGCCAAGAGGAAGACTGCATAAAACAGGCACCACAGCAACATTAGAAGAAGGGACTCTATGACCACAGGAAAGCCGTTCAATTGCTCATGTAACCCTGCATAATCTTCCCCAATACAATAAATGGTTGAATTGAATGGGCAAAGAACCATAAATAAAGGTGAAAATATGGAAATATGGAAATTAGCAAGTGAAATCAGGACATCAGAAAATAATGCAAACATTCCTAAAACATGGAAGAGATTGTTTGAACAGAATAGTTTAGAAGTAAAACGCAATACAAGATATCAGGATCGTGTTTTGCTCTCCAATTGGGCTACCTGCAGCTATCCAACAGCTTCCTCCATGATTTCAGTAATCTTCACACCATCCAAAAAAAGATCTTCAAAATTGTAGCAGCATGAGCCTACAACTAAGGATCTCCCATCTCTATAGATGAACTAGAGATTACCAATTTTGGACAGGATGAACAACACAAAATAGAACATTTAAAAGGCAGAGAACCCTATGCCTAAAAACCTAAACAAGGCAGTGAGGCAGAAGAAGAGGAGGAAGTAGACATTTACTCTCTCAACTAAAGAAAATATCTCAGGATGTGGGTGAAGTGAAGTCTTCCTTGTCTGATTTAACTGGAAAAGTTCAGCACATGGAAATCAGGCTAACACAAGTTGAGAAAGACACTGGGACCTGGCTAAGGAACTCACTGGTAGCTTCGGAGCCTGTACTGATATGAAATGGAAACTTTCAAGTGTGAGTCTTCGAAGTGCTGAGCTTGAAATTAAAATGAGGAAACACAATTTACGTCTGGTTGACCTGGAGGAGTTGGACACGGGCAAAGATACTGACACATTAGTGACTCGAATCATCTCAGAAACATATGGACCAGGCATTATAGATGCATCTGATCTTGACTTTGCATTCAGGGCAGATAAAATAGGTCAAAAGGAAAAAGGTAAACCGTGACAGGTAATAATGTCCCCTGTGAAGATAAGTGCCAAGGAGAGGATATTCAGTGCAGTCAAAGATAAAGGCATAGTTACATTTGGTGGAAAACAGCGATATTCCTGGCTTTCCCCAAGGAGATTGTGGAGAAGAGGAAGGAGTTCAATGAGGAAAAGATGAGGTCTAGGGACTTAGAAAAACGATATTCTTGGATAGTGAATCTTAGTCGCTTTCCTATACTCTTCTCCGTCTGATACTAAATGTTTCATCTGAAAAGGTTGGATCTATGGAAGACCTTCAGTTGTCATTGAAGAATGGAAACATCGGCCATGTGCTCACCGTCAGTGAGTTTTCGGTAGATTTCCAGAGTTAATCTGCCATGCCCCTCTCAACTGCAGGATCAAATCCAAAAGACAATTGAGTGATGATTTAATTACCATGTCAAGTGATTCTACTGTGTAGTTGGTTGGTATAAGAAAAAGCCGATTTCAGTTAAACTTCTTGACCACTCCAAACACCTTCAAGAATCGCCACATCCCATAGGTTTTGGCTGTCATACATGAAGTGAAGCCTCAAAGGCCGCAATGATCACTTCCATCGTTCCAACTTTAATCTGTCACCTCCTTCTCCTTCAACTTCTCTCCATGTCACATCGAATTAAGTTGCCAAGTGCAGTAGCAATGTATGCTTGAAACTGTTGCAGCACCCTGTATGGGGAGGAGGCTTCTGGAAAAATCCATCAATAAACTTACAAGAGGTCAAACCTACCCTGCACAGTGCATCCCTAGAAAGCAAGCATTTGACTGATTCCCCTCGCCCTAATATCCTCATATTGGCTCCCAAGAGCCTGCTTAAAAATGCTTGCCTAGACCATTATGTACTTTATGGCTTTCTGCCAGTTCACCTCTCCAAAATCATGTACCCCCACGTGCCAACTGGATCCTTAACATCTGCATCATGGAAACTACTTGACCCCCAAAAAGCTAAATGTGAAAGGTTTGGCGGTAACGCCGTCCACACTCAAGGCGTCAAGGCACACCGTGCCTCCATTCATCGTGGGCTGGAAAGACTTCCTTTGGTTCTGTAAAGGCCTAAATGCACACCTACTGTAGGGTATTTTCCAAGCCTAACCTCACCTGCCAATCACAGCCACATGCCCGGTTGCCATCAGTCCACACTGTGTACTCCACCATGCAGCTACCACCAGTGCCGAAGGCTTTAATGAATGTGAAGAAACGGCCCTGGCAGCGGCTTTGCTTTTTGCAACGAGCATCGCAATCAAACCCCCTCTTCAGCCACCATCCCGCCCGCTCACCTTACATTCTCAAGTGGTGAAAAGCCAGAGTCTGGTCTATACCAAAACACTTCTAGAATACAGTAAAGCATCTGCAAATATATGCTGCAGGTTTCTTGAATAATTCTACTGTCATCATCAATTCTACCCTAATTAATTTCTTACACAGTAGTAAGCATGTCCGATTAAATTAAAATCGGATCGCAGTCGTCTGTATGGAGTAAATATTGAGTTCCGCATTCTAGTTGGTCAAACAACCTGCTGTTCTCTGCCAGTACCAAATGCAACCGCACCAGCCTCTGGATCCTGGCCAAGGCAATTACTGGAGAGGTTTGCAGAGATCCCCCCTAAGCCATTTAAATTCTCTTTCACGTGAAACATATGCGGATCGTGGGCGGACTTGGCGCTGAGCAGCCTGTGTTGTTATTGCGAGACTGCAAAAGGGCGGCCCGGGCTTTTCTCTTGTCGTGTTTTGCTGGATGGGGAGGAGGGGCGGGTTTTCCAGGGTGTGCATCACCTGACAGGTCACCAAAATGAAGTCCTTTGTATTGGAGGTAAAGCAGGGGCTGTTAGGCATCGATTTTGGACCCGGGCAATGATGTGATATGACATGATAAATCATTTACAACGCGCCTGTACACAAGTGTGTCTAGGCGCGAATGGATCAGTTAAACGCGCTGCTCCACTGAGAAGCAGTTGTGTAATTGTACATTTTCCTCAGGCAGGTCTGGGGCACCCTATACCTACGTGGCACCGATCACGTTGGCGCAGCCAGCAAGCCCTCAGGGCGCTGTGGTGCATTTCAAAGCACGTGTCTCAAGATTACACAAGCCTGCAGTCACAACTGCTTTGAAATAGCTAAATGGTTCTATCTGCGCAGGCTCTGAACTGATAGTGATGGCTGCCAGAAGCATTAGTATCGATGTGCAACAGCAGCACTGGTATTGCTGTGCACCAGCAGCACTGGTATGGATGGCTACCAGCAACACTGGTATTGATGTGCACCAGCAGCACTGGTATCAATGACTACAAGCAGCACTGGTATCGATGGCTACCAGCAGCACTGGTAACGATGTGCACCAGCAGCACTGGTATTGATGTGCACCAGCAGCACTGGTATTGCTGTGCACCAGCAGCACTGGTATCGATGGCTACCAGCAGCACTGGTAACGATGTGCACCAGCAGCACTGGTATTGATGTGCACCAGCTGCACTGGTATCAATGGATACAAGCAGCACTGGTATCGATGGCTACCAGCAGCACTGGTAACGATGTACACCAGCAGCACTTGTATTGATGTGCAACAACAGCACTGTTATCGATGTGCACCAGAAGCACTGGCATCAATGGTTACTAGCAGCACTGGCATTGATGTGCACCAGCAGCACTGGTATTGATGGCTACCAGCAGCACTGATAACGATCCGCACCAGCAGCAGGGGCATTTTCATCTTCAGGAGAAACATGGGCATGTCAGAGATGATACTAAAATAGCACAAACTTGCATTTGCTTGTCGTGGACGAGATCCTTGCTGGCCAGCATAAGTATCAAAGCGAGCGGTCAAACCTGCCCTCCTGGCCTGATGTGCCTAGCAAGTGTCCTCCTAAAGGGAATGTGACCCCCACCTCTGACACTGGTGCTGATGACATCAAGGGATTTTGAGACGTACCTTTGGCTGCCCCCTGCACTCCGTGGGATGACTAGAGATGCTGTCAAAGCAAACGGTCTCTCCATGGAAGCAGAAGCAGACAGACTGTTGCCAGGACACTTTTAAACACATCTGGCCATGACCAAGCCAAACATGATGCAAACTGGACTTTCAGTTGATATGGATGCCTGGCAGTTGCTAAAGGCATTTGTACATAGAACTGTCCCTCCATGCAAGTAGAGGCGTGATACAAACTGTGGTTTCTGAGACATTTCTACAAACAACTGTCCCTTCATGGAAACCTCACATATGCTGCAACAACCTAGAACTGGGGTAGCCATCCGGGCACTATATAAGGGCTTGCTATGAGAAAGGAAGAAGAAGCCCCCGCCTGCCTGCCTGCCTTGCAGAATATGCTTTCACTAAACCTCATTCTCCTCTATTCTTGGCACCCTGGTCCTTTCTCGTGCTGGTGTGAGTGTGTGGTATGTGAGGCCTGGTCCCCAGGTTGAGTGCTGAACCTAAGATGGAGAGGAAAACCCCTCATCACATGGCTATACAAGCAAAGGTTAAGTAGCATATCCCCTTCACTTTGAATGCATTGGCTGAGGGCATGCATGCTCCACAGAGGTGGGTAAAAGCGAGAGTCCCCCAAAATGCAACCAAAACTCCCCAATGAGAGTCAATAATGGACACACCCCAGATGGGAATGAGACCAAGGCCCAAGTGCACGTGAAAGTAAAAGTAACGTTTATCTAAAACCAAAATAGGGCAAGCAGAGAACTCTGCAAACTCCAAGAGTGCTCTGCTCTACATCACTCTAAGAGTATTTTTAAAAAGGGTTACAGCATCATAGATGATGAAAGTCCATGGGTTTCATGAGATACATTTTCATTGGTAGATCCACAAGTCCAGTATGGCTTTATAGGCGCCACCTCCAGATGATTGGATAGTTGCTTGGCGGGAAGGCGGACATCACGTGCATCCGTCGGGCTATTCAGTGTGAGGTGCGAGTCGTGGGCCTCCGGATAAGGTGATGGATACTAACTCTCTAATCTAAACACCACTTCAAAGTATATAATAAAACAAGACATCCATAAAAAATAATCATTATTAACATCATGACAGTTGGGGAGGGGGGGATCATATATTTCACACTTATGTGTACATACATTTGTCTTGGGTCCCTGAGAGGAGGAAAGGTATGGGAGTCATCTTGTGTCAGGCAGAGGCAGGGAGGTGACATTCTGTGTGGCATAGTAGAAGTGGGAGAAGATACAGTTGTTGCATTAAGGCATCAGTGAGACATGGGCCTCTAGCCGCAGCACTATCATAAGGAGGGAAAAAAGGTGGAGGCTGTGCGCTCTTCATGCATGGCGCTGCCGGAGAGGGGAGAGAGGGCACTTTGGCTCTTCAAGTTTGACCCAGATCGATCAGTGGAATTATAAGTCAACCATTGGCATGAGGGTTCGTTAATGTTTACTATCAATTCATTTACAACACATAGAAAGCAGGTTCTTGACTAAATCGTGTGCTCTGTCTTCACATATACCACGGTGGTCATCTGTGCTACAGAATTGCTTTTATTTACATTAGTCTCATGGCCGCACCTTTTATACTGTGCACGTGGGTCTTGTAACATCTCAATACATTTGCGAGTATACACAGTACGGAAAAACAAGTGAGCATGTGGACCATACAGTTTGCATCATAACGTATGAGTCACCTAGCATCTATTTGCAAGGGCATTTGGTACTGAAAGACATATAACCGGTACTATAGGACACCAACATGTGGATCATGATATCGTATTCATTTCAATTGATTTAGGTGGGTTAATTATTGATTGTTCTGGTACATCTCATAGGGACAGCTCCATTACATGTTAGCACAAGAGAGAATGTACAGCCTTGCAGAGGGGATTAGTGTTGTGGGTGAAAGAGGGTGCCACACAGTCGTGGGGCATGCATCTGCCACATCAAAAGGGATGTGAGGTTGGGTTTTTGTACACGTTATATATCTTAAGGGTAGAGTCTGCAAGTAATGAGGCATGTTTGTGGAGATGAATTGTTTTTTCCAGGCCCAGGCTCTTGCCCGGTCATTCACAGGTCAGTGATGGAAGGAGGAAGGCGAGAGATAGAGTGGTCAACTTGTAGCTGTTCGCGCCCAGTCTTCCGTGAGAACAGGGCTGCTGCAGGGACACCAGAGGGGAGGAAGTGGGGGGAGTAGTTGGCTAACTGTGTGCGGCGCCATGGGAGAGCTGCAGGTTGGTTTTGCTGTGAGGCCTGCTTTGGCCTATACAAAATGGCTGTGAGGTCCAGTTCAAAATGGAGTCAGTAATCAGCCCTCTTCTGGACGTTTGCACACATATGTGTCGTTCCGAGGCTGTCCGGCACCTCTGGCCACAGGCGCATGGGCATCCGTGGGATGAGCATAGGGTGCATATTGAGAGGAAAATGGAGGGGAGTGGGCCTAAAAGACCTTTCCTCCCACTGCCATTCCCAGAAATATTCCAATATTTCCAATGTCAGGTCCCATTCCGCCATAGTTTGACCCTAGGTCATTCTCACTGCCCCCGGTTTTGCCCCCATTTGCTCTTAATGCTTCAGGTCTGTTCAATGTTGCTCTTATTACCCTGGTTCTGCCCCATATCACTCGCACTGGCCCACTTCATACCCATGCAACTCAAACTGGCCAGTTTCTTACCCCTGTGCCACTCACTGACACAGTTCTTCCTTCAATAGCACAATGAAATAATCAAACATGCATTGAGTTAGGGGGATTGCCATACCAACAAAACTGCTGGCAAAAAAACTAAATAAATACTTTTGTGTGATCCGCGGAAGGACATTCCAACACAAACACAAAGAGCGAGTACTCTGCAACGTCTGTAAGTCTATACCTGCATTTACCAGACATTAATGTAATCAACATGGGCAAATGTATGACCTTCTGCTCACAGCATAGGTGTCATGCATAGGATGGAGACTCTGTATAGGCGTGTGGCAACATAAATAGAGCTTGTGTGTGGTCCATACATTGATGTTATGTCTGGACCCCTCCCAGCACTCTTGCAGTGTCTTGTGTTTGGCGCATGTGCACACATCATGTGATGTCTCTAAATAAAAGGGGCGCACGGCTCCCTGTGCACCAGTTTGCACACCAACTCTCTGATTCCTGTGTCTATGCATGGCAAGAATGCAGGAGGGGGGCCTGGCCATATCAAGCCCCATTACATTGGCAGAGAGGTCTGTAAAAAACCATGTGCAGCCTGACCATTTCGGAGCACACACCAAGGGGAGCGCCGCCATGCAGGAGCACCCACATCCCTTGTGGATCTTGTCCACCAATGACTGCCAGCAGGGCAGGCGAGGTCCCCCGGTGTGCAGCCACCCGTCACTGGTGTCCCCAGTGCCTTCCCAATCATACCATCTGATTCAAGTCAGGGGAAGTCCTGAGGCCTGGCGGTCTACTGGTGTGTGTGGCACAGAAGAGAACGAAGAGGCAATACGCTGCCGGGGGAAAGGATGTGACTCACGTTTTCACTGCTGCACTGGAGAGCGGAAGCAAGCGCAGTCTATGCCCACCATCCACGGGATGACCGCCACAGTCAGGGAAAGGAGGAGCAGCAGCTTACACCGCTGCTGTCATCACGACCTCAGCCGCGCACACGAAGAACTGCCCGGACTGGCGCTGCAGCGGCGAAGGCGGCAGCACCGCAGTAAATGAATCAATCTCCTGCCCGAGCGAGAGGAGCAGCAGGGCATCCGCTGCATGGATAATACCGCAGGGATTGCCTTTTTGGCCCGCTAAAATCACCTTCCCGCCTGGGTGAGAGAAAGAGACAGTGCACCCTCTGCTGCCACTCTGCCTACGATTTCTCCCGACAGAGGAGTGTAAAGTGCCGGCCAGTGACCACAACCGCTATTCTCCCACTATCAACCCCCAGGAACTAAAGACTGCAACCGATGCGGCCCGATGTCCCAGGCTGCGATTTTCCCAGTTGGCCATAAGTGCACAAATCTTCCTTTGGAGTTTGAACTAGAGAACAACTATCCCCCCAAGTGGTGGGTCCAGTAATCTTTGATGCACTTTGTGTTCCTGCGCTATGGCTGGCACACTTAATTTGGACACAGTGAAGTGTTGGCCTGAAGCTGTGATCCTGTGAACTGCCTGTAGGCTTAAGTTGGGCTCAGTAAAATGGGACATTAGTGATATACCATCTTTCTGGACTAATAAAGCTCTTTTGTATGTGTCAAATGGCCAGTGCCTGTTGGCTGGGTTTGTTTAAATGTATGTGCTTTTGTTTATCTGCACAATCCTAAATGTGATCAAGGAAACAAATAATTTGCCGAGTAGGTGTTTGGCGTCATGTATAATCATGCACCATGCCATTTGTTTCAATATATACTTTACATGTGATGCTATGTCTGGCTCCCTCCCAGCGCTCTTGAAGTGTCACATGTTTGGCACACGTGCACACACCATGTGATGTCTCTAAATAATAAGGGCGCACGGCTTCCCATGTGCCAGTTTGAACACCAACTCACCGACTCCTGTGTCTATGCATGGCAGTAATGCAGGAGGGGAGCTGGCCATATAAAGCCCCACAACAATCATGACCAGTGACACTAACCAGTGAGCAGGAACCTGAGAGCTTCTAGCTGAAAGCTATGAGATGTGGGCCATGCTGTGACCAAATGGGACCGATGCAAGATCACCGTGTGGTGGAAGCAGGACAGGATATTGCAATGCACAGCAAGCAATCACATGACGATAGAACTATGGAGTCACACCATGTTTCTTCTAAGCATGCCACTTGCTAGTGCGCATGTGTATTTCAACTGCGCATGCGTTGCAGTGACCAGACCCACAGAATCATTGCAGGTGGCAAATCAGCAGCTGATTGATTAATCGGAAAATATATCACGATAAAGACATTCTTTTTAGGCAGTGCTTCAGATGGGGAGGTGCTGTTTTATTTGTACCTTCTTTAACAGGTCTTTTAAACGAATGCTCCTAGAAAGGAATATAGTCCCTCTCGGCTCTGACAGGTATCATTCTCGTTTCCTGCAGGCTCCGGTCTGGGCGCTTACGTCGCTTAGAAATCCCGCTGTTTTTTCATTGTGACTGACAGCCAGGGCTTTAAGTGGGTAAGAAATTGAAGGAGGCTCTCATTTGGGGGCGTGGTTTGCATGATGGACATGGCCTAAAAAGTGCAGAAACCATAGTAAGGTACGCAAACAAATATTTGAATGTATGTAAGCATTTATTTATTTGTATGCGTACCTTATTATAGTTTGTGTACTTTCAAGACATTTTTGTTACATATATCTATGTTTATAAAAGATGGCTTGAAAAGTACACAATTCAGTCCATCTGTTATAGAAATTTGCTGAGGGACAAAGCTTGAGGCATCTTTGTCCGTTGGCACAGCTTTACCAAAGTTGGCTTGAATTATGTACTTTTCAAGCCACCTTTTATAAACATAGACATATGTTACATATTTTTACGTTTATAAAAGATGGCTTCAAAAGTACAAAATTCAAGCCATATTTTACAATGGGCAAAGATGCCTCAGGCTCGTTGATCTATGCTCTGCAGAGCAGCTTAGATCACCAAGCACAAGGCATCTTTGACCATCGGTGAACCTGGGACCCATAGCACATTAGATCACGGAATCGCCAAGTTCACTGATTGTCAAACACGCCTGGTGACTTGGGGAAACAAAAGGATCATAAATTCCTCCCATGATCCCTCATACAAGGGGTCACAAGAGTAAGTTAGAGTGACTGACAGAAGTGCCAGCCAGCCACAGTGTTGCTCAAACTCAAACCAGTTTCAGTGATGCTATGGCTGGCTGGTATTACTGTCAGTCACAGCTTGCCTGACTTCAAAATGGCAGGCACATTTTGCGTTAGGGCTGCTACTGTGGCGGGATAATGTGCCCTGCCGTGGTGTGGTGGGAACGGGGGGCCCCAGAGGGCCCTGGCTGACTCTCACTTTTTGGAGACTGGCGGGGCCCGGCACCGGCCCACTTAAAGCACTGCTGACAGCATTGATTCCTCATCATTGAGAATACTTGCAGTGTTGTTTTTCATTTGCATGGAAAGAGCATGTAACCATACCATCGGTTTGCACATTTGTTTCTGTGTCAGTACTTTACTCAGAATGGGCCAAGCTCACAGGAGCACATGCCGACTTATATGAAGACACAAGTCGCATGCACACATGCAGTCACGCCGTGTTGTGTGTGGATGTGTGCGTGTGTCATTGCCATACACACAAAATCACTCAGCCTCACCTTCTCTTGGACCTGACTCATCATATGAGTGCTTCCTCTGGCCCAGGCTACCAGCTCCTCGTGATGCCAGTTCCTAGTACTCAAAAGCACTGCTCTTTCCGACTTGGGAATGGGTATGCGGAAAAACGCCAAAATTAGCTGTGCAGAGAAATTGGAAAATTCTGGGGAAAATCTGCCTACTTTACTAGTTTTGACAGGTGAGCGAAAATGGCCATTTCGGGCAATTCAACATTTTATATTTTGTTATGCTATAAGGCATTTGGATAGCACCGTCTTACCATTGGCATGATCTCACAACGCTGTGGGTTGAATGCCCTCAGGGACTGCGGGCCAGGTCGGTAAAGTTTGTAGGATAGTCGAAAGTGCTTTGCAGCACTCAGTATGTATGCAGCCAGTGCGGTTTATGTGGTGTGTAGCTGCATTCTAATGCTTTGTGTGGTGCAGTGGTTGTGTGAGGTCAGTAGATTGTGAGTAACATGCTCGAATTGGCCTAGGCATCTGCTTTCTGGTGGTGCGGGGGCTTGTGTAAAGGAGTATGTATGCAGCTAGGACAACATTTCAATGCTTAAATGATATTTCTCTTACATTTCATGCAATGTGGGAGCTGCTTAATGTTTCGGCCCTTCAGTTGCTGGAACTGTCAGGCAAAACCACCCAAAAAAAAACTCAATCTTGTAAGGGGAAATTAAACTCTTCCAAAAGTAGCAGATCAGAAAAAAATCAACTCTGCCAGTGAAACGAATTGGAAGTGAATTTTCCCTATTTCGCTCCACAGATCTTGAGTGAACTGCATTCCAATACCCTGGGAGCTTGATTGAGGAGCCACGCTCTTCCTAATTTTCCCCTGGCATCATATCGTTTTGATGGGAATCCATCACCCACATACAGATCATGCACCGCTCACACATGCAAAGCCAGAATTCTTATTGAGAATAACGAAAGTCAGACTCCACTGTTTTCATTGGTCACAATACTCACCCTAACAAAAAGATGTCTAAACTGCAAGACACATATACAAATTTGGACATCTTTTGAACAGCATGTGAGGCTATTGGTTTCTGCATTCAGTTTCAATGCAAGTCTTCTGAAGCAGATCTGGGAGTTTCCTGGGTCAAGCCTGTTCCTCAAGACATAAAAGCTTCCAGTGCTGATGCCGGGAGCTTTTCTTTTACAAAGGGCGCCAGTCAGCACAGGGCAGCTATGAAGAGCTTGGATGATCGGGCATGGTGGTGGAGACAGCCTAAAATTATGTTGGGAGTAAGAGGTAGCTGGATGACAGTTTTGAAAGCTCGTCATCATAGGGTATTGATATCGTCTGTGTGGGCTTTTGCCATTTTCCACTGTATGTTTACTGCTACATTAATGAATGTTTAAATGTAAATAGTCTGCTCTCCCAGGTGAGAAATCTAACAGGATCTTGGTAGGACCCCTTCACCATTAGATCCCAGGACTTAGTCCTCGGACATCAAGGCTGAGCGCTGCCTTCTTCCTGCAACCTCCTCAAAGTGGGAGGCTTAGGCCCTCCGAAGTGGGGTGTGGCACCACCCTATTTAAGTGAAAAGCTCCCAGCTCCCATGCTGGAGGGTTCCATGTAATAATGTCGCCACAAAAATCTCGCCATGCAAAAATATCGCCGAAAAATGGCCGATTTTTGTGGCGACATTATTTCATGGAACATGCGGGGGACACCCCCGGAACCCCCAAAAAAATTTGGGAGATTTTTTTTTTTAAACATTTTTTTTTGTTTGTTTTTTGCCCCTGTCCCCATATATATGGTCACCCATATAATATCGCCACAAACTTTTCCCGGCGATATTATTTACGGCGACCATATATATGGGGATAATATTACCTGATACCTGCTGGAGGCGGCAAGACCTTTATGGGGGAGCGGGGCAGCGCCAGATTTTGTTTCGCCCCGGCCACTGCTAGAGCCGCCCCTGACGCTTACACTAGCGTGAACATTAAGCTGTATTTTACACTCTCCGCTGATTTGTTTCAACACATTTTGTAAATTACCTCATTCAAAAGTCTCATTTATTGTACTATCTGAAGTGGTCGCAGCAGCTGCTGCCAGCCTGCACATCCCCACCCGATGGGAGCCCGCATCTCAGAGACTGACGAGGCAGATTGCTTTTCCCTGGCAGAAATGGATTCTTTTTGTTCTCAGCCACACGCTAAGCACTATCTTGTTCCATTGTTACATTTTTGTGACTCTAATTATTTGTAATTAATTATAATTGGCGGCACCCCCTAAAATAACAGGAGGAGCCCTTATCTGCCAGATTTACCTGATGGACTGGGATCCCCTGACAGACAGGGCTGCCGGGTGTTCTCAGCATCTTGTTATGCCAAGGACACGCTTCTTAGTTTGACGTTTTTGCTACTGTCTGACAGCTGAATTATAATCAGCTGGCTCTGAATCTTAAATGGAAATCAGAGGCGGCGCAATCTATCATGGCAAGTGCAACCGGCCACTTGCACTTCCCCATGGGCCAGACTTAAACTTGCCTGACCGAGAGCGCTTCTCTGTCTGTGAGTTGCTGTTCCCAGAGGACCCTCCAGGATATTGCGGCAGGAAATGTAACATTTTGCCTTGCACACTGCCTCTTTTCTGCAGTGAGACAATGGGCCTCATTATGAGTCCGGCGTTAACCGAGGCGGTAAAACCGCCTGGTTACCGCCGGACTCGTATTACCATTCCGACTCCGTGACTCCCGGAAATACCAGGGCATTACGACCCTGGTGTCCCGGGAATTCGGGAGGTGGAATTCGGTAAATCCCCATTCCCACTGAGTCCTGTAGGACTCAGTGGGAATGGGGAAGTGGAAACACCGGCACCATCTCGTGATGGTTCTGGTGTTTCCACGTCCGCCTGCAGGCGGGAGGTGTTCAACCCGCCAGGTCAGACCTGGCGGGAACATCACCTCCCGCCTGCAGGAGACGGGATCAGGCGGTCCGGAATTAACAGTGACGGCAGGTTTACCGCCACTGTTAATTCCAGACCGCCCGACCTGTAATGAGGCCCATTGTGACACACTCCAGTCAAAAAATGTGCTGCAAAAATGCTGCAATAAATACAATTTTGTGCTGCAAAATGTGCATTTATACCGCAACATTTTACATTTCCTGGACACTGTTCTTCAATAATTCATTGCAAGCGAGTCCTGTTATTGGCACATCATTTACCTGCCCTTGGCTCTGCATCCCGGACTGTCAAGGCATCCTACCTGCCAGAGCAACCTACAGGCAAACTGTCAGGGGTTCCTTGTGTTCTCAGCCACACTCAGGATGACAATGAGGCTTGTGTCTCTAGCTGTTAACGAGTTGCTCTCCCTGGGGTCGGCTGATGCACAGGCTGCTGCAGTAATGCATGCGTTCGAGTAGAAGTACTTCCACCCCCTCAGCAAATGAATCAAGTGAAGCAGGGGCAGAAGGTTTCTCATGATGCAGAACTTATGATGCGCCGACCTTGCCATTGCATCCGTCTGAGAGTTAGAGGTCATGTTTGTATGAATCATGACACCCATGCTTCAGGTGTTGCACGTAGGAGCCGGAGCTGGACCCACAGGTGAGGGCCCATGCCATGTGAGATAACCTAATGTAAGTAACTGTAACATGACGTAGAGCATGAAAGGAGAGAAGAACAGTAGACAGAAATAAATCAAGTGCTACATGGCCATGTTTCTGTTTTGTTATTTAGGTTACGGTACCCGGAGGAATCCTTTGCTTCCTTCTGTTGGGAATCATCCGTGGGTTACATTGAGGGATTAACAGGGTGCAGTGCAGCAAGAACATGGGTTTGCATAGTATACTTTACTGAAGGTCAGTGGGCCTCCGATCCAGATCCCTCGCCTTCTCTGTCAGCAATGCCCAGGTCTGCTAAGACTGACACCTGTCAATAGTTGGCAGCATGGCTGAGTGGTCTGCCGCCTAGTGTTGTGCCACCTGCACCACACCCACATAGATATGCCACAGTGAATGAATGTTGGCAGCACTGCATGCAAAAGGAGCAATGCCATAAGACATTGCAATACACCATTCAAATAATGACTCCACCCCTCCCCACCCCCGGCTAATTCATTTTCACAATTAATTCATTTAAGAGGTGTCAATTCTCTGTGTTGCCCTCCATAAGTAAATGTGGCGTGATATGGTTATATGTGATCTTACCGATGGAAAATTCAGAGTGGTACATTTCATCGCGACCAACATTTTTCATTTGGTGCCCCCCATACCTCTTGATTTTCTATCTTCATAACACCACCCCAACCCCACCCGACCCATTTTAACCCATGGACCCACTACCTATATATATGTATTAAGCATTCTCAGTATTTTTCGGTATTATGGTTTTCAGTGAAATGTACCACTCTGAGTTATTTACGGTAAATTGACTGGGTACCCCGGGATATATATGAGCAATATGGGAGAATATGAGCAAGCCTACGTGCATAAAGTAAGAGAACATTTCAAAAGGAAATTCAACTTTTGGAACACAAAGGAACAACGCAGTTTGTGGCCTTTGGGAAGTGGGCTGCTTCTTGATTTCCTTGAATTAAATGGTCTCTGATCTACTGAAACCTGACTACTCTCCTTACATAATTTACACGTTACACAGCAAACGTACAATTTGGTCAAACTAAAGAAACTGGAGAGGTACCATTATGCCTTATTGCCAATATACCTTTATGTATATTGGCAATTGACTTTACTAATTCATGAAGGAACATTGTGCTTAGAACAGAAGCACATTGCAGAGTATCCAAACAGTGAACAGAGCAAACCAATTGCTGGGTGCTCTACAAAAAAGACAGAGATTAAATTAGCGGACAATTAAGTGGGTTAGGTGAGCGCATGAAATGGGTACAGAACATACATACAGGGATTGTACATCATGACTGTGTCAGAATGAATAAGTACAACACAGACATGCAAGCAATTAATATGTACACCAAGACCATATCCATATTTAATGTCTATAAAGGTGCTCAGCAGAGATTAAGGGGCGAAAGAGGGTGAATAAGTAGGGGGAACGGATCAGGAAAAAGGATCAGGGCAAGGTGATCCCTACACATGCTCTTGGTAATCCTTTGGTGTAAAGAAGGTGAATGGCTTTGATATCAATGGGTAGAAAGATCTATGATAGGGAGCAATAGAGGTAAAGGAGCGGGAGCCGTAGGAGGCACAAGCCAGACGGGGACTGGAGTGGTTGAAGAGAGATTAGCAAAGTAGTGCACAAAAGAGGGGGCTAATGGGAAATGGCTAAAAGAGGGAGTGGTTGTGCATTGACAGCCATGTACCCTGTAGCCGATGAGCAAAGCTCGGCGCAGAGCACGGGAGAATCTAGATGGCAAAGTTTAGTACTTTATCAGGGGAGCAAATTAGCGAAGGCCAAGTGGAAGGCTGCTGCACAGGTCAAGTAGATTGGGGCAAGGAATGAGATACGAGATTTAGAACAGTGATACCTTGGGTGAGTCTGGAGGGTAAATTGGGCAGCTGCGGCCATTTTGCTAAGGAAGGGCTGGGGGTTGAGGTCACAGTCAAAGAAGGCTCCTTGCAGCAAGTATGGGATCCCTAGGTTGTGTGCCTTCTGCGAGGTGGTAAGTATATCAGAGGGGAAGAGATATTCAAAAGGAGGATGATTCTAAGGTTAGAAGATGGGAGAAGATCACTTCTTTCTTGGAGGAATTTAACATGCAGCATCACAGTGCCCTCGAATGAGGGATAGCAGTGGGGCAGTCAGGTATGCATGAAGAAATGTCAGGGGTGAAAAAGGACACGGGGAGAAAATATGAGTGTCTTAATCAAAGACTTAGTAAGAGATCTCAAAATAAGAAATGTCTTTGCTTGAAGAAGAGGAATAGAGAGTGAAGAGTAGAGGGGCAAGCCTTGACAGGCCCCCTCTGAAAAATGAGTGGCAGAGGAAGTGCTGCTGTTCCTGGA
This sequence comes from Ambystoma mexicanum, assembly GCF_040938575.1. Classification (NCBI taxonomy): domain Eukaryota; kingdom Metazoa; phylum Chordata; class Amphibia; order Caudata; family Ambystomatidae; genus Ambystoma; species Ambystoma mexicanum. Next base: position 91,980,771 of record NC_090924.1, on the reverse strand, counting down.
GATGGCACACCTGTAGTGAAAACAAGATCGTAGGGAATTAGAGATCGAATATACCTTAAGGGAGATGGAAACCAAAAGCGAAAGGATCTTTGAGTAGTGAGAAAGAGGTAGCTAGGGCTGCCTCCCCCTGGCCACATGAGAGGAGGCCCATACCGTGTTCTCAGCCATGATCTGACTAGATTCATCACGTGCACTTCCCGTAATGTCACTGGTTTTCACAGCCTCTATTGGGAATAGAGAAAGGAAATCTACATTACCCTGTTCTTTCCATTTCCGATGTTTGACAGAAAAACAATAGGGCTGTAAATCTAAAAACTAGCGCATGACTCTGGCGTTGGTGTCCGTTTGAAGGCTTAGCCATTTAAGTGGGGCATGATCAGTAATGAGACAGAATGTCCTCCCCGTTAAATAGTATTTCGGATAGGTCACGCCCCACTTGATGTACCAAGGTTCAAGTCCAAGAGTAGGATAGTTTTTTAAAAATCTTTTCTACACTTTTTTTTATTGCCGTTTTCAAGTAAGGTAACAGTAAACACTCACTCCAACCCCCAACACCTTTTCCCCAAACCACCGCAACGCCCCCAATAAACTGTAGAGTAGAGAGGTGATTCGATCCAGCAAGTATATTCGGGGTAGTTAGTTGATGCCCAGTATGTGCAGTCTCTTCGGGCAAAATGATTCTCTAAAGTCATCTTGCAAAAATGATATAACCTGCTACCAGTCCGATGAGAATTTCTAGCTGTCCCCTTGCAGCGAGTATGTCGTCCATTCTAATGCTGTGAAGTTCCAGACTTTAAGATGCAAGTCTTGCTCACTTGGGCCATCCTTTGCTCTCCAATGTTGCACTATAGATATAAGCGCAGCCAACTTGAGGATTGCATATGCCTTCCTCCTAGGTGTCGGTCACTCTCTCTCTCATCAGGAGTCTCCAGACCTAACACGCATTATCTGCATCCCCTAGTCTGATTGCTAAACATTTGCCCCATATAGCCATTTACAGCTTTTCAAAGGTCTATCAGCTTCGGCCAGGCCCATTATATATGAACCCAATCACCCCGTCCACCGTGCTCCTGCCTGAACTCCTGTGGTGTACCTGCGCGCATGGCATGTAGTCGTGCCGGCGTGTAATGCCACTTTGACATGATTTTATACCAAATTTCTCTTGTTTGCATGTCCTGTGTGAGCTTTGGAATGTCTTGCCATAGCTGTTCCACCTCTTCAGGTTCAATGGCTCCCCCAATTCCTGGTCCCATCCAGCCATATACACATTCTGTGGTTTTGGCGCGTTATCTATCAGCAGTTTATAAAAAGTAGAGACCAACTTCCTATTTCCCAAACTGGAGATGAGGTACTTCTCGAACTGGGTGAGGGATCTGGTTGCGGCCGCATTATTACTGGGGGCCATCAGCCAGTGTCTAAGCTACATGTATTATAGCCTATCCTTTTCACTCAAACCCAGGTCAGCTTTGCATTGCTCAAAGGATTTAATTATTTGACCCTGGAACATGTTCCCCATCTTGGTACACCCTGCGGCCTTCCAGCTGGAAAAAGCGCCCCATGCAATTCCTGGGGAGAAATGAGGATTGTAGAATAACCGGGTAAACAGTAAGGGGAATGATCTTATACCGTACAAATGTGCTGCTTTATTGCATGTGTCCCCCAGTAATCCTGTGATTTGCGCTTTTGTGCATATTTCGTGGTCCATCCACTTTGAAAAACCACAGCACTTCTCTTAGATAACCACCTGCTACCGCTCTGTTCATACGCACCCATATTTTATAGGCGTTCTCTGCAACCCAATCTTTAATTAACCTTAACTGAGCTGCTCTGTAGTAGATGTGGACATTTGATTGTCCTGGTCCCCCTTCGTGTATAGGCGCCATGAGTGTCTTCAGTGTGAGCTGCAGGGTCTTATGATTCCACACAAAAGCTGTGATCATCTGGTTCAGGGATCGGAAAAACTGTGGAGGGATAGGGATCGGGAGTGCTTGGGAATAGTACAGAATCCTATGCTGGATCACCATTTTGATGGTGTTGATTCTCCCGAGCCATGAGACTGATAAGGGGCCCCAGTTGCGCAGTTGCACTTTGATGGATGGAGTCCAGTAGGGGGTGATCATTTGCCTCATTTAGCCCTGCTAGGATTTGGTTGAGAGTCACTGTTATAATGTAGATGTTCAATTGCACATTTCTATATAGAATACTGATTGTTAAGGGTTTCATTTAGAGTCTTGTTTCCGTGTGATTGGTGGCCCAACAGTCACTCCTAATAGTTTAATGCCCGTGTCACCCATTACAATGACAGACTGTGTTGCGCCGCTCGCCAGGGAGTCTCCAGTAAGTGAGAGGTTCAGAATCTATGACTTTGTGATGTTAACCTTCATTCCGGCCACCACCCAGGAAGTCTCTATCTCCGGTATTGTTGCTGGTACGGAATACTCTGGGCCAGTGAGGGTGAGGAGCATGTAGTCCACCAAGGCCATTACCTTATGATCCTTCCCCCCAAACGGGATTCCCCGGATTCCCATCAAGGATCTTAACCTGATAATAAAAGGTTCTAAGTGAATTGCATAGAGAAGAGGGGACCTGGGACAGCCCTGCTTGGTACCTAGTCTGAGCCTGATGAGCCTCGGCAAATGACCATTCATTTGGAGCTCCACAGTGGGGCTATTATAGTTGGCCCAGATCGTTTGTAAGAAAGATGTCCCAAACCCCATCATCTCCATTGTGCAAAACAGGAAGAACCACTTGATGTGGTCAAATGCTTTTTCCATGTCGAGTGAGAGGAGGATTGCCGGCGTACCCTTCAACATGATATTCTCAATTATGTGGCACAGCCTCCGAATGGTATTGAACGTTTGTCACCATTTGATAAACCCTGATTAGTCCGGGGGTATTAATTTCAGGAGGACGTCTAGAAACCTGTTTGACAGGCCTTTTATGTAAAGCTTGGCATCTATGTTGATTAGAACTATGGGCCTGTAAGACCCACATAGGGATGGGTCTTTGGTCGGTTTCGGGAAGAGAATCAGTTTCTCCTCTTCCATCATAGGAGTTATGGGGCCCTGGATGCCGAAAGTGTTAGTTTAGTTAACATGGGGGCCAATTGTTTCTGGAACATTTTATAAAACGCAGCTGGATATACATCCGGGACTTACTGAGTGGAAATTCCCTAATTACTCTAATAACCTCCTCTGTGGTAATATCTACCTCAAGTTGCTCTTGCTCGCCGGAGGAGAATTTCTGTAGTGATACTACCTACGGGTAGGCCTTCTGCTGGTCTTGGTAAAGATCTTCTGAGGAGTACAGGGAGGAATAAAATGAGACAAATTGATTAATTAAGTCCCGTTCGTGGTCACCCTAGTACCCTGGGGAGTTCCTATCTCATGAATAACATGCAATGCTACTTTATGTTTCAGCTGACTGCGAGGATCAAGTTCAAAACCCTCTGCATTGTCCACAAGGCTGTCTGGGGCCTTGGGCCAAAATACCTTCAATTCTCTCTTCCTAAATATTTTCCTTCTCGAGCTCTTCGCTCATCCGCCTCCAACTCCCTCAGGGTCAGCCGCTTCTCCAAACAACAAGTTGGGGGCAGATCTCTCTCCGCTGCAGGGGCCTCCCTCTGGAACAGCCTTCCTGCCTCCCTGAAACTTGAGGAGAACCATCTCCGGTTCCGGAAGCACCTCAAAACCTTCCTCTTTGCCTCCGCTTTCTCTCCCCCTCTCCCTTGCTAAAATTACTGAAACTGCATTGAATCTGCAACTGGGCCACTCACCGTTCTCGGTCCCTGGCCCAGCCACTCTCCCCTGCACTGCCTCCCTGGCTACCCCTGCACTGCAGAACTGTGTCTGTATCCCCACAGCCCCCCTTCCCAGCACTTGTCTGCACTTACCTCGCACTTGCCACCAGCTGGCCCTTGTTATTTATCTTGTATGATAATACCCCTGTACTGCACTTTCCCTTCTCCCTTTCCCCCTTGCACTTTTCCCTTCCCCTCTACCCTTGCACTTGTGCGATCTGAATGACACCTGGCCTAGTAGCATCGTTGTGTGTCTCCCCTTGTTTCCCCCCCGCCTCGTCGCGCCTTGAAACACTTGTGTATAGACGCGTTACAAATGCCATATCATATCATATCATATCATAGCTGTCGTGCCAGCAATCTGTCCACTTGGGTCGCTTTTACATAATATCTTTGGCGCAGATAAAGCAGCCCTTTCATGGCCTTCCTAGTGTGCAGCAGGTGTAGTTTCCCCCTGAATTGTCTATATAACCTATGCGTTCTCATCCCTATATCAGTTTCCATCTTGAGCATTACTTTTTGAAACTCCTGCTCTAGATCCGTTTCTAAAGCTCTGAGTTGTTTCGATCTTGCAGCCTACATCGAGATAAGGTTGCCCCTGAGGTTCGCCTTGAAGGTGTCCAATATGGAGCATTCCGGCACCTCTGAGGAAGCGTTCAATGTGAATAAATCACTGATTTTGGATTCCATCTCCTCCCTCAATACCTGATCGGCCAGGAAACCCTGAGGAAACAAGCACTTCCAAAGCCCACGTTTCTCCCTTGGCAGGTGTCATGCCCCCATCTTCATCCACGCGTTCCGTGGACGCATCCCATAATCCAGCCCCCACTATCACCACCAAAATACATGCCAGGACATACTGCCGGCAAAGGGTGGGACAAGGTCAGCGATGACGGTTTTTGCCTCATTTCCCATCCCGGCGTTGGCAGTTGCCATGGAGACGCGCCACAGGCATTTTACAACGTCTCTGTTGCCGGCACCTGGGAGCTCCTCCTTCAGGACGTTCGATCATATGACGGATGATGAGAGTCACGTGATCATTAGTCAGCGTTCAAAAGCGACACGCTGACTGCCCTCCAGCGCTTCACAGCTGATCCTGTTGGGCGCATTACGGATTACGGATTACAGACTAGCGCTGACCTTGGATTGATCTTGGACTCTGATTTGGCTTCTTCCTTCATGGTACCTTTGCCTGGAACTTACTCCTTTACTATACCCTGCTGGAACTGTTCTCTCCTGGACTCGACCACGTTTTCGTCCCCGGACTGCTATTGGATTGCCCTTTTGTTATGAACTTTGTTCTTGGATCACGTACCTTTCAACTGATTGACTCACAGCTTCTGGCTTCTTCTACGTCAGGTGGTGATTTCATCCTACTAAGTGCATTACCAAACTGTCATCTTGTCGTCACCCTTGCCGGCTGCCTCCGATAACTTCATTACACCAATATTGGGTCCCGACCAACTCCTAAGGGTAAGCCTTATTGTAGACTTCTTACATATTCATCTACAAATATAGGGTTCTGTGTTTATGACCTAACTTTGTGTTTGCCTTACAGTGGTCATAGGGGGCATCTTCCGGCATTCCTGGTTCCGGCTGACGAAATTCACCACCTGTGGCCTCAAGGACCGCTCGGGCAATAATTTCTTGTTTGCTCGAGTGGTACTTGGGGACGGAGGTTTCATCGGCTACACGACCATCAAGTCTTGACAGCAGGTTGAGAGTGATCATTAATGGAGCATGGCCTGATAATTGTAATGGCACAGTTACCCACCTCACTAATCCTACCTAGCATAGATTCTGAAGCCCAGATGTAATCAATTCAGGAGACGGATTTGTGCACGTGTGAATAGAAGGTATTGCCCTTCTCTGTGCCCTTGTAAACCACCCTGGTGTCCTTCAGGGCTAAGTGACCACTTTTTGCATAGATATCCCTGGTGGGAGGGGCTGCCCATGGCAATTGCTCATGCTTCTATCTCTCCCCGGCTCCCAGGCCAGGTTGAAGTCACCCATTAGCATACTTTCCCCTTTCCCAAAGGTCTCCAATTCTACTAGCATTGCTCTAATGAAGCCATCTTGCTCCGAGTTGGGGGCATATAAGTTCAGGATTGTAAGCAATGTTGGCCCCACTTGCAAGGTAAGAAATAGTTAGCTCTGCCTTTGAGGCAACGACCTGGATGGTCAGAGCAGAGCAGATGGCTATGAGTACCCCTGCCACCTTTTCTTGGGCATTAGAGTGATAGAGGTGTGGGTAATGTCTCAATTTAAATCTGTATCAGTCCTGCTTCCTGATATGGGTCTCTTGGAAGGAAACAATGTCAGGCTGTGTGCCCATCTCCTGAGCTAATACTCATTAAGTCCCCTTGTCTTCCTTTTGTTTTTCTTTGCCTTTTGTTTATCTTCACTGCCCCGTAGGACTCCTGTTGAGGGCCAGGATGTTGCTCTACATGGCATCGGGCTCCCCCTCTGCCTGATTGCTGGAGTCCTGTTGATGCCTGCCTCCTTCTGGTGCTCCTCTTCTGGGTTTTCCGGGCAGGCACGTTCCTATTTCGCCTCACCTTTCACTGAGCCCCCCGGTCCTCCCCTGGAGGCCGAGGCATGCACAGCAGTGTTGCCACTGCTGCGGGCGCAGTGTACATGGCTTGCTGTTGGCCAAGCCCTCAATCCCCTCCTGGGGGCCTGGGATTGCTCCGCTGGTGATCCCGCTGCTGCATTCCTCCCAGGACCGGCTGGCTCCCCTGTGTAAATTGTCATCTGGAGCTGCAGTCTCATAGCCTACGGCTCCCCTCTCGGTGGTCCGGTGAGTGTGCTCCCGTTCCTGATTATTCAGAGGGAGCTCCCATCCCCTTTAGTGGGTGGTTCATTTCGCCCTGTTCTCGAGCCAGTTCATGGTCAGTAGAGGCCACCTTGGCCCCCCGGGTATGCAGTCTGTGATGGCGGGGTGCCTCTGAAATCGGGGTGGCAGGAGCCAGAGGGCTAATGAGCCTGAACGTTTACCAGCCCGCTTTCGAGCCCACTTGAGCTTTGAGTAATCCGGCACAATTATTTAGCTTTGTGTGTGCCATGTTGCTGGTGCTTGTCGGAGACAGATCTCGCAAGCTCACGTCTAGTCACCAACGGTCGCCATCTTGGAATCAACTTAGTTTTTCTTTCAAGGAAATAGCTTCCTACTGATAAAGAGGATAGGATGTTCTACACCATCATGGAATTGTGAGAGAACGGCCTCTAAACCATTATGTGATGCATCCATTTGTAAAATAAATTATCTGTTAAAATCTGTCACCTTCAAGACGGGTTCACTACAAAAGATTTGTTTCGATTCCTCAAAGCACACTTGATCTTCAGGGTGCCATTTAAGTTTCTGGGGCTCTGCATTCCTAAATCTGTCTATTAGAATGGATGTAATGGATGCAAAGTTAGGAATTAATCACCTATAATAGCTGACTAAGCCAAGAAAGGCCTTCAATTATTTCTTTGTCTCAGGGGCCTGGGTTTGTTCAACGGCTCTACCTTTTTCAGTTTGGGGCTGAACCAACCTATTCCCTGAACCAACCTATTCCCTACAAAAAAGCCTAGATATATTACTGCAGACCTGGCTAGACGACATTAATTTGTTTGGATTGGCAGTGAGTCTGATCTTCCTTAGAGCTTGGGTCATGATAGATAAATGGGACATATGTTCTTGCCATGATTTACGGTGAATGATCATATCATCAATTTAAGCTCTGCAAAGAGAGGCATAGTGTCTTATAACTTGATCCATCAATCTTTGAAAGGTGGCTGGGTCTCCATGTAAACCAAAGGGTAAAACCTTGAATTGGAATAGGCCTATAGCAGTGGAAAAGGCTGCCTTTGGGTTTTTGACTGGATGAACTGGAACTTGCCAATACCTTTTGGTCAAATCAATTGTGGAAGAGTACAACACATCTCCCAACCTCTCAATAAGATTGTCTACCCTAGGCATGGGGTAGCTATCGAATTGTGATACTTCATTAACCTTCCCAGAGTCAATACAGAATCTCCATGATTGGTCGGGTTTAGCGACCAATACAATACAATAGGATAGGACCAAGTGCTTTGTGATTGTTCCATAATATCAGCATTTAACATGGCTTCTAATGCTTCTTGAATAATCCTCTTCCTACTCACAGGAATTCTGTAAGGCTTTAGATGTACAACCTTCCTTGGACGGGTGCGAATATAATGGTACACTCCCTTAAATCTCCCCGGTTCACTTCTAAATACATCCCGGGCCCACGCTTAGAAACCACTTCAGTATTAAGCACGTGATAAATAACCAATTATATTTATAATTTGGATAGATGTGGGTTTTGATCTTTCTATCGAGTTGTGAAATTTGATAATTAGAAGGTCCTGTTTGCTCTATGACCTCATGATGTCCATGCCATCTAATTGCTAACACTAATACTTTTTGGCCCACAAAAAATATCTCCTTACTGCTTTCTTATCATAGTATTCTTTCTGATGTTCTTGGTTTTTGGCCATACTATTTTGCCCTATAGCCCGAACTGCTGTCATATGTTCCTTCAATTGCTGAGCAGTTTGAGATAAAGGTAAGGTAGCTTTCTCTTTTTCTTCCCATGTTTCCCATAATATATCCAGTACATCTCTTGGTTCCCTCCCATACAAAAGCTCAAATGCAGAGAATCCAGTAGACGACTGAGGTGTTTTCCTAATGGCAAATAGGGCACATGGTAAAATGTATTTATTTTTATTTATTTTTTGCATTTATTTCAGCGCACAAAACCCTCAGGTATCTAGGCTCTAGTTACAGAAAGTGTATAGTACATATAGCAAAGTGCAGGAACGTATTGGTTACATAATGAATTGGAGCAGCTCGCCTCGTAGTACAGGGGCTACTTCAGGTATGCACGATAACAAGCATGACAAAATAGGTATTGGTGCACATTCTGGCAAAGCGATATATGGGCTAATTCAGGTATGCACAATGACAAGGATGACAAAATAGGTATGGGTGAACATTCTGGCAAAGCAGTGCCTCATGGTACGGGGGCTACTTCAGGTATGCACGATAACAAGCATGATAAAATAGGTATGGGTGCACATTCTGGCAAAGGGGTATAGGGGCTAATTCAGGTATGCATGATGACAAGGATGACAAAATAGATAAGGTAAGTGCACTTATTACTAATTACACCTAAAGACAAATTACATGCAGGCAAGGAAGTGCAGTAGAAATTAGTGAACACATGGTTTTATGGTACAGCAAGGTACACATTACAAGTAGTGCAGGCATTACATAAGAGAGGCTTAGTTAGGCTGATGCAACAGTCAGAGCATAGACGGTGACATGTAGGTAAAGATAGCTGTGAAGGGGTATTTGAAGATAACAAGCAGGAGAGGTTGTTTAGAGAAAGTTATTCCATATGCAGTGGTTGTTAGATGGATCGTTGAGCAACCAAGGGCAGATTGTTTTAATAAAGAAGAGTAATGTAGTCCCAGCTAGATACAAAAGTCCACGAGGTGGCCAAAAAGCATTGTTTTACAGCCGCAGTCTTTTCAGTGGCACATTGAATGTGAACGGCAAAGAGAACAGTTCATGGGGGATGGAATGGATGAGATCAGGGGTGCAGGAGAAGCAGCCATCAGTAGTAAAAGGCTGAGATCAACTTTCCCAGCAAAGCAATGAGATGCAGCAGGAACAGTGGGAGATAGGATCGCAAGGGGCCCCACAGTGGGTTTCTGAGAGGGGAACACACATCAGGGTTAATAGAGACCTGCGAATGGAATGCATGTTGGAGCTCTTACCTTTAGAAGCACCGAGATAGGATGCGAAGGTCGACGAGACACCATGCAGCTTGCCTCACAGCAAGTCAGCAGGGCAGACATTGCATATCAGATCCGGACCCCATCCAGAGCCTAGCGAGGCCAAGACAGGAACAGGTGACAGCCTTAGTGTAGAGCCCTGGTGTATGGCCAGCTCCGCCTTTGGCCCCGGGCTGAGAGTCCTTTTGTATGTCCCTTTGAAATGTATTGGCAACGGCTACTGTTTTTGCTACTCCAACAGTTTCTGATGAAGGAGTTTGTTTAATAAGAGATGGTCTACACAGATGAAAGGACTGAAGAACGTCTTGTACTTTATTTCAAATACATTTAAATTTAGTAGAACCAACATTGGTGGAGTCTTCCCCAATTTCTGTATACTTACTGCATGTACTACCCATCCTACGAACCAACATTGGTGGAGTCTTCCCCAATTTCTGTATACTTACTGCATGTACTACCCGTCCTATCTGGATGATGCGCAAATTATTAGTGTCCACATACTTGGCTCCACACAGGAGGAGACCAGAGGATGCTAAATCAGCTGTTGTCATGGATCCAAGTTTCAGTGTCTGCCTGGCCATAATAGTGATGTGCATCATCTTCTTGTCGTTCACGCAACACTTACGTTGTACAGCGCTTCCCAGATTCTGCCAGTAGCTGCTTTTTCTCCTCTTCCTTTTGTTTTAAACCCTCAATTAGCCCCTTTGCATCACAATAGGCTTTCATTATTTCGCCAAATGTCTTCTGTGTCTTAATACACTGTTTGTTTCTTGGCTGCTGACTAGAAAAGCACTACTGCCTTGAAATCCTTTTCTTCACATATTTCTCTTATACTTTCATCAAGACTTTCTATCAGTCATTTACAATTAACTCCACCAGGAATTGCCACAGGCTCAAATTCCCCATCCTTTCAAATACACAGAGAAATGTTGGAATCAAAGAAACACACATTAAATAGTGCCATGATTTGAGTTATTACCTACCTGCGTGACTGGGTCAAGTGCTTCACTGGATTTTTCTTGCTGGGACACAGGTGGTTAGGTGGTCATGATAACCACATTTTTCCTATCTGCTTCTACTAACTTTTTAAAGCTGTATTTCAATGTTTCATTGAACATTTCCACCAGACCATCAGTTTGGGGATGGTAAATGGAGGTATGTAAAGTTTTAATCTGCAGGATCTCCTTAGCCTCTGCTATACATTTACTCATGAATGTGGATCTCTGATCTGTCAAAATCTCATTTGGGAACACAATTCTGGAGAAGAAAGGAAGTAGATGTTTTAAGATATGTTGGGAAGTATTATTTAATAAGGCAAAAGCCTCAGGATAACAAGTAGCATAATCTAAGATCACTCGTATGTATCGATTCTGTAGTTTTGAGGTTTCTAGATGACCCACTATATCCATTCCTATCCAGGAAAAGGGTTCATCTATAATTGCCAAAGGTTGTACATGAACTGAAGGAGGAATTTGAGTTCTTTATGTCAGCATACATTCCCAGCCAGTAAAATTCGTTGACAATTTGTACCTGAGTTTTGCTGTTCCCAAATATCCTCTTGTCAAATGAGAATGGAAAATATACAGGACTATATTATTATGGCTTTTAGGTACCATGATCTGTGACATGGGTATACCCTCTGGTCCAACATCTCCCCTATATAACAGGCCAGAATTTAGAAAAGAAATGGCACACTCTTTTCCCTTCCTCCCTCTTCTGGCACACCTGAAGAAATTGTTAATCTAGCAAGGGATTATTTAATTGAGCAAAAGCTAAATCTGGAATAACCTCAGTCTCTTCTTCGATAACGAGGATATATTTTATTACTGGTTCAGGAGGAGGCGCTATATCTGCTTCTCCAAAACCTCATGTGCCTCTCTCAGTTTTATCACCATTCTCCATTTCTTGTGGTTTTGGAAACAGAGTTTTCTCCAATATTCCTTGGACTATTCTTTCCACTGCCTTAATTTGAGAGGGTTTTTTCTGTTATTTTGCATCTGGATTTTGATATGCCCCGTATAATCAGTGTCAATCATTCCACAATTATTCCAGCCAATATGTCTAAGCCATAACACCAAGCCTGCCTGACTTAGAGGCAAGTCTGATGTGGGGGAGAGGGGGGAATATGCACCAAGTCTGTGCATATTAATGCTCTGTCTCCTGGTTGAAGAAATCCGCCCATACTACTATACACATATCAAATCCTATAGCAATGGCGGGATCACAGGCTCTTTTACTAGGTTTCTCAAATGTAAGGGCTCCCCAATTTGAATCAATTGATTTCCGATCCCACCACTACACCATATGTGAGGGGTCCGAGATGCGAGACAGTCAAAAAGGCAAAGTTTTCTCAAGGTTTGCCATTTATTAAATGAAAAAGGGGGAGAAAAACACCTATCTTTCCCTATCCTAATAAGGACGCCCCAAGAAAACTAACTAAAGAAAGATGACCTTGTGTACAAAGGTCTCTGTCCCTCACACTAATACATACAACAGAATAACACAAGGAACATTTGGCTATCTTGAATTCACCAAAATAAAGTAAAAGTTCAAAAGGGTACACGTTTTTGAAAGTGCTCCTTGTGACCAGGGTTGGATTCCCTTCCCCTGGATCAATGCAGGAATACCTTTGCAGAAGTTATTTTTCAATAAAGTTCTACTCAGTTCAACACACAAGATATTTTCCTTCAAATGCGACCTTCCGCTTGCTAAAAGTATATGTCTCTTTTATAAACAGTTGTTCCACAACTTCTAAGCAATTGGTCTTTCCCAATATCCTTCTTGGGGCAGCAGAAATTTCTTTCGCTCGAAACTCAAGTTCTTAAATCAAAGCAAGTATAAACATATCATATTTCTCCTTCAAAATGAAATATGTTTGTCGGGATAGCAAAGCAACTACTTATGATAATGCCACACTTGTTCTTCAAATGAAAATACTTTTGTTAGGCTAGCACAACAACTACTTCTGGTAATGTCACAGTTTTTCCAAGATTCTCCACTCCAGTTTCCATTGTAGGGAGGTTTAAACAATGTCTGCATCTTTTTATAGTCTCTTGACTTTTGGAAATGCAGGTTACAAGTCTCCCCCAGTTGCTGTCCCAGATAAGGGGAGTTGTGCCCTTGAAGAATGTCATCTGCTCCTTTACAGCCTCTTCGCTGTTGGCAATGTGGGTTACAGTTCTTCCACAGTTGGTATCCCAGATAAGGGAAGTTGTGCCCTTGTTGCCTTTCTTCTGCTTTTTCACAGTCTCTTTGCTGTTGGCAATGCAGGTTTCCCCCAATTAATGTCCCAGGTAAGGGGAATGACCCCCTTGTATTGCTTTATGTTTTCGGTATTCAACAGTATTGGTTTTTGATAAATGTTCCATTCGGAGCGCCCGGGGTTACCTTTAACTTTTGCCCAATCATCGGTCTGCTTTGGCGTCTCCTGTTTCCTTGCTGGGGCTGTTTTCTGCCTTCCTGTTGGCTCCCACGTAACTCCTGCAGATTGCATAGCTCCTTCCCAGACCTCCAACAGCTCCAGCGGTCCTCCTGCGCACTGAAGTGCAGCCCGTCGGGTTGGGAGCATGTCTCCCTCTCGGTCGGGCTTCTCTGATAGACACTGCTTCCTGCTGCATTTGCTCTGCCTCACCCCGGTCTTCGTATCTTGCGTTGGCATCAGCTGCCCTTCTTCTTTCTTCTTCTGCATTCCATCCAGCCCTCTGGTCGGCCTCTGCCTCAGCTACTCCTTCAGCATCCTCTGACACCTGCAACTCATTCCTGAGTTTAAATGTCCCGCTCAGGTGGTGTGGTCTACAACAGATAGACTGCACATTATGGTTAATGGCATTCTTGATCCTTACTAACTCTGGGCCCCTCTTCTTCGTCCGAGTACCAAGGGCATTATGGATTCTGAACTCCATAATTGGTTTGGGGTTTTGATGTTTAATTATTTTGGATTGGTTTGTAAAATTAAAATTGATTTGCTCCATTTTACAGTATGCCATCAGTGTTTTAGGGATGATAGGGGAATCTTGGGTTAAAGAGGTTATCACTGCCCCCTGATATGAGTCCCCTCTCATGTGATCCTCCCACATAATACTGTCCCCAGGGTCAGGATCAGGTAGCGGCTGCCTCCCCCTGGCCACATGAGGAGGCCGATAGCGGGTTCTCAGTGATGATCTCACTAGATTCATCACAGAGTCCAAGGGGTAATTTCAAGAGATCCAGCCCAGACGGGCTTGCCTTTAGCGCACTTTTGACATGCTGCAAGCGTCCCCACTGCACAGTCTCTGCTTGCAGCACATAAGCACTTGACGAGGGGTAAGTGATCAGCTGTGCACTACGTTGGAGAGCTCTAAAAAAATTCTATCACTGAGAAAAACTCAGGAACAGTAATACGATAAACACGGGCAGAAAGTCAAACGTAAGCACACACAGTCAACGTGCACAGGGATGTTTTGTGAAAGGAAGCACACAATGGATTACCCAACGTTTTTAAAAGGCCGGCTAATGTATACAAAACTGAAATAATGTGCTTATAATTCTCCACAGTTAAAAACCGACCGTAAGCCCTTCTTGGATGGACTATCATTCAATGACTTGGACTATCAAGAGTAGTGTTTCAAGTAGTAGGTTGAGGTCATGAAAGCAGCCGTTTAGAGGGGCAAAAGGGCAGTAGATGGGCGCAGCCAGTCGTCACCACACACTAGGTTTTTAGAGCATTTTTTCATGATAAAACAACAGGCCTCATATTGTAACAAATCCTTTGAAGTCATTGGCAAGTCCTAGCAAAGGATGAGAGGCTGATTAAGCATTGTTGAGACTTAATCTTGTAATTATATTGATTGCTTTGGTTCTGCACTGTGAACACAGGAGCTTTGAAATGAAGCAATCTTTCTAAGGTGATGTATTGATCTCATGGATGTGTTTGTACAAGCGACACCAAGTCGAGTACGTGTGTGTGTTTGGTGGAAGGGGGAAGAAGATTTTAGCGAAGAGTCAGTTAGTCGGGGAGAAAATGGTAGAAGACAAAGGAGGGGTACAAGCAGTGGGGAAAAGAAGTGTTGCGCACCACCTGCTACGTGGTGATAGCTGCCATATAGGAAAGTGATTTGGAAGGGCATAGATAATCCTGAAAATGCATATAGCAAATAACAACATGGCAAACCAAGGCATGAAAAAGCATGAAGTAGGCTCATTGTACAAAGAGTCTAAATTGCATGCAGTGGACCATCAACTTTAGCCCTTATGTGCGGTTGGGTCCTCTGCATGCAATTTGATACCTTCTCAAGACGGAGGGGATAAGGAAAGAGTAAAAGCAAGCAAAATCAATGTTACTCTTTCATTTCCTCTCTGTCTCGTGAAATGGGTAAACGCTGCCTGCAAATATGCTCTCCAGGTAGCATTTACTAACAGATTCCGATGGAATCTGCATGGTCTTGAGCAGGTACACAACCAAGCTGGATTCCAAAGGAATTGATTAGTTGTAAGCATGCATAAAAATCTCATGCAGATGTATGATGAATCGCACAGATAAAATGGAGGAGGGAAGCCTAGCAGAGAACTTATCTCCGCGCCTGGTCATTGTCATTGCAGGGAAATGGGGCAGAGTTCAGCCTTGGTGTAAAGCGCTCTATAAATAAATAAATAAATAAATAAATAAATAAATAAATAAATCAATACCCCTTGCTTTTACGCTTGCATTTCCCACTAAGCCCAGGGACGTCATTTCACCAAAATGCCAGGGGTAGCGGAAGTGACGTCACATGACCCGTGACCACTAATGACATCACAGGAAGTGATGTCATTTGACCCACCTCAAAGTGAAATCATGGGAAGCGATGGAACACGACCTTTTACCCCTTGACAAAACAGGAAGTGGCATCAAATAGCATTGTTTCTAAGTACACTATGAAAAATATGGTTACAATATTACTGTAAGGTGATATACATTTCATACAAGAATGGATCACCATATGTATCAGCAGAAAAAAACATGCTATAAATACAACTTGCGAAAAGCAAAATACAAAGTCCGAAATGGATGCTTATTCTACTCTAAATGCTTTTGGAGGATTTTGTCTGCATTGTGAATTTGAGATGTAAAAGAACAGACTAAATCAGTGACTCACCCCCTGAAGTGTGCCTGAAATAAACCTTTAACGAGTCTAGCAATTATTGTATGGAATTCCAGAAAGACAAATAGCTCAAATGGTCCAGCCCAGGAGCTTCAATTTTTTAAGGGGTAGCAAAGGAGACCACAGGGATAGCCAGAGAGACCTCAGGGGATGCAATTGCGACCCCTGGCAACCCCTAAATGACATCCCTGACTAAGCCCCATTTGAAATCAGCCTGAATGTCATCACAAAGCATTGGAAGTCAAAGGAACACACAAAAATGCTGTCCAAGGCAAAAAGACCTGGTGTCCTACCTGTGCTCCTACCACTTGGCCTCTGCAGACTGGCTCCATTTCACTTTCTCACATTGCTGCTGTCATATCCACGATTTCTCTCTCTCTCTGACTCCCTCTCTCTTTCTTCCTCTCTCTGTAGCTCTGTCTCTATGGTCCCGATTCATGGAAAAGTGTGCATTTATCCCGCAAATGCCGGGCGCCTAGAATGGCACTGCGCGAGCCTGCGTGCAGAATTAAATCTGCGTGCTCCACGTATTCATGAAATTGTTTGCGCAAAGTAACCGTATACACAATTCGTGGCCGGAACACTGCCGACACGCCCCCACTCAAAGCAATAACAGCAAGAACAGCTACCTTTGCATGCTCCCCGGGCTCAAATACATGCGCCCTTCAAACAATGCTTGGGGTCCCCCGCAAGCAGGCCTGCATCTCGGGGACCCTATGCGGGGTCCCCTGTAACTGTTACAGACACTCCGGAAATACGCATGCAATTCTTCGTAACTCGGGTGACAATCTTTTTTGAGAACCCCCGTAAACCGTTCTTGCACCCTGCTACGCTGTGTACATGTACCCCTTGGTCAGATTGGAACCACGGCTGTGCACACCCATCCCTAAATCCGACACCCGATATGACCTCTGCACTGTGAATTCTATGCACAAGTGTCTGTACGCCTGCCTTTGTGTGGCAGATAGTATGAGGGCTTTGCACGGCCAATTCCCCACCGAGAGGTTGCGTGCTCGGATTCATGAATATGTATCTTTCCACACAATAGTGGGCGTACGAAGGACTGCCTGCGGGCAGTTCCTCATACCGCCCACATTTTGACTTGTTCTTCCTCATTTTCTGTGTTCTGCCCCTACCCTGTCCACTGCGCAAGCCACACACAAGTTCTGTGTGGTATCTCGTGTAAGGCACTCAGCCTTTCGCAATGATGTGCCAAGCCTGCGCGATATCCACACAAAGTACAAAGTGCCTTGCAGTCGATTCCATGAATCGACAAACAGATTTTGCATGCAGTTTGGCACGCAAAGTCCAGATTCTCTGTGTAGAAATATCCGTGAATTGGGCCCTATGTCTCTGTCCATCTCTGTGTGTTTGTCACTCTCTCTCTTTCTCTTGAATAGAAACATTGTACCTAATGTGCATCAAGGAAATGGGATTGTCATATGAGGAAAGGAGCAGCCTGGAAACACCACTTAGTACCGCTTTGTTAGAGCGCGGTGCCTTTCTTCTACTTGCTGTCCTCCACCAGTCCTCTCTCTACTTGTAGAGGAGGTGGGGCACCGCACCACATCTTTAGCCTCTCTGCCATTTATGTGCTGGAGAAAGCATTGAATCCTTTGGTGAGGTGACGTTGCGTTTCCGTGTCCATATTAAAGCCTCATTTCAGCTTGTTGCTTTAATCGTATTTGATGTATTTTATTTATCTGATGTGATTACTGCTTTTAAAAGTACCGCACTTGAGGCTTCGCTCTGTTAGAGCGCAGTGCCTTTCTTCTACTTGCTGTCTTCCGGACAGTCCTCTCTCTACTCCTAGAGGAGGTGGGGCACACCCCCACATTTTTGGCCTTTCCAGAATTTATGTGCTGGAGTGAACGCCTGTGCAGCGGGCATGCTGTCAGCACGCCAAAGGCACGCTTAAGGCAAGCCTGCCTGTCGCCGTCCGTGCACAGGCCGTGCATGGCCTACTCGGACACACTGATGTATCGGTCGGGAGCTATGTTCTGGACCGTAGCGCTCTTCTTTCTTTGGCCCCCTCTAACACTAGATGTCCTGCAGGTTTTCTTAAGTCTCCTACACTCACTAAGCCTACCCCTGCTGCAGGCTTGCAATGTGGGCTATTGAACACTCGTTCATTAGTCGCCCATTCCATGGACTGCCACGACCTAGTGGAGACCCGTCAGTTTCATCTCCTCTGCCTTACGGAGACCTGGCTATGCAAATTCTCTGGCCCTTCCACTATTCAGACCCATCCCAATTCTGAGATGGCCATCATAGATAAGGCCAAATATAGAGTCATTTGCACAGTGCCAGAGCACTCCCTCAAAATGGAACGCCTCTTAACCCATATCTCCTCCTCCCTTACCTCGACACTGACCATATTGGTGATCTATCGGCCTGCTGTGGCAGATAATCTGTTTTGTGTGGAATTTCCTGCTTTTGTTCAACTCCAGAACAAATACCCCAACCTATTGATTGTTGGTGATTTCAATCTCTCTATCACCGTCACTACTGCTGGTCAGATTGTGAATTTCCTGTCGCTGACGTCTGACCTTGGGTTGCCTCAGCTTAGTCTGGAACCCACCCATCAGTTGGGAAATATTCTTGACTTTGTCTGTGCACCCCGGGTCTCCACCCATGTATCTTCTTCCTGTTCAGTAGTGTGGTCAGACCACTTTCTAGTTCCTTTTGTTATCCATCAGGCTGACTCTACTGTATTCCCCTCTTGCCCTGCTATTCCCAGACGCAGTTGGTGCAAGGTATCGAACTCTGAGTTAGTGGCCTCTCTTCTATCTTGTTGTGACCATGGTGCCTCTTGCACTCTAGCCACGCTGGAAACCTCCTTTGCAGCAGTCGCCAATCTGTTGGCTCCCTTTAAAATTGGCAAGCAAAAAAAATCACCTATCTGAGCCCTGGTTCACGGAGGAACTTAGGACTGGTAAACTAGCCTGTCGACAGGCAGAGAGAAAATGGCGAGCAAGCTACTCCCTTGAAGCTAAATCTGCTTTCTGCCATGCTCTATCAGTCCACCAAAAAGAAATTATAAAGGCAAAAAAACTTTTTTGGGCCATAAAGTGGAAAATGCGATTAACCAGCCTAAGGCCTTATTTGAGTTAGTCCAGCCTCTGTCTACCCCCTCTAAGGCGGCCCCACATGTGGCGCCCTCATAGGATCTTTGTGATTCTCTTTCTTCTTTTTTCACACCAAAATTGAATCTATCCATAAAAACATTGACAACAGAGCAGGTCAGCCTCCTATGGATGCCACTCCTCTTGGTTCTCCTCTCACTCACCCTGCCTGGTCTATGTTTCCTGTCTTTTCTGATCAGGGTATACTTGGGGCTAATACTCGTCTTAAATCTGCCTCTCCCGCTGATGCAATTCCTCTAGCCCTCCTGAAGGAAATATCGGTTGACCAGATCTCTTTACTTACTACTGCAGTGAAGACTTCCTTCCGTGATGGCGACATTCCCACTTCCCTCAAGCATTCTCTAGTGATCCCTCTTCGTAAGAAACCTTCCTTGGACCCTGCAGTCTTTCAAATTTCCACCCTATCTCGCAACTGCCATTTCTCATGAAGCTGCTGGAGGCTTTGGTGTCTCATTTGCTGACTACATTTTTGGAATCTTCTGGGTTCTTTGACCCCTTCCAATCGGGTATCCGGCCGTATAGGGTCACGGAATCTGTTTTAAATTCAGTTCTAGATTACCTGGCTTGTTTGGTGGTTCAGGGTGGTGTCGTAGCTGTCTTGTTGTTAGATCTCTCAGCCACTTTTGACATGGTTGACCACCCTACCCTGATCTCCCGTTTAGTGGCAGCAGGCCTATCTGGCCAAGTTCTGGTGTGGTTTACGGCTTTTCTTACTGACTGTTCACAGTCAGTTTCCCTTTCTCGTTTTCTCTCTAAAGCGGTACTGCTGTCGTGCGGAGTCCCTCAGGGCTCCGCTCTTTCACCAATCTTGTTTAATATTTATATTAGACTTCTTCTTCTTCTTATCTTATCACATGGGTTCCGCTGCTACTCTTATGCCGACGATACTCAGATCTTGGTTCGGCTAGACCTCACTTGCTCTGATACGGCAGCCTGGTTTAGGAGATGCCTGGAAGACCTGGGGGCGTGGATGGCGGACAGCTTTTTAAAGTTGAACAGCAATTAAACTGAGGTATTGATTGTGGGTACTAGCTCCCCTCTTTTGTTCTGGACTACTGATTTTTGGCCCTCTTCTCTGGGCCCCTTTCCTCTGCCATCCCCTTCAGTCAGAGATTTTGTGGTAAAAATCTCCTCTTCGCTATCGATGGCCGAGCAGGTGGCGGCAGTGTTTAAGGTGGGCCATTTCAAGTTGTGTGTTCTTTGCAAGGTTCTCCCCTTTATTCCCACCAAATTTCAAGCCCCTGTGCTGGCTGCTCTTGTCTTGAGTGCAGTAGATTACTGTAACTCATTGTACCTGTCTCAGCTGCGTTTTCTCATTAATCGTCTCCAACTTCTTCAAAATGCGACTGGTAGGGACATCCTCCATCCCCCTTTTGGGGCTCATATGTCCCCACTGCTTAAACAGCTCCACAGGCTGCCGGTTGAAAAGCAGATCCTGTTTAAGTCCATGTGCATCGTCCATCGTGCCTTCTATGGACTAGGGGCTGAATACTTGCGGATTAAACTTCATCGTTATGTTCCTTCTCGCTGTCTTCGCTCGCTGTCTGCCCAAGTGGTCTTTGTCCCCCGTGTCAGACTCTCACTTACTGGCGGATGGGCCTTCTCAGTTGTGGCTGCCAGGACCTGGAACACTCTCCCGTTCCATCTTCATGCTATGGATGATCATCTTTCATTTCGCTGGACACTTAAAACCTATTTGTTCTGATTCGCTCTTATAAAACTGTTGCTACTTGCTGTCAGTGCCAAGACGCCTTTGGGCATACGTTACATTTCCATAAGCTACATTCTAATGGATATGGGAGTTAAGACCGTTTGGTTCAGAGAAACGACATCCATTTCACCTTCCTCATTATGTATTTGGCAAGTTGAGAGCCATCTCAACCTCACTCTAGCTTACTTAGGTGCTATGCTCAGTGGCCAGCTGGGACACTTGGCCATAAGGGCAAAGTCAGTTGGGGCTCAGACGACTGAGGAGGCAGTAGCCAGAATCCCTGGTCGTTTCTTCGAAACGTTTTACGCAGCAAGTCAAACAACCCTAAAGCTCCTCTGATGCAGTGCACATGGCCGCAGGTAAAAATGTAATCCACCACACCCCCAATAGACACCACCACCTAGGGTTATGGAGGCTTTGGTTTCAGAATGATGCTGAAACCCTCTAGGGGTCTTTCACAATCAAATTAGGAGCAAGAAAGATACATTATCAGTGTGAATTCCTCAAAGTGGCCAACAAAGCTGGGTGTAACATCCATTGGCCTAATTGGGGTACTGTGGTGGCAGGAACACAGAGAAACATGCTTTCAGTGAAATAAACGACGTTTGGTAGGGACATCGGATGGGCAGTCCAAACACATAATAGTCTCAAATTTGCAGTATCTTTGGCCCCTCACTAAGTAGTGATCTTTGCCTGAGCTCCTTGGTAATATGTGTGCAAGCATTAAATAATCTAACCAAGCCAAAAGCAGGAAGTTGTGCAATAGGAATTCCCTTTTAGAAGCTGTCCTTCGAGAACTGGGGAGTAGCTTGCATTGATTAGCACATGCACACGGTTTGAGCTGTCCCCAAAGGTCTTCTGGAACGTGGAATGTAGTGCAAACAACTATGTGCACTACAAAAGGGAAAGAAAGGAGAGAGGGCTGCCATTTTGGCGTAAGGTGGGTGTAACCAATTTGTATCTGGATAGTAATACTTTTACACAAATTGAAGAGATTTCAGGACAGAGTGTCGAAAAATTGTATTTGTATATTTTTGTGGATAGTTCCATAGCTGTCAATTGATCCGTGCCTCGAGGGTTTGGGCCTCAATAAAACACCAAGCTCTCGAGGCCGCACACGTGTCAAGACACCTGCGAGCAGGGCAGGTTGATTAACAAGGCCCTCACGTTACTAAGTGAGATCCTTTCAGATGCAAAGGGTGCCTTTCATGTGAGTGCAGTGGCTTTTCAGAGGTCTTCTTCTGCAAAACAGTCACAGAGCTTTGCCCTCATGTGAACTCCTTGACCAGCCTGTATGCCTCATCTCCAAATATTTCCAAGCAATTTCGTGTACAAAAGTTAATGGTGGGCCTGGGTTTAAATAATACTCATTTCTGAAAATGAATCACGCACTGAGGAGCCAGATATACAAATGTTTAAAAGTGGGTTAACTATAAGTGCACACAATTGTGTTTGTTTGATCTACATATGCTAATTACTGCTGGGTCACTTTGTCAAGAAGTGTCACTGATAGTGAATACACATTGTCAGCTGACTTCCCATGGAGGGGTAAATGAAAAGAACAATGCAGCGGGCACATCAGATGAGTGATGCAAATAGGCTGAAATGTGTGTCTGTCAAACTAATTACAAATCACAGTTGACTAATGAAGTGTTAACACTAGCAGGGCAAACACACTTATCTACACTATTAAACGTCATTACAAAATGGTAAACAAAAGAGAACTGTGCGTGTTTCTAATTCTAATGCAACTGCCCGCAATGTGGTGGGTTTACAGAGCATTTTGTCATTTTTTGAGGTGGGTGGAGCTGTGCAAATTATGCATATTTTTTAAATGCACGCTATGGGAATATGGGCAATGCACAAGTGCCACAAGTGCCCCACAAGCTATTATCCTTCATAGGTAACTGGTGAAAGAGAGTGTTTTGGGAACAGGCACCATAAATGTGAGATTCTTTTATTCATGTTTATAACGGTGGCCATCATGATTTGGGAATGTGATAAACGTTTTTAGAGAGGGTTCCCATCCTTTATGGTCACTTTTCTAAACATAGAGAAAGGACTGCTTAAGCAAGTACTTTCTTTTACTACATGAACATTGGCACCACTTAAAAATGCGACACTACTGATCAATTTGAAAACCTTGTTAAGAAAGAAACCATTCTGAATCATTACCAGGAAACCGTTGTGAAAAAAAGTAGGTGGGAAGTATGCAAAAGAGAAAACAAACACACATTCCATTAAAAGCACTCTTCCTTGTGAAAAGCGTTGGATATGCTTCCATCTGCCTCTCCTCAAAATGAAGCTGATGTATATTGGATAGAGAGATGTATATAAGTATGTGTGTAATGTGTATGCGATTCAAATGAATTGCTCCAGATTTCCAAGAACTCCATTCCTGATAAGGAGACGAGTGAGTTCATGTGCTTTTCACAGTTAGGTCTTCGTCTTCAGTCCAGGCAGTTTTTTTGTAACAAAGAGGAACTTTAGATAGGCTTATAGTAAATATACTGTTGGACATAAAGTTGTTGTAGGTACACTTCTGATGGGGTGTCATCAATTCATTTCAAGAGGAAGGCAGGACTAATAAGCACTGCCAACCTGGCTCTGTGGCTCAGTGGACAGATGCATCCACTACAGGAGCCTGTGTTTGACCTCATGGTCATAGGTTCGAATCCTGCCCATCCACTCAGCCATTCATCCTTCTGAGGTTGATAAAATGAATACTGTTAAGTTGGGTAACAATAAACATCCATTATTAGTGCCAAGATGCCCCTTCGAGGGTCAACGTGTGCTTTACAAATACACCTGTTATGTTAGTATTGTTCAACACTTTAAAAAGCAGTGACACATCAGCAGACTCAGGTAAAGACAGTCAATTGTACTTTGCATGCCCCTGCGCTGTGTGGATCATTTTTATATATATAAGGGTGCGCTACGCGATGAGAGCTAACACAAATTCACCGACTCATTTAATTTGCTTATGCTTAGATATGTTTATTTTTTTACCCTTCTCAAACCAACAGAAAAAGTAATTATTCTTATTTGCTTATCTTCTGTTTATTTGAGTTCATCAAAAAATCTCATTCTAACATTCACGTATATTTAAGGTTAATTTAATTTCAAGATTTATTACATCTGAGTTAATAATATCATCTTTTATTGTCATCATTGTTCCTCGTTTTGTCCATTAAATATTTATTTAGTCCTCATATCCTCTTTAGTTCTCCTGATTCATTCCTCTACACGTGTATTGCCATTTGGCTCCTTGGGAGGATTTAAAGATTTATTGAAATCAGCTGAGTATAACATATTCGGAGCAAAGCTTGTTAGCTAGTGCAGTGTGTTCGGTTACATGCCAAATTGAGGACTAAATAAGGATTTAAAGGATAAAACGAGGACCAATGATGACAATGGCGGATGATATTATTAACTGAGATACCATCAATCTTGAAATTAACCTTAAAGTTATGTCAATGTTGGAACATGATTGTTGGATGACCTCAATTAAGATAAGCAAATACCTTTTTTCTTTTTGTTTGAAAAGAGTCAATTAAATACTTTACCTTGAGGTGGGTGAATAAACATATCTTAGTCTAAGAAAATTAAATGAGTCATTGAATTTATTTTAGCTCTCATCTCTACGCGCAATTCTCTCCCACCACCTCTTTTTTCTATTGCTGGGAATGGTACGGATGGAGTCTTGAGGAATGAGAGTGCAGCGTGCGATGAATACCGAGAAGTTATAGCACCTTTTTTGTTAATTTCTGTCTGACACTAACATATATGTTAAGTTAAACCCTGTTTGCTTTTTCTTTTTCAAAAGTGCTATCGCTAATAACCTTTTGACTCGCTGGATGTATTTCAACGCCATTTTCCAAAAATAAAAACTTTCTCCCGAGCCATTCTTAACTTGGAAAAAGCAATAAGCTGTTTTCAGCCTATTCCTATCAATCTTCCCATAAAGAAAAAGATGCATCCTTGGAACAGCTTGCTTGAGTGCGAATTCCACTGTACGGATCTGCAGCAAATAGGAAACATGTTGGGCCCAAAGCATCACAGATGTGCCTTTTGTTGGTTTGGTGTAAATCCATCCAGAAGCTTTTACAAAATTCGACAGATAATGGGGTGCCCCTAGTTCCCAAAAACGTGTATGTATCTTCGATGGTGCATTGCAGGAACAAGGCTTTTGAGAAATGTAAAACCACCATCTTCCCTTTTCATGGATGCAAGTTATTTTTGTAGTCATTTTGCAGTAAAATCGTGGTATTTTCGCTGTTATTTTGCAGTAACTTTAAATGAGAACGAAAGGGAGGATTCCAAAACACATTATACTTCATGTTTACTCTCCGTTTATTTCACAAAAGTTAAATGCTGCCTTCAAAGTATACTTGCAGGGAGTATGCTTGATGGTCATGGCCACTTAGACCCAGAGAAGATATAGCATAACAAAACCTTGAAATTCAGTGAAAAAACTTTATCTAGGAGAGAGTTAAGATGATCGGAATCCTTGCAACAAATCGCAAGAAATTCAGTGGGTCTTTGAAGTGATGATCATCTTAACTCGGAGTCCACCAGTTCAGAGGCGTTGCTAGGGGGGGGGGCTTAGTGGGCTGAACACTGGGTCTTTTGGTTGTAGGTCCGGATAGAAGCTCAGGTGCTACAACTAAAAAGATAAGCTAGCCCCGAGTCTCAACAGTCCCGACATTAGCGTAGCCCCGGATCTTTTCCAGATGTAGCAACACCCCTGCGCCAGTTGCTCAACCAATCAGCACATACATGAGATCACAGCAGGAATCAACAATGACATCAAGCAGGACATTATATGTGACATCTACGAAAGGGAACTTTAAGTTAAGATGATTGTCACTTTCTGACCCGCCAAATTTCATGGGCTTTGTTGTGATGATTCAGATCATCTTAACACTGTCCTTCTTAAAGGTCTTTTCACTGAATATATAGTAAAATAACCCATTTGAGCCATTCCGTAGCACCACCCAGTACCCATCACTTGAAGCTCACCTCTGTTTTAGAGTCAATGAGAACAGCATTGTGGGTATTGTGAAAGTCCCAGGGGATCCCTTATTCAGGTGGCATGAGAAAGGCCATCGCTATTGGATCCCGACCCTGCCGGTGGACAATTGAGGGAGGATCACCTGGGTAGGGGTTTCTCAGGAGTAGAGTGGAGACACCGGAAGGTGAGACATGATATCCCAATTTCCTGACAGTTATTTACCCCATATTTCCTCTACCCTTATGGTATACTATAACTCCCATAACTCCCCTCCTTACTTTATCATCCCAACTACTGAGACGAGGAAGAGGAAGACTGAGACTAGGAAGATTACCATGAGTAACATGCACTGACCTTTTCCCACTAATAGGCCAGGCAAGATCAGACACTCAGTCCCAATCACACACACCTGAAACTCATTGACCGTTTTCCAAACTATAAAAGTTGGAGCACAGAAAGACAGAGAGAGCGATGCAAGGGCCAAAAGGGAAGGCAAGCTGTATGGCGAGAGGGAGGATCCGATGAGAGAGGTCTGCCAAGAACCAGGCTGCAGGTTTAGGCAGGAGAAAGCGTGGCTATGGAGCTGTGTTTCCAAGAAGCCGAATGAGTTCAGAGTAGAGACCCGGTGGACAGGCTAATCCCTTTCCTACATGCTCCTGCAAACTACTTGTTTCCTCTGTGGGACTACAAGTCCGCCCGGGAGTGTCTGAAGGGCAGGTGGGCAAGACCCTGACCTCAACGAGTTGAAAACTGGAGAACACGTGAAATCAATCACAGCCGGTGAGTTCAAAGAAAGGGAGAGCCCGGTTTGTGAAACGTGCAATTCTGGAAAGCTACAGTGTTACACGCAAGGCTACATGTTGAAGGGTAAAGACATTGAACTAAAAGCTTGAATTTATTTAGCCGGCGAGGAAGCCAATGACAAATTAAGTAATGGGGCGGTGCTGTGTGAGAAGGCACATTGTTAAAAACTGCTTGAAAGAGAACAGAACAGTTAATGATGAAAGCAAAATGTGTTGAAAGCCAGTCAAGGAAAGGGA
The DNA here is from genome assembly GCF_040938575.1 of Ambystoma mexicanum. Taxonomy (NCBI): domain Eukaryota; kingdom Metazoa; phylum Chordata; class Amphibia; order Caudata; family Ambystomatidae; genus Ambystoma; species Ambystoma mexicanum. The sequence continues at coordinate 91,954,134 of NC_090924.1, read as the reverse complement.
ATAAGGGTAATAGAGCGTGCATAGATCACAAAAGGCTAAAGGAAAAGTGGACTCTCATTTGTTTTTGTGAAACAAGGAACAGAGTGGCCGTGAGCATGTCCTAATGAAATATATGCTTTTATGAAATAAGGAACAGAGTGGCAGACTGGCTCATTCTGAGAGACCAAGTGCAAGAGGAATGGACATTGAAAACACAACCCTATTGCAAGAGAGGTCATGCATAGGGGTGAGAATACTGTGTGGTTGCGAATGTCTCTGGCAAGGCCATACTAAGGAGAACCCTGCTGTCAGAGTGGTCATGCATGGGGGTGATAATACCGTGCGGTTGTAAAGGTTTTTGAGAGATGAACATTGTGAAAGAGAAGTACAAAGTTTGGGGAAGGGTGTTCTCCAGAAGCTCTGTGAAGCAGAGCTGTTTAGCTGGAAAGTGTTTCAGACACGTTTAAGTATTTGAAGACGGGCAAGGGCAGCCTGTGAGAGTAATTAAGAAGGAACTTGGTGAATTCCTGTTTGTTTGAGAATTGTGAAACCGGGTTAGTGAAGCCCAGAAGAATCCATTAAAGAGAACTGTGAGGCATGTTGAACTGACATTAAAATAGGTGAGGGAAGCCTAACAGAGTTATGGGAAATCTTTGAACGGTGCCTACTATACACCTTTGAAGAAACTTTGTAAGACCCCGAGTGAACGGAATTTGGGGAAGGGAGTGGTGAACCACTTTCATTGCCATTCTGACATTCTTTTGGCACTCTTTATTTTCATCCATTTTCCCACACCTCGTTATTGTGGAATGTGAGGGCAAGTGTATGTTTCTGACACACACGTTTTCCTTTGACTGACTTGGACTATTTTATTTTACTTTGAAGGTCTAGACTACTCCCATTATAGAATTAGGGCCAGTTAGAAAGTCTCCAAGAACAGTCAAACTTAATCAAGGTGTTCAAACTTGTACCTCTGCGTCTGTGTCCTTACTTGTGATACCATGCCTGCCTCACAGTATTAAAAATTAGCCCAAACGCAAGACTTTAACTCACACACTCTAAACTTCTAAACATTCTGTGGGTAATTTTGATTGTCCGTTTACATTGCAGAAATGGGAGCGTCTCTGTTTGCACTTTAGTGCAAAATGTCCCCTCGTCTCCTCTGTGCAATGTTCCCGATTTCCTGTGGAAAAAAGAGCAGTAAAACATAGGCCTTTGCTCTTCATTTTTCCTCCATTTTGGTTAAAAGGTGTAAATGCCTACTGCAATGAACGACTGTGGACGGACTTTAGAATGGATTCCTATGGAATGCACGCTTTTATGAGATGTTCATTTCAGGAAAATTCTATAGGAATCCACTGCTTTGCTGCCTTTATGAAAATACATGCTGGTTGCAATGAAGTCACATTTGTACAGCAGAACATGAAATGGGGGTGTGCATGGTATGTCTGTGCTGCTCCCCAATTCCTCCAAACAAATTCACGATAATGAGTCGGATCAGAAACAATGTCGGTAAACACATTTACTGCCATTTTCATCGATCCGCCTCAGAACAAAAATAACCCCTCTCTGTGTTCAGCGCATATCACATGTACTGTACTTCTCTGGTGGGTGGGCGCCGTAATCAATTAGACTATCGAGTATTTCAAAACCATGTTCCAACGCCGGGACATGAGTGCGAACCCCACTCTACAGAAGACCGAACCCCACTCTACAGAAGACCTCGAAGAACAAAGCACTTTCTAGCAACGCAATGAAATGAAGTGCTATCTCATCAATGAGTTCAGAGGCATTCAAAGGTCCTTCTTTCTGGATTATTTCTCATTTGTCTCGGGAGGATAGCTCAGGGGCAACGTGTTCGCTTTGGAAGTAAATCAACACTGAGCAATACAGGTTTGATCCCCGGGTCTGCCCTTAGAAACCTATGGGTATTAAGTGCGTTATAAATAACCTATCATTTCCATTTTGCATGTTCCCCTTTACTCCTACAAAAACTGCTATTTTCTGTGGTGGTCTATCTTTGAACAAATAGCCTGCATCCAGAGAATAGAATGTTTGAATTAATTAATGGTTATGAATGTTGGTCTGCTATGACTCCATGACATTAGCTTACGAGAATTGATGATTTCTGAATTCGAATTCACAACTTAATTGCTTATATGGATCAGTATCTGTGTATCTCTATTTTTGAAAAAAGTCATATAAAATGCAATTTCTGAGAAGGAAAACCTTAAAAAATACCAGATAGAACAAAACAGCATCGACAACAATACAACAGAAATACAAATAAAACATCCGTGTACCAAACAGTGTGTAGAAAATAATCTCTTACCAGCAGCATTTCTGATTTATACACATCATTTCACATCCTAAATAACTCCAATTGCTCTTACAAAAGGGCTGCTGTTTTAACACATCTTTTGCAGGGTTTTGCACTTGTTCTGCATCACCCCCCTATGATATGTATCTTGGAAAGCACTGGCAGAGATCTAAGGTTTTCTCTACCCAGACCTATAAAAAAAAAGGAACGCAATCAATGACATTCCTTTGCTGTTTTTTCTCGTGATGATACACTTTCTGGCTACAACCTGAGTCAAAGTCATATGCATGCCAACAAGCCTAATTGACCTGACCTACGTTGTTCCTAAACCTTTCTATGAATGCACCGATTGATCCACTGAGCAGGGGATTTATTAATTTATTTATCTATTTGTTTATTTTTTTCTTTCGTAAGTTGTCAAGACTGAACACAGTCTCTTCATAGTTCCCCAATTGGAGGGAGGGCAAAAGGGGACTGGAGGCAAGGAGGGGTCTGGTCCTTCGAAGTTGTGGAATATTCAGGAACAGATAAAAATCAGACAGGGGCTATGAGGGGAGTGCTGTACAAGCAGAATACACCCCTATGTGTATATATATATATATATACACATAGGGGTGTATTCTGCTTATATATAAAAGTTCCAGAGTTTGAGTCCATGGAAAGAACAAACTTTGATGTCTTCACAGTGGTGATGTGCCAAAGGGATTATCAAAGACAAACTTGATCAAGGCTGCGTTTACTCATCACCTAAACTGGAGCTGATTGTCCAGAGACCTCAAGGCTATAGGGAGGTGGTTCCATGTGGAGGGACCTGAAGTGTTCAACAGTTTCCCACCAATGTTCCTTTTCTAAGCATAAGATGGAGGAAGGGAGCAGGATCTGGCTGGTCCTAAATACCTGGTAGGGCAGTGGCTGCTGGTTTGTTAATGTACCCCGGGCCACCCCAGGCCACCAACCAGAAGGATATCCGCATGCACTACAGGTAATCATTTGAGGTATTTGAGTGCTGGCATTTGGTGTTTTCTAGACTTCAAACCCAGGATCAGGTTGGCAGTTTTGATCTGGATTATTTGCAACTGTGAATCCGGTTTTTGTGAAGATCTAAGATGGGGAAGAGGACCAAAGTCTTGTCTCCACTAACTTGTGCAACATGTTGAGGACAGGCACGTTATTCTTCAACATGTGGAGAGGGTAATGAGATTTCCTGTCGGTGTCCTGAATTTGAGGGGCAAAGGAGGGCAGGCTATTGAAAGTGATGCATAGATTGTTTTTGCAGCAGGGATAACAGATGGAGCAGCACCCATGGTACCAGGCTAAGTGAAAGGTAGTACAGGAGGGATGGTTTGTCTGAGTTCAGTGATTTCAATTTTTGAGGTATTGAGGCATACTTTGTTGTCTGCCGTCCAATCATTGATGCTAGACAGACAAGCTGATATGGAGAAACTATATTAGATGTCCTTATACAGCTTAATGCAATTGGGGAACCGTCAGTATAAGTCTGTGAGAAGCAGAGTAAAGAACAACCAAGTTGGCTAGTGGTTTAAGGTAGGCATTAAACAGCCATGGAGAGAGGCAGAGCGCTGGCGTGTATCATAATTCAGGATGGAGAGCCTGCAGACAAAAGAGACAGATCTTACTTGCAATTCTGTGTTTTGACGGAATAAAGCAATCCAGTAGGTTCATGGTGCCGATTGTTGCTGAAAGGTCAAGATGAATTTCAATCGCTGGGGTTCCTTTGTCTAGAGAGTGCAGAGGTTCATCCGTCATAAAGATCAATGCAGACTCAGTTTCCCTCAAGAGCTGGGACCCGTTTTTGTGATAATTTAGAAGGCAATTAGATTCACTATAGCACAACAGCTGCTGGCTGGCCATTTACTCAATGATTCCTCCAAGAAGGGGTTGGCAGCAAAGGGTATGTAGTTGAGCAAGACAATCGGGTCATCTGATTTCTTCTTCAGGAGTTGATTAAATGTTTTTTTTTAGAGCTTGCTGAAACCAACATAAGGACTGTTGACCGAAATTGGGATTGCCAGGGTCCCCATATTATCTTTGATCAGGGCCACAGTACAGAGGTGGAGCTGCGTACATGATGCTCTCCTTTTCCGGACCATCTCGATGCTTTTGGGAGTGGTCCAATTGTTTAAAGTAAACAAAGGGAGATTTAGGAAGGAGATAAGACACTGAGAGGCCTCAAGATGTAATATGGTTGAGGTACTAACACTGTATCTGTTACGATCATCACAAGACATCCCAACTCAGTGTCCTGGGTCACTTCCTGTGATGTCATCAGAGGGCAAGGGTTGTGTGATGTTACTTACGCTATCCCAGGCATTTTGGTGAAATGACGAACCTGGTGACCCCACCAATGTGCCTGCGCTTGGACTGGGAGATGGGACTAATGCGTAGGTTCTCAGTCCCATAACCCAGAGAGCTATGCCGCAATCAAGACTGGATCCGCTCTATTTCTTAAATTCCAGGTCTCAGGGAATGAAAGTACACATTGAGTACACAGGACTTAATCCCCTAAACAAATATTTGAGTAACCATCACCAGTTATGTTTGTGCTTATAGGCTTGGAGTATCCTTCTGGATATGTCCGGTGCTTTCCTTAGCTACATTTGGAACTCACGTTTGAGTTGCTAATCTGAGCACACTGCAACTGTTGGTGTGACTTATTGTCTCGGGAGGATAGCTCAGGTGCACCGCACTCGCCTGGGAAGCAGGACGATGCAGAGTAACAGAGGTTTGATCCCTGGGTCTGTGCTTAGAAACCTCTGAGTATTAATCGTGTTATAAGTAACCAATTATATTGTGAGCCCAAAAGAGACCTATCCCCAAGTAAAGACCACTGTGGAGCCACTGCATCTAAGTAATACTAAAAAGGACTCATTTAAAAAAAGAATTGGACACAATCGTCCACTTATTTATTTATTTATATTTATAGCAGCGCACAAAGCCCTGAGGCATCTAGGGGCTAGTTGCAGTTACAGGTAGGTTACACGGTTCCAAAACGGTTACAGGTAAGGTTATAAATTATACGGTTGCAAGACAATTACAAGATAGGTAGGGAGTGGTAAAGTAGTTCCAATGTGGTAAAACTGTAAGAAGTGGGTCTGCAGGACAAGAAGTTTTGGGGCATGCCCCATTAAGGTGTCCTTATAGAGCACGGTGGGTGTGCGGGATCAAAGCAAGCATATATATATTCAATGAAAAAACTTTGTTAAAGGGACGTTATGGTTGAGTGGAACTAATAAAAACCTATGAAATTCAATGAAAAATCTTTGTTAAGGGGATGTTATGGTTAAGTTGCACTAATGAAAACCTTTGAAATTCACTGAGAAAACTTTGTTAAAGGGACAATATGGTTATGTTGGACTAATAAAAACCTATGAAATAAAAAGAAAAAACTTTGTTAAAGGGACGTTATGGTTTCAAGTAAAATCGAAAAACCCCAGAAATTCGCCAGTTATGTTAAGCTTAACAACCATAACTCGTGCCACCACCACCGTGCACTGCTAAGACTAACACCCAGGACATCAAAGTTGACATCACAAATGTCATTGTACATATATCATTGTATATATATACATATATATTCAGTGAAAGAACATTGTTAAAGGGATGTTATGGTTAAGTTGCGCTACTAAAAACCTATCACATTCAGTGAAAACACTTTGTTGAAGGCACGTTATGGTTCAGTTGCCCTAAGAAAATCTAGCACATTCAGTGCAGTAACTTTGTTAAAGGGACGTTACAGTTACTTTCCACTAACAACAACCTATCAATATTATGGGTACACGTAAAACCAGAAAACCCCAGAAATTTGCCAGTTATGGTAAGCTAAGAAACCATAACTCGCGCCACCACTGTGCACTGCTAAGACTAACACCCATGACATCAAAGATGACATCACATGTGCAATTAGTGTTCATGAAAAGCCTCCAAAAGGGATTGTCATTTTAATGGTGCCAGAAAATGATCAGAGTTCATTGGGAGAACTATCATGAGATACATAGTTCATTACGCAATGCATTGCTATAAACACCATTGCATTACAGAGTTCTTTCCAGTACATTAACCTAGTCATGTAGAAACGTAGGCATTATCTGCAGCATGCACACTCTCCCATCACAAGTTCTCACAGCATGCTTGAAAACCTCAATCACTTTAATGGGATTTGACCACTTGCTGCCATTCACCCTAAGGGCCTCTGGTAACTTAATCCTCACACAACAACCTACACAGGGAATCCTACTACCTCTAAACCTCCTGTTGTCATGCCATGATTTGTTATTAATTTGTCTCTTCCTGATCTTTGCTTCAGCATCACTCAATGACACTTCCATACCTAACACGTCACCCATTCACCCTGGAAATAATTTAGTCTTAGCTCTCCTACCTCTACTGAACTCAAAAGGTGACATTCCTGTAGTACTATGCAGAGTAAACCTATGTTCTACCACAGTCATCCTCACCACTTCCTTCCAATCTCTATCATTCGACCAAGCCCACCTGATCACTTCCTTAAGTACCTCTCGACAATACCATTCATCTGGGGATGGTAAATAGCACTGGTTACATGTGTAATAGACTTCCCTCTTAAATACTCTTCCATCTCCTTGGACTTAAATTGAGAGCCAAACCACCTCAGGATAACCCTCACAAGCACAAACTTCTTCCCAAAATTCAATAATACCTCTAGACATAACACTTGACAACATCTTTATTTCAGCCCATCTTGTCAGCATATCAATTACCACAACACAAAAAGTCTGATAACCTTCACTACACACCTAAAATATCTATATCCAATTTCTTCAATGGTCTATCCGGTATATCTGCCACCACCATTGGATACTTCTCACCCACACAACCCTTATCACACTTATTGCAAAGGATACAATTTCTGATGCTCCTTTCCATTTGTAAATCACACCCAGGCCACCAATATGTGTTTCTTTTTCTGTTCTTTGATTTGGAGATTCCTTGATGTCCTTTGTGTCCCAACATTATAATTCTCTCTCTGATACCCACAGGAGGGATCAACTTGTCTCCCCTCAATAGATAATCATCTTGCTTGCTCAATTCATCTCTGACACTCCAAAACCCTTCAGCTCTAGCTTCTTGAACTTCGTAAGTAGGAACTATTCTTTTGTTGAAATGTACCATTACAAACATTATTCTGGCATCCTTTTTCATCTCCTCTGCCCATTCTTCTCTTGATATAGCAGCATCCTGAAATGTACATATCATTTCTTGTTGTTCTTCTACTTCTTCACCATCCTCTTGAAGGTTTGTCAACCTTGAAAGACAATCTGCAGCATAATTCTTTACACCAGAAATATACTTAATTTCAAAATCAAATTCTTGCATCCTGGAAATCCATCGTCTTATTCTTCTTGATACTTCCAAACCTTTAGTCATGAATACTTCAACCAGTGGTTTATGGTCAGTGTTTAATTAAAATCTTGTTCCCCATATAACGCTTCTGAACTTGTTAACTGCCTAAACAATAGCCAGGGCTTCCTTCTCTATGGTGGTGTATGCCTTCTCTGCCCCTTTTAGTAGCCGTGAAGCAAATGCTATGATATGTTCCTTTCCCTCATGTCATCGTGTCAACACTGCTCCCAGACCAACATTGCTTGCGTCAGTCGTGATCATCGTACATCGCCCTTGTACATAGTTCTTCAATGCTGGTGCTGTTCCTAAAGCATTCTTGATGTACTTGAATTCTCCCTCACATGCTTCACTCCATTCAAGCTTCCTGTTCATCTTTGTTAGGTCCCTTAGCAGTGTGATCTGAAAATGTTCCCAGATACTTCAAATAATATTCGGTCAAGCCCAGAAAAGTTCCAAGCTGCTCTTTGTTTGAAGTGGCCATCTCCTCTATAGCAGACATCAATTCAGGTCTGGGTGCAATGCCATCCTTTGATATGACATGTCCCAAGTACGAGGATGCGATTGATGTCGGCTTCATTTAACCACTTGGGACCTATTTTCTTCCACAATGTTTCTGGTAATAATGTATATTTTGCTCCAGAGTCTGTCATCATTCTAATCGGGTTACCATTTACCATAATAATGGTCTTCGGACTTTCCAATTCTACTTCGTTATCTTTGTCACAAATTGAAAAAACACATTCATCTCCTTCATCACTTCCTTCATTTACAATCCAATTCATGTTGCTCCTTCCAATTCTGCAGCATTTAGCCAAATGACCTCTCCCGTTGCAATTTCTACATATTAAATGTAGAGCAGGACAGTCGGGACTGCTGATCCAATGTGATGGACTATGACATCTGAAGCATGCGCTGTTTCTACCTCTGCCTCTTTGACTAGTTTGAGGTTGACGACTTCCCATGAAACGTCCTCGATTGTATCCACTGTATCCTCGACTTCCCACATCCCTATTGTAACTGGATGGGCCCGGAAGCCTGGAATCTTCTTTCTTCCTCATATTGGGATTGTTGTGATTATTTAATACATTACATTGTCAGACTGTGCAGGTTGGAGCATGTTAACAGTTGACTCTGCCCTTATCAGACTTTTTTTTACCCTACTTTCTAATGTCTTGACACATTTTTACATGTTCTCTACTTCTTTGGCCATCTACAACACTACATCTAGAGGAGGATCATCTTCAGCCAACAACTTCTCCCTATCTTTGGTACTGCCACATTCTAACAATGAACTGATCTCTTAATCTTTCCTCCAGTTGTTGGCCAAATTTACAATGTTTTGCCAATTTTCTCAGGACTGTTATGTATTGTTCAACACTTTCCTCTGTTTCTTGTGATCTTTTACCAAATCTGTATTTCTCCAGTACAGTGCTCAACTTCTTCTCATAATGTTTGTTCATTTTCATTATACACTTTTCATACTCGTTCATATCCCTACATTCTGTTGCTGATAAATCTGGTAGATCCTCATATTTCTCCTGGCCAGCTGGACCTAAACAATGTAGAAGTAATGATGTCCTCCTCTCTACACTGTAATTCGTGCTGCAGACCACAGTGGCATAATGTTCGAAAGACTTCAACCACCTCTTCCAATGCAGAATTGGCTCACCTGTCTCTGGTAGAAACATAGCTGGTGGTGGGACACTATGCATGGACATGTTTCTTGTAGAGGTAGAGTCTCCTGCAACACTTAGTTCAATGGCTGTATCTTGTCTTCTTCCTTATTCTTGTTAGTTTTGTTCATAATTGCTTGTTCTTGTTCTCAAAGATTGTCTTTTGTCTTCTTGATTATTGTTTATCTTATTGTACCTTCTGGTTCATTTTACTGCTTAATAATAGAATTTGCCCTCTTTTTTATTGAAGTTACTGTTCAAATAATGCATTGTGATACTTTAAATAATCCACTCAATACCACAGATAATTTTGTTGGTTTTAAAAAAAAAATCTTTTAAATACACTGGGAAGAGGAAGAAGAGATTTGTCTCTCAATGTCCTCTGATGTTGCTTGCCTGACTTCCGCGTGCTTCAGTGCTAAGCGTATAATCTTTTCCTTAAAAACGGGCCTGTAATAGTCCTTTACGCTACTCTGCCTCCCCCAAGCTTCATATAGTTTTGTATGCAGTTGCCTTGGAAACACTCATTGACACTCAAAATGGCCACACGCAAACAACGTTTTGTTAGGATTCTTTTTTTTAACTTGCGTTGCATATGCTTGTGATGCGCTTTTGTATGATGCAGCTAGGAGTAATAGCATGGTAAGTTGTCTCTTATATTTATAATATTTCACCGTTTCACAGTACCTTTTAGTGCCATTATCATTTTCCCTGGGTATTGCTGTCACAGTGTAACAACACTGCTCTGCGGTGCTTTTCTCTTGGTCCTCAGTCTATATCTGCACACGGGCAGACCGAGGATCCTCGTCGCCATGTGAAGTGATGGCATACACAGGGAAACTTTTATATATATTTTTTTATGAGATTACACTATTAAAGCGGATATGAACAGAGCAGCGTATCTGTGAGTTATTCTCCTTCTCCAACCGTCAGCTCACTCGCCACTCCATTGCGTTCCTCGCATTCCTATTCTGGAATGCTCGTCATGGGCACCAGATGTAGTACACAATACTACAAAGACGTTATGATGAGACCTCAATCGTTGGCTCTCCTCATGACAAACTTGTACCAATCCCCAATTCCCCTGTGTATGTATCCATTTCTGCTACCCCTTCCCTTTTCTAATAGTGTCTATGTATGTCTGAAATTAAAGGTGTAGATGTAAAGTGTTGCTGAGTGTGTGAGTGGCTTTTACTTTTATTTTAAAATTCCATTATCAATCTGCGGCGCACAGTACTGTGCGAGATGGCCACAATTAAGCAAAATGGAAGTTTCCTACAGACACCGCACCTGCCCTGCGTATGCGCGATCACAATGGAGGTATCCGTAGGAAACCAGTATTGGCTTCATGTCCGCATCTTGTGATGCACCTTTAATTAGTTATGGGAGTGCACGTGTGTCCGTTCCACAGCTATGGGCATGTGCATCTCATCCTCTGTGTCCTGGTAACACTGCCCCTGTCCAGCATGGTTGGAAAAAGTTATGACGTACTTTCAGTATTTGGAGGCGTCCTACGGAGAGCTGTGAACATAAACATTGCACTTGCTGTAGCCTACAAACACCCAGTGTGTTCGAAAATGGTCACTGGACAGGTGTCCCACTTTTAATTAGTCAGGTGAGGCCAACCCTGTTCGTAGGACACCTATGCACATGCACACAAAGTATTCCACCCAATACATGTCCTGGTGACAGCTGTCCCATTCCAGAACATGCGTGATGTCACTATGTGACTGCAGCCACACACTGGCCCTTATTTGGCGGACATGATCTGGGCCCCTGGACATCGGAAAAGTATTGTGTTCTGCAATGAAAGGAGTGTTACTGTAAAACTACAGTTTTACAAACATTGCACACTGTGCCATTGTACATGTAACTATTTTTTTTTAATGATTTAGGCACACTTTCCAGTTCCAAGTGCTCCACAGCAGCCCTATAAAAGACCACACCCCAGAGCTGCTCCGCATTCTGTTTTTGGCTTTCCAGAGCATAGCACTGGTCCACATTGGTTCATGCTGGAATTGCTTTCTGATCAATTCTGCTCTGCTATATTACCTTTGCAACTAATGGCAACTATGCCTGCTGCTACGGCCTCTAAGTCAGCAGCACCCACACCCTTACCCTCAACACTACCACCACCTTTCCGAAGGGCCTAAACAAGGGAACAGGTGTTGTGATATAGATAGGGATCAAGAAGAGAACAAGGATGAAGTAGAATAAATCCCCATTGCCTGCAGCCAGCATGAGTCCTGGGTTTGGAAACTGTTTACCACCATAGCAGATGTGCTGAAATCTCATGCCAACCTACTCAGTTGTGGAAAACCTAGCTTGTACAGCTAGGGCACCACCTCCATGCGGCAACACCTCAAATTGAACCACAAGCCAGCAGTTCCGAGGGTAGTGCCCTTCGAACAAAGCAGTAGGTTACTTTCCTCTACAGCATCCTCTGCATCTGCTCCTGCCAATAACAGGTACACTCCTGTGGGGATGCAGATCCCTAAACCATCCTTGCATGCCATACACACCGCAGCAGGCCCTCACCTTTCAAAGGTCACTATTTTGTGCATGTGCTGCAACGCCGTACTCTGCAGGGTGGAGCAACTTCAAAGTGCTTTTGAGGCTTACTTCGGTCTGGGAGCATGAGAATGACTGCCCCAGCCCTAAGAGAGGCCCACCCAACATCTTCCTCTCTCCACTTGCCCTATATCATCCCTGTGGTTGGTGCCCCTTCCCTACCCTCCCTTCACTTCCTTTTCTTCTGCGTCGTGTGTTACAAGAACAAGAAAAATACAAAACAACCAAAAAAGAAAAAAAGTTTAAAAAAAGGCTTTTTTCAAAGCCACCTTTTGGAGTTAAAAAATCAAATTGGCAAAGAAAGGATGCATGCTACTGTGCAGCCTATAAGCTCCACGGACAGTGCGGTAAATAATGCGAGGGGTTGTTCCATCAAAAACATTGCACTCATTTCTGGGAGAAAGTGCTGGCTCTAAAAAGAGGCTTTTTGTGGTGTTTGTTTTTCGAAGGGTTGAAATGGGCAACACCTACTTTAAAAATACTTGCTGTACTTGCAGAAAGCGCTGCAATGAATTTGGGATATTTCGCAGAAAAAGCTCATTGCCAGCATCAGTAAGAGGGACTCCAACTGTGGGAAAAAATGTTGTGCTACTAAATGTAATATTTTCATTGTGGAAATAGGACATGGAAACATCTCTCACTAAGTCTTTGTTGACATTGTGCCTCGCTTTATCCATTTGTGGACCAAATGAATAAGAACGCAGCCACATCTGTCTCTGCACAATGTGAGAAAGAATTACTCGGGAGTTTGGAAACATATCCATGACCTGCCCGAGTTTCTCCTTCATCGCAAACTGTGGAGAAATGCGGGTAACATGTCCTAAACTGTTCCCTCCACAATGAAGTATAATAATATCTGGATGATCGAGTGTCACCAAAGTGGCACAAAGAGGAACCAAATTCAGCCCCTTCATTGCACGTACGCCATACAAGTGGACATCCACAAGATGGAATCCAAAATGTGCTGCCACTCCACAGTGTTCTGCATGCACGTTCAACCAATGTATCTAGGAGTCCCCCAAAATCCATACACTCTGCTTCCTGAACGACACAGCCATACCCATAGGCATCTGCATTCCTCTCTGAAACCACAACTTCTGCCACAGTCTTTGTGTACACATCACACCCAGAAACCTTATTGACCAATCCCTTAGCCTCCACAGTCCCATTTCCATGCCTGCCATCCTCAAAAAAAAAGCCCTGGATGTGGCACATGCGATCCTCAAACAACAGCGCTGTCCGCGGACATATTGTGCTGTGTCCAGGAGTGGGGGAACACATTTCAACCAGGCTAGGGGATTTTCTCTTTACTGGTGGCTGTGAAAAGAGCCTTTTTTTATAGGTGCTTATGAAAAAACACCTTTTTTTTGTTTTTCTCTCCTCCTTAAATTTTTACAGGAACCTCTTCAGAGCATCTTGTAGATTAGAAAACAAAATAGCATTTCCAATGTGGGACAAAGAAATCACATTTGCACTGAAAAAATGCACATTATGAGAATTAAGGATCTCATTGTCACAGGAGAACATCCCAACAGTGGACAGAAATGCACACATGTCTCTGTTTATAAGACACCTTCTGAACTCTGGCTGAGGACAAAGTAGATCGGGATAGTCCCATACTTTTCTAGGTGATATGCATGAGAAAACCACCTTACAAGTGGAAAAAACCTGCATCACTGCTTTCATCAAGTTCTTTAGTCCACGGAGCAAATGTGCACAAGTGATGTACCCCAAATGCAGGGCTCCATAATGCACCACTACAACATGAACAGAAGTGGAATTGGCCACATCTCTTCAAAGTGCAACCACAGCATTGAAACTGCACACATGCAAACTGTGCCACAAAGCCGCCACTCCTTCACAATTAATTAAAATTGCCAGCAATGCCTTTTTCCTGGGCATAGCTGTGCAGATCATGCACAAAGGCATCACCCACGATCAACACTGTCAGTCTCCATCTCTACCAGCCTCACTACACAAAGTAATGAATAAAAGTATTACCAACCCTTCCTGTGAAGCACACCCTCAAAACCTGATTGGATAATCCCCACAGTCCCATTTCCATGGCAAGCATGCTGAGAAGGGCAAGATTTGGCACGCGCGTTTCCCCGTGTACCACCAGGGCTGTGCCCCAGTAAAGCAAGGGCAGTCCTTCTTCCCTTTCCACTACTCTTTTTCCAGCACTCCCTCATTGGTACTGTTAAACCATCAAACACGCATCCACCAATCATATCCAAGATCTCTGCATCTAACAATATGATCTCTGTGCAACACTCCATATGTACAGTTAAACACTCACAGTACACGTCTTGTGTGAAGTAAAAACACCTCCACTAGAAAGTACTGTAAAACTATCCAAGATTTCTGCATCCAGATTCATCCACATTGGCACCCATCACTACACATTACAGGTATCAATATTTTTTATACAGTACTTTTGCAACTCTGTTATAAGTGCCTCTCAACAGGATACCTGCCAATGAATCTCCATAACATACTCAAAAAGCATACTGTAATTTCCCCCATTACCTACCATCAAATGCCACCATCAAATGCCACTTGCAATGCTATGTGCTTTGAAAGTTTTCCTTTACCAAACAGTTACTCTCTCCTTTCCTTCTGTCAATTGTATGACTTTTTCCCGCACTAACGCATGTCCTATAAAATTTGTAAAATTGTCACAGAAAAGGATCGCTGATTGTATCCTACCAACCTAAATGAAGTACATACATTGCATGCATTACAACAGGGTGCCTGCCACTTACCTTGCACACTTCACAAAATGGAATATTACTGAGAAAGGCAAAAAATGTATGTGTGCATTGAGAGCAGTACCAATCGTACATGTGGATAAATAAATCCAACAACTGAAATTATTTCCATACTCATGTAGAAAGCATGTATATACAGAAAAGTTAATGGAATTTCACACACAAAAACATGTTCCTTTCCAAGCTGTACACCTTTCCGCACCTTTTTCACACCGTTCTACACCAATACACACACTTGCTAAAATGGACGTCATACAGGACACTTTCAAATAAATTACTTACCCCCTTACCAACAATGCTGATGCTGCCAAGTCCCCATTCATATACAAAATGCAAAGCCATCCACACACACACACACACACACACACACACACACACAATCTTTATGCCATTAACAAACATATTTTCTTATCTTCTTGGACAGTTGCAGTAACCACCTTTGTCCTGAAAGGCAGTGGTGTGTCAACTTGAAATGCAACCAAGAGTAAGCCTACTCTCAACAGCCAACAAAGTAAGTGCAATGCAATCACAGAGGTGCACCTCTTACTGAGACAGTGCAGTGTTCTTGTATTTTAAGGTACACAATTGCATCAATCCACTAGTATTTGCGTCATTCTTACTCATTGCACCTGAACAGTTGCTCACTTTGTGTTATCTTGTCGCCGCCATTATAGTAACTCCCAAATAGCAATATCGCATTCCCACCCTATACTAACAGACCATTACGCAATTGCACACCTCTATTTATATTCCTCCATTTATGCACAGCTGCACACATGTACATCACAAAATGTGCACACCCACACTTTTCTTTTTTCTCCAACAGCTACTACAGAATGACTACTAAAACGGAACTCCATAGAAAACAACACAGAAATAGATCAGCTCAACCTAAAAGCATAGAAAGTAGCCATAGAAAGTAGCCATCCACCCCTAGCAGATTTTGTACAGAAAGTTGAAAGAGAACAGCTAATACAGTCACTAACGAAAATGAAAGCACCTACCAGTAAGGACAATGTAATGTCGCTGTCAAAATGTAGAAATTCAAAGAAAGGTAGTAAAAAGTGTGCAACTCTCACTACTGATAATAGAGCATGTACAAATGATAATGTCACCACAAGAAAGCATTCCAAAAAACTAATTTTACAAAAAGAATTCCACCACAGAGTCCTTCATAGCCTTATAAGTAGAGGGGAGAAATCACGCTCAACCCTTTAAACTTACAGCAGAAAACTAATCCTGGAAGCTCTGGTAGACAGTGCAATGTTCCTGAAATGAAAATGCTTTCTGTTAATTTTAAAAAGAATGAAACCACTAAAAAAATAATTTGTACACTACAACCACTACTTCGAAGTAAACACAATATCAGCATAGATACTTTTGGCAACATCTGTACAGGTGAGTGGAGTGACGCCGCCAGCACAGAGCACACTTCAATGAAGAATCATACTGGACGAGGGTATGAAAAGATAGACAATACCATAGTGGACGAAGAAACACTGATTTCACAAATATCCCCATGAAACGTAGATGCCACTCTCCATGGTACACAGCACTACAAGGACATTCCTTAGCCTGCATTTCTGGACCTGCTTGCAAAAGCACCTTCCACCATATCAAAATGTTAGCAACAGACCATTGTACAGTAAGAAATCTCATTTACAAACTATACTATGTAAAATGTACTCAGTCACAATGCTGCCTGGTCCATTCAAATTTTCCAATACAAGCGGTGTACATTACATTACTACGCAAATGTAGCAATCAATGGTGCATGGCAAATGCCAGGAATTGTTGAAAATGTTTATTTAAACAGCGCAGACCAGTTGTGTTTACAAATGATAGTCCTGCACAGAAATGCAGCAAACAATACTGAAAACAGTTACAGATTCTGAGTAATAAGGCAGGAATTGGAATACTGTGCTAGAATGGTAAATTCACGTTAAACAGACAAGGAGATCCACTGGTAGTTACAATGTACTCACTACAAGTACTCGGAAGTACAAACATACCCTATAAATGAAATCTTTCAGACATCTTCCAAACATACATGCACTCTCTGCAATCATGTCATTCACGAAGAAGTCCCTCACAAACGTTTTCTCTATGTATGTACACCTTACTGTGATTCCATTCCATTTCAGCAAGTGCTACAAAATACAAACCATAGCATATTGCGTAGGGCTTGCAATTCCGATAATCGTTCCACCTTACATATAGAATCACATAGGCAATACGTAATATGAATCCTTTCAACATACAGTGCAGATGGATGCCAAATAAATGCAAACGTACTACATTCACACATGGACATGTATCACTTTGCAACAAAACCTTCACAACAATAGCCATAATGTACCACATAGGCAACAGAGCCACTTCAGGTCACTATACTGCATATATTAGAAAGCACTTACAATCTTTGAAGAAGTTGTAAAGGAATTTGTTTTGTTTCATGAACGAGAGGCCCAAAAATCTCCTTCCCCCAAAGCACTAAAGTGCATAAGTTAGCGCTGCCACCCACGTATGCGCAGCCGTCGCAAGCACAGCCTGCCAACATAAACAGTTGATTCGTAAGACACTGCACATATAAATAGTAGATAGGGCCCGTAAATGTACATTTATATATTGTGTCAGCTGTACATTCATTGCACCATATATAAGGTACCAGCATGCCTCCATGTACGTAATAGTAAGTTCTACGTAACTACAGTACTTACAATCAGAATTGCACGATGAAATCGTAACATATTGTCGCCTGAATTTGTTTTTGTACCCGCATGGTCGCCGGAAATTGAAACCTAACATACCTCTCTATCAACAGGACAAATGCTCATTGTAAAATAGGCTTCAGCAGTACACATGAATTGCTCCAAATGCAGACATTCAATGAAATTTATAAAGAAAATGAAAGATAACTTACTGTCGTCCCAATGCACATTTTCCGTAAAGGTAGTCTGCAAGTGTCCAGTATGCCGTATAGAGCGATTTCCTGGCGACACAGTATAACCGTGGAATGTGCAGAAAAGATACAACTGTACATACCATGTTCATAGGGATTAACATTTATTAGGATACAGTTCTGTGTGCATAACTATTATTAGTACCCGGTGAGGGCGCAATCAGCATGAGAGAACCATTCTGATTGGCCCTCGCCGAGGGATTACCCGGCCGGGAATCCCTCGGCCGGGATTTCACGGCCACTGTTCCCAGCGGAGGGTGTGGCAGCCACTCAGCCAATGAGGAGGCTCGAAGCGGGGCCATCCCCGCTCCGAGCCTCCACGGCTGCGAAGCTGCTTCCGCTGGGGACTCAGGTACAATTTTTGTTCTGTTGTTCTCCAGCCGTGTGGAGACTCGGAGCGGGGCCATCCCCGCTCGGAGCCTCCACACGGCTGGAGGCTTCCGTCTTGTTGTTTTTCTTTTTTTTTCTGTCCCGAAAAGTTTCGGGACAGAAAAAAATGCTTTTAGTGCGCCGGTCACGCAGATCTTGCGGGCCGGGCTAATAAAACCAATATGACCCTCGCAGTGGGGGCATTACTGACTCAGGTAAGGCACCAGGGCCTTTGTTATAAGTATGGGCCCCAGGGCATTACCTGAGTTGGTAATGCCCCCTCTGCTCGGGTCATATTGCTTAAATGTACCATCCCATACACTTTGTCCGTTTGCAATGTACTGGGTTTTGTAAGAAGTGTCTGGCATGCTGCATTACAGTGCCATCTCTGCAGCATTCAGTCTAAAAGAGTACTATGATTGTTGTTTGGTTTGTTCACATGGTTCTCCAGGCCATTCAAACCTTTATATGGAGCACAACAGTGAAAATGAACTCAACTCCTGCACTGAAACAGCACACCGTATGTTCAATCGTGTGCTTAAAGATTGCCCGTATTGTCCTTAGAATTACCTTTCAAACACTTAACAGTTTTACGCGCCTTCATTATATAGAAATTAATAATAGTCAGAGGCGAATATAGCACTCGGCTGGCACACAAACGTCGACAGCTAATATTTTACTGTTGAATGTTTTGCTAAAACAGCTCCTGCATTGTCCTGCAATCGGAGTGGTCACGTAGGAGAATTATTTAGTTTTGTATGTTTGTTGAGCACACACAAAGAGAATGGGCAGTGGGTCTGATGACAATCGATGGCACGCAGATCTGTTGTAAAAAGGAAACACATGAAAGAAGGGTGTGTTGGCAACGTTTGAAAGACGAAGTGCATGTGTGGAGCTGTGGAAAGAGAGTGGCACCTACAAAACAGACAGCAAGCCTGTGGGTGAACATCCGACGGTACTCAATAACACACAGTAGCTCACCATAAGGTGCATGACCAGCCATCTAGGGCCCTTTGTGATAGCCTTCTCTCAGGGCCCTTGTCCTTTACGCTCCCACTGACAACGGCAACTTAAATGTATTCTTATTCTTCTTTGCTCGCTGATACCTGATACCTTACTGTGCCGTGTCACACCTTACACATGCCAACAGACAGATTGTGGAACAATGATTGCAAGAGTACCATAAGCGGTGTGTTGACGCTCATCGTTATCTGGTAAGAGCGATATGGCCGTGTATGTCCATTTGCATTTCCGGCAATAAGAAGCAACAGCACGAACGTTATGAAAATAGCAGTAGTGCACGGATTGAGCTACTATTGTCTGCAAGTAATGTCACCTATGGGGGTGAGTGTTCAGATGTAGTGGTGCATCCTCACTTAAATTTAGTGCAAGTGATGCACACATAACATTAGCCAAAAATGGCAACGCCAAGCGCATTCTTTGCTCATCTGTAAAAGTACACAAAACAAAGGTAATACTAAAATGACCAACCGTCCAATATTTTGCGGGAG